>NW_028274807.1:115852455-116483080 GCF_037043125.1 Eumetopias jubatus | reverse complement strand
GGGCAACCTGTCATTTACTCCTTCCACAAAGATTTACCGAGTGCTTACTTATTAAGTGCCAGGCACTGGTCTAGGATACTGTAGTAGACAAAACAGACGACCACAACTACAACAAATCCCTTGGTTTTATTGAGTTTATATTTTAGTAAAAGAGATAGATAATAGTCAAGTAAATTGTACACTGTGCTCTACAGGGCTAACAACCAAGGAGAAAACTAAGGCAGGAAAGGGAGATAAGAAGTGCTGGGAGGGACTGAAATTTCAGATAGGGTGCACCATTTCTAAAGAGGAGAAGAGCATTAAGAGAAGAGGCAAGTCAGGTCATGGGTAGAGAGGTCATATAGTGAGTTATAGTGAGGAACAATGTTCACCTTTACTCCAAGTGAGATGGAAAGTCTCAGGAGAGTTTTTAGCAGAGTAATGAAATGATAGGCCTTGGTTTAACTGTAGTATTTTGGCTCTGGGTTGAGAATAGACAAAAGAATAGTAGCTCTGACACAGGTAAGACATGGCAATGAGGGTGGTAGGAACTATTTTGAAGGTAGAACAGGAAAATTTTGCTGACTCAATGAGCATGAGGTATGAAAGAAAACATAGGAATGACAACATTGCTTTTGGTTTGAACATGTGAAAAGATAGAGTTGCCATTGAGTTAGATGGTGAATACAGTGAAAGTAGATTTTGGCAGGGACAGGGGTTTTGGAACTCAGTTTTGGACATGCTATTTAAGGGATAGCTATTAGAAGTCAAGTAGATACTGAGTTATTGGTTGTTGAGTGTGGATTTTAGGGACCAACAAAGGCGGTATAGATGCGGGAGCCATCAGAATATAGATGGTATTCAAAACCGTGAAATTGGAGATCAACCTGCCAAGTGAGTATAGACAGAGTAGAGAAGAGATTCGGGGACTGAGACTTGAAGTACTTTAACATTTAGGAGTCAGGAGGAAGACAATAATCCAGCAAAAAGACTGGAAAACAACAACAACAACAACAACAACAACAACAACAAACAGCCAAATGTGTGTGCTAAGTGAGGCAATGCATCAAAGCAGAGAGATTGACTATGGCAAATGCTGTTGAAAAGTCAACTAGGTTGAGAAATGAGAATTGACCATCATCTTTGGCAACATGGAGTTTATCGATGACTTTGATAAGAGCAGTTTTGGTGAAATATTGTAGGAATAGGAGAGACATGGACACCACCTGGAAGAGGAAGAAGATAAATGGGGTTGGTTTGAGTTAGGAGAAATTACACTAGGCTTGTATGTTTAGGAGATGAATCACAAGAGAGAAAGAAAAAACAAAAACACAAACTGATGTTGTGGGAAACAGAGGAAGAGAATAGGTGGAGTGATGTCTTTAAGTGAGAAGGAATCACATTTAATTTACAAGTAAAATCTTGGCCTTGGTGAGGAGCAAGAACATAAGTAGAGAATATGGACATCATTGCAGGCAGGTGGGTAGATGTGGCAGTAGAAGTTTGTGGAATTCTTCTGATTGCTTTATGTTTTCATTGAAAAAGAAACTGGGGGGGCACCTGGGTGGCTCAGTTGATTAAGCGTCTGCCTTTGGCTCAGGTCATGATCCTGGGGTCCTGGGATCGAGTCCCGCATCGGGAGCCTGCTTCTCCCTTTCCCTCCACCCTTCCCCCTGCTTGTTCTCTCTTGCTCTCTCTCTCAAATAAATAAATAAAACCTTTTTAAAAAAAGAAAGAAACTATGGCTGTTAGCTGAAAATAAATATGGGGAAAAGTATGTTGGAAGTTTCTAGACAGGAAAATGAATAAGTCACAGGAGTAGAACTGTTCCAGCCCCAAGCTCTTGTTGGCATATAAAACGTCTCCGATGGCCTAGCCCCCAAAACATTCCTTTTTTTTTTTTTTTCCTTTGTTACAGTTCTCCAGTTTTTCACTGGACACATTATCTTAGGGAGCACTGTGGCCTTCTTTGCAGCTAGGTATGGCTTTATCTACATTTAGCCAATGAGATTAGATAGAAATGTTGCTTGTAATTTCTGGGAAATTTTCTGAGGAAAGAGGGGCTGAATTTCTTTCTTCCTGCTTTCTGTTGCTTGGATTGCGGAAGTGATGCCTGCAAGTTGAGTAGCCTAATTGGACCATGAACTAACTGATAGTAGTCAGAGCCCAAGGCAAACTTCGGTGCTAATTTATTATTTGGGGCACAACAGTAAAAGAGAAAGTGAGGCTAGGAAGGAAGAAAAGCAATACAAAGTGGCATGTTTCTGAGTCACCCAGGTCTTCACAAGAAAATATATCTGATTCTATAATCATAGGAACATCCATTACAAACAGGGTGGGAGCAATTACTGCTAGCTTCTTGCCATCTACCGTCCCTATTTGTCAAACTTCTCTCTTTGGGATGCCCAGTCCTCCCTGCTGCTGGGTTCTCTTGCCTGGTCCTCCCAGGTGGGTGCTGGGGAAGCCAGAGCCTAAGCATTTCAGGTCAAGACAGACATGGGCAATAGAGCTGCAGGGGTGTAGGGCAGTCACTGGAGGCTGAGAGACCATGGTAGGAGAAGATAAGTAGATCAGTAATGGTGACTAGGATTTTGTGACTTGTTGCTGGGACCCTTCTGGCCAGTCATCAGGGCACAGTGCTATGTAGTCTTATTCTTATGTTGCTGTTATCAGCCTGGGAGATCATGGGAAGTAACTTGAGTTTCCATTTCTTCATCTCTTCCAAGAGAACATTTTTTTGGGAGGGAGTAAATATAACTAATTTGAAATATGTTCAGTGTCATTCTTGTCACCTGTGATTCAAGAAGTTCAAGCACCTTCTAAATTTAATTCTTTTGGGTTATATATATGTATCTTCTAGTATATTATTAATACTTTGGAAAATAGCCATAAAATAGATACAATGCTAGATTCTAGATTCTAAATGTGGAGTGTTCTTACTGCAATGGCAGTGAGTCTGATGATAATCAGATGGTGCAAGTTCATAAAACAAAATGCTGTTAACACTGTTTACAGAGGCCACAGTATCTTGTTGATTAAATCTACTTCAACTTTGTCATCAAATGGGGAAAGTGTTTTTAAGATGTTCCGTTTTATAATTAGAAAAGCCCTCATTTCCATCTTTTTTACTTTCTAATCTATTCTGAAGACTATACATAGCTAAACTATCTGGTTCTAAAATGGTTGAAGGTAGAAAGAAGGAGGCAGTCCCATTTCTCTCTATAAAAAATGACATGTGCTAGATGAGTGGTAGAGAATGAGGGATGGCTGGGTCACCTAGGGCTGGGCTGAGGAGAATGGGGACTAGAGTAGAATGGGGCCTTGAAGAAAGGACACTTGTCAGATAAGGTAGCAGGTTAATAACAGTGTGACAGAACTATTTAAATCATTTCAGTAAAAGGAAGGAAAAATCCATTAATCTGGCTTGTGTGGTTTGGCCACCAAAGGTTGATAGCCTATCAGTGTTGCTGTTGGTTCCCTTGGGGCAGATATTTTAGCTATGGGTGAGGTGCTATTGTGCTATTGTTGACTTACAGCTTGTAATATTCAAAGGCTTAGAAAGAAAACGGACCAATAAAAACAGAAAGGCTAACCACGGTATAGGAAGGTTGGCATATAAAGAGTCTCTATTTATCCTTGTTAGTGGAATAGAATTACAATGTTTGGCTGAAAATGACAAGAGAGCCAAAATAAAAGTGGCTTAGGCAGAGAAGTTTATTTTCCTCTCGCATAAAAGTCCAGAGGTTCAGGACTGATAGAGATATTATGGTCCGTGATATTAGGGAGCTGGGCTCCTTCCATCTGGCTGTTTTGCCATGTGTAGCTTAAGACTGCATGGTCCAACATGGCTGCTCTCTCTCCATAAAGAATATTCCAGACAACAGGAAAGAGAGTAGAAAAGGGATGGGCCAGCTCCATACCCTTTAAAGACAGTTCCAAGAAAATATGCACAATATATGTGTACACATGATTTTCCAGACTTAGTCATCTGGATGCACCTGGTTGAATGGTCATCCAGAAAGTGTAATTTTAATTTGATGTTGCCGTGTGCCCAGCTAGAATTTGGAACTCTTATTAGGGAAGAAAGGAGCACAGACTTTGGGGGGACAACTTGCAGCCTCTGTCACAGTCATCTGAGCCACTGGTAGTTGGTTTTCTAAGTTCTTTGATCATTTTGGACAGTATATTTGCATTGTAATTATTTTCTCCTGCCTCATTTGTTTAATTGAAGTGTAGTTGACCTACAATCATATATTATTTTCAGCTGTACGACAGTGATTCAACAATCATATACATAATGCAATGCTTACCACAGTAAGTGTAGTTACCCTGTCACCCTACAAAGTTATTATAAAATTGACCGTATTTCCTATGCTGTGCTTTTCATGCCTGTGATTTATGTATTTTATAACTGGAATTTTGTACCTCCTAGTCTCCTTCACCTACTTCTCTTATCTCCTCATCCCTCCCCTCTCACGCCACCAGCTCTCTGTACTTATGAGTCTGTTTTTGTTCATTTTGTTTTGTTTTCCAGATTTCACAAATAACCGAAATTATATGGTATTTGTCTTTTTCTGTCTGACTTATTTCACTTAACATATACACTTTAGGTCCATGTTGTTATGGATGGCAATATTTCATTCTTTTTTTTTTTTATATCTGAGTAATACTCCATTGTTTGTATATACCACATCTTTATCCCGTCTTCAGTCAATGGACACATGGGCTGCTTCCATATCTTGGCTACTATGAATAATGCTGAAGTAAACATAGGGCTGCACGTATCTTTTAAAATTAGTGTTTTCATTTTCTTTGGGTGAATACGCAGTAGTGTAATTACTGATCATATGGTATTTCTATTTTTAATTTGTTGAGGAGCCTCCATAATGTTTTCCACAGTGGTTGCACCAGTTTACATTCTGTGTTGCAATTTTTAAAATTTAGACAAATGTTAGAGTTTGTTTTTATTTCTTTTATTCCCTTAACATACTTTATTTGAGCAGTGCAGAATTAAGACTACAACTTCATATAGATTCTTTATATTCAGTTTCTTCTAGAAATCTCAAAGTCACGGAATTCTCTTTCAGCAGTAGTCTCTCACTGCGATGATACCCAAGTTATGTTTTCAGATGAACATAGGAAATGAAATTTAGTTATCACAGAGCCAGGATTTTCTAAATTACTATCTTCTATTTTTTTAAGCATTTGTTTGTCAGCCTAGGAAAGAAAGTAAGTAGGACATACTCCCTGCCTCAAGAATTCTATTGAGTTCAACAGGCACAGGATGCTTACAGTGTGTGCAGCACGCTGCTGGGCCCTGTGTTCAGGCATGACTAGGGCAAAAGCCCTCTCTTTGGGGAGATCTCTAATGATGAGGGAGGCAAGGCAAATCCATAGAATTCCATTTGGGAACCTTGGGTGCAGAGGGATATGAACAGGGAGTTAAGAGTGGAATATAGGAAACTGTCTTAACAGATAGGTACAACCTATTAAATACTTGATTAAGGTTATATGCTAAATGAGGGAATATCCAATATTTTAAAAACATGAACTTGCTTCTTAGGAGAGGATGTTAGTTTTTACTTCTTCCTCAGCTAGTGTTACAATTTAGATGTGTAGCCTTCTCTGTCCTTGCCCATCCTTTATCTTTACTTGCACAGGTGCTGGTGCCTCATGTGGTTTTTAGAGTCTGCCCCCCCACCTTCAGACCACAGGGAGGGAGGGAGCTTGATTTTAGTCCTGTGCCAATTCTGGGTTGGGTACGTGACTCAGACTCTGATCAGTGAAGCCCATCCTCCTGGCCGCTGAGACTGGTATGACGAGGGGCCTCTCACCCAAGCAAAGCCAAAGAGACCTGGAGGAACTTTTGTTCAACAATGTACAGGGGAGGTAGTTTTCTGCTAAACTAAGAAGTTCAGGGTAGGTAAGTCTGAATTTGCTGAGTGGTCACCTTTTGAAGAAAATCTGCCTAACAGGGAAGTGAGCTAGGACAACAGTCAGGGGAGGAGAGCCAGAGACTGGGTCTGGAGGCATGAATGAATCCCTGGACCCATTTGGCCATAACCCAAAGCCAATTTTAGCCTCCATGCGAGGGAAAATTTTTTAGGACACTTAAACCAGCATAAATTGAGTTTCTGCAATGCACACAAAAGAGTTCTGACAAATAAATAGAGGTGATAAGAATATAGTGAGTGAAATGACGAGCACCTGGTGTGGTGTTGAAGAATCCATAACTCTTCCTACTTCAGTTCTTTAAAGAAGGATCCCAAGCAGTATTCCTTATAAATAGGTTTTTCTACAAAGCAAATGATTCTATGAAAAATAGCTTGTTGAATATTGCTAATTCTATCAATCTCTTGGGGATACGTTTTGTTAAATTCTCTGAGAAATCTTGCAGAGGAACCTGGCAACAGTGTTTAAAAGTCCCTAATTTTATTTGTCCATAGACACCTCTTTTCCTCACAAACTTCTATTTTGAGAAATATAGTTGTAAAAGTTCTCCACAATTTCACCTGGCGGAAGAATCTCCATCACAGGTCAGAGATAATATTTAGACAATACTTAAGCGTTTTGTGGCTTCGGAGTTTGATTTCTAGATTGCTAAAAATGAAAAGGAATTCTCTCATAATCACCTAGACAGTCTTTCTTCATAAAGCCTAAGCCTTGTTAATCTTTTTTGCTGAACTTTGGGTATGAATGTCATAGCTGTTCAGATTTGTGACATATTAAAGATGACTATTATTCTGGATAATGAACATGGTGCTACATAAAGCCAGCTGGAAAGGTGAAGCTCATCACAAGATTGTCTGAAAGATTCCAGTCACACTTTGGCTTAACTCTGACACCAGAGTACTGAGCCACATTTTGAAAAATAGCATAATTTATTTTACTTTCATTGGAAAAATCACTGTATTTTAAAACAATTTAATTATATTTTCAATTTATTTCACAATAAGCCTGATACAAAGCAGGCAGGAAGTAACTTTGGAATTAGAGCATTCATTCTCATTTATTGGCTTTTTAAATTATTTCCTACATATAAGTAGTGCTGAAAAAATTAAAAAAAACCCTAATAATTATAATCAATTATAACAGGAACTGTGCCACGTTAATTCTTTTATTTGATAGTGAATTATATAAAAAGATTTCAAATATGGTACAGGTAGGAGATTTGCAAGAAAAATGAGTTAAAAGACTGTAAGCAATATAATATCACATTATAGTTGAATCGTTAACAAACTCTTACTCAGATTCCTTCTGAATAGAGGTATATTAAATGATCAATTATAAAATTACTCAGGAAGCTGTAGGAGTTCCGTTATTCATTTTAAGAGTCTGAGTGTGGTACCCACTGCCTTTGATTCTTTCTCTTCATCAATGAGGCCTACCCTGACTACTCAAAACTGAAACATCTCTCACTCTGATTCCTCTTACCCAGCTCCACTTTTATTCTGATGGCATTTGTCATTATATGATATGCTAAATAGCTTATGTATTATTTTTTCTTGTCTAGACTACAAGCGCTGCAAAGGCTTGGACATTTTTTTCTTCACTGTTGTGTCTCAATCACCTAGAACAGTGCCTGATTCATCCTAAGTGTTAAAAAATACTTCATGCTTGAGTGACTGAATGAACAGAGGGTATTGTGTAAGTCCCTGTTCAATATTGCTTGCCCTCACAATTTCTAGAATCATCTGGCACAAATGTCATCTTGTGCTTAAATCAGATTATGCTGGCAGAATAATATGAGAGGCCCGTGGAGAGAGCTCCCCCTGGAATAGCTTCTTCAGCAGTGCCTAAAATTAAACCATTAATGGATGTCTTCTTTTCTTCCTTCTTCTCCTTTCTTTTTTATTTTTTAACTATTTTTTTTTTTTAATAAGAAGGTGAGGTATTGTAAAATTTAGACACCTTTGGGAAGAGTAACACACTCCATGCCCAACGTCTTAATGAGATCACTAGCCATCATTTCTGCTGTTACCCCCTTGATCCAAGAAACACGTATCTCTTCCCTGAATTACTGGAATAACGTTCTAACTGGGCCTTCCGCTTCCACTGTTATCCCTGTAAAATCTCTTAGCACAAAACCGGAATAATCCTAGGCTCCTCCAATGTCTCCTCATATCTCCTTTTAAAGGCCTGAGTCTGCACCATGGCCTGCACCAGCCTGTGTGACCTGCAACTGTGCCTCCTCCATTTCATCTCCACATTCCCCTCTGACTTCATTTCCTACACTTTCTCCTGCTCCCCGCGGCCTCCTCACTGGTCTTCAGGATGTCAGCATCATCTGTTCCCCGCCTGCTCTTTATCCGCATAGCCTCATGGCTAAGTCCTTGCCTCTCTGAAGATTTTATTTACATGTTGCTTTCTCACTGAGACCTACCCACACTACCCACTTCAAAATTGTCACCTCCACCGTCTTTCTGAAAGCCCTTTTTCTCTGCTCTACTGCTTAAATCTTTTCCAAAGAACTTATCAACCTCACGGGCACCTGGGTGGCTCAGTTAAGCATCTGCCTTCAGCTCAGGTCATGATCCCAGGGTCCTGGGATCCAGTCCCATGTCAGGTTCCCTGCTCAGTGAGGAGGCTGCTTGCTGCTGCTTCTCCCCCTGCTCCTGCACCCCTGCTCAGGCTCACTCTCTCTCTCTCCCAAATAAAGTCTTTAAAAAGAAAAAGAACTCATCAACTTCTAACATAATTTAGAGGTTTCTTATTTATTATGTTTAACTTAAATTGTCTGTCTCCTCCTACCAGGATGGGGATTCCATGAGGGCAGAGATCTTCATTAATTGGGATGTAAGTATACCCCAAACTCCTAGAATAGCCCCTGGCACGTAGTAGATACTCAAATCATATTTTTAGAATGAGTGGATATATAAGATTTCATTTGTGAAGGACAGGAAAATATTAGCAAAGTAGAGAAACCTTGGAAGCCTTGAAAAAATTGGCAATAACTGAGAAAGAAACCGTAGAGGGTAAAGGTTTGTTACTGTACCTGGCCTGTCAACAGACTCTTGGGCCAGTCTGGCTAGAAACTAATTTGGATCCCAGGCTTGTAATATGATTATCTGATCATTTGTTAACTTTATTTTACCAACTCTCCCATTATCTAGAAAGAAAATGGACTGTACTAGGCGTAGTCTCATGCAAGCTGCCATACAAAGGCATGTTAGGATCCAGTTGGTGTTAATAGGCTTGTTCCCTAATGGGAACTCTTAATTCCACTGTTTTGAAAACATTCAAATGTCCTTCAGCTACTACTGTGTGCTGATGACCTTTTACTCAAAATACACCAGTAAGACAACTGTGGAGAGATTATCAGAAGCTTTGCTGTATCAGCACAATACTCTTGACTGCTGACAAGCCTGACAATAATTTGGGTCATGGACAGGCCTGCACCAGATTTAGAGAGAAATGCCAACTCTTAATTGACATAACCAAGCCCCATATTCTTACAGAAAACTCTACAGTAGGCAGTGTTTTGCCCAGGGTTGTACAAAAGATAAGAAGAAAACTAAATTGAAAAGCTTGTATTTTCTGGAGGAGCTTTTGGGAACTACTGGTGGCAACTGTATTTGGGCTTCTCTAAAAGTCCCTTCACAAACTATGAGAGGAATTTGTCCTGCAAGTTATTAAAGGAGTTCCACTGGTAAAGAAACTATTAGCAGTGGTTACTTCTGGAAATAGGCAGTTTCGGAGGAGAAAGACTTTGCATTTTAAGCATACTTAGGCTGTTTGAAATTTTGTGGGTCAATTGGATTACTTAAAAAGAAGTCCTCAACCTAGTTTATGGTGAATTCAATAGCTGGTATGTGCATCTTGAATCTCCTGGGGAAAAAAAAATCAACAATTAAATCCCACTCAAAAAAACAACATGAAACCAAAAGCTTTTGTATTATGCCGTCTCACGTCCTGGATCCTAAGGAAGGCGTCATGATAGGTTCTCTATTAGTATATAGAGACACCTCTCATCTCAGAAATGGGTTTTATTCTAAAATGTATTTACACTTCAGTTGTTTGGAACATGAGATGCATTTTTTTTTCCCTTTAGAATTAACTTTGCACAGGTAACCCAATTCCATTACAATTCTGTATGTAACGTAAGAACAAACCTATTACATATCTATAAAGAAAAGTGCTGATAAGTCTTAGGTTCTAAGCACGTTATCAACCATGTTTCAGTGAAAGGGAAGCATTTTGGAGTCCATTATGGAAAAGTAGGACTCTACCTGCTTCCCTTTGTTCCTGTAAGCGGGATGGTGGGATCCTTTCTTCTCTGGCTCTCACTGCTGGAGGTAGGAAGCCTTCCAAGTGTTCAGTCTTTCCTGAGATGATGTTTTCTGGACCAGAGCAAAGAGCTCTGTAGTGGGCAGAGGATCTCAGGTGGTATGAGAATGCCAGACAGAACACCATCCTGGGAATCTGAGAGGAATGAGACCCAGAGGGATGGGGCCTGAGGGACCCAGCCTGGTGCAGTGGCTGGGTGGAATTCACCTTTCTCGACCCTTCATTTCCTCTGTTTTCACTACTGTTCACCTTCTTGTGTTTGGCTGGGCAGAGAAGGAGAAACAGTAGTCCTGACAGTCCTGTGAGACAGTAGGACACATTTCTCTTGCTCTTTTCTGCTAAGATGAAGAAACCAATACCAGGATGTCAGGAACACAGTGGGGTAAGAGCAGGGATCATGTGTGAGGAAATAGCTGAACAGGTTTTCCTCTCCCTTTTCTCATTTACTTCTGCCAGTTGCAGCTGCCAGCTCAAAATTTGTATTCAGTATACTTAAGAGGGTCAGCAGAAGATCAAAGCCTACTCATGTTATGTGTCTACAGGTGTGAGTAGCTTTGTCAGAGGCCTAAGACATGAACCAAGCAGTTCTCTTGTAGAAATGCTATTTCACGAGCAAATAGAATCATACCAGAAATACACAATTGTAAGTTGAGATAATATAACTTTTCATAGATTTTTTTATAGGCAGAAAACATCATCAAAAAAAAAACACAACACATTGTTCAAGAAGTTGTAAATGAATAAATAAGCTGGGGGGAAAAGGATTTTGGCAAATGTTCCAACAGGCTTTTATCCTTGGCATAAAGCAATAATCGTGGAGAAATTGATGGAAGTCCATTGCTTGAAGGATATAAAATTGGGGATGAGCAAGATGAGGTAATGTTTTTTTTCCTAGTTCATATTCTTTGAATTTCAGTGGAGACAGATTCCTTATGAGTTGGGTAGTATTGAAACATATTTTCCTCTATTTGGGGTATCATTACTTTTAAATTGTTGAGAGATTATCAAATGCTATTTTTATGTTTTATAATGTATTTCTTATATGGTTAAAGACTTAAGTCACTTTTAAAAGCCAGCATTAAAAATTAGAAGAGCAATTTTAATATTTATATGACCCCTGCCATTCAGAATGTCAGATTAGGATTGACATACACTAGAATAATAGGAAACAGTAATATTAGAAAACAGTAACAGAAACATAGCAGTGAATTTCTGTAACTTGCATGTGAATGTAAGTTATATTTATAAAAGAAAACATTACCATCTTCTTGCCTGATGGAACAAAAAAATAACTATATATTTATTAAGCAAGCCACCATTCCAGGAATTAGATACTTGTTCACTATGGCACACCTTTCTGATCTTTGTGGAGCATCTGTTTTCCTTGGGAAGCATTAATATTGTTAATGATGATTCTAAGGATACCATTTATTGAGCATTTATTGATACCATTTATTGAACCTCCATGGCAAAACTGTATGAAATACTGCTACGGATTCCCATCTTCCTGCTTTGTCTCAAAGATGAAAGCTGTAGAGCTGTAGACAAAACTGTCCACTAAATTTCCTCCCACTTACCTAAATAACTGTTAACTTGACATTCTAAGATACTATTTGTTAATATTAGAGAACCATCATGGGGAAAGTTCGTATTAATGTTTACTGTCGAATGCCTTTGTTCTATGCTAATTATATTTACAGTATTCACAAAAAGATGAAAATGTATTAACTCTGTAAATTTCTGACCACAATCGGAATCTGGGGGTTGTGCCTAAATTGTCAAAGTTTTGCAAAAGTTCACCTATGAACTTAAGTCTATGTTGAAATATGTATAACTGATGTCAGACACAATTATAGGTTTATTTGGAGAAGGAAGAAGGAGCAAAGTGATTCTGCCAGTAGAGGGAGAGAACACTGACTATTGAGTCAATGTGTCAGAGAGAAAAAAAGGAAGAAATGAAGGGGGAGAGAGAAGGCAGAGAGAGAGAGAGAGATTTTTTTTTAAGGGCTACTTTGTTATTTACCATGAGCATGGCCTTCTCTACGCTAGATGAATACATTTTTCTCTGGTTCAGGAAAATTCTGGCCTATAAAAAGTGAATTGTAAAGACCTGCTTTAATTTGACATAGCCATGATGATTTCATACTCTGCAGATTGGCCTTGGGAAATTGAGAACACCAAATATGAGGTACCACTGAACCACCTCCACTTTCTCTGATGAGGTATAGGACACCCTGTAACTTAGTTAGGCTTCTGACATGTGACTGAAGTGCACAGTTTGGGATATACACTATGGCCAAGTAGATTTCTTTCAGGATTCCATCACTTCCAAACCGTGAGAAGATTTTTGAGAAAGTACCCTTTGTGAAGACTTTTCAAATAAGAGGCATTCCTTAAGATTAGTTTGAAGTGAGAAGTACATAACCCAAAGATAAGCATGAAGTTATCACACTTCTCCATATTTGTGATTGGCAAATCCTTCTGGAGACTGAAAGTATTTAACAACTCTATTTTTATTAATTCTTATAGCTCCAGACAAATCTTCATTGCACATCCTCTCCAAATGATATAGAAAATGTATGTTGATTACATATTTGAAGATTTAAAGAATTGGGGAGTATTTTAATTTGAAACATTAAGAAATTTTCATGTAATTTTTTATAAAGACATACCATTTAAATATAGAAAACATGACATTGATTTCTTTGATTGAACAAAAACATTCACAAGACCAGTTTTCAGGCTGAAAAAGGAAATGCAAATTTGTAAAACCAGTGTTTCTGCCTGTAGAGAGAAAACTTCAAAATAATGATGGGGTGATAATTTTCTTAATGTTTGGTAAGTTCAGTTGGAGACAGAAGCAGAATGTTTATACCTTAGGAATTTACAAAGAATCTATAAGTGCAAACTTGTTCACAAGACACTCTACTTAACAAATTCTTAGGTGATAAACCCAGTAGGGGCAAAAAAGGAAAAAAAAAATGTGAGGAGAATACAAACTATCTTTACTTCACACTTAACAAATTTAACTGTCCTCTCCAGATTAGCAACAGATTCCCCCCTTGAGACCTCAAAGAAGGTATTCTGCCCTACGTTTTTAGCACATCCAGTAGAAAGGAAAAAAAAATGATAAACACTTTGAAAAGGCTAACACAAGATTCAATTATGGTATTTAATTTGCTTTGGGAAAGGATATTAAAAAATATTTCTCCTAAATCTAATGTTTTTCTGATGGAGGAGAAAATAATGGACTTTTTCCAAGTTGCTAAAAAGTGGTATCAGATTATTGTTTGTACATGGTACTGAATAATTTACAAAGATCATTTTCCATGTTGATGATTCCTCTCCTCTTTGTCTGGAATACTGTTAAGTGTCTTGATTTATTGTTAGTCCAAACACAGGCAGTTTAAATCTATCAGTACATGTAGACATGAAGTAGTTTAGACTGATTTAAATCTGTGAAAGCTGAAAATTCTTTAAATGGTGGCTGAAATTTCATTTTAATTTTCCTTTGATCTAGAAACCCTTTTCATCAAAAGACTAGGCAATGACCTTCTGGACTTCAGCTTTTTCCACCCAGAACTTCTAGGCTGGGACACCTTCTCAGAGAGCCAGTGTATTAAACCCTGACTATGTAATCATAACAGACCCATGACTGACTGCTTCCAGAACATTCTTCCAGCCACCAGAAGCTGCTGCTATTTCATATGAAAACAGGAAAATCATTTGCTCAATTAGGTAAGATGTACAAACACAGTCCACGTGGCCACAGCTCATTGCTTCTGAGAGACCCTCCTTGATCTGTCAGGGCACTGCTGCACCTGCGGCTGAACCAAACCAGACTCACGTCTTTAGTTCCTCGACCCTTGGCCAATTGACAGACTGCATCTACCTTTGCTTCTGCACTCATTCTCAAATTTCTGGGCATGTTTTCTGGTCATTTCAATTCTCACAGTAAATTCTGGGTTATCTATGAAATGGACCATCTAAAATCTGGGATTCTCAGTTCTTCTCTCTCTACCTCATTGACGTGCACTTCTATGTCATTTTGTGAAGGCACTCTCATGGTTAGATTCTCACTCCTTGCCATCACCTACACAATCTCACCGATTACATAATAAATCATTCAACTGTGTAAACATAACTTCATGCTTCTTGCCTTTCTCAGTTTTTCCAGATCTCTTATTCTTAAAAAGTTGGGAACCTCTGGTTCCTATCCCTTATATATTTTTTTCTCTCCCCATTTAACTCTTCCAGCATTTATTTCTCTCCTTGATTTCCATTTTGTGCCAACATCAACTAACATCTGATGGGATTCCCTCAGCCTCTTGCCATTAAAACCACAGTCTCACTCATACTTGCGCCATTCTTTCCACCTTCTGTCTTGTTATAGTTGAAGAGTTACTCCACCTTCTGTCTCAAGCCAGTTCCTCCATCTGACCTATGGATCCCATTTCATTCTTTCTCAGGAACACTGATCTATTGATTATGTTCCTTCTCTCTGTAGCTTCAAATTCCCCCTTGCTCCTGCCTATTCTCTTTCACATATAAACATCCTCAAGTCTCTTCTATCTTAAAAAATGATAGTCTTTCTGTCCCATATGCTCTTTCATCTCTACTTGATTTTTATCTCCCTTCTTCACGGAGGATTTCATAAAAGATACCATACCTGTTCTCATCTTTCATTATTTCTCTGAAATCTTTTCTTATCACAGTCACCTATGGCATCTTTTTGACAAATGTGCTGTTTTCATCACTTGGACCCCTTGACAGCATTTAACATGGCTCATCCCTTTCTCCTTCTTAAAACACTTCCTTTTCAGGATTGCTAGGGCAATATGTTTGCCTAGATTTTAGCCTGTTGCTCTAGCTGTTCCTTCTCGGTCTCTTTGCAGGTGCCAGTGATGCTATTTGTCTCTTAAATGCCGGGCCCTTTTCTCATCTCACTTTTCGCTAATGAGCTTAATGACTCCCATGGCTTCAAAGGCAAAATGGATGTTGACATCTCCCAAATCTGTATGTCTGATTGCAGTCTCTTTCCTGAGCTCCAGACCTGAGTATCCATCCACTTATTGGACATTTCTAATTGAATTTTGTATTGGTACTTCCAAATCAATTTACACCAAACTGAACTTATCATCTCCTATAGAAAACTTGCTTCTCCAGGTGTATGTATTTAAACAGGATAACTACCCACCCAGTTGCCCATGCCTGAAATAGAATCCTACAAGACCCTTAACACTCTTTAACCCTCCCTTTCTGACCAAATGAGTTACCAAGATCTGTTGATTCTACTTCTTACATATCTTTTGTGTGCGTCTACTAGCCCTAGTTCAATGTGAAATTGTTCTCTCATTAAAACTCAACCGTGGCTTTTTCTGCCTTTAGTTAGTTTCCCATACTCCGGCTAGAAATCTTTCCAAGTTCTAAGTATCTGATTTTGTTACTATGTTGCTTAAAATCTTCAATGAGATTGATACTATGAGAGTTCAAACTCTTGTCCATGGCTTAAAAAGCTTTCTTTTGCTCATATTTCACCACTCTCCCTGACTCTATTTACTTATCCTTCAACCATACTGAATTAATTTCCTTTACCTAAAGGTGTTTGATCTCTTTAAGGGCCAATTCTTTGCCTATTGTTCCCATTTTCTCTTCCTTTATGTCTTCTTCAACCTCTTTACCTAGCTAACTTCCATTTCATGACAAATTTTCTCTGAGAAGGCTTTCCTGATGCCTCCGTACCCTTTGCTGACCCCTTCCAACTCCATGTGAATTCTCTTTCCTCTTGTTTTTGAGATAAACTGATAAATACTATATTGGAATTTCATCTACTGGAACTTCTCTATATTGCAGCCTTCCCTAAGGCCATCATTTTATCTGACCTGGTCACCATTAATTTCCCAGTTACTAACATAGGACCTATGGAATAAGTTTTCTGTGCATAAACACATAATTGAGTGTGTAAAAATTACTGAATGTTATATTTTAGGTTATAAGATGGAAATCTATAAAGCTACATGCATGCTCCTGCTTTCTAGGAGTTTATCATTGAAATCGGAAAAGAAACCTATACTCTCCATCCTTCCCAACAGGAATTCAAAAAAGCCTCACTTTGCCATTTGACTTTTAAATTCGATGACAGTTCAAGAATGAGGAGATAAAGTAAGGCAGGAAGTGAGTTGGAGATCAGATTATCCATGGCCTTGAAGCCAAGTCCCTGAGGTTGGCTTTGAAGAAACACAGGATTCTTCAGGTAACATTAGAACTATAACCTATCAACTTGAAAAAAAAATTAAAACATAAACTTGTTTTAGAAAAATAATAGGCCAGCATCATTTCCCCATTTTTCAGAATTGCTTATTTGTATTTCATCTACAGAGCCTATTGTTGACAGTCAACTGTAGATCTTGGGATATATATTTACATTCCTTTGGAGGAATCACCATATTGGCTAGGTTATGGTTGATCACATTTCAATAAAGCAGAGGATTTAAGGAGATACTAAAGAAGTCATCAAATCTAGCCCCTTGCAAAGGGCGGTCATGTAACTTCCATATCACGCAGCTTTAACAGAGATTGGTGTAAGCCTAACTGTTCTGTTTTCTTTGTGCTTTAAAAAAACTTGATATTGGCTTATGTATCTTTTATTTAAGAGGGTGCATAGCAATCCTTTTATTTGCCTTTTTAAAAAATATTTTCATGAGGCACCTGAGTGGCTCAGTTGGTTAAGCATGTGCCTTCAGGTCAGGTCATGATCTCAAGGTCTTGGGATCAAGCCCCATGTCATGCTCCCTGCTCAGTGGGGAGTCTGCTTCTCCCTCTCCTTTTGCCCTCTCACCCCAGCTCATGCGCGCGCTCTCTCTCTCTCTCTCTCAAATAAGTAAAATCTTTTAAAAAAATAAAAATATTTTCATAAAATGATCTTTTTAAAATTTGTCATTCACTTAACTCTGTATATTCTTGAACCTTAAGATAAATGTCTATAAAATGGGGATAATGATAGTATGTACTTGGTAAGGTTATTGTGAGAATTAAATGAATTTAATCAGTGCTTTTTATCCGTATTTTAGTTCCTTTTATTGCATAAAGAAAATATTTCACTAGTTATAGAGCATGTCAAGTAAAATGATGTAGTTCATGCTAGGTCCAGCCTAGGGGGTCCAGCCTGTGGTTCCCAATTGTCTCTGGAACTGCCTGATCACCCTGAGGGCTGCTTAGAAATTATAATATTTGGAAGCACCTGAAACTCACTGGAGGTACACATTTGGAAAGCCCCGAGTTTTTAAACCTTTTAAAATTAAAATTATTAAACATAACGAGGACTTCAGCTATTACTGGGGCTTTATAGTAACTTTCCAAATGTGAGGCAGGTAGATACTATTGCCATTTTGTAAATGAGCATCCTGGTGCTTGGAGAGATGGGTGATACAACCAAAAGATTCATTTAGAACATAAATGATTTTAAGCAGAAATGAGACTCCCAGGACATCCCCTCCCCAGTCCTTATCCCAACCACCCAAAAAAGACCTATGGGAATTACATAGAAGGGGTAAATTAAAGTTATACATGAAATTTTTAATACATATTCCCAGTTCAGATTTATTCCTATCATTTGGAATATCTAACATCCCTTCTGGTGGTCATATGCTCTGTGTTACAAAATGTGGAGATACAGAAGAAACTTGATTCGGTGGGGATGCTTGTCTTTTACATTTATTCTTTGTACAGTGATGTATTACACACTGGATAAGGTTAAATGTGTTAAGCACACAGACAAAAATTGCCAGTGATAAAATGTGCTCATATCATTTCAAAAAGCATTTATCTATAATTTGGTCATGTTATTTTATTCTTCTGCTTTTCTAGAGAAAAATTCTTTAAAACTGACCCACTTTTTTCTTAATTCGAGAGGTGGTACTAATTTTATCACATCAGGGTTTTGGGTTTCTTGAAATGGAACTAAGGGACAAAATGAAACACACACACATGCACACAAATCTAAGGTAATTTATTCCAAGGACAAGAATTAAAACACTTGTGTTCGTACATTTACATACACACTTCAAAAGAAAACCCAAAGAAAATAGCATGGCCAATATTCATTAAACCGTACATAAACTACTAAGACATTTAGCAAAAATATGGCAAAGTTATATAAATGAGTTGAAATATGACTTTGTTACCCCCTGCCAGCTTTAAAAATTTTATGAATTTCTTTAAAATATTCTCAGTACTTCATTTAAAAAAATTTTTAAATGATAGGACATAGAACAACATCATTTTACAAAGGTAGTAGTTGAATAGTTCTTTTTGTTGACTCTATGTACTCTGTTTTTCATATTTTCATTAAAAGCATTTGAAATTATATCAATAGTAAATTGTCATTTTGCTTGATGAAATTAGATATTGCCAAACAGTCATGAAAGACTGAAAAAAACCTAGAAACTTAATGGATAAGTGGATTAATAAGATCCATTAGGCTGATAGACATTTCTAGGGACTTGATGCAAAAACATCTTCTATAATAACGATTTACTAAAGTAGTCTTCCTTCTTATATAAAAACTGTAACCTTGGAAGAAAACGATAACATATTTTGCTTTTAATAGGAGACTTTAAAATGGCCCAAATACTCAAATACGCCCTCCTAATCTGTTGCTATGGACTGGTTGTGTTTTTCCAAAATTTGTAATTTGAAGCTCTAATATGATGGTGTATGGAGATGGCCTTTGTGAAGTAATTCGGTTATGAAGGTAGAGTCTTCATGATGAATTAGTGTTCTTATTAAGACACTAAAGAGCAGAGAGCCAGCTCTCTCTGGTCTCAACCAGGTGAGGATACAAAGAGGTGACCATCTGCAAATCAGGATGTAAGCCCTCACCTAACACCAGATCCACTAGAACCTTGATCTTGGATTTTTCTGACTCCAGACTATGAGAAATAAGGATTTGTTTAAACCACTTAGTCTATGGTGTTCTCTTACAACTGTCTGACCTCAGACCTCTGTATAGGAAATAGAAGGAATGTGGGCTTTGGTGATTATCCTGTTTCTGGGTTTCTCTAATGCCGGGACATTTAAATAAATAGTTGTCTAGTGACAAAGAATAAGTCTTAATAGTGAGTATGAATACTCATCAAATGAACGGCAGAGACATTACAATAAAATTAGACTCCCCAAAGAGATAATCATATAATTCTCAGATACAGAAAACCTTTAACGCTATTTATAACAGAAGCATCTGGCAATACCCAGATGTTCCACAACTTCCCTCTAGAAGGAAAACCAGTCACAATTCAGTGAAGCATTATTAGAAAACACGATTTGAGTGGTTTCTTTTCCTCTTGAATGACTATTGATTGGAATAATGCAGAAATATATTCTACATAGTTTAACTCAAAAAAGTATTTTCTGTGCAAAATATGTGCAAAATTTTGCTAGGTATTGGGGAAAATATAGAAATGAATGAGACATTACCTTAAAATACTTTTTGTTGAATTAATAGTGTCTAAGTAGACTATGTCTAAGTAATAGAGAAAGAAGACAGACTATATCCTGTTGCTGAGAAGTTTAAATAAAACCATGTGCCCTAATTAATGTATCTCAGCATAAGTGCTGATTTGAGGTTCCTAATATAAAATTAATATAAGTAAATATCAAACACTCCAGGAAAACTTAATATTTCATTTACTTGTAAGTACTAATAGCCTTACTAATGGTTTGGTCCTTTAAATAAACTACCTCCATACACATTATCAGCCTAAACTGTGCTACATTAATAAGAAATATTCATAATAGTTTAAAAAAGCTTTGCTTAGTTGATTTATAATGATTTCAAAAATAATTTACAGTGGAATTGAATTAATTTATTATTACTTTTCTAAATATTCTGTTCAAGAACATTTCCCAAGTTTTCATTTTTATGTTACTCATACATAGTACTAATGGTGTGCATGTTAGATAAACTGACACATTAATAGGCCTGAAAAATCAAATAGATGGGTAATTCTCCATATGCCTCTACTAGTTTCCAGTAGAAATTTCTTATCAAAATATCTGTGAGTATTGGCCATGACAAAGAGGCTTTTTTTTCTATGATAATACTTATTGTTAGGACCTCCTTTCTCATCTATTTTCTGTAACAAAATTCTATAATTACTCATTATGTGGAGTGTGAATTGTATAATGTGACAGTCAAAAACTTATTTTAGTCAGTATGCTTTTGAATATATATCTTGCTTTGTCTGTAAGTGATTCTTAGTCTATAATCTTCTTTCCAACTTTCTAAGATAATATTCAAGGATAAGGATAACCAAAAATGTTATATGTAAGATGTGGCTGAGAGAATGTCCAAAGGTAAATTACCGATAACACTGTGCAAACTCATTTTCAAGGCAGATGACTCAGAAGATTGAAAAATTGAAAGTCGTCTGCATGGGGAAATGAGAATATAAACTCTGCCTGGGGTGGAGTTTCATGGCTGGTTTCAAGGGCTCTGGGGGAAGAATTTGACCAAGCCACTCCAAAGTAAAGCAGCTCCATGAGTTGGAAGTCCAAGACATATGCCTACAACTTGTCCATCTGCTTATCTGCCCATGAATCAAGCTTCCAGACTTGTCTTCATCATCTGTAGAAATCTTACACCATCACTAAGCAAATCCAAGGCACATTGTCAATTTCCTTTTGTGAAAAGGAAAGTAATAAACACCGTGTATAGGATGCTGAAACCTCTCTCAGTTCTCCAACTAATTCTTCACTAGTTTGGGTAAACTAACATAGAAAGTGAAAGAACCTAACTTTGGGTTTCAAAGGTCTAATCTAAGAAACTGGTTAAAGCGACAAAAGCTTGTCCCTTCTTTGCTGACTCAGCTGTTTTAGAAAGTCTCTCATTTGTTAACTTCTACATGATTGGGAAATCCCAGCCATCAGGGGGGCAGAAAGGAGATGACACTTGGCCAGCATACGTCAGAGTTTCCAATTCTAGCTTAGAACTGAGGTCTGGAGGTGGAAGTTCCAAATATTTATCCTAAAGGTGGAAGATTTACAGCCCTTGTTTATATTTGCCAATTGACCATCACATGTATTATAAAAACATGTCTCTCTATACACACATGTGCAGAAATATACATCTTTTTACTTATGAATATCTTCATGCAAACACATTTTCTTTAAACACATGAGTCCTTACACTCACATTTAACTTAATCTAATTTCTGATTAATATTTATAGTACATAGAGAGTCAAGGTATATACTTTTATACTCATAACTGCATCTTGCTTCCAGAAACTTAAAAGCAGCAGTGTTCAGAGAACTGATATCATTGTGGGCTCAATCTATGAAAATATACTTTCTTTTTTAAGAGATAAAAGTATCTGATATAACTACAAGCGATCTGAGAAAAGCATTTTACAAGCTGAATTACTTTTTCTATGTATGTTGCCTAGAATTTGTTTTAGTGAATCAAGTCCATTGTTTCAAAGACTTGCAGTAATGTGGGACATTGTTTCTTTTGTAAATGATTAACTAGCCTAGCTTCTTGTGTTTTAAAAGGTAAGCTAATTACTGTTTTGGATATTGAAGTTATGACTCCATGAACCCAAAACATAGCAACGGAGAGGTTACACAAAATTGCAAATCTACTAAGACAAATCTAGTGCCTGCTACCCTTGATTTACCTTTTTTTTTTCTGATTTACTTTTAAAGCCTTAAATATTCAACGTACTTGTAGACTCATATGGCAAATTTGCAAAGGTAGATTGGGAAGCATGTAGAAAAAGTCATTTAGGGGGAAAAAAATCGCTTCAGGTAAATCCTAATACTATTCTGACTTCTGGGCAGTAAAGTCTTTCCCCAGACACTGCAGCAGATTCATCAGTGTGAGCTCATTGTCTTTGTGGGCTGGAGAGGAGCAGTGTGTTTGGGTGAGTTATTGAGGGGACATCTGTGAAGTGACAGATGTCTGGCGCCTGGGCAGTGCTGGGTAAGCCCATGTTTTGTTTATGAAGCAGTCTCTCTCTCTCGAAAAAAAAATCTTTTTATACTTGTCTTTGCAGAGCCTGAAATCACGTCTCTTTAAGTGGCACGTGATTTATCTATTAACATGTTATTTTCCTCTTTTTATTGCAAAAGTAGTTCCAATAGACACACACTCCATGGACTAACTCCCCTTTCTGAGGTTTTATTTACTACTTCAAGCAAAGTGTGTAGCAATGTGGGTTTTTTAAAGGTCAGTTCTCAGGAAGATGAGGAGAGTTTAGATTCTAAATACATCTTCAGTACCTGAAACATCTGTTCTTCCCTTTCATTCCTGAAACTCAAACTATACCCGAGGCCTTGTTTCCATGGCTTGCAGCAGTTGTCAGAGTTATTTCGACTACAAACAGACTTTTCAATTCTCGTGCTTTTGTGCTAGCTTCATAGTTTTAAGCCTTATCTTGGGCTTTTCTTCCTCCTCTCTTTGATCCTGTGCCAGAAAAAATCTTAAAAGGCAAAGTGAATGTGTGGTGTTTGCTCATTTTTAACTTTGCAGTTCTAAGACAGAAATATCAGAAGCATCAGAAACCTTTACCCTGGTACAAGTGACAGTCAATGACTGCAGAAAACCACAAGACACAGATTTATTTTCAGGGATATGGAGATACATACATATATATATATATATATATATATGATGACATGATTATATATATATTTTACATATACATATATTTATATATATGTGTGTGTGTTTCTGATGTCATCCACATTTCTACTGGTGAGAACTTGACAACTGAAAGATAATGTAAAGGTGGGGTGAGAAATATTATACAAATTAGAAAAAGACTTTTAAAGGAACAGAGTTGGGATTTCTAGCTTGTGCTAATGTTTGGAGGAGGCAAATGTTGATGATGCCTTTTTTTGTCAAAGTGTAAAGTTCCTATAGAAACAGACAAACTATGTTTTATGTAAAGAAGCTCTTTTATATAAAGAAAACTCGTGCGCAAGTTCTTTTTGGCAATGTTTTAAAATTATCACTAAGGGTGTCAGGAATAACAAAGGCGGGTACTGGTTGGATATATTATACCCAATTTAACATGCGAAATGTAGCCAAATTGAGGCAAACTGGGGGTAGCACTGATCTTTCTTTTCATTGTATGTATCATTTGGAATTTCTTTTTGTCTTCTGCCTTTGAGAGGAAGAAGGGGAGCCAGGGAGTGTATTTTTTCATAAATTTTTTTTTTTTTTTTTTTGTAAATTAGGGCTTAAATGAATTTGTTGTTTTCAGTCTTTTTGAGTAGTGGGTTGGAGTCTGAGCTCTGAGTTGGGCAAAGAGAACCAGGGGGAGGCAGTTCGGCAAGGTTTCAGATCTCGCACTCATGCCATGTGATTTGCGCCGCCTGAGAGCAGGCTGATACCAGCTGCACTGAAACAGAGGGGCGCGTGGTGTGCAGGCTCCTGGGTGTCTTCTCATTGGCTTCCTACCTCCCAAATCCTCGCTGGGATATTTGTCGGCTTCTGACCTTCAGCTTTTAGAGATTGGTCTATTCAGAGAGTAGGAGAATGAATCAAAAAGAAAAACCTTGAGGGATTATATAATACCAGCTCTTAAGGAAGAAGAAAAGAAAAAAAGATGTTTTATTTATTTATTTATTTTTGGAAAGAAAAAAGATGTTTTAATTTCAAGAAGACTCATTTGAATAAAGACCTGGCAGAGTAATTTTTAGAGTCCAGCGAGCAGATACTCTTAGGTACAGAACAGGAATTGGTTTTAAACTGCAGCTTAGGAGCTAGGCAGAGAATGATTCAACGGTGAGAAAAAACACAACTACAAATAAAGCTTTGGCATAACTGCCCTTGTCAAGGAGATAATGTGTATCCATTTATATGAAAAGCGTCAGTTGCAGACTTTCTCTAGATGGCTGCTTGGGGCTAATCTTTGGACATTTTTTTTTTTTAAAGATTTTATTTATTAATTTGAGAGAGAGAGAAAATGAGAGAGAAAAAGCACATGAGAGGGGGGAGGGCCAGAGGGAGAAGCAGACTCCCTGCTGGGCAGGGAGCCCGATGCGGGACTCGATCCAGGGACTCCAGGATCATGACCTGAGCCTAAGGCAGTTGCTTAACCAACTGAGCCACCCAGGCACCCTTGGACATTTTTTGTTTGTTGATTTTCTTTTTTAAGATCAGCTAGCTACCTGTCCTATGATCCACATTTTGATTTTAAAGACCAAAGAGGCTAAATATTTCAGTGGTAGAAAGGTAAAATGTTGAATCAGTTATTTTCTGTCTTGTCATATATGGAATTATGTGACTGTGAGACTCATTTTTGGTTATGAATTTAATTTTAGTGTGTTTAAGGCACTTAGGAAAAGCAGTGTCAGAGACCCAAACTACGGGCACTTAGGCAAATACAGGGGAGAGTCGGTGATGGTAATTAGTTTATAGGATTGAACATGGCCCTAGAAAAGTTCTCAAGTCTGACTGCCTAAGGAGGATAACAGGGTTCAGAATATTGAAGTGAATAGCCTATTGTCATAGACCTACACAGAGCACAGTGGTGGACAGGTATCCCATCTCCTGAAATTCAGAGCCTGGTCCTTTGTACTGTCCCATGGTTCCACACAAAGTATGAAGCATGATGATCGGGGAGGCACGTTCCTTTATGAATAACAGGAGTTTCCAATGATTAAAGGGACCAAGGTTTAGCCTTAAGTAGTGGTTTTCCGTGGGAGAGATCAGGTGAATTTTTAGATTTGAAGAAAAGTTCCATCTTTCTTAAAAAAAAAAAAAAAAAAAAAGTTTTCCTATAAACTTGCCCTTTGAGGAATACAGAGTAATGACAATAGTAGGCATGTTTACTAGACCTGAGGCAAATCTTCAGGATGCCACTGTACTGGGTCAACCTTGAAACACCTCATGATTTTGTTCATTCTCTTCACTGACATAATGTACATTTATTCTTTTCTTTGAGAATATCCAATTCTGCTCTAAAAAAACCAGATAAGCTGTATGAAACTCATAAAATGTGTTAAGTATAAATAGTAAGTAGAACATGTATTAAAAAGGTTAGATGGACTAAGAGATAATTAATATTCATGAGTTACTGAAATATACATGAGTCACCTAGCACTATTTGTGATACACAAAACATACAAGAGATACTAAATATGGGGTACACTAAATATACATGAACACTCAATATATATGAGGTCTTGATTTGGCCACTCATTGGTGACACCATTTTGTTCTCATGTGGCTTCTACCCAAGAAACACAAATGAAACCGATGGCGGTTCACCAGGTTAATTGTTCACCAGCTATGGCCAGGTAAAATTGTCTCTGTGTCTCGCCAGTATGCATCATTGGACAAGATCACTTCAATCCAGGACATTTTGTTCATATTTCAGCTTTAATTCTCTTAATACACCATTGGAGTGGTTTGGACACTGATGTGGCAGAAAGAAGGACAAGATATATGAACATTGTTACAGTAATGGTAGGAAACTCATATACTATTCCAGGTGTAAAAGAATAGCTCATAGGCCAAACTAAAATGCTCAAATCACATGTTTTATTAAAGGTATTTAAAACACAGTAAGAAGAAAGGGGAAAGAGGTGAAATGAGTTAATACAGTTTAGATAGGGTAGAGCATACTACTTGAATCCTGGATATGCAAATTAGCACAAACTTAGTGGCTTAGAATAACACAAATTTATTATCTTACGTTTCTAAAGGTCATAAGTTCAAAGTGGGTTTCACTGGGCTAAAGTCAAGGTTGTGCTCCTTTCTGGAGGCTCTGGAAGAAAATCCTTGTTGCCTTTTCCAGCTTCTACAGCCAACTCTTGTTCCTTAGCTCATGGCCCCCTACCATCTCCAAAACCATTAATGGCAGCTTGAGTTTCTCACAGTGCCATCTCTCTGGTTCTCACCCTCTATCTGCCTCCTCCTTTCCCCATTTAAGGATCCTTGTGATTATATTGGGCCCACCTGGATAATCAAGTATAACCACTTTATCTTAAAGTTGGTTGATTAGCAACCTTAATTATACAACCTTAATTCCACCTTGTGGTGTATGTGTGTTTGTGTGTGTATAAACAGATGGATGTGGGTTAGGACATGGACATTTTGAGAGGTCATTTTTCTGCTTATCACTTTCCTGGTATTAGACCTAGAAGCTACCATTGTATTAAGATAATTTTTCACATGACTACCAGACTTACTCATTGAATAATCTTTCATTCATTTGGTATTGATTTACTACCATGTGCATTGCTGAGCAAAGGAATCCTTTTCCCAAAGCCTTCCATCCTTAAGCTCCACCAGAAAACTTGTAGCTTTATTTTATCCCTTTCACTGATACTACAGGGGATCAAGGAGCTACGGGCAAAATCCTGAACCCCCATATCTGTTGGGGTTATTAACTCAAAATTAAGGTGACCAACCATCCTGGTTTGCCTGGGACTGAGGGGTTTCCTGGAACCCAGACTTAGGGTGCTAGAACTGAGACAGTGCTAAGCAAATCAGTACATCAAACCTCTCTTTGACTCTCTTGCCCATCCATTCAGTTGCTTCCATTAGCCCCTGGAATTAGAGACGTGTTTGTGTGTGTGAGTGTGTGTGTTTGCGTGTGAGTGTTCGTCTTGGGCGAGGAATCTAAAAGCTATGGCTCTGTGGTTTAAATATCTATTGGAGCTGTGAGCATCATCTATCCTTTCTCTTTCTAAATTTGCTCAATGGCAGAATAAAGTGTTTGGAGAGATTATCAGAAAGTTTTCTTTCAATTCTAAAATGCTATGGTATTTTGGTCAGTTTTTGGTGAAATTATTACTAAACAGCTTTGGAATAGGTTACAGGAAAGTTCAGTGTGCTGGGATTCTGTTCTTTTGTTACCACATTCCTGAGAAGCCATGCACAGAGTACTGTTTGAGGCTCTCACTGGTTTTTGGCTATTTACATAGAAAGTACTTTGGCTCTTTCTGGAGTCTTCCAAGATCCAAGCAAATATTTGAAGTTTGGGGCATTTAAAGCTTTTAAATAGTCAGCTAGCATATAATTAGGCTTGGTTTCTCTCATGGCCCAAGGCATGGCTTTTCTAAGATGTTCCAAAGTTCTGTAAGTAATTATGACATGTTTATATGTGCATTTGTGGCAACATGGTTGTTTCATAAGTACTTTTCTTCTTTCTTACCACAAATGGAAACATGAACTGCTGATTCAAGAAAACACTCTAGAAAGCAGCTGTCTTAAGATATAGCAAACAGATGATGAAACAATCCTTTAACGGTATATAGATAAATATGGGGTTTATATAAAATAATTGATCATTAATATCTTCACGGTATGATAGGATTTGGATTGGAGGTGAGAAAGGGAGACTAAATACTGTTGAAGGAAGTCCTTTTATATCATTTAGGAAAGCATTTCCTCCAGGGAAGGGAGTTAGATGAAATCGAACAATGGATTCTTGTGATTGTTAGGAAGAATAACATTTGCTATATTACCTGCGTAACTCCTGCCTATTGTACACACTGTAACTCCTGTGACCACCACATGCAGCCCAAATTAGACACCCAGATAGCCCCCAGAAGTCGTTTTTCTTGTAGGATATCCATTATTCCTTAATTTGAATGTATATGGTAAGAAATTCAACAGGACAGTCACCAAACACTATATTTGCCCTCCTTAAACTTGTTGTATATATGAAAGAGTACTTGACCTTTCTCTATGGACAGTGGCAGGGAGTTTGAACCAAGAGCCAAAGGTTGTATATAATTTATACTTTGTTAATCCTTTTCCCCATAGAATGCAAATTGGAGAATAAGAGAAAGTGGGGAACTGAAGATGGACAGCTTCAAGAAGCACTTGGGAGTTTGGCTTTTAAGAAGGAACTCAGTAGTCTATCCTTATTGGCCCATCTCTCAGGCCTATCGTGCAGAGAATTGGAAAATGTAATTTTCTGCTATTTGTACCTCTGATGCGCATTCATTTTCTATGGGCTTGAGTAATTATGAGCTGGCCATCACAGTGATGTGCATTTTTTTTTTTAAACCTTGTACTTTTGTTTTCCAGTATCTCCTGCCTAGAGTCTAATGACAGATGGGAAAATGGACTTTTAGAATTTAAGAAAAAATTGAAAATTGCCATATCTAAAAAGCAGATGGATAAATGTGGTCAGGTAAGACTGAGACCACCACAACATACTGCGTAATCAGAGAGATGCAGGGCCAAGTACATTTGATCTGTAGATGAAACTTGCCAATAAGCCTGAGGTTTTGTGTGTCTGTCTTGGACATGAGAGATGGGAATGAGTTTCACCAGTGAGTGGCTGATTTAAGACCTCATGAAGATCAAATTGAGAGCCCCATATGCCTTTTGTATATTTAGTACTCACTTGCGCCTTCTATCTTTTAACACCTATAGTTAGCACTCCTCTGTTCTCCTTTATCTAGATCTACTCTATCTTATGAATTGCTTTTTCTTAATACGTCTAAGTTATAGCCATTCCATTTTTTTTTATTCTATAGAAGATTTGAATATTCCCAAACAATAAGGCAAGTGCCTATTTACACTTCATTAGAACATGTTTAGGAAGTATATAGTCAATTTACTATGATGTAAATACATGGAGCATGCTTTTGTGTATTTATTAGTGATTTCCAGGTTTTTCCTGTGATTATGTTGGAATAGAAGTTGGATTATATGAATGTTTATGTCATGGTTAACAAAAGGGTTGAAGATTAAGGAATGAGTATGTCTTTTACTATCTCATTATTATGCTTAGGTTCAACGTATATTTTTGAGAGCCTAAAATCATAACTGAGGATGGTGACAGCAAATGGCAAACAAATACATATTTATAAACTGTACTATATGTTCTAAGGGGAGTGAAAAGATTATAATTACAGAACAATGTCTCGGTTGGGAGATGAGAGAGTGAAGATGTACATCAGAGTAGGCCTTCAGGAAGTAGTATTTGCCTGAAAAGGGAGTAAGTATGCACACAAAAAGAGAGAAAAAGAATGTTTTAATTTTAAATTCAAACAACTAGAAACAAATATTGAAGTCTGTGAGGTCTAGTACCTGCTGTGGCTAAATAAGATGCAGAACATTTGCATCTAATGTCCCCTGTATCCTCCACAAACCCAAACATCGCTTGTAACTTGTCTGGATAGACTTCAGATTTAGTCTTGGTGTCAGATGAGACTTAAGCAAGTTGCCTTCTCAATCAGATGACTACCTTCAAATCTGAAATCTGCCTCTCAACTGTCTCTTAAATTCATAAATCATGTGAGAACTTCTTGCTGGTGATGTTGCCAGGGAAACAAGCCTGCATTCTCTTTCAAAAACCATGTTTTTAATAGGGAGAATTGCCCAATCCATGACTGTGGTGCTTGGTTACTATGGCAGGTGGGGGGCAGTGGAGGAGAAAAAAAAATCCTTCTCTTTTCACACAGAATATGAGATCTATTATGTTTTATTTAGAGATTCAAAAATGAGGGGCATAACAAAAATCTGGTGCCAAAATATGCCTGATTTTGTGGCTATCCCCAAGCAAAATTCAAAAGAGAAATAAAGGAGTTTAGTTCAGAAGACTTTCAATTAATTTACTAATTAATTTTCAATTTACTGCCGATTTCCCATTGGGAGCCAATAGCTGTGGTGTCGTATTTTATTCATATGCAATTGACTCACGAAGGTAAAGTTTACTTATCTCAGTAAAAATCTTAGTACCACTAGGCTTTGTACCCTTAAAATCTGGAAGGTTGAAGGTGATAATTTTTGCCTTTATTCCAATGACTCTTTTATTAATTTTTTATCAAAGGGAGCATGTTCAGAACACTTACATTAGCCTGCTGATAGGCAAAATCATCTAACACAAAGCTTATTTTATAATTAAGTATTGAATATCTCATGTAATTTGCTGAGTACTGTACTGAAAGTAAAACACCACCACCACCACCACCACCACCACCACCACCAAAAACCAGAATGGTTGTATGGGTCCAGAATGGTTGTGAGTGTATTAGTTGTTCACCCTCATGTTTGTGTAGCTGACTAGGAGCTGTGACTTGTGCTGGGAAAAGATCAAAATTCAAAATTTGAAGTATGATTTCTACTGAATGCATATCGCCTTTGTACCATCATAGAGCCAAAAATTTTAAGTCGAACCATCATGAGTTGGGAGCCATCCGTATGTGTCTGAAACCTCAAAGACCTCAAAATCTGACATTCATAGTCTCAAATACACAAATGCTCACTTACTTTTTTTCCTTACAAAATCCACAATTTCCCCACTGATCTAGGAAGAGTGATAATAAGTGATCACAATTTTAAGGCTATCAGATGAGAAAAGGGAGGGTTGAGTTGACAGCCGTGTGCTTTAGTGCGTCTAGCTTTATAAGTGACCACTGATTTAGAGATCCTAAGATCACATAGAAGGGAATTCATAGAAGCTATTTTATGATAGGCTATATGAATTGAGGGTATTTTGAGATGGCTGAATCAATTCCACGTTGTGAGTTATTCATGGTTCTACCACACAACTACCACTGACACAGGGTGCCTGGGTGGCTCAGTCAGTTAAGCGTCTGCCTTCAGCTCAGGTCATGATCCCAGGGTTCTGGGATCGAGCCCCACATCAGGCTCCCTGCTCAGTGGGGAGCCTGCTTCTCCCTCTCCCTCTGCCTGCCACTCCCCCTGCTTGTGCTCTCTCTTCCTATCAAATAAATAAATAAAATCCCTAAAAACAAGCAAAGAAAGAAACAAACTACCACTGATGTGAAAAATAGAGCAGATGCTGCTATCCCCCCAAATTAAGAATTAGGGTGACTCATTTCTACCATTGTTACCTGAAGAGTGGGTCCTTTTTGATGTCTGACTATGAGAAGTCATTTAAATGTGGGACAGCAACAAAATCCAGTCACATAATTTTGCAGTAGCTGTGAGCTAATGGACTTACAATTTGGGGTGGGAAGGGGCAGGCAAAGAAACCGCACGAAACTACTACAGAGTAATATGAAACTATATGATAAAATTTCATCTTTAGTATAATTGTGTCAAATATGTTCTCCAGAGTAAAAATTTTGGGAGGATATTTCAAGCACCTTGCTTTCCAAATTAATATCGAATTGCACTGAATATTTGTTGAAATATGTATATACTGTTATAAACATTTTTAATTAAAAATTTTCATTTATGCAACTCATTTTTATGTAACCCAAATATATGTTAATTAGCCTCTCTGCCACCAAATGATGGGATCTAAATTTCCCTACCCACCCCACACCTAACCCTTCCTAGGACAAGGACAGCCTTCAAATAGAGCATTTGGACAACAGAGAGTTGTGGGATATGGGATCATCTGCCTCTCTCCTGACACCGGCTTCCTCAAGGGCACTCTCCTGCCCACCTTGTTCTCTTTGCTGTAGATTCTGCCTAGAACTACAGAATTAGCATTGCTCTTTCAAGAGTATTTTTGCCAGTGCACTAACTTCTAACAATGGGTTTTATTTATTTATTTTAAAAAATTTATTTATGAGAGAGAGACAGAAACAGACTCTCCACTCATTAGGGAGCCCAACACGGAGATCCATCCCAGGACCCCGAGATCATGACCTGAGCTGAAGGCAGATGTTTAACTGACTGAGCCACCCAGGTGCCCCCTAACAGTGGGTTTTAATATGTAATGTAATTAATGGAAATTTGGGGGATAACCCAAGGAAATTGCAACATTGAGGGGTAATGTAGACCTGGAAATTAGATGTTAAGATGACTTTCCTGTAATCTAAGGGCTGAAGATAAAAGAGCATAAGCTATCATAGTGTTCCCTCTGGAGAACACTTGAGTGTAGGACTTTGTTTTCTTTCTTTGTGGTTACCCTAAGAGAAAGAAGGTGAGTCTGCTCTCTTATGGTGCAAATGTGTATCTCATTAGGAAAATCCTACCTGGTGACTATCTTCTTCCACAGGACACTCACCACTCCCGTTTCTACCAGGATCATTCTCCATGGCAGTTTGATTCCAATATCAGAGTTGTGCAATCTGGCAAAACAACCTGTGGGGTTTGGTAGGAGCTTGAGCAAAGGAGAAGGAACTGGACAAAATGTTTCACAGAAATCTTCAATTTAGAATGGATTTTAGAGCTCCTCTCCCTGCCCCATCCAGATTTGGTATTTTGATATTCTTTCCTGCTGAGGGATAGCTCTTGGACAAAACACATTCAAACATCCAGATGTATGCATTCCCAAGGAAAAACTGTATATCTCAAAGATAAAATAGTACACATCAGTTTAAGATAAGTTATTATCTTAATTTTGGGCAGAGGAAACTTTTGGAAATTATATTGCAGTTAGGAAGAGGGTCCTTTGTTATGCAAAGTTGTTTTTGTCCTCTTTCGTCTCATTCCTAGCTTCTATGCTTTGCCCACCAGGCTTGATTTCTCCTAAGGCATAGACAAATTGATGACTTAGACAAAATATCAATTTTCCTTCCTTTGTCCCAACTTTGATGTGGAGACATCACAGTTATGTTCTGAATGCTGATTGGGAGGAAAATTGTTCATTCTGGGTGGTGCAGGCTAGTGATACTCTATTCCGTCAGAGAGAAAGCAGGCCTCTTTCAGGGCTCCAAGGTCTGGATTTATATGACTTGGGAAAATTTTAGTTGGCTGTTGTTGACTTTGCTCCCTTTCTGAGACTATCCTTGGAATTTATGAAAAAAAAGTATGGGCTCACTATACAACCCCAGTTTGGTGTCCTGAACTAGGCTCTTCTGGCTGGCTTGGACTCCATCGTATTACCCGTATATCATTTAAACTTCCAAATGAACTTTAGATTGATCTAGATCACCATGAAATGTCCCAAATTGTAAACTCTCCACAGTCACAAAACAATTCACATGATAGTTGAGGCACCTCTGTCTTCCCTTTGGTATATTTCTATATGTAACGCCAAGATCACCTAACTTACCTGTGTCTGTGGCTACAAATAGAACTTTGGTAAATCCATGTACACCCACGTTACAATGCCTTTAGATTGCAATGGCCCCTGCTCTTCAGGCATGACATTTTATCTTTCAGGATAAACCCCAAATATATAAGGAAACTCCCCCAAAAGAGATATGCCCCTTGCCATTGAGTCAGATGTAGTTATCACACAGAAATATCTGCCAAGTCTATCTTTCCCCAAAAGGCTCTTCTTTCTAAGTGAGCTTAATCACCTGCAAAACTGTTACAAGGAAACCTATTGTATTATCTGCTCAAGGTGACCCCCAAGAGCATCTTTGTTGTTGCCATCGGTCGTTATATCCCGCTAACCTCTGCTTCTCCAAGTCAAAGGGAGAGGCTAGGATTAGCACAGTGGAAGGAGAATGTCCTATTTCATCAAATGGTTTGCAGTGTGTCACAAAGACCTGATGGAAACAGTTTCCTCAGATTACAGCACTCTTCCAGAGTCTCATAATCTTTCGTAAATATAGTTTAGGTCCTGGAATTAACCTTTCTAACTCAGTGATTCACAGGAATAGACACCATGTCATCAGCTCCATTACTGTTCTTCTCTGCCTTCTGTTCTTAGCAGCTATTTTCACTTTTCATGAAGTTGAAAAAGACAAGTGTAAACATACTTTACAAAGGAATAATGTTGGGTGCTACGTATGTGTAGAAATATGTGCACTCCCAAGCCAGAATGATACACCAGCAGAACCTAAACACCTCAGCTCAACCAGTTGAACCTGTTAGGCACAGTTTAACCATTGCCCTAGGGATTTGTAACAGGACCTTCTCTTAATAAATACTAGCTGTAAGACAAGGTAAAATTTATGGTTCAAATCTGTCTCTTAGCTTGCCTTTTCTTGTGATGTTTATTATTACTATTTTTTAAAGACATTTTTTAGAGAAAGAAAAAGAGTGAGCAGGGGGTGAGACAGTGGGAGAAGGAGAGAAAGAATCTCATGTAGACTCTGAGCTCAGCACAGAGCTGGACGCAGGGATCAATCTCACAACCCTGAGATCAAGACCTGAGCTGAAATCAGGACGCTTAACTGACACAGCCACTCAGGCACTTATTATTATTACTATTATTATTATCTTTCCAATTTCTCTCTTTATTCTTTCCCTTTAATCACAACTTCCAGGAATTGGTCAACCCTGTCTTTCCCTCTTCCCCTCATATCTCTCACTATTATTTTCTCTGTCCTTCTCCGCAGAGTTTTCCAGATAGCTCGATTTGGGTCATTCTACTTGATCCTTGGATATTTGCATTTTTTTTTTCCTCTCTAGTTTCTCTGAAATTTCTGAACTGGTTGATTATCCTGTTTCCAGGAATATTGTCCAGAATGGCTATCATGTATCACCTCTATTGGAGGTCTACCTTGGTTTTTATGCTTTCAAGCTCTGGCTAAGGTGCATGTTGCTAACTTGAACTCTGTGTTCATTATCTGGGCCTAGGCAGGACATAGGCCCTGAACATTGAATCCTACTCTAGCACAAAAATTATCCACTGCTATATTAGGTAAGAAGATTATTGCTTCTGTCTTTTCACAACTATGAGCTTTTATCAGCAGGAAGGATAAAGGTAATTAGTCTTATATAGAATTGATTAAAAATTAAATGAAGCTAAAATGCACTTGAGAGACCATGAATCCACTGAGTAGCAGGAATGCTTATTTATATTTTCCTTACTCAGCCATCTCAAAAACTACAAAAGTGCATACCTGTTTGCCTAAACCTAGTTAAACCTAGTAGTCAACATCATATGAAAGGATTTCCTTGATTGTATTCATGTCCCTGCATTGTGAAATTAATCCAAATTAATGCATATAGACTAAGTCTAAAATAAAGTGAGCAAAGGATTGACTACAATTGTTTTATATATAAATATAATATAAAACTATAAAATGTACAACATTCAAGTATTAACAGCATAGACCAGATCCATTTGACACCCAAGAATATGGAAAAAATAAAGCTATACAGTTCATATGATGATACATAAGCATCGTCCTAAATATTTTATTGGGAATAAGAAAGGAAAATACATATAGCCAAAGGAGTAGAAGATTCTGCTAGTATGATGTGAGTAAATATAAAGGGAAAAAGAGATTAGAAGCCAAGGCAGACAACCATACTACTGGGGCAACATCAAGGTAGGGAACGCATGCTTGAGTCCCTGAGAAGGGCAGGGGTGTGCCTCTAGTAGAAGTACAAGGTAGTAGAGGCTGTAGATGTAAGGAACAGTAACTCAGGAAGTAGGAATCAAGAACTGAATCATAGGGTATTATACAGGACCAGGTACAGATAAAAATACTTTGGTAAATCTACTCTCTACAACAACAACAAAAATGAAATGTACAAGTCTAAAGTATATAGAATATAAGGAAATAACCAGACAAGTATTTAAAGAAAAAGGATGTTTATGTCAAAGTTGCTTATAATAGCAAACATTAGAACAGCTAAATTGTCCAACAATATATTACTTGGTTAAATAAATCATGGCATGTTCAAACATTGGACTAGCTTGTAGCAATTAAAATAATGACATAGATTTTATTTTCATTAACATGGAAACGTTAATAATATTTATATAAAAGAAGGTAGGCTACAAAACAGTATTGAAAGCACAATTCATCTAATATTCGAAAATTCTATTACATACACACACACACACACATGCAGGTGGGCCCAGAGGAATAATTTTGATAATGGATCTCTGGAATAGTGAGATTAAAGGTAATTACTTTTTTCTTTCTTATGCTCTTCAGTGTGTGTTTTGTAGGCTATTAGTTATAATGACAATGTATTGATTTTATCATCAGAAAACAATTGAAAGGATAAAGAAAAGGAAGAATACGTTAATGTAAAGCCATAGGTTAAAATAGAACCTCAGTATTTAAACATAGTGTCCGAGCATTTGACATTTTCAAAAGATGTATTATGATGAGCAAATAATCTGTTCATTTGTTATTGTTTTTCCCTCCCTTGGGAGCACCAGGGCTATTGAAAAATGATTCAGAAGTATGTAGGCCTGAATTGTTCACTAAACAAGGGCATTTCACAAAGCACCATAAAATGGAAGTAACTACAAGTTTCATAGAATATGTGCTGAAAAGGACTTTTGAGGTTTAGTCCAGCTTCCTCATTTTACACATGAGCATGCTGAGACCTAAAGAGGGTACTTGATTTACTAAAACTAATACAAGTAATAGAAACACAGATCAGACCCACACTCAGGATTTATTTATTTTATAAATATAAATAAATAAATAAATAAATAAATAAATAAAATAATCCAATTTGGATTCTTTCACCATGTTACAACTATTAAAGGTGGCAAGATGCAGAAGTGAAAGAAGAGAAGAACCAAACTAATTTCTTAACTTGTCATTTCTACTTTAAAATATTGAGGGAGTAGAGAGAGAGATGCCTTACTAACAATGGCAACTTTGTGTAAATTTTGTGATTCAAAAAAAACAAATCTAATTATCCCAGTTAACAGACGCATAAGGAAAAAACCACATCTGATTTTGTAATCGACTTAGAAATTAATGTATGAAATATATTTATACACACAATTGTGAGTTAATTAATCAAATGGGTATAGAGAGTTAAGGTAGAAATAAATGCCCGTGTGACCCATAGTCTGGGTTTCACTGTATGGTTGTAAAAGAAGAGGAGGACCAAGGCCCTGACTCTTGGGAATGTAATGACCAATAATGGACCCTAGAGAACCTTGGCTCTTTTATTTATTTATTTATTTATTTTTAAAGATTTTATTTATTTGAGAGAGAGAGAGAATGAGAGATAGAGAGCACAAGAGGGAAGAGGGTCAGAGGGAGAAGCAGACTCCCCGCTGAGCGGGGAGCCCGATGCAGGACTCGATCCTGGGACTCCAGGATCACGACCTGAGCCGAAGGCAGTCGCTTAACCGACTGAGCCACCCAAGCGCCCGAGAACCGTGGCTCTTTTAAAGTTACACTAGAGACTTAGTGTCAACCCCAAGCTTCTAGAGTAATGTGGCTGAATCCATGCCTTTCCTCCCCCAGTGTGCCTCTTATTACAGACCCACCCACTTTTGCAAACCCAAAGAGGACATGTGATGGGAAATGACTTATATCTAGACTTTGCTATTTTCGGATGTGATATAAAAATGTGAGATCAATATTAAGTTAATGGTTCCAAAGTGAATAGTTCTCTTTAATCAAAGGTCAGTGCCTAGCTCAATTTTTTCCTCATAGATGGGGAATTAAACTTCACACAAGCCTCATCCCAAAAACTATCCCCACGCCCTTGGCCCCAACACACACACCCATGCACACATTTCCTTACATGTAATTAATTTGTTTCAAATGCCCATTTTTCTAAACTCCTTGCTTAAAGCCATGACATATTAAATTACTTTATTTTTATCAGCTTCCAAAATTATGTTTATAGAATCACTGCATGAGTGCAATCTCAGCTTCTGTAATGTAGATACTTTTTAGCTCTTCTAGAAAAGAATCCAAAGCAGCGGTAAATCAAACTAGAGGAAAAACAATCAGGATAGAATGTCTTGTTTTAAGTTTTGAGGTAGAACAGAAATGAAGTCGGCCATGGTTTGTCTGTCTTTTAATTGTCATCACATTGATCAAATTAAACTCATCTGTTTCATGGAGTGGTTGTTAGGTATAATTCCCCACAGGAATTCTAGTGTGATTTCCTCATTGCTGAGAACCCAGCTTGTTCCAGGAGCAGTAGAGACAGCGGTTGTGTAACTCCCCGCCACGCCACCATGCCTCTTTCTAACCTCCTGAGTTCTCAGCAGAGACGGCTGGTACTTGAGGCTGTCAGCTGTGCTCCAGAAAGAAGGGCAACTTTCTCTGGAGCTGAGTGTCCTCTTAGAGTCAAACATCAGCCCGATACCTGCACAAGTCACTTTGGACTTTTTAGATATCACTTCAAGAAAACCCCAAGTCTGCTGCTGAAAGTACTCTGTGGATATAATGAAAGTCTTGTTTCTAATGTTCTTTGTCATTGAGAGCCAGAGCAAATTTGATCAAGCGAAATGAGTCAATCAGAGAAAGACATGTATCATATGATCTCAGTGATATGAGGAATTCTTAATCTCAGGAAACAAACTGAGGGTTGCTGGAGTGGTGGGGGGTGGGAGGGATGGGGTGGCTGGGTGATAGACATTGGGTAGGGTATGTGCTATGGTGAGCACTGTGAATTGTGTGAGACTGTTGAATCACAGATCTGTACCTCTGAAGCAAATAATACATTCTATGTTAAAAAAAAAAAAAAAAGAAGAAGATAGTAGGAAGGGGAAAATGAAGGGGGGGGAAATTGGAGGAGGAGATGAACCAGGAGAGACTATGGACTCAGAAACAAACTGAGGGTTCTAGAGGGGATGGGTTAGCCTGGTGATGGGTATTAAAGAGGGCACGTACTGAATGGAGCACTGGGTGTTATACGCAAACAATGAATCATGGAACACTACATCAAAAACTAATGATGTAATGTATGGTGATTAACATAACATAATAAAATAAAAAAAAACACAAAACCTTAGGGGAGCAGTGGAAGCAAATCCAACAGATTCTGTCTTTTTTAGCCATCATTTGGAATCCCTGACAATACCAGACTTAGATTTGTTTAAAACACCATTAATCAGTATCTTTTTCTCAATTGATTTATGTAGAATTTAAATTAGAATCCCACATGAATTTACAACCTATAGTATTCAGTTTAAGAGAAATACATAACAATAAAGGGTTTATGTCTCTGAAGAAAGTCAAAATGTGCTGAATGTCACCTGATTATTATGTTGCTATTGTCATCACATTTTATGTAATCTCTGAAAATGGGTTAAACCAAAACTATATAGGTTATTTTTAAGGCTATAGTTGGGTTATTTTCAAGGCTGTGGTTTGAGATAAGATATGAGTTTATTAAAATGTATTATTTCCTATATTAAAGCCTAATTATGCAAATACATGTGCATATTCTCAACAGTTGTGTCATGTTGGGTAAGATACTCAAGTTACTTATATTACTTAACTCTTCCCTATTAGAAAAATGGATGATATAGACCCTACTTCAAAGATGTAGATTTGAAATACAAGAGTAGAACACTATCTGCATACAGTAAACATTCAATCAATGCTAGTTGCTGTTAATATATTTCCACATATATGCAACTTAGTTTTGATCTTTTGGGAGAAAAAATATTTTAAAAAGTGAAATGTATGTACTGTTAAACTTAGAATTGCAGTTAAATATACACATTTGAAGTTAAAGAAAAATAGTATTTAATTTTTAAGATGTGAAGAAAGGGCATACTTAGAAATTCATTGGTGTGGAAACTCATTTAGTGGAATAGTCACAGAGGACCATTATTGAATACTAAATTATAACTATGTGGGCAAAATGTCCATTTATGCAGTTGTAAATGTATTCTTATAGTTTTGATAAATCAGCAAGATCACGATAATGACCAAAAAGATGAACTTCATGTGAACTCTGTTACATGGTTGTTTTCATGGAGAAGGTCCACAATGAAGAGTTTGTGATTCCAAATGTATTTGGAATTGTGTACCGAATTTACAGAAAAGATTATTTGGAACAAAAATGCTTCTTAAATGACAGTCTTGTGATGATAGGAGAGAAACATTTCCCATAAAGCAAAGGGGAAAAATGTGTCTAGATCATTATGTGTTACTTGACCTATATTATGAAATCCATTTTAAAATTCCCTTTCCTGAGATACTAGCATAATCTTAGATAGCAAAGGTGGGCACACTGTGTGTTTGTGTGTGTGTGTGTGTGTGTGTAAGAGAAGAAAAAGCTGGTTTTATACTAAACTTTACTTTGAAAAACTATATATTCTTCTTGAATTAGGCTGACAAAGGACTGATAAAGGACTCTAGTTTTATGGTCTCCAATATGACAGCCTTTACACAGAGAACAGAAACTCACAAGGTAAAGGTGAAATATCAATAAATGTTACTGCTACCTCCTGTCTGCCACAGACAGGTTGGGAAGAAATAGGAGTGTCCTGAGCCACAGACAGAAGGAGCTGTTTCTTGTAAATCTAAGCAGGATCTCATACACTCCAGTGGCAGAGATTAGGAGGGGCCATTTGGCCCCTAAGTGAGCTGTATAATTACTTGTGCAGACAAAGAAGAAAAAGTGGAAAAGAGACTTTTAAACAGAAAGGGTTATATCCTGGGACACCAGGCTGATCCTGAGAGTTGAATACAAGGCCTTTGATTTTAGGATATCAGTTGGATTTAGTCCTAACTTCTACACTACTAGCCAGGAGTCCTGGGGCTGTACTTGCCAAGCCAAGTAGCTAATCGAATCTTCTAAAAAATACTGCTGAGAGCCAATTACATTCTTGCATTTCAACCATAACATTGGATCCTAACTGAATCTGTTATACTGTAATCAAGTTACCACCATCGTTTTTTTATTAATGTGTATGAGCTTCAGTTAATTTCCAGAACAGCTGGTGACCAAAGACAGAAAGTTTTGTTGCAAAATGACTTTTGCTCTAACAGCCCTGGGAATCAACTCTCTAGGGGGAACCCTTGATAAGATACCACCTTTTAGGACTGTTGTACAGATTGAATGAGATGATTAAAAAAATAATAAATATGATAAATTATGCAAGGATATAAAATAATCTTATCATTTACAGAGTTAACAGAATTTTCTAATCTATTTAGGGCTTTACATATTAAATGCATAATTTTTTAAGATATCACAAGCATTTTTCCAGATCCAGCAGTTGAGCAGTGCTTTATTTCGATTTTATAAGATTATATAAACTGTAAAAGGTCAGGTAATTAAAACCATTTCTACATTGATTTCTTATTGAAGTCTTATTAAAATCTTAAAGATTTCTTATTTTTTCTTTTAAAAAAAAATTTACCTTACAGTGTGGACCTATTTAAATAAATAATCAATATGCCTATCTATCTTGGTAGGTTCTGTGGTTATGCAAATAAAGATGATGTAATCCCAAAGAAGGTCAATGAAAGAACACCAACTTTCCAATAGAATTTCAGATCACAAGATATACAGCAAAAATTCTAAAACTTTCTGGAGAAGATAAAAAGTCAATTTATGGAAGAACTACAATTGGATTAGCTTTAGTTCTCATCAGCAAGACTATAAGAAGATTTTATCAGTATATTCAAAATTTGGGGACAGTTATTTTGAAATGACTTTTAGACTAGTCCATATTAACATTAAAAATTTTTAAGGAAAATTGATTTTTATATTTAAGAAATCAGAATCCTGTATCAGATATAACACATATTATTTCTTGAAATAATTATTTTTTTAATAAACTAGTATTTCCAGAAAGTTACTATATACCAGGTTTTATGTGAGGAACTTTATACATATTATAGCATTTAATCTCAAAAATTGAATTAAAAGAAGAAAAAACTCAGAAATATGTACCACTATTAACCATACTTTAAGGTTGAACTAATAGAGACAAAAGTTCGATAGAGTGATCAGTGTCATATAGGTATATAGTGGTGGAAACTAGATTTATATAAATATAAGTTACTTGAGCCCAGAACATGCACTCTTAAGCACTATGTCAAACTCTTAAAAAGTTAAAAATGAATCCAAATGATACTGGAATAACCAGATATCCATATGAGTGAAAATGAACTTTGACTCCTACTTCACATCATACATAAAAATTAAACTGGATTACAGACTAAGCCATAAAGCTTCTAGAAGAAAATATAAAATGTACTTGTGATTTTGGGTAGGCAAGATTTCTTCATGAGGGCACAATAAGAACTATGCTTGAAAGAAAAAGGTAGAGAATAATTTAACTATAGTTGACACACAATGTTACATTAGTTTCAGATGTAGTGGGTTTGTTTTGTTTTTAAAGATTATTTTATTTTAGAGTGTGAGCAGGGGGAGGGGCAGAGGAAGAGGGTGAGAAAATCCTCAGGTAGACCCCACTGAGCACAGAGCCCAACTCAGGGCACATCCCAGGGCTCTGAGTTCATGACCTGAGATGAAATCAAGGGTCGATGCTTAAGTTCCTGAGCCACCCATGTGCCCAGATGTACTGGGTTTGTTAAAGTTAAAACTCCTACTCTTCAAAAGTCACCACTAAGACAATGAAAAGGCAAGCTATAGATTGGGAGAAATATTTGCATATGTGTATTTGAAAAAAAAGAGAGATCAGGGACAGAAACAGAGGGAGAGGGAGAGAGAGAATCTTAAGCAGGCTCCACACCCAGCATGTGAGCCCAACTTGGGGCTCAGTCTCATGACCCTGCAATCATGACCTGAGTTAAAATCAAGTCAGGCACTTAACCAACTGAGCCATCCAGGTGCCCCTAAAAAAAAGAAAAAGAAAAAAAAATTGCAAGTTATCCAAATAACATAAATCAATAAGAAAAAGACAGCCCAATTAAAGGGGCAAAAAAAGAAAATTGACTAGAGAGTTCACAATAAAAATATGAAGGGGGGAATCGGAGGAGGAGACAAACCATGAGAGACGATGGACTCTGAGAAACAAACTGAGGGTTCTAGAGGGGAGGGGGGTGGGGGGATGGGTTAGCCTGGTGATGGGTGTTAAAGAGGGCACATTCTGCGTGGAGCACTGGGTGTTACACGCAAACAATGAATCATGGAACACCACATCAAAAACTAATATTCTCAAACATTGCTGATAATAGTATTAAATTACAGCTCCTTTGAAATACTAGCTGGCAGGGTTTTTTGTTTTTTTTTTTTTATAAAGTTGAACAGGTAACATACCCATCCCATAATATGGTGTCTTTTCCTGGGTATTTGCTTAAGAGAAATAAAAACATATGCCCTCAGAAAGGCTTTCATATGTCATCTTATAGCTGCTTGATTCATAACAGCCAATAACTGAAAACATTTCAAATGTCCATCAACAGGAAAGAGGATGAAAATATTGTAGCATATCCATATAATGGAATACTATTCAGCAATGAGAATAAAATATATAAATAACAATTGATAAATTCCCAAAACTTAGTTGAGTTAAATGATATGGAGGAAATACTACATACCTTATGATTTCATTGAAATGAAGTTCAAGAACACATAAAACTAATCTTTGGTTACAGAAATGAGAATAGTGGTTGCCTAAGCATTGTGTGGTTGACTGAAGTGGGATATAAAGGAACTTTCTGAAATGAAAGAAATGTTCTGCACTTTGAGGTGGCGATTACACATCTGTTTTCATTATCAAAACTTATTAAATTGTACATTTAAGATCTCATTTAACTGCTTGCAAGTTTTACCTCAACTTGAATACTTTTTCACCTCCTACGAAATAAAGTTTTCCAAAGTAAGATGATTTCACCATGGAGGAGATAGGTGGAGAAAAAGTGATTAGTACTGATTAACTCTAGACATTATAAGTAGAAATCAAGTGTATATATGCATATTAAACACCTAAAAGCTTCATATTATTAGCATAGATATTATATATCTGATATGCAACTAAAACTTGGAAGTGGAAATAAAGTACTTTCAAAACTATTAAAGGCAAGAAAGTCTCAGGTGGAATGGAAAACATAAGAAAGCAAGCAGGCAAATAGTGTACAAAAGAGGGGGTAAGTTTAAATATATTAGTATCACAATAATATCAATGAATCATATTTTCCTATTTAAAGATGTAGACTAAAGACTTTCTGATTGAGTAATGCAAATTGAAATAACCATAAAACATTGGTTTTTAGCCACTATATGAGCCAAAATCTAAAATACTGGTACTATTGTCTACTAAAGAAATAGGTATTCTTCTCATGCACTTTTGGTGGAAGTATAAATTGAAGCAATGTTTTTGGACAACAGTTGGGCAGAATATATCAAGAAGAACTGAATATAATAGTTTACTCAAAACTGACTCTCTTATGAACCTTACATGCAGACACATGTGCACAAAGATTTATCTACATGGCTATTTGTTGAAAAATTTTTTACAATAGTTATAAATTGGAAATTACATAAAGCCAATCAAAGAGAGAGGAAAATTGTAGTACATATAGGCTATGTATATATATAAAACAGTGATACATATAGGCTATGTATATATATAAAACAGTGATACATACAGGCTATGTATATATATAAAACAGTGATACATATAGGCTATGGGTGTATATATATAAAACACTATACTAAAAAAGGAACTCTGTACTGGCATAGATAAACACATTTGGTATGATGTCATTTAAGTAAACAAATATATGCATGTGTACACACACATACATACATAAGAAAGAGATAAGCATGGGGCACCTGGGTGGCTCAGTCGGTTAAGCGTCTGCCTTCGGCTCAGGTTATGATCTTGGGGTCCTGAAGTTGAGCCCCACATCGGGCTCCCTGCTCAGCAGGGAGTCTGCCTCTCCCTCTCTCTCTGCTCCTCTCGCTTGCTCGCTCTCTCAAATAAATAAATAAATCTAAAAGAAAAAAGAGAGACAAGGATATATACCAAACTATTCACAGTGACTTCTTTCTTAGAGTGTTTGGAGGTTTTGAACATAAAGATTTTCATATTTTACTCCATATGTATCTAGATTGTTTCCAGTAAAGTGAGAATTTATTTACATTCTTTATATATTTTTTTGTTCTTTATGTATTGCTTAAAATAGAAGAAAAATCATGATGGGGATGGGTGTTTAACAAGTAGATTACGTCTTAGTACATTTTAGTAGAATATAGCATCAAACCTATGGGATGAGTGTACTTACCTCAGTGTCTAATAATTCCTAGATATTCTGCTTCCATCCTTTGAAATATTTATACATATGTATAAAAAAGATAGGTTAGTGGCTAAAAGCGGTATGTTTGGCAGGAGAACATTTTTTTTAATATGATAATATCATCTCAATATGCTTAAAGCTAAAATATAAGGGGAGTAAACTTTCTAGTTGAGGCACAAAAGTCCTGAAGAGGTAAGAAGTGTTGAATAAATGGGGGAGGGAATGCACAAAAGCTGTTCTCAATATTTTCTGTAAATTCTCAGAATTTTGGCAGGGAACGCTTTGGGCTACCTTTCCAAAACTCATTTCTCAGAATTATGCATGCCTAAATTATACTCTGGAACATAGTATTTAAAAGATATTAGCTGTTGGGCACCTGGGTGGCTCAGTCGTTAAGCGTCTGCCTTCAGCTCAGGTCATGATCCCAGGGTCATGGGATCGAGTCCCACATCAGGCTCCCTGCTCGGAGGGAAGCCTGCTTCTCCCTCTCCCACTCCCCCTGCTGAGAGTGTTCCCTCTCTCACTGCCTCAAATAAATAAATAAATAAAATCTTTAAAAATAATTCTATGAACTGGACTCTCATCCTAGTGAGGGGGAGTGTCATTAATAAGAATAAACAAAGAAAGGTAATATGTCATGTTGTTATAACTGCTACAAAGGAATGTAGAGCAGAGAAGAGGATCAGTGTGTGAAGTGGAAAGGAGGGTGGATGTGTCTCATACAGCCTAATAGAGATCTGAGAGGGATAAGTAATCGAGAGATGGGACCATCTGGGGTCTCGAATGTGCCTGGAGTATTAAAATAACATCAAAGACTGAGTAATATTACATATATATGTGTGTGCATATATATATATATATATATATATATATATATATATATAACATCTTCTTTATCCATTTGTCTAGTGATGGACACTTGAGTTGCTTCCATATCTTGGCTATTGTAAATAATGCTGCATTAAACACAGGATTGTGTACATCTTTTTGAATTCTTGTTTTCATTTCTTTGGGAATACCCAGTAGTGGAATTACTGGATCTTATGGAATTTCTATTCTTAATTTTTTGAGGAACCTCCATACTGTTTTCCATAGTGGCTCTATCAGTTTGCATTCCCACAAGCAGTGCATGAGGGTTCCTTTTTCTCCACATCTTCCACAGAGAGTCAGGAGGTGGGGGAGTGGGCAAAATGGATGAAGGGGAGTGGGAGGTACAGGCTTCCAGTTATGGAATGAATAAGTCACGGGAATAAAATCATAGAGAATATAGTCAGTGGTATTGTAATAGTGTTATATGGTGACAGATGGTAGCTACACTTGTGAGCATAACATAACATATAGACTTGCAAAATCAATATGTTGTATAACTGAAACTAATGTAACATTGCGTGTCAACTATAGTTCCATTGAAAAAAAAAATCAAACAGTTCATTGTGGCTGGAACTCAATAAAGTAGTCAGATGCCAAAACATACAGGGCATTTTACACATTGGTAAAGAGTTTGGATTTTATTCTAGTGTGATGTGAAGTTTTATGAGCAGAGGCATGACTCAGCTTGCATTTTTAAAAGATCACTTTTGCTACTGCTTAGAGAATAGACATAGGTCAAGACTGAAGACAAATAGTTTTTGCAGTTGTCCAAATGGAGATAGTAGATAGGACCAAGGTTAGAGGAAGCATAAGTCCCAGTTTGCTGGGGAGAGTCCTAGTTTGTACCTGTTGTTACTACATAATTATCAGTAGCACTTCCTTTCACTTGCAAAGATAGTAAATTATATGATCACCTAACTAAGAGAGTGACAGTGAAGGTCCGTGAAGTGGTCAGTGTCTGAGTATATTTTGAAGGTAGAGCCAGGAAGACTCTGATAGATCATGTGTAAGGTGGAGAGAAAAAGAAATCAAGCATGATGACAAGGTTGGAGGGTTGAGGAATGAGATTTAATGGTGATCCTATTGAGGGAGAAGTGCTAGTAGTGAAGGAGCCCTTGGGAGAGGAAAAGTGTTTTTCCATGTATCTTAGTTTGGAAGCCATTCCTGAAATTAGGATTTGTGTGCAAGTGATTTGCTAAGGAAATACTTCCAAGAGAGAATGATGAAAAAGTAGGAGAAGAAAGGGAAAGAGAGAAAGCCGAGTAAGGATGCCATGGCAGGCTATGTCCCAAACTGTGTCTGATCCGATAGGAGCTCTGGAGTATAAATTGCATCTGAGAGCTTTTCCTGCCTTGAGACTATTTGGGTATGAACTGCTGGGGTCCAGGGAGAGGAACAGAAACTCCCAGGTACTTCAGTTTCCCTGTGACTTCTAGGTGACTGCAGGAGCCCAAGGGCTATCCTTTTTAAGAAGGTACTGTGAACTGAATTTTGCTTTTCCAACCCAAAATCATTTGTTGAAACCCTAACCCCTAATAGAATGACATTTGAAGATGGGGCCTTGGGGAGATAGTGTTAGTTGAGTTCCTTAGAATAGAGTCATCATAATGGGATTAGTTGGCTTTACAAGAGGCAGAGAAAAAGATCACTCTCTCTGCGCTGTGAGGACATGAGGAAAGGCTGGCAGCTGCAAACCAGGAAGAGGGTCTTCACTAGGAGCCGAATCAGATGGCATCTTGATCTTAAACTTTCCAGCCCCTAGAAGTGAGAGAAAATAACTTCAAGTTATTTAAGCCACCCAATCTCTGGTATTTTGATATAGCAGCCTGAGTAGACTAAGACATAAAGTTACAGGTACAATCCACTAGACTCAAAGCATGTGGAAGCTTCGGGATAGGCACAGAAAACAGGAAAGAGGAATCTCAGGGGCACTGGATAGAGCACCAGCTACAGTGGACTGTGCTGTCCACTACAGAGCTTCAAGTCAAGAGGTCACTGGAGCATGCCCCGAGGCATATTAGATCATCAAATCAAATCAGTAGGCAGCTGGATATTTAAGACTCAAGTTAGGAGAGAGGTCAGGAATGAAGATAGAAGTGTCTGAATCAAATAGAGAAGGCATTTGAAAGATTAGCCTACCTGTGGTCATGGAGGGAGTGAATGCAGGTGGAGAGAAGAGGTGCAGGACTGTGCTAGCCAGTGAATAAGGCAACAAGGAAGTATGACATACCACCCATGCCCCAGAGCAATCTTAATCTTACCAGAAAAATAAGAATAGGTCAAGACAGTATGGCTCTCAAGGAATAACATCTGTGGTAGATCTTTAGAGTGCTGTTAACGTGTTTGGTTGTTTTATCTTCTGTCGTGATTCATTTTTACATCTCTGCCTTCTGCCCCTTTCTGTGGGGAAAAGGTGATACTCAGCATCTTTTTCTTCTCCCCTAAATGCAGAAATGTCATAAAAATCACACCAATTTGGCAATAGGTAGTTTCAGACCAAAGATACAAATACATGGTGCTATGATGTCTTTGAAAATCCCTTGGGTTCTCGAATACCAAATCAGTTATGAAATTCTCGTAGAAAATGGATTTGAATAATTCTAAATAAAACAAATAAAACCCAAGCAAGCAGATCCCATGCTTTTGAAGGCAGGGTAGTGTTTACTAAATAAAATAAATAGGCAGTTAAAAGCCCAGTAGAATTGGGATTTTCTGTTGGAGGGATTAACTCTTAAGTAGCCTGTTATCTGACCCCCCCCCCCGTTTTTAGGTAAGTCTTTATTATTATAACTCTTGGCTTTGAAGGACACAAACAGTCTCTTTGGGCCAACCTCTAAGGCTCATTTCATCTCCCTAAGGAGTCCACTAACTTTTGCTTGAATGCTAACTATAGGAAACTTAGAACTTCCTAAAGTCACACTTATCAATGATAGAAAATCCTTTCCACTGATGTCTCCCTTCCTTTGTCCCATCTTCCTTAGTCGAGTCTGGATTGTAGAACTCCACTTTGTTTTTTATTTTTCCTTTTGTCTTTAATTCATCAGCACAGTCTTTCAGATAGGGATTAGAGGGTGTGGGAGCATAAGGCTGGTAACGTTAGCTAACTTCTATGGCCCTTTCTAATTTATTTACTATATTAATTCTTATGACTCTACCATTCATTATACTATCAATCTACCCGCTCTATTACCATACCTAGAGGTGCCAAGAAACTTGCCCAAGGTCCTTGAATTAGAGCTTCCTAAATCCACACTTCAATCACCACACTTCACGTGATGGAGCCAGAGTTCAAATCCCAGCAATCTGGCTCTGGAGTTCAACTTTGTAACCACCATGGTACACTGCCCATCTGAGGCAGGGTAGTAATGCTGTCTGAGAAGCTTGCCCCCCTACCCTTGCTCAACTGAGGCCTCACAGAATAACTTTACCTCACAACAGCTAAGGCCACTTGTGGTGGTCTTCAAAAGGGCTCATGCCATTGCCTTTCAGGGCACAGGAAATTTATGAGGCAGCTTATAGTCTCCATGTTAGAAACTGATGAAATTCTATTAATCTCCCCTCCACTAATTTGATTTGGTGTGTTCCTTTCATGGAAGACACCATCTCATCATAAATCTGACAGGTCTTGTGCTCACGCTGCATTGCTTTTATTATTATTGTATTACAGGGTTTCAGTAACTTGGATTTAGGATTACAGACATAACTGCCAGAAAAATTTACAGCAGGCTGCCAACCCCACATTTTTATGGCTTGGCTTGTTGCACAGTTTCTTTAAAAAATCTTAACACTTATCCCTTGACTTCAGTTTAAAAATACAATTTGTGTTCTTTCTATCTATAAAAATTGTTTGTATTCTGAGATAACTAAAGCAACTCTTAGTTCTTTGTATTTTTTTATCTTCAGTGTAGAATTTGAAAATATTCTTAACAGGAACATTTCCTAGGTCAGTCAATAGCAATTAACCATTACTCTTAATTTGTTGGCATTTTATTATTGCGTTTTTAAAAATGCACTTTGAGGACATGCAATGTCACCTCGAATAAAATTCAAGTATAATCTGAATCCTTGTAATGTGACTCTTAATTAGTTTTGAAAAAAGGCAAAGCTTACTCATTATTATGCTGAGGACGACATCTAATTCTTTAAAGGACAAAGATAATTATTAATTATATGCTTGGAATTTTATTTTTAGGCAAAAAGTATGAGATGCAAGGTAATTACCTAAATTAATTAATTTTCACATTAATGATGGGAATAAGTAGGCTCTATCATATGCCACTCAGAATAATAAGTGGTTTACTTGTATTATCTCATTAAAATGTGTCAACAATCTTAGATTGTTGAAAATCCTTAGAAGGGAATTAAACGTTTTAAAGTAATACAAAATACAATGCATTGTCTTAGATTTCCCAGAATACTGTTTGTATGGTATCATGTATAAAAGTCCTACATAACATAGGGTCTGCTGTGAGTCTCTTTTGTTCCCAGATCTATCTTTTCTGCTCTAGTAATATGTCAGGGACACTTGGATCAATTTGTGGAGACAGAGAGCTTTTCTGTATTTTTTCTCTGGGACAATACTTTATATCAGTACGTATTGGAGCACCACCTCTGGGTGTGCCTGAAACATTCCAGCACAGATGGGCAAGGGTGTGCCTGCAGGTTCTGTCCATTTCTGCATTAGTCAGCCTACTTCGTCCTTATAAGATTATTTATTTGAGTTTTGATAAGGAAATAAAGAGTATGGAATGAAGAGGGTGGAGTTGTTTTTGTTTTTTTTTTTAACTATTCATTTCTCCATGTTTAGTAGTGTTAGAGCTTTCTTCAGACAGGCCTCTCTGTCACCTACCTGTTTTATGCTGGAGGATGGAGGAGCAATCTCTCAAGTCTTTGCTTGGACCTCTCCAGTGACTGATGTGGAGGCTTCACCAGCAGAGGGCTGTGAAACCAGTGTGGGTAATACCTGACACTTAATGCTGCCTTGAGCAGAAAATAAAAGGACTTTAATGAAAAACACTTCTGATGAATGCTGATTTTTTTAAAGACTTGAGCTTTTTGCTCACTTTCCCAGTGATTTAAAAAAAGGAACAAAAAGAATCAAAGGAATCAAGGATGGTCAGAAGGTTGGGGGCATATTAGATACCCCCATGGAGACGCTTACTAGTTAGTGAGATACAGCTGTCTGGATTTAGGGGAGAAGTCAGGGCTGGCTGGCTCATTAAATATATCAATACAGATATATTTTCTTTTGACTATGCCTATATTTATTTAAATATATTAGCACAAGAGCTGAGAGTATACCTTCTCACACTTATAAAAATAGTTGCATTTGGAAGATTTGAATTGGGGGCTTGGTCAACAGAGGCTGTAGCTTTTTTATAATGTTTACAATCTCTTCAGTTGAGAAAGTATTAATGATGCTATGCAATATTAAAAATTAATAAAATCTTTAAAAAAGAAGAAAATGTGCTAAGTCAGTCACATGCTTGGGTCAGGCTCTGATGAAACAGGAAATTGTCAGATGTTAGTGGAAAAGATTATTATCTGTTCTCTTCAAAGTGGGTGGGGTAGGCTGACCATAACTATATTCTTAGCTTCCCTATGGCACTACTTTCTTATCACCTTATAAATATTTACTCACTTATTAAGAAATTACGGATATTCCTACCTTTGTGACCCTTTACTCGATGAAGTTAAGGCTCAAGATAAAACTCATTGCACCCTTTCTACTGGTTATCTACCATCTCCCTCCCCCTGCCCCCACCCAGTGAGACTGCCTCTAGCCTCTTCCTCTGCTGCTCACCCAGGTTCCCTGGCTGGTTAGCTTCTTGCTGGATTTGGCAACCAGCGACTACAGGTAGATTAGAAGGCAGAAAGAATTAAGTTGTGATATTTCTTTCCTTAACCTCTCCTTCAGCTACATTTTCCACAGTGGTCTTATATCGCCACTATGATGGCAGCTCTTCTAGAAGGAAAGGTAGGGAAATGGGGACCCTGCTCCATGGCTTCTACTCTCACTGCTGTCTTTCTTTGATAATTCTTTTTTTTTTCTTCCTCTTCCTCAGACCCAGAGATCCCAGGTCTGGTAACAGCTTGGTACTGATGCTAGTTTCTGGTTCTTCAGTAGCCCTTATCATTTCCTTAAGGGATGACTTCTTTTTGTTAAAGTCTTTCTGTTGTACTTTCAGAGTAGATTGATATTTCTTGAGAGGACCTTGACAAATACAGTCCTTTTCTTTCTTTTTTCTTTGCTCCCTAGATTGAGTTGCATAAATGTTATCACAACATCTATCTATACAGCCGTCTTTGAATTTTTTCTCTCATAAAAACACATGAACTCTATCTCCTGTTACCTTTGAAATATATACAGATTCTCTGGATTTCTTGCTACATTTATGGCTGCCATTCTAGGGCAAGCTGCTATCTCCTGCTCTGATGATTACAATTCCTCCTAACAGACTCTGAGTCTACTCTTGCTCCATTGCAATCTATTTTCAACACAGCATCCAGAATCATCATGAAATCGTGGCAGATCTTTTCTCTGCTCACTCAAAGTCTTCCAGTGACTTCTTACTGCAGCGAGAACAAAATCAAACTTCCTTATCATGGCCTAATGGCTCTACTATACCCTCTCCCGCTAACCCCATGTTACATTCCAGCCTCAATGACCTCCTGTTGTTGCTTGTGTCCAGAGCCCTTTGCCACTGCAGGCTTTCGCAGATTTTCCCTCCCCTGAAGCACAGTCCCCAGATATCTGCATTGCTACTCCGGCAGGTGCTTTAGGCCTCTGCTCAAGAACTGCACTGAGATATTCACCCTCTTTCAAAAGTCTGACTCTGCCTTATCTCTGCTTTCTGGCTTTTAACAGCTTGTCTATGCTTATGCTGCATTTTTTTCCCTCTCCCTACCTTATAATGTAAATTCTACAGGAGCAAAAATGTTTTGCATTTTAGTTATTGCTTTCCCAATAAGTGTGATTTTACTTATCTCAGAATTTAATAGTACATATACTAATGCAGATAGTTTTAAGTGACACATATATGATATTAGAGAACAGAGACATTGGTTATGTCTCTTCTCTTTAATTTTTAAAATTTTAATAAATTCTGTTTTATTCAGATGCTATGAGTGTATACATATTTGTTTGTGTAGGTGGGTCTTTTTGCATAGATATTAGTTACATATGTTTTCCACAAATTAAAGTGAACTAACATGAATAATCAACATGATTACTCTTGTCACTAGCTTGGAAACATCAGTGGTCGTGGAAAACCACACCAATTATTTTACAAATGAAGACACTGAGGTGCTGATTGGGTAGTTCCTTTATGAATGTTGTATGCATTTGTGAACATGTGATATTTATTATTTAATTCAGTATATATGTTTACTTACAGTACTAGATATTGCTAGGTGTTCAGTTAATTCTTATTCCATTTTTAAAAACTAATATAACCCTAATTTTGGATGTGATAACAAAGTGTCCATTTAAAATTACCTACCTTTCCAGAACCTACAGGGTAGCCACATGACCCCATCTGGACAAGTGAGATGCATAAAGTTCTCTTCTGGGTGAGTTTCTGGGAGATATACTATATTTTGGGGTGGGAGGGAGGAAGAAACAAACAGCTTATACACACCTCCTAACTTTTGCATTCTTGTCTGGAAAGAAGACGTGGTACCTGGAGTGGAGCACTGGGTACATTTTTTGCTTTTCTTCCCATCTCCTCCAGGAACTAATGTCAGTCACCTGATGTATTATTCTGAATGCTTCTTTGTCCTCATATAGTCATATATAGAATATTATGGAATATATATATGGAATTATATCCATTAATTTATATTTTTAATACTTAGCAATGTATCATGAAATTTCACCAAATCAGTTGGAGAAAACCTCTAACTCATTCTTTTTAATTGCAACATAAAGATCCATGGTATAAATGGATGTCAGTTAATACATTGTTATTCTATTATTAGAGGACATTCAACTGATTTAGAGTTTTCTTTTCCCTTGATGTTTTAAACTAGAATTTTTATGAAGCTAATTATAGATTCATATATGGTTCTAAAAATAATACAGAGTGATCTCATGTACGTTTTATCCAGTGTCCTCAGTGATAATATTTTATAAAGCTAATATTGAAGCGAGGATATTGATATTGATACAATCCATTGATCTTATTCATATTTATCTGCTTTTACTTGTACTCATTTTTTACAAATATTTATTTTAGAGAGAAAGGGAGAGATAATGAGCATGGTGGGGAGGGGGAAGGAGAGAGAGAATCTTAAGGAGACTCCCCACTGAGCATGGAGCCCCACTGTGGGGCTCTATCCCAGGACCCTGCGATGATGACCTGAGCTATAATCAAGCGTTGTACACTTAACTGGCTACCCAGGTGCCCCACTTGTATTCATTTTTGTGTTTGTGTTTCATTTTAGAAAATTTTATCACATAGATAGGTTTGTGTATTCACCAGCACCACAGTCAATATATAGAAGAGTTCTCCCTTTTCTTTTTATAACCACACCCACCTAAAACTTGAAGACCACTAATCTGTCCTCTATTTCTAAAGTTCTGTCCTTTCAAAACGTTACATAAATGGAGTCATACAACACATAACTTTTTAGGATTAGTTGTTTTCCCTCAGCAAAATTCTCTGAAGTTCATCCCAGTGATTGCATGCACCTTCAGTCCATTCCTTTTCATGGTATGTATGGTGCCGTCTGTTTAGCAATTCCTCTGTTGAAGGACAGCTAGGCTGATTCTAGTTTTTGGCTATTGAAGATAAAGCTAATATAAACATTAATGTTCAGGTTTTTGTGTTAGTATGAGTTTTCATTTCTCTGGGTCATGGTAATTGTATGGTTAGCTGCCAAAATGTTTTCTGGAGTTACTGTACCATTTTACATTCCCACCAACATTGTATGAATGTTCGGGTTTATTTGTATGGTCATCAGCATTTAGTAATGTCACTGCTTTTTATTTAACCGTTCGGATAGGTGTGTAATGATAGCTTACTGTGGTTTTAATATGCATTTTTCTAGTGGATAAATGTGTGGAACATTTTCTCATGGATTTATTTGCCATCTTTATGTTCCATGAAATAAACGATGCCTTTTGCTCATTTTCTAATTGGATAGTTCTTTTATGTGGAGCTTTGAGAGTTCTCTTATGTATTCTAGATACTAGTCTATTAGTCAATTCATGCTGCCAAAACAAAATATCACAGACTGGGTGGCTTAAACAAGAGAAACTTATTTTCTCACAGTTATTCAAGAAGAGTCCAAGATCAAGGTGCTGGTAGGGTTGATGTCTGATGAGAGCTCTTCCCTGGGGTTGCAGATCGCCACCTTCCCACCATGTCCTCACAAGGCAGAGAGACAGTGAGCTCTCTGATGTTTCTCCTTGTAAGGACACAGATACATTGGATGAGGTGAGGGTTCCATCTTAATGACCTCATTTAACCTTAAGTATTTTTTAGAGGCCGCATCTCCAAATACACTACATTGGGGGTTAGGGTTTCAACATGCAACTTTGAGGGGATACAACGTTCAGTGCTTCACATATGGCTGGTAGGGAGCTTGTCTTTATATCCTCTTAACAGAGTCTTTCACAGACCAAACATGTTTAATTTTGATGAAATCCAATTTGTCAAATTTTTATTTTATGAACCATACTTTTTTTTTTTTTGTAATGTCCAAGGATTCTTTGCCTACCTCTGGATCTTAATAATTTTCTATGCTTTTTCCCCCTCACAATATTTTTATAGTTTCACATTTCATGTTTAAGTCATTACCTATTTTCAGGTAAACTTCATATAAGGTATGAGACTTAGGCTAAAGTTCATTTTCTTTGCCTGTGGATGTCCGATGCTCCAGCACCATTTGTTGAAAAGGCTATCCTGCTTCCACTGAATTGTTTTTGCAGGTTTGTTAAAAATCAGTTAAGCATATTCATGTAGGTCTATTCTTGTGTTCTATGTTATGTTTCATTGATCTGTATATCTATCCTTCCACATAATCCTGATTTCTATAGATAAATAGTAAGTCTTAAAATCAGGTAAACTGATTCCTACCCTTATTCTTCCTCCCCCAATTATTTAGCTATCCTAAATAATTAAAGCTTTAATTATTCCTTCACCTTTTCATATAAATTTCAGAATAATTTTGCCGATATCTTCAAAGTTAATCTTGTCAGAATTTTTATAAGAATTATGTTAAAACTATAGATCAGTATGGGAGTATTGGCATTTTAATTATGTTGAACTGATTTAGGTCATCTTTGATTTCTTTCAGCATTTTTGTAATTTTCTGAATACAGATTCTTTGTGTATGTTATTAACTGCATACCTAAGTATCTTATTTTCTTTGGAGCTGGTATAAATGGTATTGTGTTTAATTTTGGTTTCTTCATAATCATTGTTAGTAAGTAGAAATGCAGTTAATTTTATGTGTTTCTTGATGTTGTGCCTGAAAATATACTTGGCAACCTTTTTCTTTTTTCATGATGATATTTTCAATGTAATTCTGAGAAAATATGTTTTTATTTTTCAATGACTTGTTTATAATGAAACTTTAGAAAGAAGCTTGTCTGTATTTGAGATTGAGGAATAAATCTCACAGTAGGCATGTTATTTGGACATGGTATTTGCAAACCCCTGTTGACTAATAGAACATATTTACTTAATAAATTTGCCTTTTATTATCATTGCTATTTTTTAGGCCCATTGATAAATGTATGCATTAGGAAGTTCACCTTTCTATAGTGCTTTTAAGTAGAAAATCCACACTAAGTAAAACAACTCTTAAAGAAAAATAGCCATTGCTGTACATAGACAGTTAAGCAAATATCTGGATTTCACTTGCAGAATAGAAATATGGTAAAAATATATTTGGTTTTTATTTTGTTTTCTAAATTATATTTCTGGAGTGATTGAATAATACTTAAATTCTTTTTACAATTTTCTGGGTAGATGTAGCCAAAACATATAAAAGGAAATTAAGTATATCCAGCAAGTATATCAACTTGGAATGAGTGGGTATTTTGTTACATTGCACTACTCATTAAAATTTTTTTAGTTGATCAAGTCAGCATCATTTTGTGCTGCTTTCAAACATGCTCAATACCTGCACATTTATGAAAAAAATCAAGATTTAAATATAGAAAGCAATTCTATAAGAGGCAATTTACAAATGATTAGCAATCTCCCAAAGGAAGTACACAAAGGTGAAAGCAAACTAGCACATATTAACAAATGAAAATCGTCCTTTTGGTGCTTTTACTTGAGAGTTGAATTCAAAGCTGTTTTTCTAAGTCCTCCCTTTTTTTCCCCAAGTTGAAAGATGGAATGATGAATTGGTTTGTGTCTAATGTATTTTCAATGACATTTTATTGGAAGTCAAGTTAAAAATAAGACTTTCTAGGCAGAGATTTGCAGTTAATAGGGAGTAGTCATGGGACAAGGGATTTGCAAGTTTTGTTTTACATTGCCTTAATGGTGTAGATTTTTTATTGTTTGTTTTCTGTTTTTCTGTATCTGAATTGTGCATGTGTATGGCATGACTAAACAAGTATTGGAGATGACTATATCTGAGAATAGTGTGGGAGAATAGAATTAGGTCCCAAAGAGAATGTAGAGCCTCTAGACCCCTTTGACTCATTGAACTGAATTTTATTAAAGGGTTTGTAAAAATTGTAGAGGAGCACTCTATCCCCCTTTCTACTCCAGGCTGACCTCCATGTATTCCATTACTAGTTTTCTCCAAGGATACAAGAGTTCACTCCTTCTGTTGGAGGAAAATTTGGCAATGTAGATTTCAGATATACCTGGGACCCTGGCCATATAACCATACATATGCTATAATTATTATATTGTCAAAACTTTTTTCCTGTTCTTTAATTTTGGTTGAAATAAATCAGTTTGCCAGAATCTTCTCCCACTATTCTTAAAACCCATTTATCCGTTCTTAACTGTAATTGCATTTCATTGACACTTACATTGGTCTTTTGGTCATTCTCCTTATCTAGTAATTTTCTTGATTAACTTTTAAAGATTTGTTTATTTTTAGAGAAAGAGAGAGAGTACAAGTAGGGGGAGGCGGAGGGGGAAAGAATCTCAAGCAGTCTCCCTGCTGAGCACAGAGCCTGATGCCCCTGCATCTCAGGACCCTGAGATCGTGACCTGAGCCCACATTGAGAGTTGGACACTCAACTGACTGAGCCACCCAGGCGCCCCCTTCATTACCTTTTGTATAACAAAAACAAGAATGATAAAATCAGCACATCATTCACGGGTCGAGGCAGAGATAAAGGAGAAGCAGGACTTTTCAAAACCATCCGTGTGTTAGTCTATGCCACCGAATATGCAGATAAATTCTGTTTAAGGATTAATGTATTTTTCTAGTCATTTTTTCTAAAATACTTCACATTTCAGTGACCATTTCTTTTTTGTTCTACTTAGACATCTCTAGTGACTGGAATTGCTGCTTAACATCAGCTTATTCTACACTATTAGGTAGACATGATTACCCGAATTACCCAATTATCTTCTGTCCACTGGTCCTAGTTCTGACCGCTAGGGAAATGGAACAGGTTTACTCTTTCTTGTCTATGGAAGAGATTTGCTGCTGTGAATGCAGTGGGTAATTTCTTGCCTAGTTTGAATATCCTCATTCAAACCTTCTCAATATGGCATAGTTTTGATAATCATCCTATGGTTATGCTCAATTTTGCTAGGAGTCCCTCTTTTTATTCCAATAGCATCCATTTATTTGGTACCTGCTATGTGTCTGATACTGGGTTAGCTTCTGGGGAACATTTATTTTTATGTAACACAAATTTGCATAGTACTTTCTGTGTTCTAGAATTTGTTCTAAGTGCCTTACAAATATTAACACATTCAATCCTCTTATCAAACCTATAATTTGGGCACTATTATTATTTCCATTCATATATGAGAAAAGGTTTTTAATGCGGGGAATCTACCTCCAGAATCCACCAAGGTATGCTATTTCTCATACACTGCTTCCTCTCATGAAAAGGTCCCTAGTGAACACAGAAGTCAGAGGAAGACAATGGGCAAAGGGAAAAACAAGTAGCTCCCTGCAGGCTTCAGTGATCTAAATCAAGTGTCATCTGAAGCAACTACTCTAAGCCAGTTTTGTATATAATAAATTCAGTTTTCTAGTATAAGAAAACCTTAGTAGTGAGAAAAAATTACATATATTGCGCTGTCTAGAAATGAGTTTTAAAAAATTTCTTGTCACTATATTTCTTTAAAGAGTAGTTAAGATTGCATTTTATTACATGTGATAGTTCATTTTAGGATTTGAGGATTTATTAAAGTACTCAAAATTTTGTTTTCTGTGTGATGCATTGCCATATCGGTTATTTCCAGTTCTGTTCCCATGCACTTTATTTTTAAAAATCTAGATAAAAGAGTATCCTCGTTAAATTATCTATTGGTGTGGGCCACCTGGGATAATGAGTTTGTTACATTAGTTTTATCTTGCAACTGTATAATATAAGGTTTTCACTACCAAATGTTACTTACATGAAATGCTATTCACATAAACGTAGTGTATCTTGAATGTCCATTACTATGGATAGAATTCCTTCTGCAAACACATGCACGTTGTTTTAAAAATCAAGGGAAAATAATCTTGGCAAAATACATTTTGGTCTACTTTATACATTTGTAAATATTCTTAATTGTAAAGAACTGTCAGCATTGCACAGATGGGAGTCACCTGATATTGCAAGGGCCTTATAGGTTTGAGAAATTTAAAGTAGTTCATTGAAATTTACATAAAATTTTTACATGAAAATTTCCTTATGTAACAGTTTGGCTTTGCATGGATCAATTTAATATATAAAATACACATACCACTTCACAGAATTGAAGTTTAATGGAAATCATAGAATGGAGAAATACATGATAGTACTTTGCAAATTATAGTGTTAATGAGCACGAGACAACATTCCTAAAAGTTTTCAACTTCAAAATTAAAGGCAATCTAGAGAAGATAGATTACTGTTGGAAATATACAACTTGTAAAATCTCAGCCTATAAAATTTGATTGATCTCAGATTCATGTGTCTGTATGTAACATGATTATAAAATATCTCACTAGTTCTCCTATATGATCCTAAACTTACAGTGTTAATAATGGATACATTCGTTGAATGTTTACCATGTGCTGATCCCTGTGGTAAACTCTTGCTGTGACAATCTTATTACTCCTTAGGTAACCTCTGAAAGTGACTATTCTTATTATCTCCCCGTTACAGATGAAGAAACTAAAGCCTCAAGGGAATAAGATACTTATCCAAAGTCTTAATATTACTTAGTTGACAAATTGAAATTGAACTCAGCTATCTGACTTCAGAACCTAACCTCCAGCCACTTTTGCCTCTTTCCTATAGAAATGAGTGTTCTACTGCTATACAAGAAGCCAGACACCATTCTTTCTGCTCAGACGTTACTAGAACTCTTATCAGGGAATTATACTGAGGGCCAGCTTATGATCTATGTCTTTTTAATACAACCCATAAAACTGTCTCAGGGAGTAGAAGTAGAATAGGGAAATTGAAGGACCTGGTTCCTAAGCATGGATGTGAGTACAGCCAGTCCTGGCCTCAGCTTAATCTTGCACGTTAGCCCTGGAATATGAAATACACGTTCAAGCATATTCCAAGGTGTGGGAAGAAAGTAGGATTTTCATACTCCTTTATTTACCTGTAAAGGGCTACTCTGGGAGACTTAAACTCCCACAGTCACAGACAGGTGTCCAACTCAGAAGCAAATTACACGGAACAGGAGAGGATGGGTTCAAAGAAATGCTAAGAAAATTTGAGGGGCAGATCTTAGTTCATTGGTTCATGATCTTCTGACCCATTTGTATTTCTTCCTCACATTATTTATCAAATTCAGCTCTGAAAGTTTTTTTTTCTTACAAAAGACAAGAACAGCTTAAAGATTTAAAATAATGGAAATATATCAGCATCAGTAATGACTGAAAGAAAATACTTGTTTAGATGTAGACATCAAAGTACTGTCATATTTCGTTTGATAAGTTTCTTATTAATGGATCCAGCCCTTCACCTATTAGTGAACACAAATACATCACATTGAAATTGACACTCCAAACTCTTCTTCATGTAATAAGATGGGAAGGGGAGGTATTCCACTTTACAAATATTCTACAAATATTTACACTTTACAAATACCCTACAAATATTTACAAAGCATTGCTGGCAGTGTTCACATTAAAGCCATCTGATTATTCTCTGCTTCCCAATTAATGGTTTTAGACAAGGTTCTCTGTTTGCTTGAGGACCCAAGAAAGTGGGAGGTGGTTATTCTATGTCATTATAACCCTAGTTTCTGTTTAATTCTTTGCTGTTGATTCTTGCTGCTCACAGACTATAATCTACTTACTTTAGCCATTGCTAAAGCTGCTAACCTGTGCTGGTCAATAATAAAATATAGCAAATTCTACAGATGGGCTTGTTAGGATGGAAATCCTACAGTAGAGAAGTTGGTTTGCCCAAGCCTGATCTTTTCCCATAGTTCTCTCCTTTTCAGGACATACAGTTTCTCTTAGGGCAGGCGATATGACCCCTTAACCCAGGAAATCAAAGGGTGTCTTTGGATAATTGTTTCTTTGCCTCTGAACATTAAATGGCAGTTAAGAAATACCCTTTTTGTCCTATTATAACAAGTTTATAGCTCTGACCATCTATATCTTAAAATCAAATATTTGGCAACTTTTTAGATTATTACTAATTGTAAGCACTGTGTGTGTGTGTGTGTGTGTGTGTGTGTGTATGTTTACGCATGTGCTGTGTATACAGATAGCATGCACTGAGTACCATTAATAATTGCAACATTTCAATACAGGAAGATTGGTTCTCTTATCTTGAGTTTACAGATGGAGGAATTTAGGAACTGATAAAATTAGTGACTTTTCCGTGTATCAACTTCCCAGGGTTGTCAAAACAAAGTACCACAAACTAGGTGGCTTAAACAACAAAAATATGTTCTCTCATGGTTCTGGAGGCTAAAAGTCCAAAACTAAGGTGTTGGCAGAGTTGGCTCCCTCTAAAGCTCTAAGGGAAAATCTATTCCACTATTTTCTTCCAGCGTCTGGTGACAGCTAACCACTGTTAGCCTTTCTGGCTTGCGCATACTTCATTCCAGTGTCTACCTCCATTTTCACATGGTCTTCCTCCCCATGGCTCCTTGTCTTCACATGGCCATCCTCTTATAAGGAACCAGTAGGGACCAACTCTTCTTGAGTATGACCTCATCTTAATTCTATCTATAATGATCCTGTTTCCAAATAAAGTCATATTCTGAGGTTTTGGGCAATAGGATTTCAACATTTTTGGGGGGAGTGTGGGCACAATTCAACCTATAACATTCCTTTACTTGGCAAAAAAAGAAATTCCAAACTAATTTTGTGTGACTCTAACTTCCATGATTTTTTTTTTTTTTTTCTTTTGGAGTATAGGGATAGGAACTCTGGTACATAGGTTAAAAACTAAAAAGTGAAAGGAAAATAGAAATATATTTTCCCTCTACCTTTTATTGTATAATAAAGGCGTAAGAAGAGTACTTCTGGATTTCTTCACTCTCTCATAGCGGCAGAGAGCTTTGTTGAGCAAAATTAGGGGATCAGTGACTAACGTTTTAAATGGGTAGTATGAAACTTATTTGTGAATTTGAGGACAAGGCAGCCCAGAGTAGAAGAAATGGGTGACGTATAATTTGAGCAGAATGTTTATTAACATACAATACTCCATAAATACTGTTTCACTGATTTGGTTTGCTTGAGGCTTGAATGTGTATGAAGGAGAGAGTAAATCATAAGGAAATGGCTTGAAGGTAAGAAATGTGAGAGTAGAGATATAAATTTAAAAAAAGCAACTGGAAAAGAAATTTTCAGAGAAATACAGTGGTCATAACTGTAAACATTTATTTATCAAAAAGAAAAAAGGATGTTAGTATGTTTGCTCAGAAACATGCAATAGGGTGAAATGATGTAATTTGGAGAGTAGAGAATTTGCCTTGTAGAGAAACTGGATTGATGATTGAACTTCCAGGTAGAAAGGTAGAAAGATAGTCTATCTAATGGCACAGAAGACATAAGCTTTCACAATCAGGCAAACATTTTTTGAATAAATTAATGAAGAAATAACTCCATTATACATTTTCCTTCTAAATTACCAAAACCCACCTATTATTTTTACTGATAAGGACATAAATAATTCAATGTTCTTCTCAATAAATCCTTTGTATATTTTTAAGAGTGACTTTATGAAGCCTTGAGCAAAGTCAAAGAGCCCCTTCAAAGTAATAGATAGTCTATAGGGACTTATTTCCAAACCTCAAAAAGTTTAAATTCTTATTTTAGTTATTAGGAATAGATAATTTAAGAGATGCATTTGGTAAAACTATAACAAAGACAACATTTTGATTAGTTGGCCTTGAATAATAAAATTATTACAAGACATTAATTATTATTTCAACTTTCTACTCCAGCTGAACTATTTTGGTTATAGACTGAGAAGTTAGACCTTTTGTGAGAGAAATGGGAAGCCACATACTCTTTTCTAAATATTATGATAATGCTTCATTTTGTTATGTGGTTCATATGTACTTGAAAGCACATACTCAATCTTAATTAACAATAAAAGGCATATTGATAAGTATAACACTATTAAACATTTAAATATTTTATTTGGATCTCAAAGTAGAATCATGGCTCCATGTCCTCTTAAAATGAATTTGGTTATATGGATGCCCAAAGTAAAGAAATTACATAATTTGCCTGATGAAAAAACTAGAAATGTCCAGGCTTTCTAGATTCCTCAAAATGTGATTATAAATTTGAGTTATAAGATTTTTAGAACTCAAGGGATATTATTTGATAGGCCATAACACAAAGGCATGGCATCACACATAACCAATATCTGACTTAATGTTTAGACACCAATTCAATTAAACTTAAGATTTTACTTAAGGGCAGATTTTTCAGACTCATGTTAGATCTAAAATCATAGGGTCATAGGGTCATTTAGCTATTCACCTGCCTTGGCACTGGGCCACATATTTAATCACAACATTTAACTGGGGGGAGCCTAGATGGCTCAGTTGGTTAGGTGTCTCCCTTCGGCTCAGGTCATGATCCCAGGGTCCTGGGATCGAGTCCTACATCGGACTCTCTGCTCAGTGGGGAGTCTGCTTCTCCCTATGACTCTCCCCCTGCTTGTGCTATCACTCACTCTCTTTCAAACAAATAAATATTTACAAAAAACAAAGCAAACAAACAAAACCAATATTTAATTGGAGAAGGTATCCAAACTATAAAGTTTCTGGGGAAGAAATTCAGACAAATTTAGCATATGACATGAAAAGAAGCCTGTCTAGGTTGAAAAAAGAAAGCTTTTCTTTATAGAAGAATGCTAGCTAATATATCTAAAGATAAGCTAGAAATAAAAAAATAACTATTTTCCAACCCACAATGTAATATAATCAGGCATGAATCATCAGTGGATGATAAAATCATTGGATGAAAGTTTATTGCAGAACAGGATATTCATATAGTGCCAGATATAACCCCACAGATTGCTTAGCTAATTATATTTACTAATTACAATAGAGAAAATATAATGGAGAAAATTGGCGGTCATCACTGTAACTACTTTAACCATAGTTCTAAACGTTGTACCATCACTTATACTGGGGTAACTTGATATTATACGCCTTTAGATATGTTACAATGTCAGAACTTACTCCTTATTTACAGGATTCAGGAAATAAGAAGAAAGAAAAACAATGTCACAAAAATTAGATAAATCTAAAATGATGAAATTCTGTAAAACAAGTAGCCTGGCCTATTCAAAAAAAAGAAAAAAGAAAATAAAAGAAAAGAGAGAGTGAGAAAGAGAGACAGAATCATAATAACTGAATACAATGTATATATCTGGATTGCACAGAAAAATAAAATAAACAGGTATGAGAGACATGGGGGCATTTTTAGAAATCTGAATATAGACAGTCTGTTAGGGAACATTATAGGATTATTGTAATTTTTTTAGGTATGTTTTTAGGATTGAATTTATATAATGAGAATGTCCTTAGTTTTAGTAGACATATACTGAAAAAGAGTCATTGTGCCTGCAACTTACTTTCAAATGATTCAGAGAAAAAAAAGGAAATAATATGTGTAGAAAGAAGCAAAGCAAATATGGCAAAATATAAACAACTGATGAATTCAGGTAAAGAGAAATAGTTACATATCAAACCATTTTTCCTGTAGGTTTGATCACTAAAAAGAAAATATTGGTGCAAAAAGCCTTTTCTTTTCTATCAGCTTAATTCTGGATTTCAAATCCTTGATTCCTTTTAGGTAAAATACTTAAATGATCTGTAATTCTTCATGGACTAAAAAGTTCTTCAAGTAGTGGCTACAGTTTTTGACTGTTATAAACTTGGCTATGAACTATGTGGTGTTCAGGCTAGAAAGTAAGTATTTTCATTAGGCGAAGTTTTTTGTTTGCCTGATTTTTAAAAAAAAATGATATTTATTATAATAAGGAATTAATCTATTGCTTTACATTGTATTTGTTTCTGCTATTTGTACTCAGGAAGTTCCTGCATTGTTAGATACTGGGGTTCTGAATATTATTCTTCAACTGAACTACATGTGGCAGGAAAACTGTGTATGACTGTCACATCGTTAGCTAGAGTAGCTATCAGAGGTATGGGGGAACTGTGTTCTCTCTCGGCCTTTTAGCTTTCCTGTTCTCTCTTCTAACAAAAGCCTGATATTCTCATTTTAAAATTATTGCAAGTTTTTTTTATTATTATTTTTAAGTACACTTGACTTTGATACATGAAACTTTCTTTCTTTTCATGAGCCTACAGTGCTCCTAAAATTGCCTTTCTCTCCTTGGTAAAGTGATAGAGAAGTCAGGAGGTAGATCAAGCTCCATTTCTCATCAGCACTGGCAATGGGCTCTTCTGGGAGTGAAGAGAGGAGATTTTCCTCTTTCTTATTCCAGGATTTTCAGGGTTTCTGTGCTTATACTTAGCCAAGGAAGGAGGTAAAAGCACTGTTGGCTTTGGTGTCGTTGCCCTCTACAGACACTATAATACTTTCATCTTACGCCACTGTTAGCAGCACAATATCCAAGACCGTAGCTGAACGTAGCTCGATCTTTTTCATTATGTTCCTCATACGACCAATCTCTCACCAAAGCCATAGCAGATACCAAAAATGAAGAATCCGAGTGATTATAGTCATTTTAAAATTACAAAGATGTGATACAGAATGGGATCCCCAAGCAGCACAAGGCATGAAAAGGGGGCTTCATTGCAAAGTGTTTGGTGAAAGCCTTCTCTGTGTAAATCACTCTGCCTCTCATTATCTGTAATAAAACAATGAATAAAATTTGGTTCTTGACTCTTGTTGGGAGATTTTTGATGACTGCTTCAGTTTCCTTAGTGGTTATAGGTCTGTTCAGGTTTTCTATTTCTTCCTGGTTCAGGTTTGGTAGTTTATACATCTCTAGGAATGCCTCCATTTCTTCCAGATTATCTAATTTGCTGGCATATAGTTGCTCATAATATCTTCTTATAATTGTTTGTGTTTCTTGAGTGTTGTGATCTCTCCTCTTTCATTCATGATTTTATTTATTTGGGTCATTTCTCTTTTCTTTATGATAAGTCTGGCCAGGGGTTTATCAATCTTGTTAATTCCTTCAAGGAACCAGCTCCTAGTTTCGTTGATCTGTTCAACTGTTCTTTTGGTTTCTATTTCATTGATTTCTGCTCTGATCTTTATTATTTCTCTTCTCCTGCTGGGTTTAGGCTTTATTTGCTGTCTTTCTCCAGCTCCTTTAGGTGTAGGGTTAGGTTGTGCCAGATGGCTTCCCAGGGGAATTCTACCAAACATTTAAAGAAGAATTAATACCTATTTTTCTGAAACTGTTCCAAAAAATAGAAATGGAAGGAAAACTTCCAAACTCATTTTATGAGGCCACCATTACCTTGACCCCCAAACCAGACAAAGACGCCATCAAAAAGGAGAATTACAGACCAATATCCTTGATGAACATGGATGCAAAAATTCTCACCAAAATACTAACCAATAGGATCCAACAGTACATTAAAAGGATTATTCACCACGACCAAGTGGGATTTATCTCTGGGCTACAAGGTTGGCTCAACATCCGCAAATCAATCAATGTGATACAATACATTAATAAAAGAAAGGACAAGAATCATATGATCCTCTCAATAGACGCAGAAAAAGCATTTGACAAAGTACAGCATCCTTTCTTGATCCAAATTCTTCAGAGCATAGGGATAGAGGGTACATACCTTAATATCATAAAAGCCATCTATGAAAAACCCACAGTGAATATCATTCTCAATGGGGAAAAACTGAGAGCTTTCCCCCTAAGGTCAGGAATACGGCAGGGATGTCCACTTTATCAACACTGCTATTCAACATAGTACTAGAAGTTCTAGCCTCAGCAATCAGACAACAAAAAGAAATAAAAGGCCCCCGAATCAGCAAAGAAAAAGTCAAACTCTCACTCTTTGCAGGTGATATGATACTTTATGTGGAAAACCCAAAAGACTTCACCCCAAAACTGCTAGAACTCATACAGGAATTCAGTAAAGTGGCAGGATATAAAATCAATGCACAGAAATCAGTGGCATTCCTATATACATCAACCACAAGACAGAAGAAAGAGAAATTAAGGAGTTGATCCCATTTACAATTGCACCCAAAACCATAAGATACCTAGGAATAAATCTAACCAAAGAGGCAAAGGATCTGTATTCAGAAAACTATAAAATACTTATGAAAGAAATCGAGGAAGACACAAAGAAATGGAAAAACATTCCATGCTCATGGATTGGAAGAACCAACATTGTGAAGATGTCAATGCTACCTAGAGCAATCTACACATTCAATGCAATCCCCATCAAAATACCATCCACTTTTTTCTTTTTTTTATTTTTTAAAGATTTTATTTATTTATTTGACAGAGACACCGTGAGAGAGGGAACACAAGCAGGGGGAGTGGGAGAGGGAGAAGCAGGCTTCCCGCTGAGCGGGGAGCCCAATATGGGACTCGATCCCAGGACCCTGGGATCATGACCTGAGCTGAAGGCAGACGCTTAACGACTGAGCCACCCAGGCGCCCCATCCACTTTTTTCAAAGAAATGGAACAAATAATCCTAAAATTTGCATGGAACCAGAAGAGACCCCGAATAGCCAGAGCATTGTTGAAAAAGAAAAGCAAAGCTGGTGGCATCACCATTCCGGACTTCCAGCTGTATTACAAAGCGTCATCATCAAGACAGTATGGTACTGGCACAAAAACAGACACATAGATCAATGGAGCAGAATAAAGAGCCCAGACATGGACCCTCAACTCTATGGTCAATTTATCTTCGACAAAGCATGAAAGAATGTCCAATGGAAAAAAGACAGTCTTTTCAAGAAATGGTGCTGGGAAAATTGGACAGCCACATGCAGAAGATCTGCATTCTCACTGTTGGTGAGAATGCAAGCTGGTGCAGCCACTCTGGAAAACAGTATGGAGGTTCCTCAAAAAGTTGAAAATAGAGCTACCATATGATCCAGCAATTACACTACTGGGTATTTACCTCAAAGATACAAATGTAGGGATCTGAAGGGGTACATGCACCCCGATGTTTATAGCAGCAATGTCCACAATAGCCAAACTATGGAAAGAGCCAAGATGTCCATCGACAGATGAATGGATAAAGAAGATGTGGTATAGATATACAGTGGAATATTATGCAGCCATCAAAAGGAATGAAATCTTGCCATTTGCAACAACGTGGATGGAACTGGAGGGTATTATATGAGCAAAATAAGTCAATTAGAGGAAGACATGTATCATATGACCTCACTGATATGAGGAATTCTTAGTCTCAGGAAACAAACTGAGGGCTTGTTGGAGTGGTGGGGGGGTGGGAGGGATGGGGTGGCTGGGTGATAGACATTGGGGAAGGTATGTGCTATGGTGAGCACTGTGAATTGTGTGAGACTGTTGAATCACAGACCTGTACCTCTGAAACAAATAATACATTATATGTTAAAAAAAAAAAAAAGAGGAAGAAGAGAGCAGGAGGGGAAGAATGAAGGGGGGGATATTGGAGGGGGAGATGAACCATGAGAGACTATGGACTCTGAGAAAAAACTGAGGGTTTTAGAGGGGAGGGGGTTGGGGTATGGGTTAGCCTGGTGATGGGCATTAAAGAGGGCACATACTGAATGGAGCACTGGGTGTTATATGCAAACAATGAATCATGGAACACTACATCAAAAGTAATGATGTATGGTGATTAACATAACATAATAATAAAAATAATTGGTTCTTGAGCTCTAAAGCTTTATTATTAAATAGGGGAGACAACTTGAACACAAATGGCTAAAAACAAGGCAGTATCTGAGAAGGGTCATATGAGCACGATAGAGATTTAGAAAGTGAAATCAAATCCATCTTTAGGCTTCAAGAGGGCAAAGAGATGGCTTTTTCATTCAGGTCTTGAATGGATACATGACAGTGGAGGATGATGGCATCCTGAACAAAGATAAATATGTACAGAGAGAAGTAATCAGGTCATCCCGTTGCCTGACTATCAAACACATTTCCAGCAATAATATGCTCTAGACAAAATATGGAAGGTCTTAAGGATCTGGGTAAGAAATTTAAGTCTTATTCTTCATCCAGTAGATTCTCAAAGTGTGATTGAGAATCCCATGCATCAGATTTCATGGCCTACTTATCAAAAATATGGAATTCCTGTGAATTTCATGAAAGCTACCAAATCTTGGTTTCAGGGTATAGGACTTGCAAATGAGCATGTACCCCTAACCATCTGGAGCAGGCCTTCTGAAACTGCACAGATTCCAGGACAAATTTGGAGACCTTGAGGAGAGAGGGACTATATCACAGCATCAAATTTTTTCTGAGTTGAAATTCTGATCATGCCATTTACCAGCTGTGTGACTTTTTACAAATTGTTCCAAGTTTTACTTTCTTTGGTATAAAGAACACACACATAGTTAATTACTCATAGAACTGTAAAGATTGCAAAGACTAGGGGCGCCTGGGTGGCTCAGTTGGTTAAGCGACTGCCTTCGGCTCAGGTCATGATCCTGGAGTCCCGGGATCGAGTCCCGCATCGGGCTTCCTGCTCAGCAGGGAGTCTGCTTCTCCCTCTGACCCTCTTCCCTCTCGTGCTTTCTATCTCTCATTCTCTCTCTCTCTCAAATAAATAAATAAAATCTTTAAAAAAAAAAAAAAGATTGCAAAGACTAATGCTTATAAAATATTTGAACATGTTGAAAAGATTACTGAAAAATATACAAATCAATCAAGTTGTAGATTATAACACTATCTTTCTATACCCTTTGTTATTTTACATGTTGTTCTTAGCAATAGCCCATGTTTTTTGTTTTTGGTTTTGTTTGATTTTTATTATTTTGATACTAAACAAAAAATGTATTAAATGTTCCAAAGGGTTAGAAAAATGCATCACAGTACCTATGAGAACTAAAAAATAAATTTATTTATTTAGATAGCTCAACAATGAAAAGTAACATTTTGGACTTAAATGATTTGACAGCTAATATATATTACTAGTACATAGTATAAAAAATGTCAAGCTAAAAAAGGACATTATTTGTTTCCAAATTGCCTAGGAAGAGCCATTGTAATTTGGCCAAAATTTTAATCAGGTATCACCGTACCAGGTAAACATTTCTGTCTGTGAGTTAATGATGGTTGAGAATAATGATGTTTTAAAAATTCCATTGTCCCACTGTTTTTCCTCAAAATATATATACCATTGTGGAAAAGTAGTAATATTTGATTCACCAGATTATTTACTAATCATATTTTTGTTCTCATCTGTCATACTTTTAAAAATGAATTAATATAAAATATCTTATCACTAGAAATAAGATATTCTCTAAGTCATCCTATTCATATGCCCACCAGTTGATGTCAAAAGCTATCATGGAACAAAGTTTTAGGTAGATAGGGAATTTCCTACCTTTGAGGATAAGGGCGCTGGTGGGAAACAGGAGAAAGACCCATACAGTGTTAGTCAGCTTCGCAGTGTTGCAAACCTGCCAATATTCTCATGGGATATGGGGATTTTTTTCATTCTTTTCTATGGTTTCTAAAATCATACACTTTTTGGCTACTATTAAAATTTGAATATTTTATTTTATGTATTTTATTTTTTATTTATTTTTAAGTAGGCTCCACATCCAGCATGGAGCCCACTGCAGGGCTTGAACTCAAAACCCTGAGATCAAGACCTGAGCTTAGACCAAGAGTCAGATACTTAACCAACTGAACCATCCAACTGCCCCCAAATTTAAATTATTTTAAATTGCTGACTTAAAAAGAAAAAAAAAAAACTTACATGCTCAGAAAAGTGTTCTTCTTCAGGTAGTTTAACAACACTGTGCACTATTTTTCCTCTCTCTCATGTCACCTACTGCAGCTTCAATACCATGCCTTGTTTATATAATATTCTGTCTTCCTCTCTGGAACTTGACAGTGCCTTCCCCTTTTGCTCTGCCACCTCCTTTCTTTCATCCCTTTAGCAAACCTCATAATCCAGTCTTCATTTCAATTTTATAACTTTGCAAGATCACCCTAGTCAAAAATGATCTTTCTGAAAGTTCATGCCATAAGATGATTATCTTATGTCCTTTAAAACAAACAACTGTGTGTAGTGAGTTGATGACATATATGTCTACTCAATTTTTCTAGAACATAAGCTTCCTGAAGACAAAGACAATGAAACCTACTGCCCACTTTTTCCCAGACTTTGCTCAATAGCTATTCAATAAATATTTCATAAATTCATGGGTTAGTAAATGAGTAAGATAACAAGAATGAGAGCTGGATGGTATCAGTTTATTGATGGCTTTAATTTCAGGTCTCAGCTCCTCATCTTGAGAAGTGACCAATAAGTCTTTTTTGAATTAGGGAATTCCGGATGCCAAGAATATTAAAGTAGAGAAGAAAAATTTTGCTGGTAACTACAATATATTTCCAATGTATATTTAAGGGAAGAATAAATTTAAAAAAATAAAATGACCTATGATTGTATCTTCAGTGTAAAACATTATTGTAATTAATTTTGAATGTTTATCTTTTATTGTCTTGGTTGGCTTTGTCTTTTTATGGTTGGCTTACCAGTGTATATCATAGTTCCTGGAATATAGCAGGGATATTTTAAATACATGAATGAATGGACAAATGAATGAGTAGAACTCTATGATAAATTAGTGAAAATTATAATTTTACCAAGTGATAAAAAACAATACATCAAGAATGAACAATCTGAAAAAGTTTTATTTTTATTCTTTTACTTTAAAATCTTTTATTGAAAGCAATAAGCATATATTGAGGAATGTGGACTCCAGTATTAGATCACTTGAGTGTTGATATTAACTATGCAATTTTCTTTTTTTTCCCCTAACTGTGCAATTTTCTAACTAGATAAATTATTTGGCAACTTTTCAGTTTTATTTACAAAATGACCAAATAGTAGCCCCCTCCTCTAGGTTTTGTATCCTAAATGAAACAATTCATGTAGTGTGCAAAGCATATCCTGTCTTAAAGTAGTGATTTGTTGAAGAATACCTTTATTCTACACTGTGCAAAAGTAGTCAAATACTGCATATAATTTGCTATGATTCAACTAGCCCTTTGCACCTCTAGAGCAATCCAGGAATGTAATTAACTACTTGATTAGCAGTAGTTCACAAAAATAGCCATGTAAAAACAAAGTTTAATATGGGAACTTACAAAAGCAGAAGAGATCATTCTTTCTAATACTAACTTTTGGAAAAATTTACAAGACATGTAAAATTTTCCTCAGGAGAATAAAATGTTCGCCTCTTTGTTAAGTTGCAGTAGAATGAACATGTGCCTCGAGTCACTGGACCTGTGTTAAAACCCTGGGCTTAATGTCTATATTTTCTCTCAATGTTTGCTTGTATAAAATCAGGATAATATTGTTTTTCACTGCCCTAATATAAACTTGCTCAAACTTTTCCTTTCTCCCTCGCTTCCTTCCTTCTTTCTTCTTATTTATTATTCAAAACACCCTGCTATGGTCCAGAAACTCTAATAGGGTCTGAAGGAAACACAGTGAAAATAGAGATATCATCCCTTCACTCTTGGAGCTAACAGTCTAGTGGGAAGCAAAGAATCTAAACAAGAAATCTCAATAAGGCAAGATATGTTCTATCAGCGAACGTTCTGGGACTATGAAAAATTAAATAATGAAAGAGCTCTAAAGCTTTGTACAAACATAAGCACGACTATTAACCAGGAATACTGTCTAATCTGAAAAGAGCCAGTCTTAGACAATGTGCAATTTAACCTGTGCACATGGCACACTGGACGAAGGAGTGCTGCTTTTCAGTGAAAAATCCCTTTGTCTACAGTGACTGGAATTGTGCTAGCTGTCCAATTTCATGAGGCCCTTTCTACTCCAGTAATGGTAAGGCATCATTTTCATTGTGCTCAAGTCACTGAGCTTTCAGATACTGCTGTGCAATTGTTTTTTCTTTTTCTGTGAAATAGTTCAAATACAAAATAGCGTCGAGAGAATAATATAACAAAGTTCACACATTCAGTATCCAGCCTCAGCAAATCTTACCATTTGGTATATTCTTTTCAGATTTTCAAGATGAGTTTTACAGTACAGATGCCGTTGAAGCCCCTTGTGGATACTTTTTAAATTCCATCTTCCATTGTCCTTTCCTAGTGAAACCTAAATTGTGTGATTATCATTTCTATGTAAGTGTTTGCAATATATAATATATGTAATACATATAATATATAATATAGTATTTATAATATAGTATTTATAAACAATAAGTCACATTGTTTTATATATATTTAAATATTATCAATAAGGTATTGTATGTGTTATTCTGCATCATATTTTGCTCATCGATACATAAATACAGAACTTATATGTAATTTATGTGTATGTACACACACACACATACAGATACACACTTCATTTTAATGGCTATTCTCTTTTCCATTATTGATTATATCAGAAATCATTTGTCTGTTTTTATCGAAGACCATTAAATGGTTTATAGTTTTCACTATTACAAATTATGTCACATTGACCATTATTATAGTGGTCACCATTTCCACAAGTCCACGAGTTCTTTTTTTTTTTTTCCCCTACTAGCATGTGGAAAGAAGTCTTGTGATTACTGGATCAAAAGGAATGCAGATCTTTAACTTTACTAGCTACCTCTCAAGTTTCCCAAATGATTAAACTGATTACCTTTCTTTATCCATATGTGAGGTTTTTCATTTCTTCTTCTTACCAATACTTGAGACTGTCAGATTTTTAATTGTTCCCAAACTAACGAACATGAAAAAAATATATCTTGTGGATCCTTTTATTCATTTGTTTATTTGCTTTTACCCGATTACTATTGAGATTGATTATTCACATTTCTTGGTCACTTGGGTTTCCACTTTGATTTGTTGCCAGTTTATCTACTTTACCCATTTTCTAATTGGTTGTCTTTTTCTTATTGATACGTTGGAGTTCTTAAAAGTTATGCATACTAATCCTTTGTCAGTTATATGATTTGAAAATATTTTTTCTGTTGGTGGTTTTTCATTCATTGTTTTAGTAACTTTTGGTGAACTAAAGGTTATCATTTATGGAATGCATATTATGCAATGTTTTAGAAATCTTTTCTACTTTGATATAAAAAATATTTTACATTTTCTTCTGAAGTTTAAATATCTGATAGGTCAATTCTTACACTTGCTCTTCTTTAAGTTATTTTAACTATTTTTGGCCTTTTCCTTTTATATAAATAATAAAACAATCTTGACAATTTCCATTAGTGAAACAGTTGAAATTTGATGAAATGTCTTTAATTTATGAAATAATTTGAAGCAAAATTACCTTTAAACAAAACTAAGTTTTCCGGCTCATGAATAGTTTATATCTCTCCATTTATTCATATCTTATTTTAGTCCTTCAGTGATGTTTTAAAAATGTCTTTAAAAATTCCAGCAGTGGGATGCTTGGGTGGCTCAGTTGGTTAAGCCTCTGCCTTCAGCTCAGGTCATGATCTCAGGGTCCTGGGGTCGAATCCCACATGGGGCTCCTTGCTCACTGGGGAGCCTGCTTCTCTCTCTCTCTCCCTCTGCCACTCCCCCTGCTTGTGCTCTCTCTCTGACAAATAAATAAAATCTTAAAAAATTCCAGGGATGCCTGAATGGCTCAGTCTGTTAAGCCTCCAACTCTTGATTTCAGCTCAGGTCATGATCTCAGGGTCTTGTGATTGAGCCCTGTGTCAAACTCTGTGATCAGTGGGGAGACTGCTTGAGGATTCTCTCTCTCTCCTCCTCTGCCTCTCCCCTTGCTCTCTTTCTCAAATAAATAAATCTTTTAAAAAATTATAGTAAATCTTATTGGGCATAATCAGAGAATTCACATACTGTTCTACTTTGTTTCTCTGAATTTGATAACATTTTCTCTTTAATTATTATGCATTTACAGAAATACATCAAGTTTTAGATGTTCATCTTATCACCAAGATTTTTGCTTAAATCTTTATAGGCCCTATATTTTATTTAATTTTTTTTAAGATTTTATTTATTTATTTGACAGAGAGAGAGACGAGAGAGAGAGAGAGCACAAGTGGGGCGAGCAGCAGACACAGGGAGAGGGAGAAGCAGGCTCCCAGCTGAGCAGAGAGCCTGACCTTGGGCTCATCCCAGGGCCCTGGGATCATGACCTAAGCCGAAAGCAGACGCTTAATCGACTGAGCCACCCAGGTGCCCCAGATTTGTTTAATCTTTTAGAACTTCTTTGGAGATATTCATACTGTCTGCCATTAGAGATAATTTTTTATCATTTTCCTTCCATTTCTGATAGCTTTTATTTTGTCATACTGCCTTGGCTATGATAATCTGTATGAATTTGGTTAAATGTGGAGATTAGAGAATCATATCTGGTTATTACATCTGAAGGAGACATGTCTAAAGTTTCCCCATTAAAGTGATACTGCAATTGGTTATCAGGTGCAGAAAATTTGCTTAGTGCTATTTATTTTGTAATGATTGATTTTTTTTTCCTGAAAGTATTGTAAGGATCACATAGTTTCACCTTTAATCTATCACTGTGTTCTAATATGTCAATACAATCTTCTAATATTGAAATATCTTTGACTTACTTTAAAGAAATGTATTTAGCCACGGTGCTTTTTAATTTAAAAAAAATTTTTATGGGCTGCTAAAATTGATGTACTAGTTTCTTTTTCTTTTTTTTAAAAAACTTAGAATACTTGTATATATTGATTTTTGATATAAAATTATTACTGTTATAGTAGCATTAGTTAACTTCATCTAATCTTCTATTTCCTGAGAGAATTTATAATAATTATAAAAATGCACTCCTTCACTTGGTAAAACAACTTAAAAACCTGACCAGAACTGGTGAACTTATGAAGGAGTGATTTTGTTTGCCCCTTCATATTTTAGCAAAGTTTCACTAATCCTTCCCTCCTCCCAATCCCTCTTCCTTCTCACTTTGTTTTGGCAGCTTCTTTTTGCTTATTTTCAGTCAAGACCCTCTCAGTTTTTTCTCTCAAAGCTATAAATTTATCTCTAGGTATTATTTTCACTGCATTCTTTAAGTTTTATATGAGTCTTTCATTGTTGTTTACTATGTAATTTCTCTAGTGTTTTCCTCTTTAACCCATAAATTATTTAGGATTGCATTTTCAAATTTCTAAACATATGGTTTCTACAGTGTATTTATAAATGTGTTGTGAGTTTTAGCTATAATTTTATTGTTGATACATTATTGAATTTTATTTTGGTTCATGCTTTTTGTTGGTAGGATAGCAATTATTTGAAATTTGATGAGACTTTGAGTCTCTGACATGGTCATGCTTTTTATTTTTTTTGTAAATATAACATATGTACTTGAAAAATACTTTCTATGATTCGTAATGTTTATGTATGTGTATGTGTGTAAAACATATGTGTAAATATTTATTTAAAGTTTTCTTATTCTTACTAAAAATTTTGGCCTGATTGATTTATCCTTATGTGATAAAAGTGTGCATATCAAAGACTTGAAAGTCAAGATTTGCTAATTTCTTTGTACAATTTTCTTCAGTTATCTGTGTTATTATTTTAACTCTTTACAAGTTCATTTTTATTATATAATGTAATGATTTTGTGTTCTTGGATTATATTATTTTTCATAATTTTTATAACTATTATATTTTCTAAATTTGTATAAATTACAGATATTTATTGTTTCATATTTTAAATACTTGTATCATAAATACCTATTTAGATCATAATATTATTATATCAAATATTTTTATTGTTTTTCTCCCTTAATTATATTTTGGTTGATAATAACATCATATTGTGCCATATCTGTTTGTACTGCTTTATTTTGAAAATTAATGTATAGTTTTGCTCTTAGATGTGTTTTTTTTTAAAGATTTTATTTATTTATTTGACAGAGAGAGAGCAGGAGAGCACAGGCAGGGGGAGCAGCAGAGAGGGTAAGGGAGAAGCAGGCCCCCCCGCTGGGCAGGGAGCCTGATGTGGGGCTCCATCCCAGGACCATGGGATCATGACCTGAGTGGAAGTCAGTCGCTTTAATGGACTGAGCTACCCAGGAGCCCCTAAATGTGTTTTGTTAAAGCAGTGTATAGCTTGATTTAAAAATATATAATCTAAGTACTTGTGTAATTTCTTAGGGGTGGACATCTCTATTGCTGAAATATTTAGACTTATTTCTAGATCATATATTTTTGTTGTTTACTGAGTACCTTCATTTTTCTCCTTTAGCCCCCTTTCTAACTTCTGTGAGATTGATCAGGTTTCCTATTCTTTCATTTTTTTCTTCATTCTTTCTTTCCTTTCTTCCTCCCTTACTCTCTTCCCTTTTGGTCTGCTACTAAGCTATAGACTATGTGTATATCTTACTCCATATAAGTAATGCTGATTTTTCATTAAATCTCAATTTATTCTGCTGTGTAACTATGTCATATGTCAGCCTAAATCCAACAAGGCTCTTATTGCACTATAAAATCCATTGCATATCTGATAGTATATTGTAGCATTCTTGTCATTGCTTTGAAATGTAGTTTGAGTTTTTTTAAACATAAAGATTAGTTGTCTTGTAGTTAGTAGTTAAGTATTTTTGTCAACATATTTTTTATTAATTTTTGTTCTCTTTTGTCCTCAACATTCTTTCTGGCTTCTTATTTCATAAGTCTTTACACTTGAATGATAGTTTGGCAGTTTATAATATTTGGAGTTGACAGTGACTTTTCCAAAGCAGTGGGAAAGAATTACATTGTAATCTTGTGTATCATTTAGCAGTTTTGCTAATGAACTTATGCAATCTTCATAATTACTTTTTGGTAGACTAGTTTTACTTTGAAAGTATATTCCTAGCAGAGAGCAAAATAAAGATAAGCTCATATCTTGATCGATAGTGAACTGCATTATTTCAGGAATAAAAAGAAAAAAATGTAAATCAACAAAAAAAAAGGAAAAATTCAGCCACTTGCTCAGTTGACTTCTTCTGAAAAGCCTATTTGAAGATATATGATGAAACTCTTTAAACTATTAGTGTATAGTAAATCTATCAGTATTTTCCAGTTCAGCAATTTTCTAAGAAACTGTGGCTTTTGTAGTGACATTTTATTAAATAACATTTTTCATTTCCAGGATTTTCCCACACCACCTGTTCTTTTTCTATTTCAGATGATTTTGTAACCATATTTTGTGCTTTAAGTTTTCACTATTCCTCATGCATTTTACAAGTATTTGTGTAAAACACTTTGTCATTATTCCATATAATTAATTGCATCTGGGATAAATGTGTTACATATAGGTTGGATATCCTTCTTAGCCTTACTTTGCTCCATGTGATTTATAATTTGTGTTGGCTAGCTCATTGGAATTGATTTGTTTATTAATTTATTCATTTATTTTCTCTCCGATGCATTGCTTTGTTTCCCCATCCCTTATGAGTTGCCTCCATCTGTTTCCACTCCAGTCTTTTCTCTCCATGTGTATTTGCAGTACAAGTGGTGAATCGAAGCATGGGCTCCTTTTGCCATTTTAACTGGAAGTCTTTGTGACTGTTTAAATGTATTTTTGAGTTACCGTAAGACTTCCTTTGTCTCTTTTTGTTGCTAATGTAATGAATCCTTGTCCATGTACTCAGTATTATGTAGCATCACTTTGGGAAAACTTCAACTGTAATATGCTTTATAAGTTAGATTTTTCAAAATAGAAAATTAGTGTCTTACTGATTTGGAATTATAGTATCTCAAAATTCTTTATTTTGTATGTAGAGGGTAAAGCAAAGACATTTGACCAAAATTGACTTAAGGTACTACTGAAAGTAATAATCACTGGAGTATTAAATGCAAATATTATATAAGGATGTGTGGGAACTTTATATAGGAGAGAGAGTAATGGGGTGACAATGTGGAATATTGAGAACATTGGGCTTTGAGTTAGGAGATGGGAATCTATTCTGGGCTTTTTCAGCAAATAGGTTAAAGAGATTAAAAGATTTGGAACCTTCTCTGAAGGTTCTCTGAATATTTGTTTGGTCATTATGTAAAATTAAAGTGTTGGGATAAGGAACTTCTAAGATTCTTTTCCAATTCTAATATATGATCCTGACATTCTAATTGATGTTATACTTCCAAAATGATATCTAAAATTTGCAAGTTGCTTTAATCAGAATAGAAGCAACTTTTATAGAGGCTAGAGCTATAAAGAGAATAGATTTTAAATGAGGCATTTGGATTTACAAAGGAAAAAAAAACTGGTGATACTGCACAGGTAGAAAAATAAATTATAACAGAAAAGAACATAGCTGTAGTCAAACACTAGTTCAGTTTTCCAAAGAGTTCAGTTTTTGTTTTTGTTTTTTCTGGAAAAGAATATTTCATCTGGGCAGTTGAAAAGTACAGTATTGTGTTTTCAATTTTCAAGTTTGAAAATTTTTTTTCTCAATGATCTTTGTGGAAACAAGCAAGTAAAAATAAAACTTTTTATGTTTACTTGAGTGATTCACTTTTCAAAAAGATGTTATTACCAAAGATAATGTATTTTGGGGGGGGTGGGTTATTTTATTTTTTTATTTTTTCTACTTTATTATGTTATGTTAATCACCATACATTATATCATTAGTTTTTGATGTAGTGTTCCGTGATTCATTTTTGCGTATAACAGTGCTCCATTCAGCACGTGCCCTCTTTAATACCCATCACCAGGCTAATCCATCCCTCCCCCTCCCCTCTAGAACCCTCAGTTTGTTTCTCAGAGTCCATAGTCTCTCATGGTTATCTCCCCGTCCGATTTCCCCCCCTTCATTTTTCCCCTCCTGCTATTTTCTTTCTTTCTTTTTTTTTAACATATAATGTATTATTTGTTTCAGAGGTACAGGTCCGTGATTCAACAGTCTTACACAATTCACAGCGCTCACCATAGCACATACCCTCCCCAATGTCTATCATCCAGCCACCCATCCCTTTCACCCCCACCACTCCAGCAACCCTCAGTTTGTTTCCTGAGATTAAGAATTCCTCATATCAGTGAGGTCATATGATACATGTCTTTCTCTGATTGACTTATTTCGCTCAGAATAATGCCCTCCAGTTTCATCCATGTCGTTGCAAATGGCAAGATTTCATTCCTTTTGATGGTTGCATAATATTCCATTATGTATATATACACCACATCTTCTTTATCCATTCATCTGTCGATGGACATCTTGGCTCTCTCCATAGTTTGGCTACTGTGGACATTGTTGCTATAAACATCAGGGTGCACCTACCACTTCGGATCCCTACATTTGTATCTTTGGGGTAAATACCCAGTAGTGCAATTGCTGGATCATATCGTAGCTCTATTTTCAACTTTTTGAGGAACCTCCATACTGTTTCCCAGAGTGGCTGTGCCAGCTTGCATTCCCACCAGTAGTGTAGGAGGGTTCCCCTTTCTCTGCATCCTCACCAACATGTCATTTCCTGACTTGTCAATTTCAGCCATTCTGCCTTGTGTGAGGTGGTATCTCATTGAGGTTTTGATTTGGATTTCCCTGATGCCGAGTGATGTTGAGCACTTTTTCATGTGTCTGTTGGCCATTTGGATGTCTTCTTTGGAAAAATGTTTGTTCATGTCTTCTGCCCATTGCTTGATAGGATTATTTGTTCTTTGGGTGTTGAGTTTGATAAGTTCTTTATAGATTTTGGATACTAGCCCTTTATCTGATATGTCATTTGCAAATATCTTCTCGCATTCTGTTGGTTGTCTTTTGGTTTTGTTGACTGTTTCCTTTGCTGTGCAAAAGCTTTTTATCTTGATGAAGTCCCAATAGTTCATTTTTACCCTTGCTACACTTGCCTTTGGAGATGTTTCTAGGAAGAAGCCGCTCCAGCTGAGGTCGAAGAGGTTGCTGTCTCTGTTCTCCTCAAGGATTTTGATGAACTCCTGTCTCACATTTAGGTCTTTTAACCATTTTGAGTCTATTTTTGTGTGTGGTGTAAGGAAATGGTCCAGTTTCATTCTTCTGCATGTGGCTGTCCAATTTTCCCAGCACCATTTGTTGAAGAGATTGTCTTTTTTCCATTGGACATTCTTTCCTGCTTTGTCGAAGATAAGTTGACCATAGAGTTGAGGGTCCATGTCTGGGCTCTCTATTCTGTTCCATTGATCTATGCATCTGTTTTTGTGCAAGTACCATACTGTCTTGATGATGACAGCTTTGAAATAGAACTTGAAGTCCGGAATTGTGATGCCACCAGCTTTGCTTTTCTCTTTCAACATTGCTCTGGCTATTCGGGGTCTCTTCTGGTTCCATGCAAATTTTAGGATTATTTGTTCCATTTCTTTGAAAAAAGTGGATGGTATTTTGATAGGGATTGCATTGAATGTGTAGACTGCTCTAGGTAGCATTGACATCTTCACAATATTTGTTCTTCCAATCCATGAGCATAGAATGTTTTTCCATTTCTTTGTGTCTTCCTCAATTTCTTTCATGAGTATTTTATAGTTTCTGAGTACAGATTGGTTGAAAAAATTCTCACCAAAATACTAGTCAGTGGGATCCAACAGTACATTAAAAGGATTATTCACCACGACCAAGTGGGATTTATCTCTGGGCTGCAAGTTTGGTTCAACATCCACAAATCAGTCAATGTGATACAATTCATTAATAAGAGAAAGAACAAGAACCATATGATCCTCTCAATAGATGCAGAAAAAGCATTTGACAAAGTACAGTATCCTTTCTTGATCCAAACTCTTCAGAGCATAGGGATAAAGGGTACATACCTGAATATCATAAAAGCCATCTATGAAAAACCCACAGCGAATATCATTCTCAATGGGGAAAAACTGAGAGCTTTCCCCCTAAGGTCAGGAACACGGCAGGGATGTCCACTATCACCACTGCTATTCAACATAGTACTAGGAGTCCTAGCCACAGCAATCAGACAACAAAAAGAAATAAAAGGCCCTCAAATCAGCAAAGAAGAAGTCAAACTCTCTTTGCAGATGATATGATACTTTATGTGGAAAACCCAAAAGACTTCACCCCAAAACTGCTAGAACTCATACAGGAATTCAGTAAAGTGGCAGGATATAAAATCAATGCACAGAAATCAGTTGCATATCTATACACCAACCACAAGACAGAAGAAAGATAAATTAAGGAGTTGATCCCATTTATAGTTGCATCCAAAACCATAAGATACCTAGAAATAAATCTAACCAAAGAGGTCAAGTTTGAAAATTACTTTGATCCACTGCTCAGTTTTTATTTTATCCTTGAACATAAAAGAGTGCATAGAATTCTAATAAGCAGAGTGATAATGGCATTGTATTTCATGGGGGTCTTCTATTCAGTGCCTTGTGTTTTGTGAGTATAGAGGAAAGTTGGCCAATGTGCACTTATTTCCTGAAAAGGCAGGGGAAAACCACTCCATGAAATGGATTTTCTTCCTCCTACAGAAATACATTTTTGAAATTTAGGAGATCATACAGTGATAGTTACTATATTTTGAATATAGTGATAGTTACTATATTCCTGACCTTAGGGAGAAAGCTCTCTTACTTAACAAGAATCAAGTGTAAATCATGTTTGTATTTTCAGTATTCACCATAAGATTTAACTCATCTTATACATTGTTATGTGAACTGATTTTATTTTTTAAAAATATTTGATTTATTCATTTGAGACAGAGAGAAAGAGAGAGAAAGCAAGCACAAGTAGGGGGAGAGGCCAAGGGAGAGGGAGAGCAGACTCCTTGCTGAGTCAGGAGCCCGATGTGGGGCTCTATCCCAGGACCTGAGATCATGATCTGAGCTGAAGGCAGACATTAACCACCTGAGCTACCCGGGAGCCCCTGAACTGATTTAAAGAGAAGATAACTCTGAGAATGCAAAGTACATAGAGATTTTAAATGTTCATCAATCTAATAAAATCTACTTGCACATTTCAGAGCTTTGCTAGACTTCTTAAATATCTTATATAGGGTCTAGAGTTTTTTTTTTTTTAAGATTTTATTTATTAATTTGAGACAGAGAGAATGAGAGAGAAAGAGAGAGCACATGAAAGGGGGGAGGGTCAGAGGGAGAAGCAGACTTCCTGCCAAGCAGGGAGCCCAATGCGGGACTCTATCCCGGGACTCCGGGATCATGACCTGAGCCGAAGGCAGTTGCTTAACCAACTGAGCCATCCAGGCACCCTGGGTCTAGAAGTTTTTATGTAAAGCTCCTGAGTTTGATAATTCAAACTATTTTATATTTTAAAAAGGTGATTTTTGCATATACTGTATATTACGTATCACCTGCAGAAGTGCCTAATGTAGAACCCTGTCATCAAATACATAATTTCTGTAGCAAAAAAAAAAAAAATGTTTATATTAGGTGGGGTAAATGGCTTCTCAACAAATCAGGTTTTGCTGTCAAATGATTTTGTGGCATACTTCACAAAAACAGTTTTTTCAGAGCTTTTTGGGTTCTTTTTTTGAAAGATTTTATTTATTTATTTGAGAGAGAAAGAATGAGAGACAGGGAAAGCACATGGGGGGGCGGTCAGAGGGAGAAGCAGACTCCCTGCCGAGCAGGGAGCCCGATGCGGGACTCGATCAAGGGACTGCAGGATCATGACCTGAGCTGAAGGCAGTCGCTTAACCAACTGAGCCACCCAGGTGCCCGAGCTTTTTGGTTTTGGATGGTGTGTCTACATTATATTACAAGTACAGAGAACCAGATGGAAGAGAGAGTAATATAAAAGTATGTTTAAAAAAAATCTGTTTGTAGGATGCAGAAATGTACTGTAATTCAACAACTTTTGAGGATTTTGGTATGTTTAGCTGATTGTCATGTATTTGTCATGCCCTCTTGAGACAGTAATGGGGTGGATTTAGTGGGGCAATGTGTGTCAGGAAATTGATTTTTTTTTTAATAGGAAGCTAATAACTTAGAAGGAAATAGACTTAGGACCTTGACTTTTTCAGTGACCTACACTTAGTGATAAAATCAGAAGAAATGACAGAAGTGAATAGATAATTTTTAAAAAAGTTTAAAAATTGATGAGTCACCATTAAAATGTTGGAGTTACTCTAGATAGTTCGAGCTATCATGTTACTCATATATGAAGTCATATGAGAGTAGATTTAAGTAAAAAGAGAAACATTTCTTCAAGAGGGAGAGAAGAGACATTTGCTAAGTAAATAAATGAATGAATAAGTTAAAAAAGCAAATGTAGTTGACATATAAACTTTTTTAACAGAAGGAATTTTGTTAAATAAATACACAGAATTTGACATGTGTTCATTTAGTGTTTGCATGTCATTTTAAATTTTGCATATTACAGTTAGTGTTAATATAAATAGACTCTCTGTATTTCAAAGTCAATGGCAAAAAAATGCAAGAGGAATAATTGTGCTTATTGTGGAAGGACTACTGTCTGAAGGAGAATATTTCATTTTAGCATAGAAAGACACGACATAAAAACATTCTGAAAAGAAAAAAAATGTTTCTTTAAAATCTTATCTTTAGGTAAGTAGTGATATCCTTGTTGTTGTTTTAAAATATTTATTTGAGAAAGAGAGTGCGAGAGAGAGAGAGCACAAGACGGGGAGTGTCAGAGGGAGAAGCAGACTCCCTGCTGAGCAGGGAGCTGGATGTGGGACTGGATCGGGACCTGAGCCGAGGCAGACGTTTAACCAACTGAGCCACCCAGGCACCCAGTAATGATATTCTTGTTTAACAAAAATAGGTAATATGCATGGAAATTTTGTGTCTGTAACTTCTATTATTCTATTATACAGTGTGGTGTTCTTTACTGTTATGAAAGAAACATATTGAGTAGTAAGCTAGGGGCTTTGGGAGATTAAATTGGATGACATCTCAGGCTGAGCGCTTGCAAGCTGTGACAGAATGTGAACGACAGTCTGGAATGGGAGGTCATGTGTGTCTGAGCAGTGACTCTCTAGTGAAGGAGCACTGGGCTGCAGTCAGATGGCAGAACTTGCCAGTCAGACAACCCTTGGCGAGCTGCCTAGGCTTCTGAAGCTCATTGTTTTTGTGAAATAATGGCTAACTCACAGACGTGCACATGAGAGCATTTTGTAAACGGAAAAGAATAGTAATAAGAAGAAAAGGTGGTGTTAATAATACATTGCTTTAATGGAATGGTGCAGTCGTTTGGTCGCTCAGTCTGGTTCAAGATTTGGTTTTTCACACAACCAGCGCCTGACCTCGGACAACATACTTCACCTCTTAGGTTCTTAGTTTCTGAAGTTGTAAAACAGAGATAATATTTATAATAGTGGGTATATTCCATTTTTTTTAGCACAGCATATAAAAGGATCCCCCCGTGGCAGGCACAAGACTCCGTTCTCATTGACCTGACTTTCTGTCACGGTGGTGAGAAGGTACTAATGGCAGGAGGTGGGGGGTACCATCCATGTCCTGAGAGCAGTTCAGGTTCACAATCTCAGGAGCAGATCCCTGTCAGCAAGACAGGCTACGGCTATGTGGAGGGAAAATACCCATGTTTAAAATCACTTTGAATATTATATAGCTGGGTTATTTTTTTCCTAATTATTTTTAATGTACTCCATCTTTTCCTATTTAAGCTAGTTTTTTGTGCTTTGATTCATCATATAATTACAAATAGCTATCTTGTATTTCACTACTGTGAAGTTGATTGGTGCTTTTAAAAACTACCAAATTTCATATTTAAAATCATTCAGTCATCGTTAGGTTCAGTAAGACTGAACCAGTTCATGTGTAAAAAGTAAATATGAAACAGTGATCATTACAATACATTTTAGTACTAATTTTGAGTGCAATTTTCAAGATTTATAAAACAGTAAAAAAAAAAGTTTATACACCAACGTTTTTCCAGTGGGAGTTAAGAATTTGGTTTCATTTGGCTGGATTCAGTAAGGTACCAAAATTTTTTCCATTACACATGTGTTTTTAAGCTTCTCAGGATATTTTTTTGTATATGATTTCAAACACTTTTGATACTTCTTTCAGTCAATAAATGAAAGCAACTTTCAGATAGATGTTTCTGATTTTACCACTTTGCTTATAAAAGGGAATTTTTCAAAGCCATTGCTATCCTTCTTTCTTTTGTACAAAACACCGTTTTCTATTGTAGAACTGTTTTGTTAGTCTAATTGTCTCCCAATTCATGTTTCGTTATTTATGATATCTTTTTGTAACTTAGCAGTTTTTAATCTATTTCTCTCCTTTTCCATAAATGAACACACTGCTCCAAAATTAATGTAGATAAGTGGCCTCACATAAGTCAGAGATTTAATTTAAAGAATATTTTATGAAGTCACAATTTTATTTAGCCTATATTTTAGAACAGCTGTCCAAACCATAAGGTAAAAGAGTTTTAAATAGAAAGAGGAGGAACACTATTATAACCTTGATTAGTAATGAATAATCTGACCATGAGTCTAGGCTTAAAAATCTTGAACTAACTTAAACTTCTTGTTGAAAATGAAACCTACATTTGAAATCATTAGTCTTATTTTCCATTTGAAGCCAATGGCAAATTGTAACCTCATTTTCACAATTGAACCAGGTTAGATTTGTAATCATACAAAGGTGCTGTATATTTCCCTTATTGTAAAAGAAATTAAGTTATTCTTTTTATTCATATTTCCAGTGCCAGAGCCCCATAGTGTAGAATATTCAGAGGTCTTAGTAACAGAGTTCTCTATTATTTTTAATGTTGTAAGACAATTTTAAATATCTAAATATGAGTGTTTCATAGAAAAAATATGTTCAGCTATAATCTAGTATTTATAAAAATTCTAAAAATATGTTTAATGGAAAATTTATAAAACATGTTTGGATCCTTTAAGGTTTACTGCAGTATTATTCTTTAACTTCCTTTTGGGCAGGGAACTATGGTGTGAGTAAAGATTTAGGAATACATTTCACTTCTTTATGATCAGAGTAGAAAAATATAGGCCTTGATTTGGGGAAAAAGCAACAAAAGGGTAAAAGGTTTATCAGACTGACCAGGTGGATATTCAATAGCAGGGAGCTGGATTTCTGGAAAAAGAGTTACCATTTTCCCAAAGTTTTGAGATGAAGAAGAAAGTGCTATTAACAAAATCCCTGAATTTATCTAAATGAAGACAACCTTACACCTGGAGGAATCAGCAAATTTTGGGAATCCCAATCTGCTCATGCTAGACTGATGACCCTATTGACTTTAAGGAAATGAACACCTATGAGAATTATTCCAGGATCCAGTAATAAGGAAATCACAGGATAGACTCCTTTACCTGAGTAAATAAAAGTGGCAGCATTGAGAAGTTTGAGGGATTTGATGACAAGTAGATCTGAAGCCCCAGAGTTATGGGTTACCCTAATGAAAAGTCATTTATAGAGGAACATTCTCAACACAACTAGGAGTCAGTTTGAGGTGTGAATACATGATGAACTGAATGATTGGATGATCACAATTAAAGATGAATGAGAAAGGTAGTGGATTTTACATAAGTACATCACTACTTGATAATATAACTGATTTTCTAATTAATTAATGTCTAATCTAATGTCATTTAAGTTATTTTAATGGAAATGTTTTTCTCATGCCAATAATTTTCACTGTTAATTTTCAGCGTTGTTTAGAGCAATATTTCTCAGATTGTGATAAATGATATAACGGCTTTTAAAAATCTAAGGATGATTGCCAAAATGCATATTGCTGGGGCCCAGTCCATGCATATTAAATAAAACTGCAGAGAGTTGGTGCTCACAAATCTGCATTTTTAGAGTTTTCTAGTTTCTTATTACACAGTAATATTTAAGAACTACTAGCTTCAACTGTATATAAAACATGGCCATGTGTAATTGAGAAAACAATAATTAATTTACCAAGTAATAGGTTCAAATACTTTGAGGGATAATCCCTTACAATTTTAATCTATAAATGTAAACCTGTGAGACCATAGGCATCACCATTTTATGATTATCATAAATCAGGTTCTGCATTAATATTTGTACTTGAAATTTTGAAGGATATGACTAATTTTAAGGAACCAGTACACAACCAGATGGCCTCAAAGAGCACAGTAAATTTCATCTGTGCTTTAGTCCATTATGTCAAAATAGAATGCTGACTTAAAAATTTCAAGCAAGCATAATGTATAGTATACCCCAATGAAATGTGGAAGATCTAGAGAAACACATTTCACAAAGGAAAAAAGGGCTTAATTCTCCATCAAAAAGTAAAGTATAGCCCGGGAGCAAGATGGCTGAGGAGTAGGAGACCTGGATTTCGTCTGGTCTCAGGAATTCAGCTGAATAGGGATCAAACCATCCTGAACACCTACGAACTCAACAGGAGATCGAAGAGAAGAATAGCAACAACTCTGAACAGAAAAGCGACCACTTACTGGAAAGTAGGACGTGCGGAAAAGTGAATCTGAGGCGATATTCAGGAGGATAGATGGTGGGGGAGGGGGCCTCCATCGGCCGCTTCTGGCAACTGATAGAGCCGCAGAGCACAAAATCAGAACTTTTAGAAGTTGGCCCCCCTGAGGGACATTGCTCCAGTGGCTAAGCGGGAGGTGGAACCCTCATGGGACAGGGTGGTCTCAGGACCCTCGGGGTCACAGAAAGACCGGGGGTGCCTGAGTGCAGCAGAGCTCCCAGGTATCAGAGCGGGGAAGCCAGCTGCAGAGATGGAGCCGGGGTGCGGGCTCTCAGTTCGGGGTTGCCATAAACTGTGATCTGTGGCACAGTCGGGCCACTGCTCCTCTAGCAGGGACCCAACAAGCGGCAAATCTGGGGAGACTCCCCTTCCTCCCCTGGGAGGAGTGGTGTGGGAGTGCACCGCAGGGATCCGCTGGGTTTAGAAACTCCACACGGGGTCGGGTGCCAGAGATAGAAGCTCGGTCACAGGCCGGGTGAGTGCAGAGTGCGGCAGGAGACCGGGGAGACAGGAGTGACTGACTGCTTTTCTCTGGGCACGCACTGAGGAGCCGGGCCCCGAGTTCTCAGCTCCTCTGGGCGGAGATTGGGAGGCAACCATTTTCACTCTCATCCTCCAAAGCTGTAGCGAGAGCTTGCAGGAACAAAAGCTCCCGAGAGCAAACCTGAGCAGATTGCTTAGCCTGGACCAGGCAAGGGTGGGGAAATTCCGCCTCCAGCAAAGACATTTGGGAATCCTGGCAACAGGCCCCTCCCCCAGAAGATCAGCACGATCAGCCAGCCAAGACCAAGTTTACTGATCAAGGAGAATGGGAGAACTCCAGCGCTAGTGGAATACTGCACGTAGAATTCATGGCTTTTTTGCCATGATTCATTAGTCTTTCAAAGTTAATTTTTTTAACTGGTTTTTTTTTTTTGAAATTTTCTTTTTCCCTTTTTCAACCAACATCTTATCAATACCTTTTTTAGAATGAATATTTTTATTTTTCATTTTTAGAGTCATATTCTTTTCCTTCATAGTAGTTACCCTTATTTTTGGCATATAAGTTGTTCTCTCTTTAAAATTTTGAGATACAGTTTCTTCTAACAGATCAAAATATACCCTAAATCACTAGTGTATGGCTTTGTTCTAGTCTCCTGCCTGAACACATTCTCACCATTTTTTTTCTTTTTTTTTTAAATCTTCACTTTTCTTTGTTCAAAAAACTTCTTATCAATTCCTTTTATAAAATCTTTTATAATTTTCATCTTTACAGTCATATTCCATCCCTTCATTGTATGAACCCTTATTTTGTACATATATAAGTCTTTCTTTCTTTAAAATTTTAGGAGGCGTTTTCTTCTAAAAGACCAAAATACACCCAAATTCTAGTGTATGGCACTGATCTATGCACTAGCCTGATCATATTTGATCATATTCTGTTTTTTTTTTGTTTTGTTCTGTTTTTGTTTTTATCTTTTTCTTTTTTTTTCTCTTTCTTTTCTCTTTCTTTTCCTTTCTTTTCCCCTGGTTTCAGGTCTTTTCTGATTTGTTTAGGGTATATTTTCTGGGGATGTTGTTAACCTGTTAGCATTTTGTTCTCTCATTCATCTATTCTCCTCTGGACAAAATGACAAGATGAAAAAAATCAACTCAGCAAAAAGAACAAGAGGTAGTACCGTCTGCCAGGGACCTACTCAATATGGATGTTAGTACGATGTCGGACCTAGAGTCCAGAATCATGATTTTAAAGTAACTAGCTGGGCTTGAAAAAAGCATGGAAGTTATTAGAGAAACCCTTCCTGGAGAAATTAAAGAACTAAATCTAACCAAGTCAAAATCAAAAAGACTATTAACAAGGTGCAATAAAAAATGGCACTAATGCTAGGATAAATGAGGCAGAAGAGAGAATTAGCGATATAGAAGACCAAATGATGGAAAATAAAGAAGCTGAGAAAAAGATAAACAACTACTGGATCATGAGGGCAGAATTCGAGAGATAAGCGATACAATAAGACAAAACAACATTAGAATAATTAGGATCCCAGAAGAAGAAGAAAGAGAGAGGGGCAGAAGGTATATTGGAGCAAATTATAGCAGAGAACTTCCCTAATGTGGGGAAGGAAACAGGCACAAAATCCAGGAGGCACAGAGAACCCCTCTCAAAATCAATAAAATAAGTCAACGCCCCAACATCTAATAGTAAAACTTACAAGTCTCAGAGACAAAGAGAAAATCTTGAAAGCAGTTCGGGAGAAGAGATATGTAACCTATAATGGTAGAAACATTAGATTGGCAACAGACCTATCCAGAGACCCCTGGCAGGCCAGAAAGGACTGGCATGATATATTCAGAGCACTAAATGAGAAAAATATGCAGCCAAGAATACTATCTCCAGCTAGGCTGTCATTGAAAATTTAAGGAGAGATAAAAATCTTCCAGGACAAACAAAAACTAACGGAATTTGCAAACACGAAACCAGCCCTCCAAGAAATATTGAAAGGGGTCCTCTAAGCAAAGAGAGAGCCTAAACACAACATAGACCAGAAAGGAACACAGACAATATACAGTAACAGTCACCTTACAGGCAATACGATGGCACTAAATTAATATCTTTCAATGTTACCCTGAATGTAAAGGACTCAATGCCCCAATCAAAAGACACAGGCTATCAGATTGGATTAAAAAACAAGACCCATCCATATGCTGTCTGCAAGACACTCATTTTAGACCCAAGTCACCCCCACATTGAAAGTGAGGGGGTGGAAAACCATTTACCATGCTAATGGACACCAAAAGAAGGCTGGGGTGGCAATCTTATATCAGACAAATTAGATTTTAAACGAAAGACTGTAATAAGAGATGAGGAAGGACACTAAATCCTACTTAAAGGGTCTATCCAACAAGAAGATCTAACAATTGTAAATATCTATGCCCCGAACATGGGAGCAGCCAATTATATAAGGCAATTAATAACAAAAGCAAAGAAATACATTGACAAAAATACAATAATACTGGGGGACTTTAGCACCACCCTGACTGAAATGGACAGATCATCTAAGCAAAAATCAACAAGGATATAAGGACTTTAAATGACACACTGGACCAAATGGACTTCACAGACATATTCAGAACATTCCATCCCAAAGCAACAGAATACACATTCTTCTCTAGTGCCCATGGAACATTCTCCAGAATAGATCACATCCTAGGTCACAAATCAGGTCTCAACCAGTACCAAAAGTTTGGGATTATTCCCTGCATATTTTCAGACCACAATGCTTTGAAACTAGAACTCAATCTCAAGAGGAAAGTCAGAACGAACTCAAATACATGGAGGCTAAAGAGCATCCTACTAAAGAATGAATGGGTCAACCAGGAAATTAAAGAAGAATTAAAAAAATTCATGGAAACCAATGAAAATGAAAACACAACTGTTCAAAATCTTTGGGATGCACCAAGTCAGTCTAAGAGGAAAGTATATAGCAATACAAGCCTTTCTCAAGAAACAAGAAAGGTCTCAAATACACAACCTAACCGTACAACTAAAGGAGCTGGAGAAAGAACAGTAAATAAAGCCTAAACCTAGCAGGAGAAGAGAAATACTACAGATCAGAGCAGAAATCAATGAAATAGAAACCAAAAGAACAGTAGAACAGATTAACAAAACTAGGAGCTAGTTCTTTGAAAGAATTAACAAGATTGATAAACCCCTAGCCAGACTTATCAAAAAGAAAAGAGAAATGACTCAAATCAACAAAATCTTGAATGAAAGAGGAGAGATTACAACCAAACCAAAAAAATACGAACAATTATAAGAACATATTTTGAGCAACTCTATGCCAGCAAATGAGATAACCTGGAAGAAATGGATGCATTCCTAGAGATTTATCAACTACCAAAATTGAACCAGGAAGAAATAGAAAATCTGAACAGACCTATAACCACAAGGAAATTGAAGCAGTCATCAAAAATTTCCCAACAAACAAAAGCCCAGGGACAGATGGCTTCTCAGGGGACTTCTACCAAAAATTGAAAGAAGAATTAATACCTATTCTCCTGAAACTGTTCCAAAAAATAGAAATGGAAGGAAAACTTCCAAACTCATTTTATGAGGCCAGCACTACCTTGATCCCAAAACCAAAGACCCATCAAAAAGGAGAATTACAGACCAATATCCTTGATGAACATGGATGCAAAAATTCTCACCAAAATACTAGCCAATAGGATCCAACAGTACATTAAAAGGATTATTCACCATGACCAAGTGGGGTTTTTCCCTGGGCTGCAAGGTTGGTTCAACATCCGCAAATCAATCAATGCTATACAATATATTAAGAAAAGAAAGAACAAAAATATGATCCTCTCAAAAGATGCAGAAAAGTCATTTGACAAAGTACAGCATACTTTCTTGATCAAAACTCTTCAGTGTATAGGGATAGAGGGTACATACCTCAATATCACAAAAGCCATCTATGAAAAACCCACAGCGAGTATCATTCTCAATGGGGAAAAGTTGAGCGCTTTCCCCCTAAGGTCAGGAATGTGGCAGGGATGTCCACTATCACCACTGCTATTCAACATAGTATTAGAAGTCCTAGCCACAGCAATCAGACAACAAAAAGAAATCCAAAGCATCCAAATCGGCAAAGAGGAAGTCAAACTCTCACTCTTTGTAGATGATATGATACTTTATGTGGAAAACCCAAAAGACTCCACCCCAAAACTGCTAGAACTCATACAGCAATTCAGTAAAGTGGCAGGATATAAAAATCAATGCACAGAAATCAGTGGCATTCCTATACACGAACAACAAGACAGAAGAGAGATAAATTAAGGAGTCAATCCCATTTACAATTACACCCAAAACCATAAGATACCTAGGAATAAATCTAACCAAAGAGGCAAAGGATCTGTACTCAGAAAACTATAAAATACTCATGAAAGAAATTGAAGAAGACACAAAGAAATGGAAAAACGTTCCATGCTCATGGATTGGGAGAACGAATATTGTGAAGATGTCAATGCTACCTAGAGCAATCTACACATTCAATGCAATGCCCATCAAAATACCATCCACTTTTTTCAAAGAAATGGAACAAATAATCCTAAAATTTGTATGGAACCAGAAGAGACCCCAAATAGCCAGAGGAATCTTGAAAAAGAAAAGCAAAGCTGGCGGCATCACAATTCCAGACTTCCAGTTCTATTTCCAAGCTGTCATCATCAAGACAGTACAGTACTGGCACAAAAACAGACACATAGATCAATGGAACAGAATAGAGAGCCTAGACATGGACCCTCAACTCTATGGTCAACTCATTTTTGACAAAGCAGGAAAGAATATCCAATGGAAAAAAGACAGTCTACCAAATTGAGTTGGGAAAATTGGACAGCCACATGCAGAAGAATGGAACTGGACCATTTCCTTACACCACACACAAAAATAGACTCAAAATGGTGAAAGACCTAAATGTGAGACAGGAGTCCATCAATATCCTAAAGGAGAACACAGGCAGCAACCTCTTCGACCTCAGCCGCAGCAACTTCTTCCTAGATACATCGCCAAAGGCAAGGGAAGCCAGGGCAAAAAGGAACTATTGGGATCTCATCAAGATAAAAAGCTTATGCACAGCAAAAGAAACACTCCACAAAACCAAAAGACAACCGACAGAATGGGAGAAAATATTTGCAAATGACATATCAGATAAAGGGCTAGTATCCAAAATCTATAAAGAACTCATCAAACTCAACACCCAGGGAACAAATAATCCAATCAAGAAATCGGCAGAAGAAAGCTGGTGCATCCACTCTGGAAAACAGTGTAGAGGTTCCTCAAATAGTTGAAAATAGAGCTACCATACGATCCAGCAATTGCCCTACTGGGTATCTACCACAAAGATGCAAATGTAGGCATCTGAAGGGGTACGTGCACCCCAATGTTTATAGCAGCAATGTCCACAATAGCCAAACTGTGGAAAGAGCCAAGAATACCAACGACAGATGAATGGATAAAGAAGATGTGGTATATATACACAATGGAATATAATGCAACCCTAAAAAGGAATGAGATCTTGCCATTTGCAATGACGTGGATGGAACCTGAGGATGTTATGCTGATTGAAATAGGTCAATCAGAGAAAGACATGTATCATATGACCTCACTGATATGAGGAATTCTTAATCTCAGGAAACAAACTGAGTGTTGCTGGAGTGGTGGGGGGTGGGAGGGATGGGGTGGCTGGGTGATAGACATTGGGGAGGAGTGCTCAACTATGTTGAGCACTGTGAATTGTGCAAGACTGTTGAATCACAGATCTGTACCTCTGAAACAAATAATGCAATATATGTTAAGAAAAAGAAGAGAAGATAGCAGGAGGGGAAGAATGAAGGGGAGTAAGTCGGAGGGGGAGACGAACCATGAGAGACGATGGACTCTGAGAAACAAACTGAGGGTTCTAGAGGGGAGGGGTAGGGGGATGGGTTAGCTTGGTGATAGGTATTAAAGAGGGCACATTCTGCATGGAGCACTGGGTGTTATGCACAAACAATGAATCATGGAACACTACATAAAAAACTAATGATGTAATGTATGGTGATTAACATAACAATAGAAAAATAAAAAAAAAGATGGGCGGAAGATATGAACAGACATTTTTCCAAAGAAGACATCCAAATGGCCAACAGACACATGAAAAAGTGCTCAACATCGCTCAGCATCAGGGAAATCCAAATCAAAACCTCAATGAGATACCACCTCAGACCAGTCAGAATGGCTAAAATTAACAAGTCAGGAAATGACAGATGTTGGCAGGAATGTGAAGAAAGGGGAACCCTCCTACACTGTTGTTGGGAATGCAAGCTGGTGCAACCACTCTGGAAAACAGTACGGAGGTTCCTCAGAAAGTTGAAAATAGAGCTACCATACAATCCAGCAATTGCACTACTGGGTATTTACCACAAAGATACAAATGTAGGGATCCGAAGGGGTACGTGCACCCCGATGTTTATAGCAGCGATGTCCACAATAGCCAAACTATGGAAAGAGCCAAGATGTCCATCAGCAGATGAATGGATAAAGAAGATTTGGTGGAGATATACAGTGAAATATTATGCAGCCATCAAAAGGAATGAGATCTTGCCGTTTGCAATGATGTGGATGGAACTGGAAGGTGTTATGCTAAGTGAAATAAGTCAATCAGAGAAAGACATGTATCATGTGACCTCACTCTTATGAGCTATTCTTAATCTCAGGAAACAAACAGGGTTGCTGGAGTGGTGGGGGTGTGGGAGGGATGGGGTGACTGGGTGATAGACATTGGAGAGGGCATGTGCTATGGTGAGTGCTGTGAATTGTGCAAGACTGTTGAATCACAGATCTGTACCTCTGAAACAAATAATGCACTATATGTGAAGAAAAAAAAAAGAAGAAGATAGCAGGAGGGGAAGAATGAAGGGGGGGAAATCAGAGGGGGAGACGAACCATGATAGACGATGGACTCTGAAAAACAAATTGAGGGTTCTAGAGGGGAGGGCGGTGGGGGGATGTGTTAGCCTGGTGATGGGCATCAAAGAGGGCGTGTTCTGCATGGAGCACTGGGTGTTATGCACAAAGAATGAATCATGGAACACTACATCAAAAATTAATGATGTAATGTATGGTGATTAACATAACAATAAAAAATTTAAAGAAAAAAAGTAAAGTATACACATAAATGTGTAATACTGAGTGTTTTTCAACTATTTTCACCAGTTATTATTTTATTTTTTTTAATATATTTTTTAAAGATTTTATTTATTTATTTGAGAGAGAGAGAATGAGAGAGAGCACGAGAGGGAAGAGGGTCAGAGGGAGAAGCAGACTCCCCGCTGAGCAGGGAGCCCGATGCGGGACTCGATCCCGGGACTCCAGGATCATGACCTGAGCCGAAGGCAGTCGCTTAACCAACTGAGCCACCCAGGCGCCCTCACCAGTTATTATTTTAAAATTAATTTTGATAGGGAAGTGCAGTAAGTCCTCTCTACCTTTTCATTTTACCACAAGTGAAATTTCAGTGTAGAGAACATTTTCATTAATAGTAAACTACTTTTTAAATGCAACAGAAATGCCTGTGTGATGCCAGAAATGTTTATAAGCCTTATTTTAAATATAAGGAACACTAAGATGAAAGGAGGTTAAATGCTTTTTCCAGGGTCATCTGTGAAGTTAGTGGCAGGCAGAATTACAGTGAAGAGCAAATGGTAGCTTATACTTATTAAACTCAGGAAATGGATTTGTGAACTTTAAAAATGAAAGTTCTTTTCCAAGCAAAAAATCGATTTATTTGAGAATAACAGAAAATTGTATTTCGGAACCTGCAAGTTATGGCAAAACCATCGTCTAGCCCAACAAATGAAGGAGAGGAATGTTATTTTCTGGGAAAGAAGGGGAAGTTGGGAGGGATTGTTTTGAATAAAAGTCCATTGGAGAAAAGCAAAGTGTCCATGAGGGTTACTCACTGGATGAGTTGCAGGAGTAGTCTATTTCTTGTAGGAAATGCAATGTATTATCTTTCCCCTTTGGGGCCTGTAATGGATGATCCTTTCCTGCTGATGATTCTTCCATTGGGGTCCGTAATGGACAGTTCTTCCTATAATTAATGTTGAGTGGTACGGTGCTCCCCCTTCTAGCCTCCCTATTCCATTTTAGTGTTGTTTCCCTTTATTACTTTTCAGATCCAAACACGTTGTTCCTAGCAAAGTATTTGAATTATTGTCTATTTCATCTCCACAGCGGCGTGTGTGTGTGTGTGTGTGTGTGTGTGTGTGTGTAGGCAGGCATGCACACATACCAATTTTCCATATTCACTGTTACAAGGGTTTATTTTTAATTATATTATGTTTTTGAGTGATAACTCTGCTTAATGAATCAAGAGGGAATCTATTTATCATGGAACCAACTTCACTTGGACTATAGGTTCAGAAGGAAGGTTGATTTTTCCAAATTTTAACCTAGGTCCTCGTTAAAAGCTTTGGAGACCTTTGGTAAAACTACATAATAGTAAAGTATGTTTTTACATAGGAACTTTTTTTGGAAAAGAGAATCCATGTATAGATAGAGAACTCATCAGATTTTTTAAAAATCCATTATGCTTAAACTTTAGCGGAAGAATAATAAAGGCATTGTGACAGATCCTTCCACCCTTATTTTTAAACTGGTTGAAGGTTTTGATGATAATTTAAGCCATATGTTTCAGATTTACTCACAACTCAGTTCGGTAAAGATTACTGAATCACATGGAGGAGGGGAATGAAAAAGGCATGAACCCCACAGCCAAGGAAAGAGCTTATAAATCTTTCCCTGCTTTGCTCCTTCCCTTCTTCCCTTCCTCCCTCCCTCCCTCTCTTTCTCTCCGCTTTCCTTCTTCCCTTTTTTCCTTCTCTCCTTCCTTCCAATTCTTTTCTTTTCCCTGAGAGAAATATTGTTAGTTGGGATTTCAAAAGATGATAGAACCCTTTATTTATCAGTAGTGAATCCTATACAGAAACCATATAGAGTTAAAAATCACTAGTAGTGAAATAGAGAATAATCTAAGGCTTTTCTAATTGTCTCCTCCACCCCTACATCGCATTCCTGGATGTTAAGGGGAGAGCTAACTATGCATAATCTCCACATAGCTTCAGGGAAGTTTCCAGGAAACTCACACCCTATCTTGATCCCCAGTGCTGAGGCCCTGGGACTTGTTTGGTAGCCTCTAATCCTGTCTTGGACCTCAAGTCAGGTATTCTTATAATATTGACTCAGGAGTGAGAAGAGAAGCTGCTCAATTTGGGGGCAAGTATCTCTGAAGGAAAGAGCCCCAAAGAACTTAGGCCACATGGATATAGCAAACCATTTCTAAAATTCACAGTGAGATAAGTCATCCTTCTTCCTGTGGTCAAAATTAGGAAGTGGCTAAGAGTAGGAAAAAAGAACAAAGCTCTTCTTGATTTTTTTTGGAAGACAGAAAGCAATGCTTCCTTTATAACTTTCTGAGCTGATTGGCCATCCTAAGTCCCTCTCTCCCTTTCTCCTCTAAGGCATATCTTTGACTCTATCTTGTTATGACAGTGCATTTTAAAGTAAATTAAATAATTTTTCCCAAATATAATATAGAATACTAAACCAGTGGTTTTCAGCTTCTCTTCATATTAGAATCACCTTGGTATCATTTTAGAAAAATAATAATTTTAGGGCCTCATTCCCTAAAGGACTTAATCTGTCTAGGATAGTACCCATGCATTGTATTTTTGTAGAGCTCCCCCAGTGATATGATCATGGAAACAGGTTTGAACACCATTGCTCTGAACCAAAAGGAAATTGGCAACAAAGTAATTTAAGCAATACAATATATAAAATGTGACATTTGAACTTTTATTTATGATGGGTAATTGTTTTGGAGCTCCTATCCTGAAATTACTTACAACATCTTGACTTAAAGGATTCAGAAACCAAGATCGATGCAAGTCCATATTAAACTCTCTCCTGCTGCCTCCAAAATACAGAGGAATGAAATGGCCCACCTGGCTTCTGCCTCCCTTTGATCTGTTTGAGGATGTAGCTCTGGCACTGGTGTGTGGGACAGATTGAGCGAGGAGAATGTGGAAAGAGGCAAGAGGCTGTTTTGGTAGTAGGTGAGAATGAAGATCTAGAGCATGGCAGTTGGCAAATGCATTAAAAAGGAAATGCCAGATTGTGTTTTATGATAATTACTTGAGCTCCTGCAAGAGTCTGAAAATACTGTTTTTCAGATAATTTTACAAAGTGAAAATTAATGAAGTCCTCATAAGTGAGCGTAGGTTAAAACAAACGAAAATAAAAGAAACGCTCCCCCCTGAGCTCTTAGGAAATTACGAACCTTGTAAAATTGACTCCTTCCTTCCCAGATCATTTTGAATGAGCTTTTGGAGTTTTTTTATAGCATCCTGGATGTGCCTGGAGCAACACGTTGTGATACTTGAGATTAGGGGAGCAGCACAAGCTTCCAACAGCTCCACTCAACTCCCTTCCAGTTTCTCAGGGACACCAGCTCCCAGCAGGTTTCTTCTGTGTGTTAGAGTGGGCAGGTGTGGGGACTGTGGTCAAAAACAGCACAAAAAGATGTTCTGCATCAGATTATGGGAAATTTCTTGGATTAAGAGCACTCATCACAAAACAAACATTTTCCTCAGGTTTATATATGAAACAGAACATTTCCACGATGTTGAATTCCTTGAAATGTTAGGAAGCATTATCAATGGCCTTTCACTGCCACTGAAAGCAGAGCATAAACAAGTTCTAACAAAATTAGAGGAACTAAAGCTAAAGAAAGCTCTGGAAAAGCAGAACAATATGTACATGTGCAGTATTCTTACCAATACGAGTGACAAATGAAAAAAAATGCCTACCGTCTACATTGGATAGGCAGTTTTGTATGCTTTTTTGAAATACGTAAAAATAATGAAACAAACCTCATCGGTATAATATATTTAAAAGGCCAATTTTTTGGAAACTATAAATGAAAAAAATATGGACTAAGCATAGCTTTCTGCTATGAAAGCAGACCACAGTATATTATAACCTTTGTCTAATCATTGCTTTATTGTGTCACTTCTGAAGTTTCACAGAAACGAATGAACTTTATCATTCATGACAGGAGTGAGATAATTATGGGAGTGCTAAGAATTATGACTTGAATCCTTTTTTTTTTTTTTTTTGGCTGTGTTGCACACAGATATAGTAGGTTTGCTCTGTATATTTTCCCTTTTACAATGTGCTTTTCACATTGCTGCAGACCTTAGTTACATCCTAGGAAAAAGAATATTTCCTAAAATAAAACTAAGCTATAGTCCTTACCCTTCCCTTTATCTCTTCCAGAAATATGATGGGGGAATTACCTGACCTAAGCCTTTCCTCATTAGAGAAATTACCATACTCTGGAATTTGAGTAAAAACTTAAATCTCTAGGCTTTTTAAAGCACAACATACAAATGAAGATGAGAAAGTGAACCAAATTCTTCAGATTATTCCTCACAAATATCTCCCTTCATCTGCTGCTCCCAAGAGTGAGGAGCACAGATTTGTGGAGGCAGCACAGGTGAACACTCAGCCTGCCTCTCAGCTCATTGTTCCTCTTCCTCCCCAAGGCTGGAGGCAGGGCCTTTCCTGTCCTCCCAACCTGCTCTTCATCCCATCCCTGTTGAGCCAGAGAAGACTTTGGGAGTCCCACAATGTGGTGACACAGAGAACGCTGTCACTGCCTGGCTTTATTGAAAGGAAATGCAGTAGGCTTCCTCTGGGGAGTTCTAAAAAAAAGTTGATTCTGGAGAGGGCTTGTATATTTTCCCTTGGTCAGGTATTTCTCACATATTTTGTTATCAGAGAATCATTCCAATATCTTGCAGTTGTGTGGAAACTGTTTTGTAATGAAAGATCTTCACTGGGGTCTGAGCAGCATTTAAGAAAGTCTGTGTTTGTAAACAAAACAGAACAGTGCAAAAAGAATGTCTAAAGGCGTCATAGTCATGCCACTTTAGATGATGGTCCCCATGTAGAAATACAGGCCCAGAGATGCCAAATCTTTTTTTTTTCTTAAGATTTATGTATTTATTTGAGAGAGAGAGAGAGAGAGAGAGAGCAGGGAGAGGGGCAGAGGAAGAAGGAGAGAAGCAGACTCCCTGCTGAGCATGCAGCCCAACGCAGGGCTCCATCTCACGACCCTCAGATCATGACCTCAGCCGAAATCCAGAGTCAGACACTTAACTGACGGAGCCACCCAGGTGCCCCGAGATGCCAAATCTTCTTATTTTTCAATAGAAGCCACAAGTCAGAATGTTTATGTGAAATGACTATAAAATCTTGTGGGGAGGGGGAACACCCAAATCTAGGAGTTAGAATTGGCCCAAGGGCTTCCAGGTTGAGAGGACTTTGGGTTAAAGACACAAGAAAGGAGAGCTATGACTCCAGTAGTCTTTTCCCTCCTCAGGGTGGTCCATTGATGTGTTCTCCTATTATTAAATACCCCCTTTGGGCACCCATTTTACACCCCACATTTCCCCTGTCTTCCACCTGGCCCTCTCCACTGCCTCTTACAAACCTTGATTTATGTGTACATCTGCTGTTTCCATGTGGGAATATAGGATCCTTGATGGCAGGCATCATCATCTTATTTTGGAACCTAACAGGATGCTCTGCCCTTGCAATCTCAAGTGCATGTTAGATAAAAATGATCATCTTTCATCTGTTAACCACCAGGATTCAGGTGCTATTATTATGCTTATCTTACAAATGGGGAAACTGAAGTTTAGATGATATATCATCTGTCTAAATTCAGACAATATGTGGTAAAGCTGAGATGTGTGATTACAGTGGCCTTAGCCACTACAGAGTGCATACTGCCTAAAGTCTTCCTTTGATCATCTGCTCTTCCATATTCAATATAGTGAAAGAAACTAACCTACCAGGAGAAATATGGTACAGTGAATTTGCTACCAGATTTCTAGTCTTAATGGGCTACAATTGAATTAAAAAATTCAAAATTAAAAAATAAAAAATAGGTTAAAATATTTTAAATCATTATCTTATTTGTCAAAACATTTTGTTAGTATTATCTCTATTTTTTTTTAAAGATTTTATTTATTTGCCAGAGAGAGAGAGAGAGAGAATGTGAGAGCACGAGCAGGGGGAGCAGCAGAGGGAGAGTAAGAAGCAGGCTCCCCACTGAGCAAGGATCCTGATGCTGGACTCGATCCCAGGACCCTGGGATCATGACCTGAGCCAAAGGCAGATGCTTAACTGATTGAGCCACCCAGGCATCCCTATCTCTCTTTAACCTGAATCAGTTCAGAAGAGTAACATTTCCAGTACCAATATCTAAGGATGTTAGGATTTGCAGCTGGGTATTTGACCCAAAATCCAATTATCCAGTGCTTTTTATGCACTTTTCACTTATTTACTCACTCTTCATCTTTAATCAAGGTACTGTGTGGCAACATGGCCTTGCTTTTTTTTTTAATTTTTTACTGTTATGTTAATCACCATATATTACATCATTTGTTTTGGTGTACTGTTCCATGATTCATTGTTTGTTCATAACACCTAGTGCTCCATGCAGAATGTGCCCTCTTTAATACCCATCACCAGGCTAACCCATCCCCCTACCCTCCTCCCCTCTAGAACCCTCAGTTTGTTTTTCAGAGTCCATCATCTCTCCTGGTTCGTCTCCCCCTCTGACTTACTCCCCTTCATTCTTCCTCTCCTGCTCTCTTCTTCTTTTTCTTTTTTCTTAAAATATGTTGCGTTATTTGTTTCAGAAGTACAGATCTGTGATTCAACAGTCTTGCACAATTCACAGCGCTCACCGTAGCACATACCCTCCCCAATGTCTATCACCCAGCCACCCCATCCCTCCCACCCCCAACCACTCCAGTAACACTCAGTTTGTTCCTGAGATTAAGAATTCCTCATATCAGTGAGGTCATATGATACATGTCTTTCTCTGATTGACTTATTTCACTAAGCATAATACCCTCCAGTTCCATCCACGTCGTTGCAAATGGCAAGATCTCATTCCTTTTGATATGGCCTTGCTTTTGACTCCAGAAGTTACTTGTCCCTTCCTCTCAAAAGAGAGCTACCAAACCAGGAGAAAAGTTATTAAAACAGTACTCCTACTTTGTTGCTTTTAGGTACAAAAGATTCTGAACTCAAGAAAAGAGGATGGATTTATAGCCGCTTTTTATGAACTTTATATATTGAACAAAGAAAATAGAAGTGATTACTTTAAAGATATGTTGAAAATATCTTCATATGCAAAGAAAAGAAAATATAAAACTCTTCGTAATTTAACTAAAAATAATATTCCTTTTCCTGAAATTTCTCTCAGGTCTAAAACTTTTAGGAATTTAAAAAGAAGCCCTGAAAAGTTTTCATTCAATAATATATCATTATAATATCTGGCTTATTGTCACTAAACTTTGCTTTTATTCTGAATTTATAGTCCCTTTGCTCTCTTTTAAGAGTAGTTTGATTCTAAAGGCATTAGTCCTGTCTAGTCAAATATAGTATGTCATACAATATAGATTTATCATTTCAAGATAGATCTAGAATTTCATATTCTGAATCTCTACAGATTTCGTTTCAATGACAGACATCTTGAACCTAGAAATCAAAGTATGATTTGAGTTCCAGAAAGTCTGTTATTTTTAATTCTAAAGCGATGGGCAATCTTATTACTGCATGTTTTCTATGCTCCCTAGTGTATTTTCTACATAAATAATACATTTGTATGAATGTTCAAACAGATTTCTTACTTAAGTACATGAAAAAGATTGCTTAACAAGTGTTTGGAGTCTTGGTCCTCCTGATTCCTTTATCTTGATTTCTAAAACAATGCGAACAGATAATTTGAGCCATAATCTTCTGAAGAATTTGGAAAAGTCTTGAAAAAGAAAGAAAAACCCATAAAAGGTATTGGACTGCCATAAAAGAAAAAAAGAGAGAGAGAGAGTTACACTGGAGGGAAAAGGCATTTAGAGTTATAGTTGTTTGTTGGCAAGAAAATGCTGGCAAGAAAAAATTTTAAGAGTTTAAACGATGTTAATGCAAGTGAAAAGCAGTGTCCAAGTGCGTTTTCCTTTCAGCAAGCAATTTTCTGCTAAGATGTTATTGATAAAGTTAAGGACCAAAGTAGCCATTTGCTGGCAGTTTATTTGAACTAGTAGAAGAAATTTATTCCGAGATTTATATGATCTGCTCTTCAAAGTTGGCCAAAGAAGGCAAAGATGGAGCATCTAAGAAATGTCAATCCTTGACCACAATACGATATTTAGAATTGAAAATGAGTAATAAACAGTAGGTCTGAAGCTTTATCCCAACAGAGAAAAAAATATGTAAATTAAAAGCTACAAAGGATCAGAAAGTTTCCTTTTGTTGTACATGCTGAGACTAGTGGTCTGTGGCTCCCTGTGAATGCGGAGCTCAGTGGTGGGTGGGACTGGAGTGTTGTAGGTGCCACATGAGCTTGCTGCTCCTGTTACCCAGAAGTGCAGGAACCTAAGGGGCACAGCTGGGCTGAAGTTAGCATGATCTCAAGGATGCCGCAGTCAGAGATAGATTGAAAAACTCAGATCTTTTTATCTTCCTATTAATTCCCTGCTACACAGGTATCTGTATATATATTTTTGAGGAATACATTGTTTTGGGTGAGGCACGGGTGTCAAGGTTAATTAGAAAGAAAGTTAAAATAGTCGATTCGAGGAAGGACTTAATAATTGTAGAAAGGAAGGAAGGTATAAACTAATTAGTGAACTAATTAACTATATTTGTAGCAACAATTACATTTTAAAATATTTTGATGTATGTAATCTTATGTAAATTTTAAACCCAGTAGCAGTTAGCATGCTTTATGAATCCTGGAATAGAAAGCAGATCTATCACTGCATTGGTAAATGAACTGTGAGGTGTTAAAATCTCAATATTAATGAACATTACCAGCTAAATAGGAAAAGTGTCTTTTCTGCCATTGCTTAGAGTTAATATTAATCTCTAATGAATATATGAAACTGCTGAACACATGAAAATTAGTTCCTCAATATAGCTGGTGTTTTGTTTTTGCATCACTGTGTGTTTATATGAATATGGCATCATTATAATTTTATAGTTTGGATCCAAATGGGGAAATAATGGCATGTGGTAGAAAGAATATGGAATTGACTTTAGAAAACCTGCTTGTCCCATATCTGCTATTTTCAACTATCTACACCCTAGTGCTTCACTCAAATTTTTTGCATCTACTTTGTTAATTTTTCAGATGAGAATCATAATACTATTGTAATTGGGTTTTTATATTTGCTGAGATGACATTAACTGGTGTTGTTACTTAATATGTGTGAAAATAAATTTTAAACTAAAAAGTAGTATCTTCTTTTTGGCTATTACAATTCTGTTTTAATTTATGACTTAAATTATTTTAGATCAACTCAGAAATATGCTTGCTAAGCAGTTTCTATTTTATTAACTATTCTGTGATTGGCAATGTTGTTGATGCAACAGTGTGTTTTGGTGTATAGAGAATTCAAGAAATATGTTCTATGTTACTATAGAGAACTTTTAAGATACAGTATGAATAAGTATAGGCAACTATTTTAAGGCAAAATATAGCTCAAAAAATTAATGTTGACATCTCAAGCAAATAGGCCAGCACATATATTGACCTATTTTGATTTGTATTCAGTGGTAAAGATTACAACAAAATGACAAAAAGATCTCTAAGCCTCAGATTGTATGTAGTTTAGTGAGAAGTATATCCGTACTAAGAAGACTGTCCCTTTGATTCTATTAATACCAACTTACATTTTCTTCTTGGCTAAAATAACTACAAAAAGTAGGAAAAAAAAAAGAAGGGGGGGAAAGGCCTTCTAATAGCTGGAACTGAGGGAGATGGAGGAAACATGAGGAGTCAGCCACTACCCCAGACTAACAGCCCACCTTGTTTTAACAGTAGTCTGCTGATGAGCAGGGATTAGCTTGGTTTGGTAATGTTCCCCCTTCAAAGGGCCTCTAGAATAGCCAGACCTTTCTGTTCTAGTGTCATGGGTATAATGAATTCTTCTATTTCTGTGAGGCTATTAATCATAATTATTGATTTTTATAGATCTCTTCTGCTCCTAATACTATACTCACATATTTTCAGTTAATTCTTTTGGTTGGTTGTTTTATGCTTTTCTTTTTTTCCTTTAGTTTTTTATTTTGCTTTTTCAATTGTTTGCTTAGAGACTTAAATAATCTGTCATTCTTTTTCTCCATTTGTTTATTTAATATAGCATTTAAAAGTGAATATTTTAAACAACATATTAAGATGCTGATGGGAAGGTTTTTTACTTATTTATTTATTTTGCATAACTGCATTCTACAGGTAATCTGACCACTTTATGGAGAGGCTAAAATGTCAGAGTTTGTATGATGTTTATCTGAGGCTGCTCAGTTGCTCTAGAGAAGAATAGTCCTCCAGACTTTTGCCCAGGGAATAGAAGATTGGTTACAGTTATTTAAGAGCTGACTTGCGGGATGTGGGCTCAGTCTCACTATTCAGTAAGGTCTTACCATCCATTTCCTGAAGTAATACTATAAGGTAATATATTATTTCAGATGATTTTCAAATTTGGAAAAATAAGGTGCATTTTTCCTTTTATTTCAGCTCCAGTCCCGTCTCTTCCTTAAAGTCATGTCTGCAATATAGAAATTGATAAACATATATATATTTTTTTAATTTAATTTTATTATGTTATGTTAGTCACCATTACTTTTTAAACTCTTGTGACCATACTGATATAGAAGGCATTAGCACCATTAGTTATCCTGGAGTTACTCATTATTTATACCTTTTTATATTTTGGATTATACGTTCATTCTTTACACCAGATTACATGTATAATCTCAATTTCTTAGAAGAAATTTGGGGGATTTATGGAGGACTTAAGAAGCTGGCAAAAAACCTCTCCCACAAAAACAAGTGTAAAGCTGGACAAATTGTTACAAGCAACCATTTCAGCGTTTTGGAAGTTGACCAAAGGCTAGCCACAAATTGAGAAGTACTTATTCATAAACTCCAGGAAAGAGCAATGGGAATGGCAGTCTTCTTGCCTGGATCAGCTCCACAGTCCTGTGGATAAGGTAATCTTATCAGGGCAGAGTTGACCATGAATACTAGTAGATTTGCTTTCCATGGGAACTGACAGGCTTTGGAATGGAGGGCAAACACCTGTGTCTAGTAAAAATTTCATTTAAAGTACCAAATTCAGTAGGAAACAAGGGAGAACTACAGCTCAACTAGTTTGAGATTGCTGTACCATTTGAGGCAACTGGAGGACCAGACAGAAATTCAATGAGGAGATCCCAGAGCTGAAGGATCCTTATCAGGACTAGATAAACCCTCTGTAGGTCCATGGCTAACCAGGGAACTATGTAAATGTGGGGTGAGGAGCCAGAGAAACCTGGTAGTAAAATCTGAGTCAGATACTAAAATTTCCCGAACTTTGAATGTGCTTCCCAACACACACAAAAATCAGTCTCCAGAGGGAAGCATTTTGGGCTGTAGTGATTGAGCACAATCTTTGCGCATTTATTGCCTGACCACTAACCTCGGGCATTAGGAAGTGTTTGGGTGTGATGAAAATACTCTAAAGCTGAACAATGGTGATCATTGCACATGCTATGAACTACTGAAAATCATTGTACTGTGCACATTTACAATAGTTGTATTTTATATTATGTAAATTATACTTTAGTAAATCTTTTTTAAATTTTTTATTGTTATGTTAATCACCATACATTACTACTCTTAAAAAAAGAGGTTTCAAAATGAAATATTCCTTTTAATATTTTTACCACTTTTTTTTACCTTTTATACTTACAGGGTACATTTTTACCTTTTATACTTACAGGGTGATTATTCCAAGTAAAAAAAGTAATTTCTAAGCTCTTGTCCTCTGAGCATCATTTTTTGCCCACTCAATTATCTTGCAGAAATCCTAAATCTCCAAGGTAACAACTTCTTTTCTAAAGAGAGGTCCATAAAAACAAAGATTAATTTTCTCATGCTGGAGCAGAGTTACTAATTTTAAAAACAAAACTTTACCTTTCTTCCTTGTGATATACTGACTCCTCCCCTCTCCCCCTGAGGAAGCTACATAGGTGAGAGTTCCAAAATTTAGCAGGTACCTTACCACACCATAAACCCTTGGTTATTACCTATTTACACCTAGAGAATGACAGCCTTCTAGTCTGTACTAGGCTCCCAGAGTCCTCAGGATTTCCTTTGTTCCTGATTTTACCAGCCCAGCTAAAGGGGCTTTAAATTCTATTTGGGGACCTGTATCCCTGTCCTAAATTAAGATTTCTGCACTAAGAGAATTGTTGGGAGTCCTGGAGAAGTAGGCTGGAGACTTGACTTCAGAATTAATGATAAAAAATGTGCTGCAGAAATAGTATGACATCAGACAACTTCTATAGTGAGAAGGCTGAAGACTGTTGAGAGGCTTGTACGTGAAGAAGTGCCTAATTGATTTAGAACCACGCTAGATTAGTTTTGGTGGAACTGCGATAGAGAAGCAGATTTTGATTTATTATAAGATTGAGTGGCAATAAAGTAATTGGACAAGTCATTCCAACCTGTTGCTATCTAGAGGTATGAGTTTTAAAGAATATATATTAAGATGGGGGATTAGGAGAGCATGTCTCACATGATGCCAAAAATCCCGTAGGACATGAGTGATTGATTATGCAGGAAAAAGATGGTTAGAGCTATGGTTTGAGCTGGGATTAGGGTTAGGGCGAGGGAATAAAGTAGGTATGCCTTTCCAAGATAGAAGGGGAGGGCACAACCATTGGTGGTATTTATTTATTTATTTATTTGTTGTTTTTAATGAAAGGAAGGAAAATGACACATTAAGTTTATCGATCTAGGGGCTGAAATTTTAAGAAACCCAGTCAGTGGGTTTCATTAAATAATTACTAAAATTGTTAGTCTCTTACAATGTAGTAGATACTGTGTTAAAACTATTTTATATGTAATTAGTTATTTTTCTGACAAAGAGCCACAATGTGTATTAGTCTTTTGCTTTATTCTGTATCACATTCATGGAAATATTTTGTTTTTTTGTTATTGTTGCTTTAAATTGATTTTTAATATTTCTTTGACAATTGCTCATGTCTGTTGTTATTTGCTTCTTTTCAATTCTGAAATATCCTTTAAGTGTTGTTTAAATCTCTTAAGAGAAGATTGGATGAAGATCCTTCCAAGTTCATATTCTACCATGGGATTGATTTGGGACACTAGCTTTCTCTTTTCAGGGCCAGACCACATCTCTTCCCACTCTTTCTGCCTAATCATTTCATTACATTGTAGTAAAATTTATACTTATTATTTATTATGTTATCGTGTATCTATTTTGGCATAATTATATAATTTTTGTTAAGTCATTATTTTTATTTGTCCATGGCATTTTGTAGGAAGCAAGCTGTTTTGCACTTTGTCCTTCAGACTTGTTTCATTTAATAATCTTTGCACTATGCTTTTTATTTTTTTTAAAGATTTTATTTATTCGAGAGAGAGAATGAGAGAGAGAGCATGAGAGGCAGGAGGGTCAAAGGGAGAAGCAGACTCCCTACTGAGCAAGGAACCGGATGCGGGACTTGATCCTGGGACTCCAGGATCATGACCTGAGCTGAAGGCAAATCGCTTAACCAACTGAGCCACCCAGGCACACCTGCACTATGCTTCTTAAATGACAGCTTTATGAATCCCTGCCTCATGTATAAAAGAATACCAAGAGTGAATAGTTTACTGTGAAGAGGGTGATAGTGAAAAATTTAGTGAAGGAGATGCTAATAGGGTACATTTCAGTGACTTTTAATAATATACTCAAATGTTAAAAGGCAGAAACATCCTAGTACCATTAAGGCTCTATCTCAATAGGCAAGGATTCTATGGAAATGTCTCTTAGTGTCACTTCCACTGTGATCATAATGGCTCACAGGAGAAAATAGACATAGGATCATTATTCATAGTTTATCTGTGAGGCTTTTAGATGCAAATGATTTCAATGGAAATATCTCATATGCTCAATTCTCTAATTTCTATTGTTTGTAATGAAAAATTGAATAAATCGTATACTAAATTTTTGATTTCATGTGCCAATGAGTCTTTCATGGATCCATATGATTTTTATTGACACTTTCTAGAATAAAAGGAGAGGAATGCTATACTTTTGTATAAACAACCGTCAAAATCTCTTGACATTATATTGACAAAATGAAATGTGAAGAATTGTAACTTAAATTATTGCCTGAAGAGCCCCTAGATTCTGCTTTACAAAGTCTCTTGATATTCCTGGTTAATCACATAACATAATTTTGTGTCAAATATTTACATTTGTAAAACATAATTTTCTATCAGACAATAAAGTTTTGTTTTGTTTTGTGTGAGCCTGGTGGAGATTGCTTACTGACCTCTATTTGAAGATGGCATTAGAAATATTAACAGTTCAATCTCACAGTCATTAGATGAGGCCCAAATCTATTTCTTTAACCAAAATTGTACTTTTTGTCAAATCTGGCTATATTTATGTAACTCCCTCCTCTGGCAAAGAATGCAACTTTGTTTACACCTTGATTTTAGCCCAGTGAGATCCACACTAACCTTCTGACCTACAGAACTATAAGACTATAAATTTGTATCATCAAGACATTAAGGTTTTGGTGATTTGTTAAAGCAGTGATGAAAAACTAACACTCTGACCTTATAAAAATGTGTTTTACTTCCTTTGGAAATAATTTGTGTCATTTTTGTTGCAGTTGTTAATGGATTGGTAGACCTAAATGTCCTTACATTGTCAGGATATCATAGTGGTTAGGTGTCAGGCTCTGGACTCTGAATCTAGCTGACAGTCTGTTAGGTTACCTTCAGATATTAGATCCTCCACTTACCAGTAGTAAGAATTTGATAAATGACTTAAACCTGCCGTCTTCCATTTCCTTAGTTGCTACAGTTGTGACAGATGTAGATGCCTATTTACAAAGCTAGTACATCTCTCTTCTAGCTGCGGGAAGTGAGGGCTGCTAACAATCACATCAGCTTTCCCCAAAGAACTGTCCTCAACTAATAGGAACTGCCAAAATTGACTGGAAAAAAAAAAAAAATCCAACCACATTACATACTGTATGATTCTATTTACATGCCATTCTTGGGTTAAGGAAGGAGGGAAGAGGGTGTGGCTATAACCTGTCAACATGATGGATCCTTGTGGTAATGGAAATGTTCTGCATCTTGACATTACCAATGTCAATATCCTGGTTGCTATATTGTACTAGTGTTTTGAAAGTTATTACTATTGCAGTAAAGTGAGTAAAGAGTATATAGGGCCAGTCTGCATTATTTCTTATAATTGCTCATGGATCTATAATTATTTCAAAATAAAATAATTTAAAAATCCTAAAATCACAAACAATACCACTAAAAGTATCTCAAAGTGACTTTAGAATCTATGTGCTTTTTTAAAAATAAAATCTTTGGAAACCTTTTTTGGCAATTCCAATCTTACTATAAATTTCCTTGAATTATACTTTTATTGATTTTCATTTTTTTCTTTTACAAATTTTCTGGTTTTATTCATTGCTGGTATTTGTTGGGCAGTATGTTTGGTTTTGTTTTGTTTTCCTTCTTCTGGCCTATCATCAGTGATTGTAGGTGTTCATATTGAGACTAAATTTGGTTTTTGGAAATACTATTAAATAATTAAAAATCCATGTCTAGTGAATGGAACAGCACTCAAACTAGGGTAACAATTCTTTTGGTTAAAAACAAGATACAATTAGAAAATGAACTGATTTTATTTGTGATATTAAAACTCTCTCTCTCGTCAGTTTCCAACAAGGTGTTTTAAATGTTTTGAGTTGTGGTAACATAAGGTATGTGTCTGCAGATTCCCAAGGCAAGGCATTTGGATGCTTTCCTTCTGGAATATTTACTTAAAGGATGTTTAATAATGCAATTGAAATACCTCATTTAAATACCTCATTCCTCATATTAGCAGGAAAATAAACCATGAGCCAGTGGTTAAGTGGTCACTACAGACTGATCACACATTCCTACATGTCGTCATGTCCAGTTACTAGCAAGATGTTGTACTGGCACAGGCTGCTATAGCAAGATAAACCCTAGAAGGACACATGAGGGAAAACTCCAAGCTAGGGAAAAACCCCAAGAATCCACTGGGATGATAAAGTTCTTCTAAATGAGTGGGTATGAAGCATCGTGAAGTGGGGTAGGGATTTGCTTTTGCTGGGAGCAGGGCAGGTCCACTGCAGCTGTGAGATAATAAATTTGGAAAGAAACTGGAATTGTCCCTTGGTTCTTCTACCTCTGTTGCCTTGGGATAATTAGTAGCAACTTAGGAGTCCTCACAAATAGAACCTTGGCAGTAAGAAGCCCTATTTTGAGAAGGAACTATAGAAAAAAGTAAAACTTGTGGGGATATATCAGACAGTTGCCTTACCAGTCCTTCTTCCAAATCTCTAGGCTTCTTTGTATATTTGGAAGAACGTCCCCACCAAATGCCACTTCTTCCTAGGGGACTGAATACTCAGTTCTGGTAATTAAAGCATGCATACAGAAATGGCTACTTTCACTTTTACACATCACAACCCAGTTGCAAATATTTTGCTGCTGCTTCCTCAAAAAATTTGAGTCTCCAAGGCATTAATTCCCACAAAGTTTTACTTTCAACTAGAGGACGCCTATATGGTTCCTTAGAACTAAAAGTAGAGATTCCACTTGCCATTTAATGAGCACTCATGCAGAGAGGTTATTGCTTTGGCTAGTTTCAACCCAATTTATACACAACCGAGAGTGGGAAATCAGATCAGGAACCCAGTTCTGCTAAAGATTTAGCTCTTTTGGCAGGGAAAGTTTGATTAATTTCATTAAGAACCTTGCCCAGCCTGGGGCGCCTGGGTGGCTCACTTGGTTAAGCGGCTGCCTTCTACTCAGGTCATGATCCCAGGGTTCCAAGATGGAGCCCCCTGTCTGGCTCCCTAGCTCCCTGCTCAGTGGGTAGTCTGCTTCTTCCTCTCCCACTTGTCCTACCCCCTCTCGCTCTGCTCCTCCCCCTCCTCCCCAACTCCCCTGCTTGTTCTCTCTCTCTCAGATAAATAAAACTTAAACAAGAAGAAAACCTTGGCCGGCTGAAATTCTGGTTGAGGGAGAAGAAAGCATAGAACACAGACTAAAAGATGAAAGATGAAAGTGATCAATAAAATGGCGGCCTTGTGACCAGTTAGAGAAAAAGGACTACTGCAGCTGTAGACATGTTCTTCCTTGCACATTATATACTTTTTTTGTATATTAGGCATTTTATTTCTCTCCCTTTTCCATGATATTTTAAATAAAGTTGTTTGTGGTTAACTTTACACTTTTGTCTTGATGTTGCACACTACGTAGATGTGATTGTGACCGTATTAGTAAAAGAATTAACATTTCTAGAGATGAGTCATGCACTCGGGCCAACTTGGGGAGTACGTGTCTTTGTATGAAGACTGGTTGCTTTCTGTTATTCAAAAGCAGCGTGATGTGGTTTTATTGTTGTTATGTAGGAGATTAGAGATGGATAGAAAGACGTATAAGGATGCCAGGGGTTCAGGACTTTCTCTGCAGGAAAACATCTGTTGCTTCCCATTTCCATGCTTGCCATTCTTTATCTTCCTTTTTCCTGCCACGTAGGAGTTTTGCAAATTATGTTTCCCAGACGCCCTTACCAGCCGACTTCCTGAGCAGTTTGGCCAATGGCAGGCAGAAGAAAAATGACACTTTTTTTGTGATGACTGCTTCCCCCGCTCTGGCAGGGTGTTACCAAGCACATGGCAGTGGCATTCTTAACAGCAATGATAATAGAAACAGTGGTGGAAGTAGTTAGTAATGGTGACAGCATCCTGCTGACTTCAGAAAGCAGTAGGATCCAGTGAGTGTGGGCTCCTGGATTCTTTCTTAGCTCCTCTATCCCCATAACAGTGGGCAGTGAGCATGGGCTCAAGGTAGCAGTATCCTTTTGTTTCTTCCCAGGGATGTAGGAGCTTCTGCAGTTACTAATTTTTGTGTAACATTACCTAATCCCATTTTTTTCCTCTAGCCATTTCAAAGACTTTGTAAATCAAAAAAACAAAACACAACTCTTGGTGTGCCTGGGTGGCTCAGTTGGTTAAACATTTGCTTTTGGTGGCTCAGGTCATGATCCCAGGGCCCTGGGATGGAGCCCCATGTCAGGATCCCTGCTCAGCAGTGAACCTGCTTCTCCCTCTCCCTCTGCCTTACCCTCCTGCTCCTGCTTGCTTTCTCAAATAAATAAAATCTTTAAAAACAAACAGAAACCCCACACAACTTTTTAACCTAATTCTCATTATTAAATTCCTCTCTGTTTGAAATAACTGGAGCTGTTTTATCTGTTCTAATTGGACTCTGACTTTAAATGTGTACCCAGAAGAGAGTCTTGCACATGTGTAGCTGAGGATAGGCCCAAGAATGCTCTCAGCACCTCTATTAATATTAACAACGACTAATATTAATAGTTCAAAAGCCTATCAACAGAAGTTTGGTGAATAATACAATGGGGTACTTTACAGATATCAAAATAAATGAAAGTATCTACATGCAGCAATATGCATGAATTTCAGCAATGTGTTTTTATAACACTCATTAAATATAATTCACATATCATGAAATTCACTGTTTTAAAGTATACATTTTAGCGTTTCTTGGTATATTCACAGAGATGTACAGTTATCATCATAATCTTATTTTAGAACATTTCATCACCCTCAAAAGAAACTCCATTCTCTTCAACACCCCCCACCCCCCCATCCTCCCAGCCTGAAGCAAACACTAACCTACTTTCCAATACGTTTGCTTTTGTGATTGGCTTCTTCCATGTGCTGTGATGTCTTAAAGTTCATCCATATTGTAGCTGGTATCAGCACATCTGTCCTTTTATTTCCGAGTAATATTCTACTGTATGAATATGCCACATTTTGTTTATCCATTCTCAGTTGATGGATATTTAGGCTGTTTCCCTTTTTAACCATAATGAATAATGCCGTTATGAGAATTCATGTACAAATTTTAGTGCGGACATATGTTTTAATTTTCTTGGGCAAACGCTAATGAAATCGCTGGTTACATAACTTGATGTTAATATTTTGAAAAATTGACAAATATTTTTTCTCAGTGGTTCACCACTTTATAATCACTCTAGAAATATATAAGATCCAACTTCTTCCTATCATCACCGAGCCTTGTCTTTTTTGTGTTAACAGTCCTAGTTGTTGTGAATTGTATCTCATTATGGTTTTGATTTACATTACCCTAATGACTAATGATGTTAAGCATCTTTTCATGTGTTTGTTGGCTATTTGTATATCCTATTTGGAGAAGTGTCTATTCAAGTCCTTTGTCAACTTTTATTTTGGCCATTTGACTATTTTTGAACTGTAAATGTTTTTTATGTATTCTAGATATCCTTATCTGATTCTCTTATCAGATATATGGTTTGCAAATATTCTTTTCCCTTTATGTGGGATATCTTTTCACTTTGTTGATGGTACTTTTTGAAATATACAAGGACTTAATTTTGATGAGGACAATTCATCTGTTTTTTTTATTTTGTTGCTTTGGTCTTTGGTATGTTACCAAAAAAAAAAAACAATCTAAAGTATTGGAGATTTATGTCTGTTTTCTTCTAATAGTTTTAGAGTGATACCTCTTACATTGAGGTCATTGAGTTTATTTTTGTGTTTGATGTGAGGGACAGATCCAATTTCATTCTTCTGCATATACATATCCGATTGTCTCAGCACTACTTGCTGGAAAATGATTCTTCCTCTATTTAATTGTGCGGTTACAGTTTTTTTTATTATGTTATGTTAATCACCATACATTACATCATGAGTTTTTGATGTAGTGTTCCATGATTCATTGCTTGCATATAACACCCAGTGCTCCATTCAGTACGTGCCCTCTTTAATACCCATCACCAGGCTAACCCATCCCCCCACCCCCCCTCTCCTCTAGAACCCTCAGTTTGTTTTTCAGAGTCCATCGTCTCTCATGGTTCCTCTCCCCCTCCGATTTCCCCCCTTCATTTTTCCCTTCCTACTATCTTCTTCTTCTTTTTTTTTTTTTAACATACAATGTATTATTTGTTTCAGAGGTACAGGTCTGTGATTCAACAGTCTTACACAATTCACAGCGCTCACCATAGCACATACCCTCCCCAATGTCTATCACCCAGCCACCCCATCCCTCCCACCCCCCACCACTCCAGCAACCAACCCTCAGTTTGTTTCCTGAGATTAAGAATTCCTCATATCAGTGAGATCATATGATACATGGCTTTCTCTGACTGATTTATTTCGCTCAGCATAAAACCCTCCAGTTCCATCCACGTCGTTGCAAATGGCAAGATTTCATTCCTTTTGATGGCTGCATAGTATTCCATTGTGTGTATATGTGGTATATATATATATATATATATATATATATATATATATATATATATACCACATCTTCTTTATCCATTCATCTGTCGATGGACATCTTGGCTCTTTCCATAGTTTGGCTATGCAATTACAGTTTTAAAGAAAAGTTTACAATGTGTTGTTATTAACTGCAGTCACCATGCTGTACATTCAATCTCTAGAACTTATGGATCCTATAACTGAGAATTTGTACCCTTTGGCCACATCTCCCCATTCCCTCCTCTGCCCACACCATATCCAGCCCATGGTAACTACCATTCTATTGTCTATTACTATGAGTTCAACTTTTTTAGATTCCATGTATAAATAAGATTATGCAGTATTTGTCTTTCTCTGTCTGGCTTGTTTCACTTATAACTTCCAGGTTAATTCATGTTGTGAATGGCAGCATTTTCCTTCTTTTTAAAAGCTTAATGATATTCTAGTGAGTGAGTCTGTGTGCATGTGTGTATCACATTTGGGTACCATAAATCCTTCATTGAACATGAGAGTACAGATATTTCTCCATGATAGTGATTTTACTTCCTTTGAATTTGTTCCTAGAAGTGGAATTGCTGGATCACATGATAGTTCTATTTTTAACTTTTTGAGGAACCTCTATATTGTTTTTCATAGTGGCTGTACCAATTTATATTCCTTTTAACAATGCACATCCTTATCAATATTTACATCTTTTGACTTTTTCATAATAGCTGTCTTAACAGTTATGAGGTGATCTCATTGTGATTTTGATTTGCAGGTCTCTAATGATTAGTGAATTTGAGCACCTTTCCATATACCTATTGTTCTGTGTATGTCCTATTTGGAAAAAAGGTTCAAGTCCTTCACCCATTTTTTTAATCAGGTTATTTATTTATTTATTTATTACTTTTTGCTATTGAGTTGTGTGAGGTTTTTTATATACTTTGGATATTAGTCCCTTATCAGATATAGGATTTGAGATATTTTCTCCTATCCCATACATTGCCTTTTCATTTTGTGGATTGTTTTGCTGAGCAGAAATCTCTTAGTTGATTTTTGCTTTTATTACCTGAGCTTTTGGTGTTAAACCCAAAAAATCATTGCCAATACAAATAGCAAGGAGATTTCTTCTAGGAATTTTATGCTTTCAGACCTTATATTTAAGTTTTAAACATCTTTGAGCTCATTTTTTAGTGTATGGCATAAGACAAGTTTCCAGTTTCATTCTTTTGCATGTGGCTATCTAGTTTTTCCAGTACCATTTACTTGAGAGACTGTCCTTTCTTCATTGTGTATTCCTGGTGTCTTTGTCAAAGACTAGTTGACCATACATAGTGAGTTTCTTTCTAGACTCTCTATTCTGGTCCATTGGTTTATGAGTCTGTTTTTATGCCAGTGCCATGCTGTTTTGATTACTATAACTTTGTAGCATAATTTGAAATCAGAAAGTGTGATACTTCCAGCTTTGATCTTCTTGTTCAAGATTGCTTTTTTTTGTGGTTCCACAGAAATTTTTTTTTTTCTATTTCTGTGAAAAATGCTATTGGAATTTTGGTATACAGTGTACCAAATCTATAGATTTCTTTGGGTAGTATGGACATTTTAATAATATTTTTCCAATCCATGAACATGAGATATCTTTCCATTGTCTTGTGTCTTCTTTAAATTCTTTCATCAGTGTTTCATAGTTTTCAGTGTAAGATCTCTTACCTCCTTGGTTAAATTTATTCCTAAGTTTGTGGGTGTGTGCACACTTGGTGTTATGTAAACTGAATTGTTTTCTTCATTTTTTTTCAGATAGTTTATTGTTAGTTTATAGAAACACAAGTGATTTTTGTATGCTGATTCTATGTCCTGCAACTTTACTGAGTTGGTTTAACAGTTTGAAAAAAAAATGGTGGAGTCCTTAGGGTTTTCTATATTTAAGGTCATGTCATCTATAAATAAAAGGATGCCTTTTATTTATTTTTCTTGCCTATCTAGCTAGGATTCCAGTATTATGTTGTATAGAAGTGGCAAGAGTGTGTACTCTTGTTCCTGATCTTAAAAGTTTTTCCTTTTCTACTGTTGAGTATGATGTTAGCTATGGGCTAGTCATATATGGTCTTTATTATGGTGAGGTACATTCCTTCTCTATGGAATTTGTTGTTGTCAGCTCTTTTCTGCACCTCTTAAGATGATAATGTGTCTTTTATCCTTCATTCTGTTAATATGGTGTATCACATTTATTGATTATGTTGAACCATCCTTGTCTCACAAAGACAAATTCCACTCATCATGGTGTATAATCCTCTTAATGTGCTGCTGAATTTAGCTTGCTAGTATTTTAATGAAGATTTTTATATCTGTGTTCATAAGAGATTTTGGTCTGTAGACTTCTTTTCATGTAATAACTTTGGTTTTGGTATTAGGGTAATGCCGGTTTCATAAAAGCAGTTAGGAAGTTTTTCCTCTGCTTTTGTCCTCTGAAAGAGATTGTAGAGAATTTGTATGATTTCTTTCTTAAATGTTTGGTAGAATTTACCAGTGAATCTGTCTAGGCCTAGTGCTTTCTGGAAGGTTGTTAATTATTGGCTCTACTTCTTTAATAGAAATAAGTTTATCTGGACTCTCTATTTCTTCCTGTGTGAGTTTCACAGATGTCGTTTTTCAAGAAATTTGTCAATTTCATCTAGACTAGCAAATTTGTAGGTATAGAGTTATTCATAATAATCCTTAATTATCCTTTAATGTTTATGGAATCTGTAGTGATGTCGTTTCTTTCATTTCTGATATTAGTCATTGATTGTGTTTTTTTCTCAGCCTGGCTAGAGGCTTATTGATTTTATTGAACTTTTCAAAGAAATGGTTTTTGGTTTTGTTGAATATCTCTATTAATTGCTTGTTTTTAATTTCATTGATTTCTACTCTAATTTCTATTCTTCTGCTTACTTTGGTTTTAATTTGCTCTTTTTTTTTTTTGTTTCTTAAGATGGAAGCTTAGATGAGTAATTTTAGTTCTTCTTTCTATTCTTTATATTTCTTTTCTTTACATCATGATAAACTAATTGCAAGTTGAAAATGCATTTAATACAACCAACATAGTGAACATCATAGCTTAGCCTTGCCTACCTTAAACATGCTCAGGACACTTATTACATTAGCCTGTAGTTGGGCAAAATCATCTAACACAAAGCCTATTTTGTAATAAAGTCTTGAATACTCCTGTAGGTTATTGAATACTATACTGAATGATTGTATGGGTCCAGAATGGTTGTAAGTGTATCAGTTGTTTCCCTTCATGATCTTGTGGCTAGCTATGGCTCCCTGCTGCTGCCCAGCATCACAATAGAGTGTCATACAGTGTATTGCTAGCCTGAGTAATGATCAAAATTCAAAATTTGGAGAATGGTTTCTACTTAATGTGCATTGCTTTTGCACCATTGTAAAGTTGAGAAATTGTAAGTTAAACCACCATGAGTTGGGGATCATATATGAATTCATTGCTATCAGTTTTCTTCTAAACACTGCTTTTGCTGCATCTCACAGATTTTTATAAACTGTGTTTTCATGTATTTCGAAATAATTTTTAATTTCTCTGGACTTTATTTTTTGACCTATGTATTATTTAGAAATGTATAATCGTCAATTATTTGGGGGATTTTCCAGCTATATATATATATATTTAAATCATATTTTTTATTTTATTATGTTATGTTAATCACCATACATTACATCATTAGTTTTTGATGTAGTGTTCCATGATTCATTGTTTGCGTATAACACCCAGTGCTCCATGCAGTACATGCCCTCTTTAATACCTGTCACCAGGCTAACCCATCCCCCCAAACCCCTCCCCTCTAGAACCCTCAGTTTGTTTCTCAGAGTCCGTAGTCTCTCATGGTTCATCTCCCCCACCAATTTCCCCCCCTTCATTTCTCCCTTCCTATTATCTTCTTTTTTCTTTAACATATAATGTATTATTTGTTTCAGAGGTACAGGTCTGTGATTCAACCGTCTTACACAATTCACAGCACTCACCATAGCACATACCCTCCCCAATGTCTATCACCCAGCCACCCCATTCCTCCCACCCCCCACCACTCCAGCAACCCTCAGTTTGTTTCCTGAGATTAAGAATTCCTCATATCAGTGAGATCATATGATACATGTCTTTCTCTGATTGATTTATTTTGCTCAGCATAATACCCTCCAGTTCCATCCACGTCGTTGCAAATGGCAAGATTTCATTCCTTTTGATGGCTGCATAATATTCCATTGTATATATCTATACCACATCTTCTTTATCCATTCATTTGTCGATGGACATCTTGGCTCTTTCCACAGTTTGGCTATTGTGGACATTGCTGCTATAAACATTGGGGTGCACGTACCCCTTCGGATCACTACATTTGTATCTTTGGGGTAAATACCCAGTAGTGCAATTGCTGGATCATATGGTAGCTCTATTTTCAACTGTTTGAGGAACCTCCGTACTGTTTTCCAGAGTGGTTGCGCCAGCTTGCATTCCCACCAACAGTGTAGGAGGGTTCCCCTTTCTCTGCATCCTCGCCAACATCTGTCATTTCCTGACTTGTTAATTTTAGCCATTCTGACTGGTGTGAGGTGGTATCTCATTGAGGTTTTGATTTGGATTTCCCTGATGCCGAGTGATGTTGAACACTTTCATGTGTCTGTTGGCCATTTGGATGTCTTCTTTGGAAAAATGTCTCTTCATGTCTTCTGCCCATTTCTTCATTGGATCATTTGTTCTTTGGGTGTTGATTTCTAGTTTAATTCCATTGGGGTCTAAGAGTACACATTGTATAATTTCTATTTTTTTTAAGGTTTTTATTTATTTATTTGACAGAGAGAGAGACAGTGAGATAGGGAACACAAGCAGGGGGAGTGGGAGAAGCAGGCTTCCCTCTGAGCAGGGAGCCTGATGCGGGGTTCGATCCCAGGACCCTGGGATCATGACCGGAGCCAAAGGCAGATGCTTAATGACTGAGCCACCTAGGTGCCCTGATTTCTATTTTTTTTTAAATTTTTCTAAGGTTTGTTATATACCCAGAATGTTGTCTATTTTGGTGAATGGATATGTGAGCTTCAAAAGAATGTGTTCTCTTGTTGGATAAAGAAGTCTGTAGATGTCAGTTATACTCGATTGATGGTATTGTTGAGTTCAATTATGTCCTCACGGATTTTCTGCCTGCTGGATCTATCCATTTCTGATTCAGGGGTGTTGAAGTCTCCAAATATAACGGTGGATTCATTTATTTCTCTTGGTAGTTTTATCACTTTCTGCCTCATGTATGTTGATGCTCTATTGTTAGACACATTTTAAAGATTGTTACATCTTCTTGAAGAATTGCCACATTTATCATTATGTAATGCCCCTCTTTATTCTTAATAACTTTATTCCATCTGAAGTCTACTTTGTCCAAAATTAGTATAGCTACTCACACTTTCTTTTGAATTTTGTTATTATGGTATATTTTTCTCCATCCATTTACTTTTAATCTATATGTGTTTTATACTTACAGTGGGTTTCTTGTAAACAACATTTAGTTGGATCTTGTTTTTTGACCCACACTGAAAATCTCTATTTTGCACTTAGAACCTTGTTGTTCAAAGTGATTATTGATAATGTTGGATTAATATCTACTATGTTTGTCACTGTTTTCTATTTGTCATCCTTCTTTTTTTTGTCACCCTTATTCTTTGTTTCTATTTTTGTCTTTTTTTTAACTTTTGTGATTTCAGTTGAGTGTATTATTCCATTTTCTCTCCTTCCTTAGCATATCAATTATCCTTTTATTTTTTTTATTGAATGGTTACTCTAGATTTTGCAATACACATTTATAATTAACCCAGTCCATTTTCAAATAATGCTATGCTGCTTCACAGGTATTGCAAGTACCTTATGATAATCATCCTAATTCCTCTCTTCTGTCCATAATAACATTGCTGACATTTGTTTCACTTATACATAAGAATACATAATCAAACACATTGTTAGTATTATTATTTCAAAAAATTGTTTTATGTTAGATCAGTTAAGAATAAAAAATAAAAGTTTTTATTTTACTTTTACATTTCTTTTTCAGTGCTCTTCGTTTATTTATGTAGATCCATGTTTCTGACCCATATCATTTTCCTTCACTCTAAAGAACTTCTTTTAACGTTTCTTGCAAGGCAGGTTACTAGCAACAAATTCCTCAATTTTTTTTTTTATCTGATAAAGTCTTTATTTCTTCTTCACTTTTGAAGAGTAATTTCCAGTAAATTCTAGGTTGGTGAGTTTCTGTTTCTTTGTTTTACTCGTCTTCACACTTTAAATATTTCACTCTACTCTCTTCGTGTTAACGTGTTATCTGAGAATAAATCATATACAATTTTTATCTTTGTTCCTATGTAGAGAAGTTGCTTTTTCCTCCTCTTCTGGCTTCTTTCAGAATTTTTCTTTATTTTTGACTTTATATAGTTTGGAAAGGATATGCCAAGGTGTAGTGTTTTTGTTTCTGCTTTTAAGTTTTGGATGTTTCTATTGAGATATTCTCAAGTTCAGAGATTGTTTCCTCAGCTGTGTCTGGTCTACTAATAAGACCATCATAGGCATTCTTCCTTTCTGTTAAAGTGTTTTTAACATATAGCCTTTCTTCTTGATCCTTTCTAACAATTTCCATCTCTGTGCTTACATTGCCCATCTGTTCTTGCATGCTGTCTACTTTATCAATTAGAGCCATTAGCATACTAATCATATATTTTTTTTTAAAAAATCGTGGTAATTCCAACCACCCTGCCATATCTGAGTCTGGTTCTGCTGCTTGCTCTGTCTATTCAAACTGTGTTTTTGTTTGTTTGTTTGTTTGCCTGTTAGTATTCCTTGCAATTTTTTTCTTGATAGCCAGACATGATGTACTAGGTAAAAGGATCTGCTATAAATACGCCTTTAGTAATGTGGTGATAAAGTGTGTGTTGGGGGAGGGGAGCAAACATTCTACAGTTCCATGGTTCGGTCTCAGTCATTTAATGAGCCTGCCCTTGGACTGTGAACTTCATATGCTTTTCTCATTCCTCCCCCTCCTCCTTCACTCAGGTGAGACAAGATGTCTGGAGTGGCCTTGGGGTGGATATTTTCACTCCCTTAAGTCAGTTAGGCTCTGGTAAAACCCCAGTAGATTAGACCTGAGTTCAGACCTTGTTAAGGAAAACAGAATGCGCCAGTGTATTTCAAAATGGTTCCTTTTTCTCTCCTCCTGCTGAAGGCATGAGGGGATTTCCCCCCCCCTTATGTTCACTGTGAGAACCTGCTAGAGCTCCAGGGGGTAAAACTCACAAAAGTGTGTGGGTCCTCTAATGATGAGTCCCCCTGAAGTGTTTATATCTCAGACTTGTCTCAGACAAGCATCTGACAATTCATCAACTGCAATTCAATTTTCCCTACCCTTGGCACTGGTTCCAATGGAGGTTTCAGCTAGAGGGTTTCTGCTCTCAAAAGTTGTGATATTCTGTATTTGCTTGTTGGTTTCTCCAGTTTTAGGGGCAGGACTTTGTGCTGTGACTTCCGTTCTCTGACAGATGTAAGGAGAGTTGTTGATTTTTCAGTTTGTTCAGCTTTTACTTGTTCTTAAGATGTAGTTAGGAACTTCTAAGCTTCTTACATGCCAAACCAGGAACTAGAAGTCCTTTAAGGATATATTATTTCCCAGAGTTACTTTAAGTTTTTAGACCAGCCTGCTTGCCCCAACCGGTATCCACCTTAGGCATCTGTGATGGCAAACGATCGATTGATTGCTGCCGATTATTTTTGGCAAATGCCCCGGGGATGGGTCATTTTTCACTGAGTATGCTGTGAATCAAAAATTAAAGACAAGCTCTGAGAATGAGATTTTTCCAGGGAGCTTCCAGGCAGGTCTAATAATAACCATCCTGTGGAGATAAAGTTTTGGGGAGCTCCAAACCCATTCTTCCCTCTGTAGTGTCTACTAGTCTGTTGTCCTCCAAAATTACCATTGTAAGACTGTTTTCAAGGGTACAGAGGAGCTGAGATACAGGGTATAGGAATGAACTAATTTAAATGCCATGGACCTCACTGTTTCTAACAAGATTTATCTCCATTTCTTAAATAAACACTTTGCGAATTGCTGCAGACTGATTAAATTCCAGAATTCTGAAAATCATAATTGTGAAAAGTTTTCCAGTGTTCTCATCGGTTTTACAGAGGAGTAGATTTCAGAGGTTCTTATTTTGCCATACAGAGTGCTTCTCATCAGCAATGTGTATTTACATGACCAAAGTTAAGTCCTAAATGATAACATATAGCATAATGCTCTTCTTGTAAAATTAAAGAAAAAACAACTAAGATTACAAAAAAAAATGTTTGGAATATACACTATATAAAAGGGAATACAGCAAACAATAATAATGGGATTTGGGATACTGGTCATCCTGGACAGGGAAGGTAGGGAGAGGGGATGGTAGTCATACATGAATGAGAGTATATCATGAAAAAAATGTATGTTTAACCTCCCTGATTCCAAGTAGGAATGAAGGGAGAAATAAATATCTTTTTAGCCTAAGACCATATCAAAATTAGCAGCAAATGAATAAAAAAAGCCAGTGGTCGACTTCAGTTTTTCTAGATTGTAGTTCACTTATATATATATTATCCACATAATCACATATTATCTGAAGTTACGTATTTTCCATACATTTACATATTATCCATACACTCACATACAAGAAGTTGTGTGTATGCTCTTCAAAAATAGCATCAGACATTCTGAATAATACTTTATCAACTGCCTTTTTTTAAAGATTTTATTTGTCAGAGAGAGAGAGGGGGAGGGAACAAGCAGAGGGAGTGGCAGGCAGAGGGAGAAGCAGGCTCTCCACACAGCAAGGATCCCGATGCGGGACTCTATCTCAGGACCCTGGAATCATGGTCAGAGCTAAAGGCAGATGCTTAACCGACTGAGCCACCCAGGCTTCCCATATCAACTGCTTTTTAAATATGTGTAAGATAAAGGTCACAAATTAAATTGAATGTATATGTGTCCTGTTTACTGATTCAACTCTGCAGTAGAAATTAAGAAACAATCTGTTAAAATTTTAAAGAAAATTTATTCTTTTACTGTTTTTTTAAAGAATTATCCTTTGAATGTTGCCACTCTGACCTATATTTTTATGAGTACCTCAAAAAAAAAAAGATTACCTCTTTTAGGTTATGCAAACTACTTAGGAAAGGTAGTCAACAAAGCAGTAAAAATGTAGCACTTGCTTTAATAAATATAAAATCTGATTCTAACTAATGCTATTTTGCATGCATCATCATCCTCTGCTCAAAATATACCTGTCCATAACCATAACTTTGCAGCAGTTATATATGTTTAGGTTTGCTCAATCTAACCAGTTACAGTGCTTCACTTATGAATTTGGCCTGGGAATTTATTGTAACATAGTAGTTTTAGAATGGCTGAATTTAGTAGAAAACACTTAAGTCTCCTAACCCCACTTACCAACATTTTTAAATTCTCAGTTTTCTGTCCCATTTTTCTTTATCTAGTTGACATTGAGCTAAAAGCTTATAGAGCACTCACTCATCAATCAATCAATAAATATATAAATAAAACTTTAGAAGGTTAGTAAAGGGGTTCTTCCCCTTATTAGATGTGAAGACTGGGATGTCAAATGTTTATAAAAGGAAAAATTAGTCTTCATAAATCTTTCCAGGTGGGTGTTAGTGTAGCCAAGAAATCGGTAGGAATTTATACTTTCTCACTTACTTAATGATAAATATACCAGCAGTATAATAAACATTCCCAACAGGATTAGGAGAAAGAGAACACCAGAAGACTAAGAGGTTAGAAAACATTGCAAGACCCATGTGCTGTTATTTCTTTTAATTTTCTGCCTCATTAACATCTCAGATGGGGATATGCTGAGTGTGCAGAAGTTGTGCTCCTTTATTATTAAATGCTTCACTGCAAGCCAGTTCTTTATTGTCCTCAGAGTGTGTGTGTGTGTGTGTGTGTGTGTATTATCCATATTGTGTTCATGTATGTATATATATTTATATATATAATATGTGTGTTTATATGTACACATTTGTATATATAAAATGTTTTATAGATATCCATATAGTTTATATCTACATAGTTTATTAGAGCCACAGTAAAAAGAATAAAACTATTGGGTCTGGAGTGACATCCTAACATTTGATCATTTTGTGTGTGAAGTGCTTTTATTTAGTATAAAAATAACTATATTCCAAGATATTTCATACCTAAAATGTATGCTATTAAATTTTCTATAATATATTGGAAAATAAGGAAAAAGAACCCAGGATATATGAGGAAGAGTTTCTTCCAGTTGCAGTTCTAGCATTGAATATTTGGGATTATGGGAAAGTCATTTAGATTTTCTCATTCTTAAATTCACTGAAAAATAAGTATTAAAATATTGTTTTCAAGGCCATGATTATTCGTTCTGTGTCTTTTTCTCAACTCTTTATTTTATCACAATTTTTTAAGTCTTCTGTTGTTTTATAATGATCTATTTACTTTCTGCCTCCCTGAGCAGAATATAAATTCTTGGAAAACTGTCTTTAACTTATCTTTCTGTCACACTTATTAGTGAATTCTAAGTTCATTTGCAGCTTTAAAACTACATGAAAATTCACTTTGTCATTTTTCTTAATGATTTAAATACATAATTTACACTTTAATAAGTATTTAGCAAATTAATATATTAACATGACAGAGTAAGACCACGTGTCCTTTGAAATTATGATATGCCATCTAAAAAGGCTTTGCTCATATCTGTAGACTTATGCAAAGCCATCTTCTTTTCCATAAAGTTATTGTTGTGCACATGGGTCTTTTTGTTGATTTTTCTCTTTAGAATGTTAGTCAGATGTGCATACTTAAACCTTAGCAAAAGTAAGTCACTTAACATCTAGTCAGGATCTTAAGCCATTAATATGAGAAAAACTGAATATATATGTACATATGTATAATGTTAGAATTATAAAGTCTAAAAGATCTGGCACTTGATAATTTGTAACATGCTACATTAAAAATCCTTACTTTGCTAAAGCAAATTATATGGCTTTACATTTGAAGCTGTGATCATTTTCCTCCTCTATATCATACTGCACAGTGTACCGATTTCCACCAGTACTTTAAAAAATGTGTCACTGTGTCTTTTCTTTTTTTTCTGTCTGTCTCTATCACTCCTTCTGGTGGCTGTTTCTTTTAGAATGGTGGAGCTAATATCCTTCAGTTTGAATAATGGACTATATTAGTTTAAGCTTCAGAGACTATATGCAGCCCAGCATGAGGTGTTAGAGCCTGAGGGTAGTAAAGAAAGTAGTCACACTGGAAGACAGCCAACACAGAGTAGTTCAGTCAGAGCTGAATAAAGAGGAAATACAGACAAGTGTAGGACATCAGAGCTCAAGCTGGTTGAGGAGGTTGTTCATGGTGGGGGACATCTGGCATGTCATGTCAAAGCCTAAGAAGATTGAAGACGTGTCTTTACAGAAGAGAAGAGCACTGTGTGGTGTCAGAGCCCAAGCAGGGATTGGAGCGTGTCTGCATGGGAGGCCTGCCTGGCATGGGATATTGAAGGCTGAGCAGGATGAGGAATGTCCGCTCAATGGTGGGGTAGTGACAATAGCCTGTGGTGGAATTTCTTAGCCCAAGTAAGATGAAGAGGGCATCTGTGTAGGGAAGGAAGAGGAGGAGGAGTTTGGTAGGAATCAGAAATTGTTCTCTTCCAGGAAGTTGAACAAATAAGTAAATGCATGAAGAATAGGTGCTAGTTTCCTTATTGTCAAAGATGGGAATTATAAATGTGAAAAGAGATAAAATTAGCATCAACCGTGGTGTTGGACTAAACTGGAAGCCTGTGAGCAAACTCATGGTTTTCAATAGATACATATATAATAAAATATAGGTGTACATATATTTATGTATATGCATAAAATATATGTACATATGTGTCTATTTTATGCATGTGTATGTGCACACATGTGCATCTCTAGCTCTGCTTGGTACCAGGGACACCGCATAGCAAAAATCATATCTAGAAAATAGATCTTGAGATGCCTGGGTGGTTCAGTCAATTAAGCATCTGCTTTCAGCTCAGGTCATGATCCCAGGGTCCTGGGATAGAGCCCTGCATCGGGCTCCCTGCTCGGTGGGGAGCCTGCTTCTCCCTCTCCCACTGCCATTCTGCCCGGCTTATGTGCTTGCTCTGTCAAATAAATAAAATCTTAAAAAAAAAAGAAAATAGATCTTGTCTTTTAAATATTCCCTACTGGGGCGCCTGTGTGGCTCAGTCATTAGGCATCTGTCTTCAGCTCAGGTCATGATCCCAGGGTCCTGGGATCGAGCCCTGCATTGGGCTCCCTGCTCTGTGGGAAGTTTGCTTCTCCTTCTCTCACTCTCCCTGCTTGTGTTCCCTCTCTCGCTGTCTCTCTCTCTTTCAAGAAATAAATTAAAAAATTATTAAAAAAAAATTCCCGATTAATGAATCAATGCTCAGTGGAAAAATGGCTCATTCCCAGGAGCCGGATAATACAAGATGAGCCTAAGAATATCATGTTGTGCCAGAAAATAAGAAAGTGCTCAAAGACTGATGATAACATACCAAATTGATAATAAATGCCGCTTGCAAATCTATAATCATTTAAGCATCAAAATAAATATTGATAGTATCAGATCATAATCTGTTGAATAAAATAGGAATAAATAAAATATGAGACTATACTAAAATTAATCAGTTAATTGAAACTTCAGTAAGTGTATTAGTTTTCTTTTTTTTTTTTAAATTTTTTATTGTTATGTTAATCACCATATATTACATCATTAGTTTTTGGTGCAGTGTTCCATGATTCATTGTTTGTGCATAACACCCAGTGCTCCATGCAGAACGTGCCCTCCTCAATACCCATCACCAGGCTAACCCATCCCCCTCCCCCCTCCCCTCTAGAACCCTCAGTTTGTTTTTCAGAGTCCATCATCTCTCATGGTTCGTCTAGTGTATTAGTTTTCTATGCTGTGTTACAAATTACCACAAATGTAGCAGGTTTTAAACAATACAAATGTATTATCTCACTGTTTCTGTGGGTCAGAAGTTGAGCACAGAATGACTGGGTTCTCTGCAAGGCTACAATTAAGGTGTTATCCAGGGTTCTCTATAAGACTGCAATCAAAATTAGGGCTGAGTTCTCATCTGGAGGTTCAAGTGGGGAAAATTCTGCTTCCAAACTTAGTCAGGTTGTTGGAAGAATTCATTTCCTGATGGCTGTAGAAGTATTAGCTTAGTGTTCCCTGAGGCCAGCCACAGAAAGCAGGACTCCAGAATGAGTCAGCTAGCAATGCAAAGTCATATATATTAAAACAAACAAACAAACAAACAAACAAATACTGTGGGAATGACATTCCATCAATTTTGTCATATTTTGATTAGAAGCAAATCAGTTTTTTCTTATAGAGGAGACTATACTGGGGCATGAATGGCAAAAGGTGGGAATCATAGGGATGACCTTAGGGTGTGTTTACCATATGAGGAACAGAATACAATTGACCCTTGAACAACACAGGGATTAGGGGCTCTGACCCCTCCCCCATGCAGTCAGAAGTCCATGGATAGCTTTTGATTCCCCAAAAACTTAACTACTAATAGCCTACTATTGACCAGGCAGCCTCATCAATAATATAAACACAATTTTATATATTATATGTATTATATACTGTATTCTTACAATAAACTAGAGAAAAAAATATTTAAAAAATCATGCAGAAGAGAATATACATTTACAATGAGGTACTGTGTTTATTGAAAAAAATCCACATATAAGTGGACCCGTGCAGTTCAAACCTGTGTTGTTCAAGGGCCAACTGTATTTACACAGGTCAAAGTACCATCCTACAAATGACTTCTTAATTAGAAGCCAAAAAAAAGAGTAACATTACACTAGATGAAGCCTGTTACAGACTCCAGTGATCAAGTGTTCAAAGTGAATCTTCCCTGTCTTACAACAAACTGAAATTGTGTGACAGTTTATAGACTACAACAAAAAGAACAGAAGATCACTTCTATAATTTTTTTCTGCCAATGATGTATAATCTGAATTTAATCACGAAGAAGCATCAGGCAAGCCCAAATGAAGAGTATTCTAAAAATACGTGTCCTGTAATCTTCAAAAGTGTGAGGGTCATGAAAGTCAAGGTAATTGTTCCAGACTAATGGTGGCTAAAGATAACTAAATGAATCACATAATTCTGAGCTAAAACCCATAGCTACAAAGAACATTTTTATATTAAGTGGCAAAGCTTGAAAGAGGTCTGAGAATTACTTTAAATTATTGTATCCATTTTAAATTACTTATTTTGACGGTCCTATAATGGTTATGTTGGCGAATATCCTTCTTTGTTGAACATACATGCCAATACTTTAGGAGTCATGGAAGGTGAATTTGGCAACTTACTTTCAAATTGTTTAGAAAATAATTCTTTGTCATTTTTTTGTTAATTTTCTTTTGAGGCTTTTACTTTGGGAATATTTCAAAGTAAAAAATAATCAAAAAACTATTGATTGTTCTGACTGCCTACAGTGGCATTTCCTAAATTGTATTCCTCAGAGTGTTAATGCCAATTGCATTTAAAATGCTTTAAGCCAAATACATTTGGGAGATGTTTAAAAAAATTTAAACAAGTTTCTTAAGCACAGGACTTCTTAGAGCCTTAAACATAATAAATATGTGGCTATTTTCAAAGAGGGTGAAATAATATCTAGTGTTTTTTGATTTTGTTATTGTTTGTGCCTCCACGTGAGAATTTCATGGGACTGGGACTACAGAAAAAACACTTTGGTAAATGCTAATGTATAAATTAAATGCTCCATAGGCAATTATACCAAGCTGTTGTAATTTACCCCTTTATCAGTTCTCAACCTCGTTACTCCAGCAATTAATTTTTTTCTTATTTAAAAATTATTTAGATATTTACCATTTAATCTTTGACATTTTATTTGTGAAAGTGCAACTATGTATAAAGAAGAAAATAAAATTCATTAGAAATCCCACCCACCAGAGACCCTGACTATAGCATTTTGTTGTCTTTCTTTTCATTAACCTCCTTCACTTCCCCAGGTACATGTATCTGTGAGTTCAGAGCCAGCCTCCTTGTTCATTTAGGGTTTATGGTTCAGCAGTCACACCTTAATTATCATTATCCAAGCATTATCTGTCTTTTCACATTATTATTACTCTGGAAAATCCCAATGCATGGTTCAAATTAAAGCTTTCTTGTTACTACCTCTGTGATCTTTTCTGACTGTATCAGATGAAGCTTATCACAACCCCTTCTGTGCTACTTCAGTACAGAACTTGTATATAATGGGAGTCAGGTGCAGCATTTACCAGATGAAGTGAAGTCTTCCCTGAACTTTTTGGAAAACTTAAATGCTAAAATGGTGTCTGCTTTATTTGTGCTTCTCTGGTACTTTGCACAGTTCTTGGTGGTCAACAATAAATGTTAGAGACATTTCCTTATCAATTCCCCCAATGTTATCTTCCAATTTGTGATAGCTTATGCGATACTGCCTAATATAATAAATGACCCATCAGAAGCAAATTTAAGTATTGCCAACAGACAATGAAAGTTTGAGATGCTTTAAACTTGTAAAAATAAGGGGCAGTAATGTTGGTGAAAATATCAAAGAAGAAAATATTAGTCCCAATAATTACTGTTAAAGCATCTTTTATTTATTTATTTATTTTTTTAAAGATTTTATTTATTTATTCATGGTGGGGGGCAGAGGGAGAAGCAGGCTCCCAGGGAGCAGGGAGCCCAATGTGGGACTTGATCCTAGGACCCTGGGATCATGACCTGAGCCGAAGGCAGACGCTCAACCATCTGAGCCACCCCAGGCACCCAAAGCATCTTTTAAAACAGAGAAAGTGGGATGGCTGGGTGGCTCAGTCAGTTAAGTGTCTGCCTTTGGCCCAGGTCATGATCCTAGGGTACCTGGGATGGAGTCCCACATCAGGTCCTTGCTCAGCAGGTCGCCTGCTTGTCCCTCTGTCTGCCACTCTCCCTGCTTGTGCTCTCTCTCTGACAAATAAATAAATGAAATCTTAAAAAAAAAATAAAACAGGGAAAGTGAGGGAAATTAAGATAAATAAAACATAAAGTCTTTATTTTGTTGCTGAGTTTTATAGTAATGCTTTAATTCTTGCATATTCCTTCTTGTATTTGAACCTTAGAAAATTAAAGTGTGTTTCCTGAGGGAGACATTTTCATAAACCAGGGCATCATGCTAAATAGTTGCACATGGTTGCATATTTTGGGGCTGTTTAATTTGACATATTTCAACAAGCTTGGGTTGAAGCTTCAGCGAATTTTTGCTACTGTTTTTTCCCCTCTTGCTTCTGAGAATGCAGATTAATCCAGTTCCATTCAAACTGATTACGGTTGTTAAGTAAGTTACCCATAGCAGACTCTGTGAAATAAATCTAGTAATGCAATTCTCAATGGACTGCAAAAAGCTGTTATTAATTAATTATCAAGACACTTCTGAGTGATATTAAATTATCCCATTTGTCTTCTGATTATTATTCTGGTGTCATGTAAAATTGTAAGATGTGTGAAGAATGTCCTGTTAAATACTAAATTTCCAACATGAGTGATTTTTACAACCACAAATTCAAGTTTTTACTCCTCAAATTTTAAGAAGTTCATCTTTGACATTTTTCCTTATAATTCTTTACTTCCTGGACAACTATGTAATTTGATATTAAGGTGGAATTTTTTTAGTCATTAGATTTCACTAAAGATATATTAAAGTTAGTTCAGCTGACTAAGGCACCATTTATAAGTCCAAACCTGGAGATTAGCCCATCTCCTCTGCGCTAATGTACAGTGATCAACAGTTTTGCTCACCTTACTGGTCAATTCAGCTGTGCCTGCCTGCACAAAACAAATGAACAGTTAATTCACCAACAAACAGATATTTGGTTGCTTTAATCAATATGACATACTCACTTTGTGGCGTGGCTTTTAATATATAAAATAGAAATATTATGTATCTCTTTGTTGTTGTCAGGATAAAATGAGCTCCTTGGCATTTAGAATGTGTTCAGGAGGTATTACCTTAATAGTATTACGAGATCTTACAGGTTAGTCCTTGGTGGGCTCTATCAGATGAGCTTTATGAAAGGTGCCAGGTACAGCAGGATGTTCAAATAAAATTGAGACAAAAGGTTTCTACTGGATTTGTGAATATGAAGGTCCTTAGTCTCCATTGTGTTTTTATCCTTGGGTTCATGCTTTAAGGTAGAATGACATTCTTGAAAACCATAGGCACTAATGAAGTATTTTCTATTTATTGTGTTGACTAAAGGGTAAATCATTACTTTTCTTATCTGGTAACCTACATTAAGTGAATCTTTTTGGTACCAACCATTCAGTTAATGTAAAGCTTCTAGGATTTTCTTCTTTTAAACTAATTCCCTAAAAAAATCCACTCAAAGTATGTGAGTTGTTTCTAGAGGGAACTCTGCACTCAGTACGTATTAATGCTCTTGAAAAGATTCACAATTCAGTACTGCAGCCATCCCTAGTCTCTATACTTTCCTTGGCTTGGATATTATGTTCTCTCAGGCAGGTCATTCAGGAAAGAAGACATATTAAGAAATGTGAAAAAAAAGTAATAATTATCTGTGCTTTCCAGGAAAGCCCAATTAACAATTAAAGGATGTGTTGAAATTGGCTTTATCAGAAATTATGTATTTGTTCTCTATTTATTCCTACAGTGTTGTTACACAGTTCATTGCTCAGATTTAGCAGAAAGCTAAATGATAACTCAAATAAATGTTGTTTTAAACAGCTTTAACATTCTTCTGAATAACAAGTCAAAAGCAAAATGACTGAGTTTAATTGTTTAATGCTTCTTGGATGAAGAGGAATTTTAATAGGTTCATTAGGAACTATAAAGGAAAACTCAGCTTTTCCTCCTCCTGTGTAGGGAAAAACCAGCTGTCCCACAGCTGGTTTCTGAGTTTCTTCCCTGTTAGTGTCTCCTTTATTTTTACACAGAACTCCATGGCTGTCACTTCTGGCCACCAAATTTGTTGAGGTTTTTCCTCAGAACAGGCCATTCTCAGCAATGCCAGCTAAATGTTCTATTGATTAACTCAATTCTGACAGGATCTCTAGAGATCGTGTCAGATCCAACAGTCTACAAGCTCAGTCCCATGAGATTGCTTTCCACCACACTTCAGATGCCACCTGCAAAGAGTAGGTCCCCAGATAACATACAACGTCCATCTGATTTGGCTGCCCCCTCCTCAGATCTGACTAATTTGCTAGAGCGCTCACAGAACTCCAGGAAATGCTTACTTACAGTTACCAGTTTATTAAAAGATATGATAAAGAATACTGATGAACAGCCAATGAAGAGATCTATAAGGGAGAGGCCTGGGTGGGTCCTGAATGCAGGAGCTTCTGTCCCCCCCCCCCCCGGATTTGGGATGCATCGCTCTCTTGGTATGAATGTGTTTGCCATCTCGAAAGCTCTCCAAACCCCAAACTTCGGGATTTAATGGAGGCTTCATTCATCACATAGGTATGAATAATCACTAACTTCATTTTAAGCCCTTCTCCTTTCTCAAAAGATTGATGGGGGTAGGGAATTGCTGAAAATTCTAAACTTCTCATTATGGCCTGGTTTTTCTGGTGACCAGCCTCCATCCAGGAGTTACCCAGAAGCCCATCCGGTGTTGCCTAATTAGAACAAGAGTTGATCCTTGTGCTCTTATCACTTACAAATTACAAGGGTTTTAGGAGCCCTGTGCCAGGAACCTGGGGCAGAGATCAACATATATATAGTCTAGCACCTCATAGGAACAGTCTAAAATGGTTTGAAAATGTCATTAATCTTTAGGACTAAAAGATCTTAATGAGCAAAGAAGAAGAAGAAAAAAAAACCTCCTAAAGGAATGAGTAGGAATCAAGGTTAGGAGTTTGCAAAAAAGATGTATTTTTTTGTATGTATTAGCATATCTAAGCTATATTTTATTCTCACTTTCTCACAGATATCTAAAATTAATGTAGTTTATATAAGTTAAGAGTATGTCTGAGTTTGAGAAAATTTTACAAGGAATTTAATCAGATGGCAGAAGTTTAGAAAAGGCTTATATCAACTGATTTAATCTGTTAGGATATTGGAGTATCTTTTCAAAATGAGAATACCATAATGATAAAATTATATTCAAAGATTGACTAGATGGATTCTGCATTTATACAGAAATAGTTTTTCAAAACTTTACTCCAGTAAACTAATAATTATTCATTATGAAAAATTGTTCTTGCTAATCTTAGAACAGTGAATTGACCCATTATCAATATTTTGTGGAAATCATAAATTTGTAAACATAAATTATTTGCCAAGTAGTAATTATTTAACATGTAGAAAAACTATGAGGAAGTAATGAAAATGTGATTTTATAGAAAATGATAAATATTTTCTCCATTGAAGGAATAGTTGTACTCCTATGACAGTAAACATGAGTGAGAAATCATAGATTCTTTGAGTATTTAAGTACTTAATTGTCAACAATTTTGCCACTGATGTATTATTTTATATATTTATATATCTCCAAGTTTATGTGCTCAAGAAGTTGAAAATCTAATTTAGATTTATAATTTATGGAAAAGAAAATATGTAGTGTATATCTTTTGCTACACACACACACACACACACACACACACACACACACACACACGAAGCTATGTTGCTACAACTCTAATTGTAATAGGCCCTTAGAAAAGGAAGAAATTAGTGTTTTCTAGATAAACCAGTCAAGAGATAAGCAGGAAAGTACTTTCCTTGGAACACATAAGAAAGCTATGACTTTGAGAGAAAGTGACTTGCCAAGTTGCAAAACTGCCCTCAGAAGCTAAGCCCATGCCTTGTTAGTGCTGTGTTTTTATGGGCATACATTTGGCACTTGAGTGTGGTAATTCTTTCTTTAGTGCACTGGCCCACACATCACATCTATTATGTATCTGTGCCTCTTGCTCACTAAACAGCATTCCCAAATACCCCACACATTTCCAAATGCCCCTCAGGGGACATGCCAGCTCCTATTGAGAACCCTTTCAATAAATGAATTCATTTAATTATAGGAAATAAAGATTTGTGACAGAACTTTAAGATAATATAAGATACTCTTGACCAACTGAGAATTTATTATTATGGTGATGATTATTTAGTTTTTCTGCTCGCATTACTACAAAATGCTTTATGGAAATTACAAATAGAACTTTTTTCACCATCGATAAGCTATAGATAGGTTTGGCAAATAGATTAAATACTGTTGTACTGCAGGAAATTTTAATATATGATTAAACTCTATGAGTTCCTTTTGCTATTTTCCCAAGCACTTTTTTTACTCCATGTATTGATACATGTTAGTTTAAAAGTAACACTGTTGACTTGATTACAGCCCAGTAACATTCTTCCAGCATTTTACCTTACACTTGTTCCTTAGGTTCTTTTTTCTTTTCTTTAATATATTATTTATTTAATTAGTTTACGGAGAGAGTGAGAAAGCACAAACAGGGGGAGCAGCAGAGGGAGAGGGAGAAGCAGGCTCTCCGATGAGCAGGGAGCCCAACGCAGGGCCCCCTCCCAGGACCCTGGTATCATGACCTGAGCCGAAGGCAGATGCTTAACCGACTGAGCCAGCCTGGTGCCCCAGTTCCATAGCTTCTTAATAAATACCTTTGGAAGTGACTTGATACAGGGATTTTAATATGCTGCAACAAGAAAGACTGTACATCCAAAGAAGTCAGGGACCTCTCACCAGACAAAGGAAGACATATTTTTTTGTAGGGTTTGTGAGAAGGGCAGAATTTAGATAAAATTTAAATGTAAGCAATACATATTAGGCTCAAATATATATTCTCTCTGAGACTTTTAAACTAATTCTCACTCAACTTGAAATAAGTAAACTTCCAAAGATAAAGCTGGATTGAAAGTCAATTGAAACACATTTTATTTTTAAAGATTTCATTTATTAGAAAGAGGTGGGGAGCACAAGCGGGGAGAGGGGCAGGCAGAGGGAGAAGCTGACTTCCCGCTGAGCAGAGAGCCTGATATGGGACTCACTCCCAGGACTCTGAGATCATAACCTGAGCCAAAGGCAGACACTTAACCCACTGAGCCACCCAGGCGCCCTGAAACATATTTTAAGCAGGGATTACAAACCTAAAACCTATGTGCCTTCACTGGCCAGCTTACATGGGTAAAATACACAGATGAAGCTGGGTGGGGATTTTGAACTTCGGAACACTTGTCGTCTCTTCTCGATTCCATCAGCCAGGAGAGTAGCCTTCATGTGGCCCTACCAGACCTTCCAATTTTTCAAATAAGTTACAAGTTTAGATGTTTGTATGAAAGACATCAATTTTTAAAGATTTCTATTTGTCAGAGAGAGAGAGAGCATGCGTGCACAAGCAGGGAGAGTGGCAGGCAGAGGGAGAAGCAGGCTCCCAGCTGAGCAAGGAGCCCAGATGCTGGGCTCCATCCCAGGACCCCGAGATCACGACCTGAGCCTAAGAGAGATGCTTAACCAACTGAGCCACCCATGTGCCCCGAAAAGCATCAATTTTTAAATTTTGCAAATTAATATATTTTATAAACAGTGTGAGTTTAAAAAAAATACATCCATTGGATTTTATAATTTGTTAAAACATTTATTTATTTATAGTAGGATAACATCAAAAATCTACACATTAAAGGGAGGAATGTATTTGAAATTTCCAAAAGCAATTGGACCAGAATAAACTCTATAATAAATCATTCCAAGAATAAAGAGACCTCCCAATTCCAAGTTTTCCTATGTGGAATATTTAAAAATTCATCTTGCATTTGATATGCTAAATATCACAAATATTATATTTATGAGAGTAATAAAGGGAACTAATAAGCAATTATAGTTGTTTACAATGGAAAATGACTATTGTTGAAATGAATTGAGTAGGAAACATCAAAACATTAATACAAAATGGCAAAGCCTATTCCTGACTCAATAGAGTGAATTTCTGCTTAAATAATAAATGCCTCCGATGTCTTTAAAAACATGATAACCACATAGATGTAATTTGAGAAATTAAGTTCATTTTTTTAATGAAAACTCTCTCTGTACAATCAGATACCATTAGGAAGAACTTTATCTTAAGTTTAACTGTATTTCTTATCTCTTACCAATCTCTGTTTTACAAAAAAAGACTAGTACTAAATTTTGACTATACTATTGGGTGAGATCTTTTTAATAAAACAGAACAATGGTGTGATTTTTCTTTACCTTTGAGGCCACCTACTGCCAAATCATTTTATATAAACTAAACATTTTGAGGGTGCTTCCATATAGACATGCACATATGGTCAATTGTTGCGGTAATAATGCTTAAATACATCACTTCTGGAACTGAAGAAAACCAGGTAATTAAGACATGCCATAAATCAAATTAGATTCAGAAACTACATCCCAGAGAACAGAATTATTATTGCTGGAGAGAGCATTAAAGTTTATTTCCACTAGTCCTAATGTTTAAATTGAGGAAATTGAGTCCCTGAAAATGTTCCCTTTAAAATCGTGTGTGAGCTTTCAGTCGCCAAGTCCAATGTCCTGTTCTGTCTTTCCTCTTGTTTGATCTTTCAGCTGAATCTGACCTTCCTGATGTTCTCATATTTAGCTTGTACCAACTGCTTTTTCCTCGTTCTTGTTCTCAATTTTTCTCCATCTTCTGTTTCCCTGACAGTGCCATTGTGTGCTGATACTGCCCAAAGTTCTGCTTAATATTCCTCTCCTTTTACATCTCCATGTCCTGGCTGATGACAGCTATGTTTATTGCTTCAGTTATCACCAATACCTATTTTTCTAGCCCATGATCTTTATTGTGAAACTCAAATCCACATTACCATTCTTCATCTACAAAGACTTTGCTTTTCTTCATGATTTTATATCATCTTGGAAAGTTTGACAGCTTATCAACCTTGACGGGTATTCAGTCTCTATTTTTACCCTGACCCAATATGCCCTTAGTATTCAGTTGTTTTCTGAATAGATCTAATTATTTCAGCCCCACTGTGGCACTCTTTTCAAATGGCTCACTTTTTCAAGATCAACTCTTTCTGCTTTACTTCCCCAGCTCCAGGTCCCTGAAGTATTTCCAATTCCTCAAACGTGCGTTTGTGTGTTGCATCTTGAGAGAACTCTTGCCTTGGTCTGGAATCCCCTTCACTTCTTTCTCTAGTAGAATCTCTCTTCTTGTAAGTTACACAAGGGTTACAAAAGAGGAAACCAAAGCAATCTTTCCTAGGGAGATACAGGTGCCCTTTCCAAGGAATCCCTCGACTCCTCCTTGATACAAGGTTCTCTAATCAGTAATTAAAATGTCTAGTCACTTGGAGTAGTCAAAACTCTTGGTTTAATGATGTCTTGTTTCTTCCATTATCCAAGGCCTGTCACAAATAGGGAACTGATCGTAGGAGAATGGGGACATATATGTGGATTTTTCTTTTCTTTTTCTTCAGTCACCACATAGACCTGTCAATTTTTGTCCATCCTATCTAGCTTGCTTACTGTAGCTTCAGATCCCTCAGGCCAAGTGACAGTTTGGGAAGTGTGAAAGGAGAGGAGATAGGAAGTTGTTATGACTCTCTTGTGAGCTAGAGTCATAATCTCTAGGTCTGGCTGGTGATTACAGTTGGCTCTAGTAGGTGTGTTCTTTAGAGATCTCCTTTTACTGGACTCTTTCACCTACAGCTTCCTTGACCTAGATGAAAGCATTTCTACTCTAGCTCATCACTTACACAGTCTCTAGCCCCTAGGAATTTGGCAATACATTTGGCTTCTCTTTGCTGATGACCCTATGACTCTCTAGGTCATTTGGACCTAAAATGACTCCATAATGGCTTTTTCTCATGCTTGGCCACATCTGGTCCATAAGGAATAATCATCCACAAATCTGTTGGTGACAGGGGCCAATCCACTCTGTCCTTCAACTATAGAGACACATATTGGTTACCATAACAAATATAATAATAATGCAGAAGTTTGAGATATTGTGAGATTTACCAAAATGTAACATGGACATGGAGTGAGCAAATGCTGCTGGAAAAATGGCACCAAGAGACTTGCTCATCGCAGGGTTACCATAACCCTTCAATTTGTAAAGAAATACAGTATCTGCAAAGTGTGATACAGTGAAGGACAATAAAGCAAGGTGTGCTTGAATAAATAACCGTAAGGTGCAATGCAGCTGGAGGAGAGAGGAAGAGAGCCGAAGCTGCCTCATTGGTGAGCTGTACCTTAGACCCTGTGGTTGCCTTTCCTCACCTCGCCTCCTCACAGGCTTGGCTGACTCCCTAGCTTCTGGCTGTGCAGCAACCCCCCCCACCCAAGACAAGGCCAAGGGAAAAGAAAAGGGAAAAGAAGAGCCCGTATTTTCTTACTTTTTTAAATTTTGAGTTATTTTAGAATAAAAAGGAATCTCAAAAATTCTAGAGTTCCCATACACCCTTAGTTAGCTAGCTTCTCCTTATGATAACATCTTCTATATCTATAGAATGTTTATCAAAACTACACAATTAGCCCTGGTGAAATATATTAACTGCAGATTGTATTTGAATTTTATCAGTGTGCCCACTAACATCTCATTTCTTTTCCAAGATGCAGGTCAGGATCCCAGATTACATTTACTTGTCATGTCTCCTTAGCTTCCTCCAATCTGCGATGGTTCCTCATTCTGTCCACATCTTCAAAGACCTTGATATTATTGAAGAACACTAATTAGTTATTTTGCAGACTGTCTCTCAATTTGGGTTTGCCTGATAATTTCTTATGACTACATTGAGATAATGAGCTGTTGAGAAGAATACAAAAAAAAAAAAAGTTTTGTTCCCTTTTTAGTGTATCATATCAGGGGTTATATAACGTAGCCGTGTGTTACTGGTGGTGCTAATCACTTGGCGAGGGTGGGAGCTGCCAGCAATCTCCACAGTAATTTTTTCTATTTTTCTTTTTATAATTGCTAAATATTTTACAGGAGATACTGAGATTAAATAAATATTTATTCAGTCTGCTTAAATTCTCTCCTCCTAATTTCAGCATTGGTGGATCTTGCCTTCAGCAATTATTGTTGTCATGTTCTAGTAGTAGTTTTTCCGTGTCTTTAATTTCTTCTGTATTTATTAATTGGACTTGTATAAAGAAGAATTGTTATTATTTCTCTATTTACTCAGTTATTCTATTAGTACTGATTCTAGGGTAATCTATTCTTTGGTATATAGCTCCCAACAATGGTTATTTATTTTGTTGCTCGGGTTATTGCCATTTTGTCCATGGGGAGCTCTTCACATTGGCTCCTGTGCTCTTTGGATATACCTCCATACTTTTTTTTTAAGTACTTCCTTACTTTCGGGCACCAGAAAATCAGAAGATGCTCCAGATTTATCTTGTATTATTCATACCCCAACCATGGAATCAACTACTTCTCCAAAGAGCCTTGGCACTTATTATTGGAGGACAGTATTTAGAAACTAAGATCATGGGCTCTGTTTTTTTCCCATTTCTAATGGAGGGTCACTGCTTCCAGCCCCTTTTAGTAGATAGAGCTAAGTTTTATACACAGACAAACACACAGTAAGCTAACTCATGGACATACACACCTAAGTTAATTTCTCTATGTATTTCTCCACCTCTTTATAGGACTCTATTGATACTTCAACTACAGCTGGCATCAAAGGGTTAATTCTAGCCCTCTCCATTTCTTTATATCTTTAAAAGAGTTTTGACCATAAAAACCTGGCTCTCATTATCTGTAATACCTTAATTTATTTATTCAAATTTAACATTCAAATACAGTAATTATGGAATTCCTAATCCATACCCTTGTAAGAACAAATTTTGTAACTCTAATGTGTTTGTATAAAATTCTTTTGGTCTTAGCTTTACATCGTTCTGCCAAAGCACTGTTTTTCAAAGTTAGTTAGATTAGCTCCTTTCTTCCTCATACTTTTCAGGGTGGTTGGGTGATTGATTTGTTTTTCAATTAGATTCATTTATAAAGGTCCATGTAGCAGCTTATCTCCATACACTATTTTTTTTTGAAAAAAAATAGATTAAAAAAAAATAATCTCCACACTCAGTGGCAGTCTCGAACTCATGACCTTTTGGTCAAGAGTTGCATGCTCTTCCAACTGAGCCAGCCAGGCACCCCTCTATGTACCTTTTTTTTTTTTAATTAGTATACGTATAGCAGAATTCATTTTTTATGGTGTACGTTTCTATGGATTTTGACAAATGCATAGAGTTGTGTATTCACTACTGTAGTTCCATACAAATGTGCCATCATCCCAAACATTCCCGTGTTACTCTGCATAAACCTCCCCCCACCCAATACATTGACAACTGCTTTTGTTTTGTCCTAATAGCTCTGTCTTTTCCACAATGACATATTAATCAAATCATGCAATATGTAGCCATTTGGATTTGCTTCTTTTCCTTAGTAAGATACATTTATGTTTCATTTAATGTTGTTATATTCATCGATAATTCATTCTTTATTATTGAGTAGAATTCTGTTGTATGGATGTACAAAGTATTCTTCAAAGTGGCTATCATTTTGCATTCCTGCCACAAATGTATGAGCGTTCCAATTGCTCAGCATCCTCACAAATACCTGTTATTGCTAGTTGTTTTTAACATCCTAGTGGGTGTATAGCAATATCTCATCATAGCTTAAATTTTTATTTCCTAAATAACCAAAGATATTAAACATCTGTGTGTGTGTGTGTGTGTGTGTGTGTGTGTGTGTGTGTTGGCATTCATATATCTTCTTTGGTAAAGTATCTTTTGAGACCTTTTGCCTATTTTTTAAAAAAGTTTTTTAATCATTGAGTTTTTAATTATTTTCTTTTCTAATTGTTGAATTTTGTGAGTTCCTTATAATTTCTGGAGACAATTTATTTCCCATATATAATATACAAACATTTACTCCCAATCTGTTGGAATGTTTTTTTCACTTGCTGATCAATATCTTTCACACAGCAAAAGTTTATATTTTTAATAAGTCGTTTGCCAATATTTTTTCTTTTATAGATTATCTTAGTATTGTATTAAAAAGCTCTTTATGTAAGCCAAGGTCATGCAAGTTTCCGTCTACAAGTTTTATGGCTCTATGTTTTACATTTAAGGTCTATTATCTATTTTGAGGTGATTTTTGGATACTATGCAATGGGTCCAGACTCATATTTGTTAAAAAACTGTCCTTTCTTTCAATTGTCTTTGCACATTTGTTAAAAAAAAATTGTTGACTCTTACTATGTGTGTGTGTATGTGTATATTTTCTGGATTCTTTATTCTCTTACAATGATCTGCATCAATCAGGTAATGGAATCCTTCGACTTTGTTCTTTTTCAAAATTGTATTAGCTGTTTTAGTATTTTGCTTTTCTATAAAAATTTTAGAATCTTCTGTTACTATCTATAATATACAACTGGAACTTTGATTAAGACTGTGTTGAATCTATAGATCAAATTGGGTAGAGTTGGCCTCTTGATAATAATTAGTTAAATAATTAAGCCTTATTTTTATATTTGAGCCTCCAGTCTATGAACATAGTATCTTTCTCCTTTAATTTAGGTATTCTTTGATTTCTTCCTCAATGTCTCATCACTTTTAGAGTACAGATTCTACAGATAATTTGTTGGATTTATATCTCGGCATTTCTTTTGCTTTTACTTTTCCTTCTTCCTTCCCTTCTGTACTGATTTGTTAGGGAAGAAAAATCATAAACTAGGTGGTCTAAATAACAGAAATTTATTATCTCGTGGTTCTGAGGCTGAATGTCCAAGGTCAAAGCTACCAGCAAGTTCAGCTTCTTCTGAGGCCTCCCTCCTTGTCTTTCAGATGGCTGCCTTCTCCCTCTGTCTTCACATGAACTTTCCTCTGTGAGCACACTTCCCTAGTGTCTATCTCTGCATCCTAATGTCCTCTTTTTATAAGAATAGCCATCACATTGGATTAGGACCCACCCTAACGACTTCATTTTAACTTAATAACCTCTTCAGAGTCCCTAAATCCAAGTACAGTCACATCCTGAGGTACTGGGAGTTAGGGATTCAACATTAATTTTTGGGGTGACATAATTCAGCCAAGACACCTTTACCTGCCTTCTTGCCTTCCTTCTTTTGTTTCTTCCACCCCAAGTAAATGATATTGTTTTTGTTAAAAGAAGATTTAAAGTCCAATTATTCACTGCTCGTATTTGAAATTCCATCAATTTTTTATGACACCTTGCATACCAAATGATATGGCATGTTGCCCACCTTCTCCATTAGTGCCTTAAACTTATTAATCATAGTTAGGAAGTTTCTTATCAGATTCTTTGAATCTGTGTCATATCTGAGTCTCATTCTTATGATCATTTTGTCTCTTCAAGCTCTGTTTTTTCTTGCATTTTTTGTGCCCATAATTTTTGGATGAAAGACAGTTTTTGTGGGTCAGCAGAGACTGAGATATTTCTCCTATCCAGATATGTGTATGTTTTTCCTTCTATAGACCTTTACAGCAGAGTTTCATTTAATATATTTAGGAATTGGACTAGGTTTGATGTTATTGTTGTCATGGTTACTGTCATTGCATATCAGATTTTAAGTTTTTGTAGAGATAGCTTATGTTTAGGATGGAGGATGGTTTACCAAAGAAATGTCCATTTGATTCTGAGGTGTAGATCTTCTGTCTGTGCTGCACCTTAACGAGAGCCTCTGTACATGCTGTTCCTGTCCTGTGACTCTGTCAGCACTATTCTGCTGTCGCTTGTCATTTGTCACTTGTTGGCTTGTGGTGGGGTGTGCTCATTGCTTCTCTGACTAAGCCTCAGTCTTGGACATGCACTGTGTCACTGGGTCTAGGCCATGTGCTCCTCTCAGTTCCTTTGTCCCTCTCACGACAGTTGTAGGCTCAGCACATCGTACTGCCTCTCATCCAGAAGTAGGATTGTTTTCCCCCATCTTTGTCCCAGTGGTAATGAGTTTTTAGTAGTGCCCTAAGGACAGCAATTCTTCTTGCCCTTCCCACAGATTAAAGCTTGTGTTCTATAGTGTAGACAGAAAATGTTATGAGTTGAATTTTGTCCCTCCAGAAACATATGTTGGAGTCCTAACTCCCTGTATCTCAGAATGTGACATTATTTGGTGATAGGATGTTTACAGAAGTAAAAAACATTCAAATGAGTTCATTAGAGTGGACCCTGATTCAATATGACTCATGTCCTTTTAAAAAGGGAAAAATTGAGGGGCACCTGGGTGGCTCAGTCGTTAAGCGTCTGCCTTCGGCTCAGGTCATGATCCCAGGGTCCTGGGATCGAGTCCCACATCGGGCTCCCTGCTCAGCGGGAAGCCTGCTTCTCCCTCTCCCACTCCCCCTGCTTGGGTTGCCTCTCTCACTGTGTCTCTCTCTGTCAAATAAATGAATAAAATCTTTCTTAAAAAAAGAGAAAAATTGAAACGCAGAGACAGAGATGCACAAAGGGACAACCTCATGTGAACATGAAGGCAAATATTGGGGTGGTGTGTGTACAGGCCAAGGAATGCCAAGTTGCCAGCCAACTAGCAGAAGCTAAGAGACAGGCACAAAAGACATTCTCCCTCACAGTCAACAGAAGGAATCAACCAACTGAGACTTTGATCTCAGACTTCTAACCTACAGAACTGTGAGAAAAACAGTTTCTGTGGTTTAAGCCACTTCTTTGTGGTGTTTTGCTATGACGGCCCTAGCAAAATAATGCAGCGGAGAGGGATCTTTGTGGAATTTCTTTCCCTCTCATGTAGCTGTTGCTCTTTTCCCATAAGGTTGCCTCCTTTCCTGGGTCTGTTTCCAGTCTCTTCTGTGAGTGCCTGGTGCCACCAATAGAATAACAACCTACAAAAATATATGGATTCCTCAATTCCTTGGCCTCGGAGAGGTTTCACACTGTTCCCCAGTCTGCACTCACTCTTCAACTTTTGTCAGCTGTCCCAGCAGAACTCTTCTTATCAGTGTCTAGCTTCATCACCCAAGGTGAGTGCTGACTGTGCCCTGTGTCCATGTATCCAATCCTGAGATTTGGGGCCAGTTTTTTTGCTGGCAATTTGAATGGTTCAAAACAAGTTATACATTTGAAATTAATTCAGCTTGTTTTTATTAAAGTAAGGTGGGGAGCAGTGCTCCTTCTAGATTTCCATATTATTAGGCAGAAGCTGGAAGCCCCACCTCTTTCATAGTGGCAGATAAATCATATACCCAGCGGACCTTTGAGGGTTATATTTTGTTGTCTGTGTTTATGTATTGCTTTTATTTTGTTTCATCTTGCATCACACTGTGCTGTAACATTCATTGCACTCTTTGTGAAATAATCATTCAAAGTTTAGAAAATTCACATCATCAACATTTATTTTTTTCCTCATCTCTATTTCTTTTATCTCACATCATCTTCTTCAGATCCCATACTTTTGCTTTGTTTGCTTTGCTACAATGTATGTTTTAATTTTTTTTTCTGAAAGAATGTCTGGGAATTGAATTTTGTAAGTTCTTGAACTTCTTAGCCAGTATTTATTTTGGTTACATTTAATTGACACTTTACCAGAGGAAATGATCTTACTTGCAAAATAATCTCTAAAAACTTTATAAACTATGCTGTTTACCAGTAACATATATGTTTGAAGATAACAATGTTTGATGTTATTCTGATCTTTTAAAAAATCTCATGACTGGGGAACCTGGGTGGTGTAGTCGGTTGAGTGTCCAACTCTTGGTTTCAGCTGGGGTTGTGGTCTCGGGGCGGTGTGATGGAGCCCCATGTTGGGCTCTGTGCTCAGTATGGAGTCTGCTGGGAATCTCTCTCCTTCTCCCACTGCCCCTCCCTGCTGCATTCTCTCTCTCAAATGATAAATAAATCTTAAAAAATATTTAAAATCTCATGACTGCGGGGTGCCTGGGTGACTCAGTTGGTCAAATGTTTGACTCTTGATCTCAGCTCAGGTCTTGATCTCAGGGTTGAGAGTTTAGTCCCTGCATTGGGCCCCAGGCTTGATGTGAAGCCTGCTCAAAAAAAAAAAAAAAATCTCCTAACTGTGTTTTTTTACTTCTTTGGAAATTTCAATTTGCAGTTTGCAATCCTGAAACTCTGCGAAAGTTTGAACCAATCTGAGTAATCTATGAATTTTATTGTCAGAAGAATAAATCATTGTCTGCCCATGGTCTCATTTATAAGAAACCAAAATTCAAGATTTAAAGAATAATTTCTACTTAGTTTATCTAGTACAGATTTCCACTCTTTTCAAAACTTCTGTAGCATTCACTATTTTTCAAAGCAATATTTTATTAAAGCATTATTACATATTAACACGTGTGACATTTTCCACTTTATAGTTAGTTTCAAGGTAAACCTAAGTTTTATTTTTATTGTAGCAAGGAATGTAAGAATTCCACGCTATTAATACTTTACAATGTCATTGAAGTTTCATTTAAAGGCCAATTTTAAGACATTTTCAAAAAGTGTATTCCACTCTATCCACATTCATATATGTTGGTAGGCTCCCAATAACCAGATATTTATTCATTTCAAATATAATTTCTAAAGTTACAATGAAAACACAGAGAAAAAAGTCCCTTTAATTCGAGGTACTTAGGCAAAATTGTTAATGTTTTCCAATATGTCTATTGGGTGCGCAATGAAATATCAGTATAAGAAAACATAAAAATAAAATAGAATTTTGACTAGTATTTGAATTCTGAAGTAGCATTTGCCCATATTTTCTATTTATTAGTGATCATGTGCCCTTGAAAATTCCCTGCAATATCCCTAGAGCCCCCAGTTCCATTGCATTCCTTAAGATTGAATACATATCTCTGGATCATATTCTGTCAGAACAATTTGAAAGCTTAAAGGTGCTAAACTACTTTGTAGTCAATTTTCACATTAGATTCCTTCAAAAGAAAACATGGCCTGACCATCTTGTAATTAGCTCTGTTTACTGGGATTTGAGTTTTTAGTGATTTTCTTTACTATGGACTCGTGTTCCATGCTGAATGCTCCTATTTCTCTTCTTGGCTCTTTTCAATCAATGTATTAATAGAAAATGAGCAAGTAGTTTATTTTAGATGAATATAGTAATTGAAAATTGAAATGAAGAAAGTTATTCATGCTGAAGTTTCTACATGGCATTAATCTTAAAGATTTGGAATGTTGGGTACAGGAACTAAAAATAGTCATAAGAAAATGCGAGCACTGTTGGGTGGTTGACAGTGAAAGATTTAGATTGGTTAGCAATATGGTACATTGCCCTTTGATCTAATGTAAAAATGTGCAAACATTTGGCTTTTGAGGTCAGAACACAAACTTCCACAGTAAATTTAAAATCAAATAATTTTGGTTAAGAGAATACATTTATTTTAGAATATGGTTTATCTTTGGCCTTTTCTCCATATAATCAGTCTATTTTTTGTGCATCTGTTTTTGTTATACATTCTGCTAGAAATTTTGTTATTTCATTACATTTTCACAGCCATAACAGGAAGACATTATTATCCCTGTTTTTTAGCTGGAGGAATGAATGCTCAGAGACATTGTGGTAACTTTCCTCATAAATTGGAATCAGTTATACTAACCTATGTCTTTCACTCAAAAAGATCTGAGCTCTTTTTTACTGCTTTATGCTGTGTATCTGTCACTCTTATTTTCTTGTGTCCTAAAATTTATAAGGCAACTCTCTTCTCAAAGAAAAATGGACTATTTCTATACTCATTTAAAACATTTTATTAAATATGAGGGACAATTTTCATTACATAAACCAGGGCTTCACAACCTCAACGCTGTTGACATTTTGAGCTGGATAATTCTTTTGGGGAGTGGGGCTCTCCTATGTATTGTGTGTATTTTATGATGTTTAGCAATATCCCTGTCCTCTAACCACTGAATGCTAATAGCATCTCCACAGTTGTGATAACCAAAAATGGCTCCAATAATTTCCAAGTTCCTCTGGGGGAAAACCACTCAGGGTTGAGATAGAAGGTTACCATAGTATATATCTGCTTGCTAAGGCAGGATTTCTTTTCTCTTATTTAAAATACTTTTTAAACATTTACTCAGAATGTCATTTTCATCAGAAAATGGCAATTTGAGGAGGTGATAAAAGTGGGGAAGCTAAAGGAAATAGGATAGTTGAGTACTTATTTTGTATAAGATATTATGTTATTTATATTTACATAAGTTATGTCTTTTTATAACTAAACAATCTTATGAAGTATAAGTTAAATAGTTATTGTTTTACAAATAATGTGTTAAATATCTGGCCCAATCAGTTAGTCAACTATGGACTTGTGATTCAAATTCATAATTTTTCTTTGCACTAATAGTGTGACATTCCTAGTGATAATTTTTAGTCTCTTCATAAATATGTGGAAAGATGTTTCAATATACTCATCCCATCTACTGCACTGTCAACTTCTTTTCAAGAACTAGCTAATTTCATCTGAAAGTTGTTATCTTTTCAGTTTCCTTCAGCATTTATATTTTTATATCACTTATCAAAAATCTTGCCTCTCATTGGCTTGAAGGGATTTCTTTTACTTGACAATGTATTTCTGGTGTTTATTCCTTAAAAAAATAAAATCCCTAAGCCAAAAATCATTGCTTTGCCTCACTCCTGGGGTATCCTTCAAGATGATATTTATAATGTTGGAAAACTGCTTAGATGATAATAACAATAAATGGTTTTCTTCAAAACACTGTGTAGTCCTTTAAAGAACTATCAATAAAAAGACTATTAAGATACACCCTAATGCTTATAACATTGGAGTATATTTGTTAGATGTAAAGTATAAATGACCAATTATTTTGTAAAGTTAAGGTCCATTTTTCTCTTTCAGTTGAGTATATAATAGAGAACACTTTGATAAAGAAATAATGAAAATCTTTTCTTGACTAAACACATTTTAAAATAGCTTCATTCAGATGTTACTAGAAAGGAAAATGCATGTTTGTTGGAGTGTCCTTGTTAGGAGATAAACAAACTGCACTTCCTTATATTTAAAACAGTTGCAGTTTTGATTTAGCCACGATTCACCATCTGCTTCATGCAGAGAGATATCAGCTCTGCAGCTGAGATAAGCAGTTTATGATATCAAATAGATAAATGGAAGGGGACCATCATTCTCTGTCAGAAAGTAGGGTTAGGCAAACCAATTTCCATATATTACATTTCCCACTAGCGTTTTTATGTTTCTAACTTCCAGCTTACATTGGCTTACTGACACCGAACACATTTTTCCTGCTTATTGCTCACTCACATTGAGGAAGTCCAAAGCCCACAACTGTATTTCTATTTGACATTTGCTGAACATTGACATATGATACGCATATCAAGTGACAATGAGGCACAAAGGCAACATCAATTTGTTTAGGGAAATCTTTAGTTTTTCTGTCTCTGCTATGAACTGAAGGCATTTACTGGATTTTCCATTATTTTTAGAAAAATTACTCAAAATAATTAAAGTAGTTACTGTTAATCTTGTGCATGGACCATGTCTTACTTAGCTAAACTCGTCAAAAAAACTAATGCAGTGATTGATGTCAGTTGGGAAAATCATAAGAACAGAAAAGTTCAACTAAATTATTTGTATTTGTGATTTTTCATTAACTAGAATTCAGTGAATGCAATGAGCATAGTAACTTCACTGACAGATTATGTTATTTTGACAATTAAAAATTGCGTAACCTGATTCTCAGAGAATAATAAATAGCTATATTTTCTCATATAGCTATTAAATGTCAGGAAGAATGGTAGATATTTTAAAAGGATTATTTTTTTAAAGCCCCGTGCCAGTTCTGTGACAGTTCTTCTTTACAAATGAAGAAACTGAGGTTTGGAGACTAATTTATCCAAGACCACATAGCTATTAGATATCAGGGTTGAGAGTAAAACCCACCTATTATACTTCATAGATGATCCACTTTGATTCCTCAATACTACCATGTCTATGGGTACCATTACTAAGAAATGGATGTTATTTTGGGAATCTGGTTAATTATAGAACAGATGTTCTATGGAATTATAGCCATATCATGTTCTTTACTGAAGTAAAGATGTGTTCTTCCCTTCCCTTTTCCTTTTGTCATTTATTTATTTTATTTTTAAATTTGATCAACACAGTAATAATGTACATACTTTGTAATATGTCTTATAACACATGTAAGCAGCAGTCGCCTGCCTCAAACCTCCTCATAAGGTTCCTGCTTTTCAGAGGTAAATATATTTTACATTGTTAGCCGATACTTCTGGTATTTATGTTCATATTTCTAGCACATGATTATTCTGCTACTTAGCTTTTATTTTTGATTTTAAATATTATCTGTTGATTTTCTATGAAAACATAAGAGAACTTGACTTTCTTCACTGTTCCACTCAAACACATACACTTTTCCTCTTATAATCTTAATATAGTTATACCATAATTTTGGCCCCTATAAATATTCAGTGTTTGTGTTGTTATAACTATGTAAATATTGTTCATGGCTCAGTCACTTGTGTACTATGATTAAGTTCCATTCCTAGTAATAGTTTCCCCGCCTTGGAGTCAATAGTTGCTAATATTTTGTTTGAGCTGTTCAATGAATGAATTATCCACTTTATATAGTCTATCAATCATCTGACACAACAATTGTATCTAATCAATCTAATTTTATCAAACAGAATCCTCTTTCCTTCTCCAAATTCAACTTGGCCTCTAAGCCTGCTAAAGAGCACTTGTCCCAGGACTTCCCTTTACCATCATCTTAAAGAATGCTCTTCCTTTCCTTTCCATGTGGATTCTCCTGTTTCCAGGATCCAATGCATCTTTGTTTCTGTTTACTCCTTCATTTTGTGTAACATATTCTACAACATCTTTCTGAGGATGGATAGGTGGAAATTAAATGTTTGAGTCATTGGGTAAATTAATATATGTTGATTTTACCTTCACAAGTTCAGGTTCTTTATCACTTCAAGGACCACTGAGAAGGCCAAGAGCCTTCTTAGTATTAAATGAAATCATCTTCTGGACCTTCTGGGCAAATGATATTGAAAATTAAAACTACAATCTAATTTTAAGGGTAGCAAATCCACCAAAGAGACTTATGAGTAGACTGAACAACTCTCCTCTGCCAAATTATAGACCTGATAAAGAGGGACACTCTGAGCCCTTTTGTTCCTTTGTGTGGACATGTTTGAGAATCTCCAATTCCTAAACATTCCAGGCTAAGTGGCAAATCTCCCTCCTCCAGTTAGAGGAAAGCAGTTTCCTCTTGGAGACAATACAGAGACTTCAGTTCAAGACTCATAGGTTATGATTTTCTACTTCAAAGAGGGTACTCCTCACCTCTCAAAGAAGAGCCAAAGAGAAGTCACAGCACAACTTGAGCAAGGAGAATGTAGTTTCTTCTCCAGAAGTAAATATATTATACCCAGAAAGAATTGCAGGACCTCACTGCAGGTATGCTGGTAACTTGGGAATACAACTGGTGTGGTTCTTGTATTAGATCCGGGAGACCTTCATAAAAGGCCAGAAATTAAAAAAAAAAAAAAAAGACATTGGATTGCTCTTTTATGAGTCAAAGTTTAAAGTTCTGGTAAGAATTCTTGTAATCAGTCCTACTATGCTATTGGGATGACTCTTTAAAGCTTGCACATGTCAATGACCTATAGGGGAGATACCAAAATTGCCTTGATCCAAAATTGAGGAGAAGTCTAAAGATTCATGGAAGCAAAGATGTTATATATTTTCAGACCAAAGAATCTACACCCTGGACATGAAGAAGAACGAGAAGGACTCAAATTAAATTTCATTCAATAAGGCAATATAAAATAAATCACGTATTTAAGAAGTTTAATGGAGATGGTGTATTACAGACCAGGGTTGAGAGGACAACTATCATATATGGACTAGCTGCCATATATGATACTACAAAGAGTGAAGCCACTGTAAAGCCTTCATAAATCAGCTAGTCACAACCACCTCTCTAGCTAATGGATATGGGAGCTCAGCTGAGACCAGTCTGCTCCAAACGAGGAGAGTCATCCAGCTGCTTGGCTGAAAGCCAGCAGACCCTCCAAAGGAGAATCACTTAGATGACTGACAGCTGACTACAGACATATGAATGATCCTAGCAGAAGAACTATCCCAGCTGGGTCCAGATCAAATTGCAGATCCACAAAATTATGAGCCAAATAAATGGCTGTTGCTGTAAGTCATTAAATTTGGGGATAATCTATTACACAGAAAAAGCTAACTGATAGAGAAATTGGTCCATAGAGTGGGAGTGATGCCATAACAAAAACCTTGAACATGTGGCATTGCCTTGAGGAGGCTGGAAAAGTGGTGAGGAAATTATAAATTATTCTAGCAAAATAGCATATAAACTGGAAGTGCCTCCTTAGAGCTGTTAGAATGGCTATGTATATGTCTAGGAATTTATACATTTGTCTAGGTTATCTAATTTGTTGGCATATTAAATATCAACAGTAGTTTCTTACAATCCTTTGTATTTCTGTGTTATCACTTGTAATGCCTGCCCTTTCATTTATAATTTTATTTATTTGAGAATTGACTCTTTTGTAATAGTCTAAAGGTTTGTAATTTTTTTATCTTCTCAAAAACCAACTCTTAGGTTTATTAATATTTTCATTGTTTTTTGGTCTCTATTTCATGTATTTCTTTTCTGATCCTAATTATTTCCTTATTTCTGCTAACTTTAGGTTTAGCTTGCTCTTCTTTTTCTAGTTCCTTGAGGTATAAATTTAGTTTGTTTATTAGAAATCTTTCTTCTTTCTTAATGTAGACATTTATCACTATAAACTTCCCCTTAAAACAGCTTTTGCTGCATCTTGTAAGTTTTGGTATGTTGTGTTTCTAGTTTTATTTATCTCAAGATATTTTAAAATCTTCTTTCCTTCCTTCCTTCCTTCTTCCTTCCTTCCTTCCTTCCTTCCTTCCTTCCTTCCTTCCTTCCTTCTTCCTTCCTTCCTTCCTTCCCCATTGGGTTATTCAGGAGTGTGTGATTTAATTTTCACATATTTATGAATTTCTTCAATTTTCTTCCTTTTATTGATTTCTAGTTTCATACCATTGTGGTTTGAAAAGATACATGATATGAATTGTCTAACTGCCAATATTCTCTTCTCCCTTACTGACAGAACCTCAATTTTGTTGGTTCAATTTCGTTAGACACAAAGTCCCCCACTACAAAACGAATTTTCTCAGCCTCCCTTAAGCCAGGGATGACTATTAGACACAGTTCTGGACAATGCACTGCAATTAGAAATTATTTAGTATTATTTACATGAAAGCTCCTCGGAAAGAGAACAAACTTGCCTGGAACCTCTCTTTGTTTTTTGCTTTTTGTTTCCCTCCCATCAGGAAATTATTTGTGATCTTTGAAACTGAGTCAGCTATATGCATCTACTAGAAGAGGTCTAGAGAATCATAAATTCTTTTGATTCACTGAATAAATTCTTATGATGAAATATTTACTTTATGAAAAAGATAAAGCCCTACTAGGCTAAATGAATACTATTTTTTGTTATATACATTTCTGTTATAGGGAATAAGATGGAATAACATATTTAGCTCTTAAAATAGGCAGAAATCAATGGTTTTCTTCTATATACTGATTAATATAACTCTCTTTTTCTACTGGGCCATTACATAATGAAAATCAAGTATAAATGCAATAATTATCTTAAAGATATTGTGAGGCTTAATGTAAAAGACTCAGAAAATCTGAAATTCATTATTAGAATTTGTTGCATTTTTCTAAATGCTTAAGTATATTAATTATAGAAGAGGTAAGTAAAAGTGAACACTAATGAATATTTTCCCCAAAGAACGACTATGTTAAGCTTTAGTCCGAATTTATAAATAGCAGAAGATATATGTAATTAAAAAGTCATCATCTTACAAATAAGTCTGCTATCTATCTGCTTGTTGTTTTGTTTTACATAAAAAATACTTGTGAAATTACCACAAATCCATGTTGTATGTTGGCAATGGAGAAATTACAATAAATAGAATGTATTTGCAATTGAAAGAGTAAATAAAATTAGAAGAAACACACAGCAGAATCTCTTACTTCTTTATTATAATTTATGTAACATAATAATGAAAATATTGAATGTGCAATCATTAGAGAGGCAAGAAGGGAAAATAATAGAACTAATTGGACATGCAAGTACATAATTAATAAAAGAATTAAAAAGAGAAAAAATTAATGCAGATAATTAAAATCTCAGGTTCACTTATTTTTCTTTTCTTTTTTTTAAATTTTTTTCTGCCTCTGGAAGCAAACCAAGAATAGTCACAATTTTCGGGCCTTATATGTTCTTGGCAATTGATGTTGTGATATGTGTTGGTCAGCTCAGGCTGCCATAACAAAATACCACAGACTGACTTAAAGAATCTTAAAGAGGTCCAAGATCAGAGTCCATGTGATGTAGGTTTCATTATGAGGCCTCTCTTCTTCCCTTACGGGTATCTCCTATCCCACTGGATGCCCACTGACTTCTTTGTGTATTCATGGGGCCAGAGAGAGGGAGGTTTCTAGTGTCTTTTCTTATAAGGGCCCCACCCTCTTATGAGAGTCCCACCCTCATGAGCTCATCTAAACCTAATTATGTCTCAAGGGCCTCATCTCCAAATGCCATCAAATTGGGGGTTGAGGCTTCAACATATGAATTTTGTTGGGGCACAAACATTCAGCCCATAACATGATAAAAGCTTTTTATTGTGATTATCAAATTGATTACATTAGCAAGCTAACAACTTTACTAATAGTGTAAAACAAACACCTATTCATTCAATGTGAATGCAATTACATTTTGATTCGTTTAAGTAGGTCTGGGTCCTATCTTTCATTGTAAAGCCTTTAAAACTTATTTGAGGATGCTGGATGTGATAACAGTGCTTCTTTCTGGATAGCAAGAGGGTTTTTCTTCCTTTTAAATTTAATCTTGGGTATTTGGTAGACACAATTATGAGGACAGGGGACATGTTCTTTTTGCCTTGGGGACAAAAGATTCACTGTGGTTGTGGATTCACTAACAACCTAATCTTTTGGTATCACTACCTTTGCTCTTAATCTTTACCCAGCCAAATCTCAGAATTCTGACATTTCTTTTTACACTATAAAATTAAGATAAAATGAGTTAAAGTATATGGTTGGTGGTGTGGAGAATTCCAAAATGGTGTGAAGAAGTGTATAGACTTGCCAACGAGTCATCAAATTCTCTGAGGATAAGTTTATCTACAAATAAATGGTTGAGAAACAGTAACAAAAAAAAGAACACCCATGGATCCCAATTCTCACTGATAGATTTACCTGTTTTCTGTATACACATGCTTTTAATGTATGTATTAAAATCACACTGTATAAAAAGCTCTGAGATTGAAATCACACCTAGATCGTAAGCCCTTTCTGTCCTGAGGAGTTGTGGGACCTTCTAAACATGTTGAACTTTGGATTTCTTCATAGGCTCATGAAGACATCAGGGTTAATAATGTCTAATGTTCCTCCAAGCAATTAACTGTTCATGATTTTCCAATCAGTTTATCAGAGGGTTGAACCGTAGCACTGTTCTGTTCAGGTTTGTTAAAACAAACAAGAAATCCACCTTGATTTTCTTAAAGGAAGAGAAGATGATAGGAGTAGGCTCTTGTAGTCAAAAATTCTTCTAAACCAAGAAGAAACAAAGGAAATTCCAGGAGGAGGCACTGGAAGGAGGAAGAAGGAAATAATGGTTTGGTTTTGTTTTGGTTCTTTGCCTAGAGTTGAGGGTCATCAGGCCATACAAGGATGACTAAGGCAGAAGAAGGGACAGGTTTGGGAAGAGGTCTGGGGTATGCACTGAACTTTTCTTTGACTCTTAGCTTTTAAGCCAAAATAATTGATTCAGAATTAAGAATTCCTCATATCAGTGAGATCATATGGTACAGGTCATAACATAATAAAAAAAATTATTGATTCAGTGCTGTGCAAAGAGAAAAGCTATTGATCTCTCACTGTGTGCTTTTTAGTGACTGCGAGCTGCACATTAAGTGCTGATACTGTCTGTGTATCTTTCTTCAGTTTTAATAGAAGTTATTACTGGAGGATATGTTGAAAAGGAGACATTATAAACATTTAATCAGTTCAAAGTATGATCAATATACCCAGTAATGCTCGTATCACGGCATTTTGTGAAAAAGTTAATAACAGGAAAGTGTGAGACATGAGCCCATTGCAGATGTGTGAGGAAATATTTTACTTGTGGAAAATGACTTAATACTCAAAATCCAAAACCTAAATTACAAAATCTAATTATATGTAAGTCATGCATAAAGATAGTTTAAGAACATGCTCATCCTTTCCCCAGAGCCCATACAAAATACTTACATATTTTTCTAATATTTACAATACCAGTTAACTGAAGGATTCTATTTTTTACTGAAAAATACCCAACATTAATAGAAGAAAGAAGCAGAATGTGCATGTTTATCTAACTAGTTTCCCTGCTTCACGTTTATTTTTTTAGGCAAAATGTTAATCATTGCTAATAGTTTTGCGCAGGATTATCAATTATAAAGTTCCTCTGTTTTTCTCAAGAAAGGATATGAAAGTGTTCTCCAAATTCTTATCCCTAGGGTATTGTGAGGGGGGCGGGTTGGGGTGGGGGCTCTGAGTTCCTTACAATAGTTGAAGACACGATCCTTCTGTTTCAATACTAACAGTGTTTGGTATATTCAAAATCAATGTTGGCTCTTAATACTATGTTTGTCATAGTGGAAGAGTCTTCACTAGTTTGTGAATAAAATAGCTTTCTGCTAAAGAGCTTCTGGCTGAAGATTAGGTCACTTGAGGAAGTCTCTCCTACATAGTTTCTTGGTAACTTTTTGGATCCACATAAATGCAGTCCAAAGTCATGTGCTTTAACTGTAAAATGAAACCATTATTCATTTTAAAGTTATTCTCAAGTGGCATCTATTTTCATTTTGGTTTTATATTAGTGATTTCTTCTAGCCATACAATATTCTTCAAAGCCTAATTAATGGGTTTTGCACTAAACTATATTTTTGAGTGTCTTATTGATCTTTTTAATGAAGGACTTTGGTGCTGTTTATGAGGAAAAGATCTTATTAAACTATCCAGAAAATTTACTTTAAACTTTCCTTTTCTGTGACTGTTCTTTTAATAAAAACTTTATTGGATTTTCTGACAAGAAACTCAGCAGGAGATGTTTCCTTCATTAGAAAATTTACAGTGCTTAAGGGAGTAGACTATGTTAGATTTTTATTTTCAAATTCATTACACTTTTTTTCTTATATTTGGCTAGTGGGACATTAGGCAGGAAGGAAATTGTCTTGCATTTTCCCATACCTGATAATCTGTGTTTTTTTTACAATGATTTTTGCAAAATCTGAGCTTAGAGGTTTTACACAAGGCATAAAAATTTGGGGAGATATGTAAAATATGAAATTCCTATCCCAGGATAAAGAGAAATAATAAACACATACACAGCAGAACGTTTTATCTAAATTTCATTCTACCTGATGACGTTTTCACACTTCTGCAGCAGCTGCAGCACATATGAATTCACTGCGGCTTATTAGATCTATAATCTGATTTTGGCTTCTGGGAATTTGTTTTTTTTTTTTCCCCCTGAAGTTTTCATATGAGTACATTTACTTTAATCTGCATAAAAATATTCACACCGTCTGGAGCTAAGAAAAGGATTCTTATGTAAATGAGTTATTTAAAATTCTGAATAACAGCTTCAGACAAATGGAGGAGAAATGACAGGGAATTAAAACTTTGGAGGAATATTTTCAATATGGTAATTGGATTCAAATAGTTTATTTTTTTGGAGAACATCAAAGCTTGTGCCCAGATTAAGTGAAAGTTAGAAGACATTTGAATATATTTAAACTTTAAAATTTTTCTAACAATTTAAAAATGTAATTCCTACATTCATTATACTGCCTTATTATGCCCCAGGCTTCTTCATGTCAGTTTTCTGAGTGTGAGTGATAATATTGATCAAATCTTTCTGACATGGGTATGAAAGACAACTGACCAAATAGGATGGACAGTAGGCCAAAAACCTTTGTTCAGAACACCTCAGTGTCTACAGGATGAAACATCAATCCTGGCTCTCATTAATTGCTTTACTTTTGCTTCATCATGGATTGCCATAAGGAATCTCTGGGTCCTATGACTTCCTTTGACCCTTAGGCATTTTCTTTTCATTCCCTGGACCACCTGGATCTTAGATCTCTGGCCAGAATCTCTTCTCTTCCCAATCTCTTCAAACTGAGGGTTGCTGGAGGGGAGGAGGGTGGAGGGATGAGGTAACTGGGGGGTGGACATTAAGGAAGGCATGTGATATAATGAGCATTGGGTATTATATAAGGCTGATGAATCACAGACCTGGACCTCTGAAACCAACAATATGTTATATGTTAATTTAAAAAAAATGTAAACTTTTCAATGTCTCAGATTGCTTCAGTAGTATACATTTATGTAATAAAAATACTAAATATAAAAGTGGGATTTTATTTACCTTTTGATATATATGAAGGTGTGTTACCACACCCTCCCTTCTCTTCACCATCCTACCCTAAACATCCTTGATATATTTTACCAATTTATTTTTCATCAAATGTATATAAAAGTACCCAACTCACTTTTCCACACCAGAAGTGATTGATACTTTTCATGTTTATTAAGCATATATGCATCACAATGCTATCTTATTATTTACATTTTAAATCAGATATTCTGGCCATTATATCTAAATGCTTAGCAGGGATTGGCTTGGGGGAAGTATTCTACTTACCCACCGTTATCTTTGTGAAAATGTGCCTAGCAATTTTCCCTTAAACATGCATAATTGTATTTGGATATATAAAAGAAATTCCAAGATAGCTCATTTATGAAATCCTGAATATTACTTGAACTAGGTTTAACTGAGGATCATAAGACATTACCTAATTACATGAGTATATATATCAAAGAATTAAAATAACAAGTTTGGCTTGTGAAAAAGTTGTTAGTTCTGTCACAAATAGTATTAATATATTAATATAATTGCTCTATCCTCCATTGTTAGTTCTATTTTAACTTTTTCATTGCAAAGTATAAAATTTAATGAGTATTCACAAGGGGCTCACAAAGCATTCATTCTGATACCAAATCAATGATCAAGGCTTTATTTACATAAATAAGCAAATTTTATGTTAAGTTAAACTAGAGTCAAAATCAAAGAATTAATAAAGGTTCTTGAAATTTTTTAGAAAACTGGAGAAGATTTTAAAAGAAAATACATCTCTCCCTTGATAGAACAAGCTAATTTACAGTCCTATTTCAGATACATGGCAATTTTCCCATGTCTTATTAACCTAACTTTCTCGTTTCTTTTCATTAACACCTGGTTGGAGCTCAGTACCCCATTGTGAAACACCTGTCCACAGTTAACAAGGTGTTAATTGTAAAAACAATAAAAAGTGGAGTCAGGGAATTAGTTCACAGATTCTTAAATTATAAATAATTCAAGATAGTAGACAATAAAAAGAGGTTATTTTTTATAAGAATCAATAGTTTATAGTGATTCTAGCTCTGTAACTTTGGGCAAGTTCTTGAACCTCTCAGTGCCTTACTTTACTCATCTTGAGAATGGGGATATTGATCATGTATATGGCATAAAATTCTTGTAGCGATCAATGTAGGCAATACAGGTAAATGTTTAGCACATGGTAAGCACTAAAAAATAATAGTGTCATCACTGAAGTTATTTTTAATACTTTTGGTTGGATTTTTCATATATGCATTTTTATGTGCATGAACAGAACATTACATTTTACTATAGATATATATGATTTTCATTGTTCTATGTGCTATTGTGTTCACTCAGTCAACAATTCCATGAAAGTTAGTGAAGTGCTCTGTACTATTTTCTCATGGCTAATGATTTTGAGTGTACATAAAGCAAATGCTGTGAGCCAATGTGGTTTCTAAGTATTGTGATTTGAACTTATTCTACAATTTGCATTTTTTTACTGCATGTGGATTTTCTGCCATGTATATTTGTTTCTGGTGAATGATTTGATCTATAATGGCTTTTAAAAAGTACATTTGATATTGCATTAAAAAACTGAAAGAGAATCCTGCTAAATATTGATAGAGACATTTTGACTTTTACTACTGTACATGCTGACCTACTGACACAACTGTAAGACTGATTAAAATATATGAGGCATGCGTGTTGGGGTATTGGAAACAAGGAACACAGCACAGTGGTTCTTGAGAGAAGGAAATGCATTAGGTGAATCCTGTTATTGTCTCAGTTCTTAGCATGGTGGCATGTCCTGCTGTGGCCCAGAGAGGTGGTCCTGTTGATTTGAGGAGAAAGTGACTTGGTCTCCAACTAATGGATCATCTGAGCACAGTCACAAAAGAGAGGGAACTCCTAAAAGGAATCTCCAAAATTCTGTAACTTGTAGTTACCATGGGGTTTTGAGTGAAGGCTAGACTGTACATGAAGACAAACCAGAAAGTCCAAGCAGAGTTCACCTGTTGGGTTGAAGCTAAACTGTGATACCAGAGTCATGCAACACCAGAGGAAAGAGACATTGACTAGCACATCAGCACCCAGTTGAGTCTCATGAAAGACCATGTTGAAGGATGGACGACCATGCCATAAAATAAATGCCACTTTCTAGGACTAAGTTCAATACCAGAGTCAACCTTCTCCAACCAAAAATAAAACCAAACGTATTTGAACCAAAAGTTTCAGCCAGTAATTTAACTGCCTGGTAGAACAAAAATCAATACTCTTTAAAAGAAAATGTCACAATCTCAATCTTTATAATCATTATATACAATGTCCAACATATAATTGGAACTTCTAGACATGTAAAGAAGTAGTAAAATATCCATAATCAAGGAAGAGTCACTGCAACAGCTAAGGCATTGCTCTTCTCAGATGAATACTTTGAAACAGTTATGAAGTACATTCTTAAATATTTGAAGAGAGTATAATTATAAAAAGTGACTATATAGCGAATCTCAGCAGATAAATCAGGGCTATTAAAAAGAAAAATAACAATTGAATGGAATTATTAGACCGGAAATGAAAATTTTACTAACCAGTGTTATCAGCATTGAGATTGCAGAAGACGACTGATAAATATGAAGAAAGAACAATAGAAACTATTTAGTCTGAAGAAAAATAAGAAAAATGGTTAAAAAATCCTGGAGTCTCAGTGATTTGTGAGACAATATCAAACAGGATAACATAACTGTAATTGGAATTTCAGGGGAAAACGTTCAAGAGAATGGAGGAGAAAAAAATATGTTTGAAATATTTGAAAAAAATGTTTAAATTTTCCAAGTATTTGTGAAAGATATAAGAAACTCAGTAAACCTCTAAGTGTCAGGATATATACAAAGATATACCTAGGCACATTATAGGCAAGTTGCTAAAATATAAAGAGAAAGTTTAAAAACAGCCTGAAAACTTAGATATATGCAATACATGGGACCAAATACATATAAGATGACTGATTTTTCATCAGACCAATGGGCAAGGGAAGGCAGTAGAATACTATAAAAGTGATGGCTATTGAGGAGGACACATGTTGCGATGAGCACTGGGTGTTGACACCCAGTAATGAATCGTTGGACACTACAACAAAAACTCATGATATACTATATGTTGGCTAACTGAACATAATGAAAAAAAATAAATAAATTGCAAAAAGCCAAAAATATTCTTCAAAAATGAGGGCACAGTCAAGACATTTGCAGATTAAAACATGGAAATTGTCACCAGCATATCTGTAGTATAAGAAATTTAAATGAAGTTCTTCAGGAAAATGACACCATATGGAAGCTTATATTTTGAAGAAGAAATTAAGAGCAACAGAAGTGCTAAACGTGTGGGTAAATATGAAAAATAATATTTTACATATATTAATTTTTTAAAGAAAAGTGAATATTTGAAGTAAAAATAACATTTCCTTGTGAGACTTAAACCTTAAATACGTATAAAATAAATGTGCCTATAGTACCAAATGTGGAGAAAGTACAATAATTTTATTAATGTAAGGTTCTTGCATGTTACATGAAGTCATATAATGTTATTTTTAAGTCTAAAGTAGTAATTTGTTATTGTATATTGTAAGCCCTGTAGCACTAATTCTAAATTGTGATTTTTTTCCCTCATAGGACATTTGGAAGTACATGAAAAAACAGTACTGGCATCTAGAGGACAGAGGCCAAAGATGCCAGTAAATATCCTGCAACATACAGGGCAGCCCCCTCACGGCAAAGAACTATCCAGCCTTGAATGTCAATGGTGCTAATACTGAGAACCTTACCCTAGAAGAACTATTTAAAGAGTTAAATAAAGAGGTATGGCTGAAATGCCAACAGAGGAACTAAATTAGCATATGGAAAAGTATTAACTAACCCAAAAGAAGACATGAAAGGAAGAATTAAGGAAAAAGAAAAAAAAAAGTTGTGGCAACTAGAAAGCAAATAGCAAGATGGTAGACTTTGTCTTACCCTGTAAGTATATTAAATGTATATTTAGTATAAGTATATTGTAGTAAACTAAATACTCTATTTTATAGGCAGTGATTGTTATGATTAAAAATATATATGCTATTTATAAGAGACAGTTTACACAGAAAGATTAGATATAAAATAATGAGAAATGCAAACATAAGAAAGCTGGAACATCTCTACAAATATCAGACAAAAGAGAAGAGAGTATTATCAGGAAAATGAAGGTACATTGTGATGATAAAATGTGTGCCTTCATCTAATAAAACTTCAAAATGCATAGAGCAAGAATCGATAGAACTACAGGCAGATATCAGTAGTTCTGCAATCATATATGGAACTTATTATCACCTTTCACATAGTAATTTATAGACTAGATAAAGATGTCACAAAATGCATAAAATATTTAAAGACTATCAAACAACTGACATTACAAAAAAACAAAAACAACAAAAAACACTACAATTCCATAACCAGAAAACAAACTTTCTTTTCCACTGTATATATAACAAGCAAAATAAATTTTTGGAATGAAAAAAAAATTAAAACTTCTACACTGAAAAGTACAAAATGTTGAGATGACCTAAATAAATGGAAAAGAAACAAACCATTCTCATGAACTGGAAAATCTAATATTGTCAAGATGTCAATTCTTCCAAATTGATGCATATTTTCAGTACAATGTCAATAAAAATGCCAATAATCTTCCTTTGAAGAATTTGATAAATTTATTCAAATATTAATACGGAAATTCAAAGGACTTAGAAGACTCACAATAGTCTTGATCATCGTAAGGACACACACTACCTGATAGTGAAACTTATTATAAACATAATAGTACAATATGCTACTTGGGCAAAAGTAGAAAAACAGATCAAAGGCAGAACAGAATAGAAAATCCAGAATAGAAAAAAATCACATTTATAAAGTCAATTGATTTTAGAAAAATTCTAGGGGAAAATCAATGAGAGAAGGATTTTTTTCCAGCAAGAGTTTGAAAAAGATTGAAAAATATTTGAAAAATATTTTTTTCAAAGATCTTTACATACATGACAGACAAAGGTGTATGTACTGAATCTAGAAATAATTCATACAAATTGATATAAATGTCAAATAATCCAATTTAAAACCTAGCCAAGAGATTTGAAACAGTGTTTCACAAAAGAAGGCATATGAGCCACAAAAGGTTTATAGATGGCCAATAAACAAGTGAGAAAACTAATATCATTTCTTCTCAGAGAAATAGAAGTTAAAACCACAACATAGAATTCTACTGGAATTGCTAAATTAAAATGACAAGAACAGTTGATTAGCAAGGTTGTGAAGTAATTCAAACTCTCCTACCTTATTAAGGAAGTATAAGATCATATGACCACTTCAGGGACACATTAAACTTGAGCAAAAAGTTATAGTCAAGTAAGGATTAGTACAGGTCTTTTGGCACTGTGAAGAGCATTATAAAAATCACTTTAGCCTGAGAGGGTTGACCAATAATTATATGAATGAAGATTAAAATAAAGTAAACCTTAAAACATTTATCGAGTCAGAGATTTGAGAATTAAGGCTGATTAACTATAAAAGCACCAAGGAATAAGATTTAATAAATCCATATAGTGCTATTAGAAAAATAGTTCTATAAAAAAATCATTCGTGGCAAATAGAAGCTGAGAGAGGCACTGTTTTGTGGGGATGTGCATGAATTCTTTTTTTTTATTATGTTATGTTAATCACCATACATTACATCATTAGTTTTTGATGTAGTGTCCCATGATTCATTGTTTGCATATAATACCCAGTGCTCCATGCAGTACATGCCCTCTTTAATACCCATCACCAGGCTAACCCATACCCCACCCCCCTCCCCTCTAGAACCCTCAGTTTGTTTCTCAGAGTCCATAGTCTCTCATGGTTCATCTCCCCCTTTGATCTTCCCCTCCTGCTATCTTCTTCTTCTTCTTCTTCTTTTTTTTTTTTGTTAACATATAATGTATTATGTGTTTCAGAGGTACAGGTCAGTGATTCAAAGGTCTCACATAATTCACAGCACTCACCATAGCACATACCCTCCCCAAAGTCTAACACCCAGCCACCCCATCCCTCCCAAACCCACCATGCCAGCAATCCTCAGTTTGTTTCCTGAGATTAAGAATTCCTCATATCAGTGAGGTCATATGATACATGTCTTTCTCTGATTGATTTATTTTGCTCAGCATAATACCCTCCAGTTCCATCAATGTCGTTGCAAATGGCAAGATTTCATTCCTTTTGATGGTTGCATAATATTCCCCTGTATATCTATACCACATCTTCTTTATCCATTCATCTGTCGATGGACATCTTGGCTCTTTCCATAATTTGGCTATTGTGGACATTGCTGCTATAAACATCTGGGTGTATGTAACCCTTCAGATCCCTACATTTGTATCTTTGAGGTAAATACCCAGTAGTGCAATTTCTGGATCGTATGGTAGCTCTATTTTCAACTTTTTTTTAAAGATTTTATTTATTTATTTGAGGGAGAGAATGAGAGAGAGAGAGAGAGAGCATGAGAGGGGTGAGGGTCCGAGGGAGAAGCAGACTCACTGCTGAGCAGGGAGCCTGATGCGGGACTCGATCCCGGGACTCCAGGATCATGACCTGAGCTGAAGGCAGTTGCTTAACCAACTGAGCCACCCAGGAGCCCTATTTTCAACTATTTGAGGAACATCCATACTGTTTTCCAGAGTGGCTACACCAGCTTGCATTCTCACCAAGAGTGTAGGACGGTTCCCCTTTCTCCACATCCCCTCCAACATCTGTCGTTTCCTGACTTGTTAATTTTAGCCATTCTGACTGGTGTGAGGTGGTATCTCATTAAGGTTTTGATTTGGATTTCCCTGATGCTGAGCGATGTTGAGCACTTTTTCATGTGTCTGTTGGCCATTTGGATGTCTTCTTTGGAAAAATGTCTGTTCATGTCTTCTGCCCATTTCTTGATTGGATGATTTGTTCTTTGGGTGTTGAGTTTGATAAGTTATTTATAGGTTTTGGATACTAGCCCTTTATCTGATATGTCATTTGCAAATATCTTCTCCCATTCTGTCGATTGTATTTTGGTTTTGTTGACTGCTTCTTTTGCTGTGCAAAAGCTTTTTATCTTGATGAAGTCCCAATAGTTCATTTTTACCCTTGCTCCCTCCCTCGCCTTTGGCGATGTTTCTAGGAAGAAGCTGCTGTGGCTGAGGTCAAAGAGGTTGCTGCCTGTGTTCTCCTTTAGGATTTTGATGGACTCCTGTCTCACAGTTAGGTCTTTCAACCATTTTGAGTCTATTTTTGTGTGTGGTGTAAGGAAATGGTCCAGTTTCACTCTGTATGTGGCTGTCCTATTTTCCCAACCCCATTTGTTGAAGAGACTGCCTTTTTCCATTGGACATTCTTTCCTACTTTGTCGAAGATTAGTTGACCATAGAGTTGAGGGTCCATGTCTGGGCTCTCTATTCCGCTCCATTGATCTATGTGTCTGTTTTTGTGCCAGTACCATAGCTTCTTGATGATGACAGCTTTGTAATAGAGTTTGAAGACTGGAATTGTGATGCCACCAGTTTTGCTTTTCTTTTTCAGAATTCCTCTGGCTGTTCGGGGTCTTTTCTGGTGCCATACAAATTTTAGGATTATTTGCTCCATTTCCTTGAACAAAGTGGATGGTTTTTTGATAGAGATTGCATTGAATGTGTAGATTGCTCTAGGTAGCATTGACATATTCACAATATTTTTTTTTCCAATCCATGAGCATGGAACGTTTTTCCATTTCTTTGTGTCTTCCTCGATTTTTTTCATGAGTATTTTATAGTTTTCTGAGTACAGATTCTTTGCCTCTTTGGTTAGATCTATTCCTAGGTATCTTATGGTTTTGGGTGCAACTGTAAATGGGATCGACTCCTTCTTTTTCTTTCTTCTGTCTTGTTGGTGTATAGGAATGCCACTGGTTTCTGTGCATTGATTTTATATCCTGCCACTTTACTGAATTCATGTATGAGTTCTAGCAGTTTTGGGGTGGAGTCTTTTGGGTTTTCCACATACAGTATCATATCATCTGCAAAGAGTGAGAGTTTGACTTCTTCTTTGCCAATTCAGATGCCTTTTATTTCTTTTTGTTATCTGATTGCTGTGGCTAGGACTTCTAGTACTATGTTGAACAGCAGTGGTGATTGTGGACATCCCTGCCATGTTCCTGACCTTAGGGGGAAAGCTCTCAGTTTATCCCCATTGAGAATGATATTCTCTGTGGGTTTTTCATAGATGGCTTTTATGATATTGAAGTATGTAACCTCTGTCCCTATCCTCTGAAGAGTTTGGATCAAGAAAGGATGCTGTACTTTGCCAAATGCTTTTTCCACATCTATTGAGAGGATCATATGGTTCTTGTTCTCTTTTATTAATGTATTGTATCACATTGATTGATTTGCGGATGTTGAACCAACCTTGCAGCCCAGGGATAAATCCCACTTGGTCATGGTGAATAATCCTTTTAATGTATTGTTGGATCCTATTGGCTAGTATTTTGATGAGAATTTTTGCATCCATGTTCATCAAGGATATTGGTCTGTAATTCTCCTTTTTGATGGGGTCTTTGTCTGGTTTCGGGATCAAGGTAATGCTGGCCTCATAAAACAAGTTGGGAAGTTTTCCTTCCATTTCTATTTTTTGGAACAGTTTCAGAAGAGTAGGTATAATTCTTTTTGAAATGTTTGGTAGAATTCCCCTGGGAAACCATCTGGCTCTGGGCTTTTGTTTTATGGGAGATTTTTGATAACTGCTTCAATTTATTTGTGCTTATAGGTCTGTTCAGGTTTTCTATTTCTTCCTGGTTCAGTTTTGGTAGTTTATACATCTCTAGGAATGCATCCATTGTTCCAGATTATCTAATTTGCTGGCATAGAGTTGCTCATAATATGTACTTATAATTGTTTATATTTCTTGGGTGTTGGTTATGATCTCTTCTCTTTCATGATTTTATTTATTTGGGTCCTTTCTCTTTTCTTTTTGTTAAGTCTGGCCAGGGGTTTATTCAATCTTGTTAATTCTTTCAAAGAACCAGCTCCTAGTTTCATTGATCTGTTCTACTGTTCTTTTGATTTCTATTTCATTGATTTCTGCTCTGATCTTTATTATTTCTCTTCTCCTGCTGCGTTTAGGCTTTATTTGCTCTTCTTTCTCCAGCTCCTTTAGGTGTAGGGTTAGGTTGTATGTTTGAGACCTTTCTTGTTTTTTGAGAAAGGCTTATATTTTATATACTTTCCTCTCAGGACTGCCTTTGCTGCATCCCAAAGATTTCGAACAGTTGGGTGTTCATTTTCATTGGTTTCCATGAATGTTTTTAATTCTTCTTTAATTTCCTGGTTGACCCATTCATTCTTTAGTAGGATGCTCTTTAGCCTCCATGTATTAGAATTCTTTCTGACTTTCCTCTTGGGATTGAGTTCTAGTTTCAAAGCATTGTGGTCTGAAAATATGCAGGGATTACTCCCAGTCTTTTGGTACCAGTTGAGACCTCATTTGTGACCCAGGATGTCATCTATTCTGGAGAATTTTCCATGTGCACTAGAGAAGAATGTGTATCCTGTTGCTTTGGGATGGAATGTTCTGAATGTATCTGTGAAGCCCATCTGGGCCAGTGTGTCATTTAAAGCTTTTATTTCCTTGTTGATCTTTTGCTTAGATCATCTGTCCATTTGAGTGAGGGGCATGTTAAATTCTCCTACTATTATTGTATTATTGTCAATGTGTTTCTTTGATTTTGTTATTAACTGCCTTATATAATTTGCTGCTCCCATGTTAGGGGCATAGATATTTAAAATTGTTAGATCTTCTTGTTGGATAGACCCTTTAAGTAGGATATAGTGTCCTTCCTCATCTCTTGTTATAGTTTTTGGTTTAAAATCTAATTTGTCTGGTATAAGGATTGTCACCCCAGCTTTCTTTTGATGTTCATTAGCATGGTAAAATTTTTCCACACCTTTGCTTTCAATCTGTAGGTGTTTTTGGGTCTAAAATGAGTCTCTTGCAGACAACATATTGATGGTTCTTGTTTTTTTATCCAATCTGATACCCTGCGTCTTTTGATTGGGCATTTAGCCCATTTACATTCAGGGTAACTATCGAAAGATATGAACTTAGTACCATTGTATTCTCTGTAAGGTGACTGTTACTGTATATTATCTGTGTTCCTTTCTGGTCTATGTTACTTTTAGGCTCTCTGTTTGCTTAGATGACCCCTTTCAATATTTCTTGGAGGGCTGGTTTCGTGTTTGCAAATTCTTTTAGTTTTTGTTTGTCCTGGAAGCTTTTTATCTCTCCTTCTATTTTCAATGACAGCCTAGCTGGATATAGTATTCTTGGCTTCATATTTTTCTCAAATAGTGCTCTGAAGATGTCACACTAGTCCTTTCTGGCCTGCCAGGTCTCTGTGGATAGGTCTGTTGTCAGTCTAATGTTTCTATCATTGTTGGTTACAGATCTCTTGTCCCAAGCTGCTTTCAGGATTTTCTCTTTGTTTCTGAGATTCATAAGTTTTACTATTAGATGTTGGGGTGTTGACCAATTTTAATGATTTTGAGGGGGGTTCTCTGTGCCTCCTGGATTTTGTGCCTGTTTCCTTCCCCACATTAGGGAAGTTCTCTGCTATAATTTGCTCCAATATACCTTCTGTCCCTTTCTCTCTTTCTTCTTCTTCTGGGATCCCAATTATTCTAATGTTGTTTGTCTTATGGTATCGCTTATCTCTCGAATTCTGCCCTCGTGATCCAGTAGTTGTCTCTCTTTTTCTCAGCTTCTTTATTTTCCATCATTTGGTCTTCTATATCACTAATTCTCTCTTCTGCCTCATTTATCCTAGCTGTTAGAGCCTCCATTTTTGATTGCACCTCATGAATAGCCTTTTTGATTTCGACTTGGTTAGATTTTAGTTCTTTTATTTCTCCAGAAAGTTTGTCTAATATCTTCCAGGCTTTTTGCTAAGCCCAGCTAGTATCTTTAAAATCATCATCTGAACTCTAGTTCTGACATATTACTAATGTCTGTATTGATTAGGTCCCTCGCAGTCGGTACTGCCTTTTGTTCTTTTTTGAGGTGATTTTTTCCATATTGTCATTTTGTCCAGAGGAGAATAGATGAATGACAGAACAAAATGCTAACAGGGTAACAATGACCCAAGAAAAATATACACTGAACAAATCAGAAGAGATCTGAAACTGGCAGAAAAGAAAGGGAAAGAAAGAAAAAAGAAAAAAAAAGATAAAAACAAACAAACAAAAAAACCAGAATATGTTCTGGTTTTTAAATTTAATTTAAAAAATTTTAAAATTTAAAAAATTTTAAAAAAGGATTGATAAGATGTTGGTTGAAAAAGGGAAAAAGAAAAATTAAAAAAAAAATAATTAACTTTGAAAGACTAAATAATCATGGAGAAAAAGCCAGGAATTCTATATGCAGAATATCCCTAACACTGGAGTTTTGTGGTTCCCATTGATCGGTAAACTTGGTCTTGGCTGGCTGTTCTTACTGATCTTCTGGGGGAGGCGCCTGTTGCCGTGGTTCCCAAATGTCTTTTCTGGAGGCGGAATTGCCCCACCCTTGTTGGTCCGGGCTAAGCAAGCTGCTCGGGTTTGCTCTTGGGAGCTTTTGTTTCCTGCAAGCTTTCTCTACAGTTTTGGAGGACGAGAGTGAGATAGCGGCCCCCCCAGTCTCCACCCTGGAGAAACCGAGAACTCGGGGCCCCACTCCTCAGTGTACCCCAGAGAAAAGCAGTCAATCACTCCCGTCTCCCCGGTCTCTGGCCGCACTCCATGCTCACTCGGCCTGTGACCGAGCATTTTTATCTCTGGCACCCGACCCCGTGTGGAGTCTCCAAACCCAGCAGATCCCTGCGTTGTGCTCCCACACTGTTCCTCCCGGGGGAGGAAGGGGTGTCTCTCCAGATCTGCCACTTGTTGGGTCCCTGCTGGAGGAGCAGTGGCCCGATTGTGCCGCGGATCCCGGCTTATGGCAACCCTGAGCTGAGAGCCTTTGCTCTGTCTCTGCAGCCCGCTTCCCCACTCCAATACCTGGGAGCTCTGCCACACTCAGGCACCCCCCATCTTTCTGTGACCCCCGAGGGTCGTGAGACCACACTCTCTCAGCGACAGTTCCACCCCCTGCTTAGCCATTGGAGTGATGTCAGCGGAGCTGACTTCTAAAAGTTCCGATTTTGTGCTCTGCAGCTCTATTACTTGCTGGTAGCGGCTTACAGAGGCCCCCTCCCCCGCCATTATCCTCCCGAATATCATCTCGGATTCACTTCTCCGCATGTCCTACTTTACAGAAAGTGTTCACTTTTCTGTTCAGAGAGTTGCTGCTATTCTTTTCTTCAATCTCCTGTTGAGTTTGGCGGTGTTCAGAATGGTCTGATCCCTATCTAGCTGAATTCCAGGGACCAGACAAATTTAGGTCTCCTACTCCTCCGCCATCTTGCTCCTCCCCTCCAATTCTTTGTTTTTATGATCATGATGTTAATGGAGCCAGAAGAGTAGGTAGGCCAACTCATGTATCCTGTCCAACATTTTGAACCAGAACTCTTACAGATCCTCTTGTAAATGCAGATCTCCCTACCGTCCTCTCTACTGTGAATTCTAGAAGATGGAGAGGAATGGAAAGAGGGAGGTGAAGGTCATGTTTTACTTAAACCGAGGAAATTGCTATGCAAATTTAAGTGCTCATAAAGCTATCACACAAATAAAAGAATAAGACTGGAAACGAACCTGAACATTAGGCAGTGATATTCAAACTTTTTTCATTTTATACCTCCTCAAAGAATTTTGAGGAAAACTCTGTATGTCCTTGCACATATTAAACTTAATATCAATAATTTATTATTGATATTTTATACAGTATAAAGGATTCTGGCATTTTATTGATTGGATCCTGTTTTAAGCACACAATAAAACCTGTTGATACTACAAACTCAGATATGCTGAGTTTGCTACCCTTAATAGCAACTTCACTCTGTCATTTCTTAAGCTTGCAATAATTCAACCCTGCATTTAGTTCAACTTAAGTGTTTGAACTTCACATATAGTGGTAGGGTGGGATTTTACTTTGTCAACACCATAAAGCTTCGAATTTAGTCTTTTCGAATTTGGGAAGTATCTATTATATCACGTAAATGGCAAAGGTAGTTCTTATCAGCCAAAATCAGACTTAGTTTCCATAAAAGTATCTGCTTTCTTTTCAATTTAATCAACTTTTTGTTCCTGTGACAGAAGTCTCTTTTCTGAATTCTAAAATGAATATGTTAGATCAAATATATAGAAAGCCCCACACTTAGTTTGTTACCTGGATGAAATAGAGTGCTTCCTGTTCATATCGTTCTCTTTATTTTGCCCTTACAATACTCTCCTCAAAAGCAATGGATCTAGAACACTCCTTTAATGCCTAAACGTGTTTTTACCCTGTATGTTAGGTGGGATGGGTGAGAGGTACCCCTTTCTTTTGTATAGTGGTAAAAGGTAGGTGAAAAAAACGTTGGCAAATAACAGATGTTTTCTGGCAGAATGACTTTTGGAAAGGACATATTTTGAAGTTGAAGGTCTGGAAATTGATTTCTTAAAAACGCTATCTATGTCTATGGCTACATACCTAGTAGAAAATCTTTGTGTATCCTTGGGTATTTGGGTACCTAAATTTGAAGACTACTACCTTATAAAATAATAGTTTAAAAATGTCTTAGTGATGTTTTTCATACTGGCTTTTCACTGATAAGATCTTAAATGTTGTTCCAAAGAAAAGTACATAAAATAATGATTCTAAATATGAACAAGCAAGGCTACAAATATTGATTTGCTCTTTGGTGTTCACACATGTACACACATCCATAAATGCTCAATTTTTTTGCAACAAAAAATTTTCATTCATGTTTTAGCCACAGTTATTAAATAGATTAATAGTTATATATCTACAAGACACTCTGCTAGGCTCGGTGAATATAAATATTTAAAATCTGCAATCTCTAATCCAAAGAGCATTCAGTGTGGAGAGGAAAAACACAGACAGTCATTCCCTCTCCATTCCTGAGTGTCTCATCACCTGACAGTGATTGGTGCACGTGCAGCTACCGAGCACCAGCACTGCCTGGAGCTGGGCTGAGCAATGTAGATGTCCTGTCACCTGGCACCAGCAGGTGTTAGCATATTCCACAGCTGCTTCTGGTCCTAGGTGATGCTTTCTGGTAGTGGTAACTCAGTGTGGAGGAAATGTTGCTGTGCCTATAAAAGTATAATTATAATGTCTTGTTTGTTTGTTTGTTTGTTTTTAACAGTAGTCCAAACTCAAGAAAGAACTAATATCTCACCCTAGATTAACCCTACATGTGAAATTTGTTCCTTTGGGTTTTTGTGTAGTGCCTCTTCCTGAAATGAGTTATTCCTGAGGGCTGCCTTATATTATGAAAATAAAAGAGCTAAATAGCCTTAACGATGAAAATTAAAGAAAGCATTTGAATGCATAGAGGGCTACAATTTCAATTATATCCAAAAAAGAAATGAATTAAGCCTCAGTAGTTTCTTAGGGCTTTGCTTATTTCTTATACTAATAGATTGTTTAAAAGTACATTTGGCATAAAAAGTTAAGCTTATTCAATTTCTTAAAATAAGTTCCTATCATCAAAATTCATTGTCTTTAACTTTGCTTTGAGTATGCTTCATGGCCATTAAATGAGTCTATATTGAGCAGAAAAAGATTCACACTTAGAACATAAAAACTGCCACTTAGAAACAAAAAAGGAACCTAAGTACAGTTTGTATTTTATAGATTTTCTGATGCTTTAGTATAAATTACAGATTCCTTCCTGCCAGTCACTAAAAATATGGCAATGAGGTTCATTTTGTTGCCACACAATAATTTTTATTTACCAAAAGTAAGTCTCAGATAACTGCATTGATTCTTCCACAGTTGGGGCCATTTAAGAGGGAAGAAAAGCATTGCACAAAAGGCATTTTAAAATAACAATAGCAGGAAAGGGCAGCTCCTAGAGCTTTAATGAGATTTTCTGTTCAGATAAAGTTTAGCATTCCTGCAGAACAAGATCAATATTGGCTTATTTTACTTAGATATTTTGGAAGACTTCATAACAGTGATATTTTAAAATCATGAAGCCTACTAAAGGACTCTTAGAGCAGGTGGCAAAAGGATCCATATAAATTGCTCAATCTATACTAAAATCGACCACATTCAAAATATTGGCTTATCTTCTCCCTAAACTTGATCTACAGAAGTAAGAATTTTCTGGACCAACCATATGGAATGCTAGACCTTATGAAAAGGAAAAGGAAAGATACATAAGATACCAATAAGAAATATAACCAGACAAAATTCCAAATGCCACACTTGCCTGAATGTGCACATTTCACAAAACCATGCCTGCTGTTGAAATAAGTAACTTCCCTTTCTAAATATGAAGTTCTCTTTCCAGCAGACCAATTTGGAAGTGATTAGAATAAAGTTAAACTCTAATGTAGGGGGCTGGTGGCTTTGGAGGACAATACAATTGTAATTATTATTATTAATAATATTTCTGTTATTATTTTTAAAATTTATTAACATATTCTGCAACTACTGTGTGACAAATAATATCTCCCATACATATAAACATCATTTCAAACACGGGTATCTAAACATACCTGTGTGGAAGGTATTTTTTAATCTTCATAATTTTATAGATAGGGTCAGCAAAGCCTAAAAGAAGTAAGTTATCCAGTGTTGATCTATGAATAAGTATCTGATCCAGGGTCTAATTCTGGGTAAGACTGACGCCAAATCCTATGGTCTTACCAGTATTAGACAGCTAAATCCTCTAAGCAAGAGATTTCAGTACTAGAATGGTTACGGTTACTAATATCTAGGGATTCATGAAAGAAAAAGTCATGAAGTAATAATGTCTTTACCCTCCATTTCAGAAATGGTATGCAGACCTGTAGGATTCACAAAATGTAATTGTCACAATCCCTTAATACGTTTGAAATTCTGATTCCGAGAGACTTAATAGAACTAAACTATGGTATTTCATTGGTGTACTCCCAACCATGTGTTTCATGAATGCTCTCGTTTGATATTTAAGCCCTTAAATTTATCTGTCTGAAAGGGGACATTTGGGAGTATTCCTTAGAATAGGTAATGTACTGGCCATTGATGCAAACAGCAAATACAATCATTCATTACTCTTTAGCAGACAAACATTAATTTTTAACCATGGTGTTCAGCTTGTTCTATTACTTATGATTAAATCTATATCCTTGTTCATCAGTAAATCTCTTGGGCTGAGCCTGCATTAGGTAATTTTGTTATGCAATTCCAAGCTCCACGTGATACAATAGAAAAGCCTAATAGAATATGTTTCCTGCACACCTCCTGAAATTTTAAATGACTTTAGTGCACAGCATTCAGATTGAAACAGTAGTAGAATATTGTATTGGTAGATACTCTCTGAAGCACATCAAAGATTTTTTTTTAACTAAAGAAAAGATCAAGAAGAAAAATAAAAACATTATCAATGAAATCTGTTCAATGCAGACTGATTTATTAGATTTCTTTTTAAAGAGTTGGTGGATCAAATACCTTCACATATTGCTTAACAATTTATTTTAGGAACAGGTCCCTTGATATTCTCACATTGCACTGATTTGATTTGGGAGAGATGGGAGATAAAGGCCAGCAAATTTCCACTGTAATATTCTGGACAGTATATGACATTAGATGACTGACTACATACATAACTATATGGGAAAAGTCCAATAGAACATGCCTAGTTCTCAAAAGCATTGTTAGTTCTGTCACATAATATTTGCTTTACTTGAAAATTCCAGTAAGCTTAACTAATGTGTATTTTTTTCATCTCTTAGAAAAAGTTTAATTTTCTCTGCAAAATATATTGCTACTAATAGAAAGTTTTTAGTGTTTGATAAAACATTAATTTTGATGGAACAAAGCAGTGTCCAAAGGTGTATTTAAAAAAATCAAATAAATGGCTTTAAATATTGGTGTATGCTGGTAGCTCCAAGCACTCACTGTTCATCAGTCACATGTAGATCCTGAGCCTCACCCCAGAAATTCTTTCCTGGGGTTTAGATTTGGGCTTGAGCAGAGACATTGTCTAAAGCACCGCAGGTAATTAAATGTGCAGGCAGAGCTGAGAACTACTAGTTCAGATTAAAATCGAAGAGATGAATTTAAAACAGTTTCTGAATCCTGGCAGAAAATGGAAAGTGATTTTTAAGAGAAATACTCCCTTGCTAGAACAAGGATATTTACTGCCCAGTATCAAATACATGGCAGTTTTCCTGTTTCATAGTCACCTATCTTTCTTATTCCTTTTCATTAACAATTAGTTTCTATTGGGAAACGTCTGTCCACTGTTTAACAAGGCATTTACCGTAGAAACATTTGATGGAGGATTCATGGAGCCAGTATATGGATTTTAAAGGAAGAAAAACATTTTAGAGTGGCAATGCCCCTAACTTTACTCACATCCTTCGGAAGCCATGCTAATAAGTTAAGAAAACCCTGCTAATTGTCACTGATTTTCCTGCATATGTGAAGCAAACAGAGAGGCTCTCCCCATCTATTATTGCCTCTGGTGATGAAGCTGTAGAGAAAGGAATTGTGAGGTGGGAAAAGAAAATGGACCCTATTTTGCTCTCATGAAATAAATGTTCTAATTGTAAAATCTGAAGTCCAAAAATGTCTTCCCACAGTAATGGTACTCCCCCAAATTGATGGTGGGAGCATAATACAGATATTTTAACAAAATCTGTGACACAAAAGATGAGAAGTGTGACAGAGGCTGCTTTCCTCTCTTCCTCCTTCATGATATTGTCCTTAGAAAAAAGAGGAAAGCAGAGGAGAGAGGAAATGACAGGCCCTCAAAATTTGACTTGGTTGAGGGGACCTACTCTAATTCTGGGATAAGGGGAAAAATAAGGGAAAGAAGAATGTACTGACTATGTCAGAGTGAAGGGAGATACCATGAGCAAGATTTTTTAACTGACAAGATTTTTTTCAAATGATGAAAGAAAAATCTACATTTTGCAAAAGAGTAAAAATTTTTCCCAGTCTGGTAAAAAGAAATCATAGGGACAGAAATAAATTCTCCAGAAGTGCTTTGTGCTGTGAAATATGCATTCAATAGAAACGAGACCCAGAAGATACTTTGATAAAAGAGTTAAGAGAAGAAAGGTCAACTGCAGACAAGAAAAAAAAAATTAGCACCAAAACACATCATAAAAATGCTGAAAAAAATTAGAATGACAAGAAATGTGTAGACATCTAAAATCAAACTGCTGACAATTGAGACTTGAGATGACTGCACTGATCATGTATGAAAAAGACAAAGAGATTAAAGCCATCAGAAGCAAAATCCTATCCAAGAAGCAAAAACTGATCCAGTTGAAAACATCATTAATTTCCCCAGAGAAGAGAACACAGCAAATTTAACAAAAAATGTTCAGAAATATAATATGAGCAAAGTTCTCTGAAATAAAGGACTAACTTTCAGTATGAAAGAACATACGTACTTCTAGAAAAATCTCATATAGCTCATGTGACACAAAGATTAATACTAATTCACTTGTTAAAATTTGTTCATGGAAGAAAGAATATTTTGGACACTCATGTATAAAAAGGAATTCTTCTGAGGGAAAAAGTCAAAACAGGCTTCCCTGAGACATCTTTCCAGCAACTTTTAATGTCTGACACATTACAATAATATCTACTAAATATTCAAAGAAACAAAAAATGATCTAATGGACTCTGAAAAACAAACTGAGGGTTCTAGAGGGGACGGGGGTGAGAGGATGGGTTAGCCTGGTGATAGGTATTAAAGACGGCACGTTCTGCATGGAGCACTGGGTGTTATACGCAAGCAATGAATCATGGAACACTACATCAAAACCTAATGATGTAATGTATGGTGATATAACATAATAAAAAATGGTACATTTTATGTTTTATATATTTTACTACAATACAAGAAAAAAAGTGATCTAAATACCATATTCAGCAAGTTACAGTTTAGTGATAAAGCAAACATTTTCAAAAGTGAAAGAACTCGAGTAGCCAGGATTTCTTGCAACACGAAGAAATTATCCGGTTAAAAAAATATCTAAAAAACTAGGAAGCATCTTAATAAAATAAAAACAGGAAACTAGAAAAAAAATGCTGCATTAAAAAAGTGTATGTAGACCACTGAATCTAAAGGAATGATGAAGAAATTGTAAATAATCCTAAGAATCCAAGTGCACAACAGGCTGTAAATATTATAAACTTGGATTTTACAAAAGTGTAGCATAACTAACAAAAAATGGTTATTGTTCAGTCTTTCATAAGAGAACGTCAATGCTACTGTCTGTAATTGAAATTTATAGTTAAAATCTAATTACCTCAACCCCTTAATACAAAAATCTGTTTTCTCAGTTGTATAAGAATCTTTTAAGAAATACATATTTTGGAGGCGCCTGGGTGGTTCAGTCGTTAGGCGCCTGCCTTCGGCTCAGGTCATGATCCTGGGGTCCTGGGATTGAGCCCCACATCGGGATCCCTACTCCTCCCTCTCCCACTCCCCTTGCTTATGTTCCTTCTCTCACTGTGTCTCTCTCTTTCAAATAAATAAAATCCAAAAAAAAAAAAAAGAAATACATATTTTGGTGAAGATGTATTTATTTGAATATTGGCAATTGCTTTAGTTTCAGTCTATCTATGTCAAGTACCAATATATCTAATACTTTTCATTTAAAAGAGTAGAAAACTAGACAGAAAAGCTACCACTTTTTGGAAGGTCTTGGTTCTCTTCTGATTTGTTTAGTGTATATTTTTCTGGGGTCATTGTTACCCTCTTAACATTTTTTTAGCGTTTTGTTCTCTCATTCATCTATTCTCCACTGACAAAATGACAAGATGGAAAAACTCACCTCAAAAAAAAAAAAAAAAAAAAACAAGAGGCAGTACTGACTGCCAGGGACCTACCTAATCAATACAGACATTAGTAAGATGTGGGAACTAGAGTTCAGAATGAAGATTATAAAGATACTAGCTGGGCTTGAGAAAAGTAGAGAAGATACTAGAGAATCCCTTTCAGGAGAAATAAAAAAACTACAATCTAACCAAGTCGAAATCAAAAAGGCTATTAAAAATTAAAAAAATAATTTTTTACATAAAAAATGGAAGCTCGAACTGCTACGATAAATGAGGCAGAAGAGAGAATTAGTGATATAGAAGACCAAATGAGGGAGAATAAAGAAGCTAAGAAAAAGAGAGAACTACTGGATCACAAGGGGAGAATTCAAGAGATAAATGATACCATAAAGCGAAACATTAGAATAATTGGGATCCCAGAAGAAGAAGAGAGAGAGGGGCAGAAGGTATACTGGAGCAAATTACAGCAGAGAACTTCCCCAATTTGGGGAAGTAAACAGGCATCAAAATCCAGGAGGCACAGAGAACTCCCCTCAAAATCAATAAAAATGGGTCAACACACCAACACCTAATAGTAGAACTTACAAGTCTCAGAGACAAAGAGAAAGTCCTGAAAGCCGCTTGGGACAAGAGGTCTGTAACCTACAAGGGTAGAAACATTAGATAGACAACAGACTTATCCACAGAGACCTGGCAGGCCAGAAAGGACTGGCACGATATCTTCAGAGCACTAAATGAGAAAAATATGCAGCCAAGAATACTATATCCAGCTAGGCTGTCATTGAAAATAGAAGGAGAGATAAAAAGCTTCCAGGGCAAACAAAAACTAAAAGAATTTGTGAACACCAAACCAGCCCTACAAGAAATATTGAAAGGGATCCTCTAAGTAAAGAGAGAGCCTAAAAGTAACATAAACTAGAAAGGAACACAGACAATATACAGTAATAGTCACAGAGAATACGATGGCACTAAATTTATATCTTTCAATAGTTACCCTGAATGTAAATGGGCTAAATGCCCCAATCAAAAGACGCAGGGTATCATATTGGATAAAAAAACAAGAACCATCGATATGCTATCTGCAAAAGACTCATTTTAGACCCAAAGACACCTCCAGATTTAAAGTGAGGGGTTGGAAAACCATTTACCATGCTAATGGACACCAAAAGAAAGCTGGGGTGACAATCCTTATATCAGACAAATTAGATTTTAAACCAAAGACTATCATAAGAGATGAGGAAGGACACTACATCATACTTAAAGGGTCTATCCAACAAGAAGATCTAACAATTTTAAATATCTATGCCCCTAACATGGGAGCAGCAAATTATATAAGGCAGTTAATAACAAATCAAAGAAACACAGTGACAACAATACAATAATAGTAGGAGAACTTAACATGACCCTCCCTCAAATGGACAGATGATCTAAGCAAAAGATCAACAAGGAAATAAAAGCTTTAAATGACACACTGGCCCAGATGGGCTTCACAGATACATTCAGAACATTCCATCCCAAAGCAACAGAATACACATTCTTCTCTAGTGCACATGGAACATTCTCCAGAATAGATGACATCCTGGGTCACAAATCAGGTTTCAACTGGTACCAAAAATTGGGATCTTTCCCTGCATATTTTCAGGCCACAATGCACTGAAGCTAGGACTCAATCACAAGAGTAAAGTTGGAAAGAGCTCACATACATGTAGGCTAAAAAGAATCCTACTAAAAAATGAATGGGTCAACCAGGAAATTAAAGAACAATTTAAAAACCATGGAAACCAATGAAAATGAAAACACAACTGTTCAAAATCTTTGGGAGGCAGCAAAGGCAGTCCTAAGAGGAAAGTATATAGCAATACAAGCCTTTCTCAAGAAACAAGAAAGGTCTCAAATACACAACCTAACCTTACACCTAAAGGAGCTGGAGAAAGAACAGAATAAAGCCTAAACCCAGCAGGAGAAGAGAAATAATAAAGATCAGAGCAGAAATCAATGAAATAGAAGCCAAAAGAACAGTAGAACAGATCAATGAAACTAGGAGCTGGATCTTTGAAAGAATTAACAAGATTGATAAACCCCTGGCCAGACTTATCAAAAAGAAAAGAGAGAGACCCAAATACATAAAATCATGAATGAAAGAGGAGAGATCACAACAAACACCAAAGAAATATAAACAATTATAAGAACATATTATGAGCAACTATATGCCAGCAAATTGGATAATCTGGAAGAAATGGATGCATTCCCAGAGATGTATAAAGTACCAAAACTGAACCAGAAGGAAGTAGAAAACCTGAACAGACCCATAACCACTAAGGAAATTGAAGCAGTTATCAAAAATCTTCCAACAAAGAGCCCAGGGCCCGATGGCTTTCCAGGGGAATTCCACCAAATATGTAAAGGAGAATTAATACCTTTCTTCTGAAGCTGTTTCAAAGAAGAGGAATGGAAGGAAAACTTCCAAACTAATTTTATGAGGCCAGCATTACCATGATCCCAAAACCAGATAAAGATCCCATCAAAAAGGAGAATTACAGACCAATATCCCTGATGAACATGGATGCAAAAATGCTCACCAAAATACTAGCCAATAGGATCCAACAGTACATTAAAAGGATTATTCACCACGACCAAATAGGATTTATTCCTGGGCTGCAAGTTTGGTTCAACAACCGCAAATCAATCAATGTGATACAATACATTAATAAAAGAAAGAACAAGAACCTATGATCCTCTAAGTAGATGCAGAAAACACATTTGACAAAGTACAGCATCCTTTCCTGATTAAAATCCTTCAGAGTATAGGGATAGAGGGTACATACCTCAATATCATAAAAGCCATCTATGAAAAACCCACAGCGAATATCATACTCAGTGGGGAAAAACTGAGAGCTTTTCCCCTAAGGTCAGGAACATGGCAGGGATGTCCACTATCACCACTGCTGTTCAACATAGTACTAGAAGTCCTAGCCTCAGCAATCAGAAAACAAAAAGAAATAAAAGGCATCCGAATTGGCAAAGAAGAAGTCAAACTCTCACTCTTTGCAGATGATATGATACTGTATGTGGAAAACCCAAAAGACTCCACTCCCAAACTGCTAGAACTCATACATGAATTCAGTAAAGTGGCAGGATATAAAATTAATGCACAGAAATCAGTGGCATTCCTATACACCAACAACAAGACAGAAGAAAGAGAAATAAGGAGTCGATCCCATTTACAATTGCACCAAAAACCATAAGATACCTAGGAATAAATCTAACCAAAGAGGCAAAGGATCTATACTCGGAAAACTATAGAATATTCATGAAAGAAATCGAGGAAGACACAAAGAAATGGAGAAACGTTCCATGCTCATGGATTGGAAGAACAAATATTGTGAAAATGTCTTTGTTACCTAGAGCAATCTACACATTTATAGCAATCCCTATCAAAATACCATCAACTTTTTTCAAAGAAATGGAACAAATAATCCTAAAATTTGTATGGAACCAGAAAAGACCCCGAATAGCCAGAGGAATGTTGAAAAAGAAAAGCAAAGCTTGTGGCATCACAATTCTGGACGTCAAGCTCTATTACAAAGCTGTCATCATTAAGACAGTATGGTATTGGCACAGAAACAGACACATAGATCAATGGAACAGAATAGAGAGCCCAGAAATGAACCCTCAACTCTATGGTAGCTAATCTTTGACAAAGCAGGAAAGAATGTCCAATGGAAAAATGTCTCTTCAACAAATGATGTTGGGAAAATTGGACAGCCACATGCAGAAGAATGAAACTGGACCAATTTCCTTATACCACACACAAAATAGACTCAAAATGGATGAAAGACCAAAATGTGAGACAGGAATCCATCAAAATCCTTGAGGAGAACATAGGCAGCAACCTCTTTGACCTTTGCTGCAGCAATTTCTTGCTAGACACGTCTCCAAATCAAGGGAAACAAAGGCAAAAATGAACTATTGGGACTTCATCAAGATAAAAAACTTTTGCACAGCAAAGGAAACAGTTAACAAAACAGAAAGACAGCCAACAGAATGGGAGAAGATATTTGCAAATGACATATCAGATAAAAGGCTAGTATACAAAATCTATAAAGAACTTATCAAATTCAACACCCAAAGAACAAATAATCCAATCAAGAAATGGGCAGAAGACATGAGCAGACATTTCTGCAAAGAAGACATCTAAATGGCCAACAGACACATGAAAAAAATGCTTAATATCATTCAGCATCAGGGAAATACACATCGAAACTGTAGTGAGATACCACCTCACACCAGTCAGAATGGCTAAAATTAAGAAGTCAGGAAACAACAAATGTTGGTGAGGATGCAGAGAAAGGGGAACCTTCTTACACTTCTGATCGGAATGCAAGCTGGTGCAGCCGCTCTGGAAAACAGTATGGAGGTTCCTCAAAAAGTTAAGAATGGAGCCACCCTACAACCCAGCAATTGCACTACTAGGTATTTATCCCAAAGATACAAATGTAGTGATCTGAAGGGGCACCTGTACCCCAATGTTTATAGCAGCGGTGTCCACAATAGCCAAACTATGGAAAGAGCCAAGATGTCCTTCAGCAGATGAATGGATAAAGAAGATGTGGTTTATATATACAATGGAATATTACTCAACCATCAAAAAAGTGATATCTTTCCATTTGCAATGACAGAGATGGAACTAGAGGGTATTGTGCTAAGCAAAGTAAGTCAATCAGAGAAAGACAGTTACATGATTTCACTCATATGTGGAATTTAAGAAACAAAACAGAGGATCATAGAAGGGAGGGGAAAAAGAAAACAAGACAAAATCAGAGAAGAAGTCAAACCATAAGAGACTCTTAACCATTGGAAACAAACTGAGGGTTGCTGGAGGGGAGGGGGGATGGGATAACTGGGTGATGGACATTTAGGAAGGCACGTGATGTCATGAGCACTGGTGTTATATACAACCAATGAGTCACTGAAGTCTACCTCTGAAACTAATAATGCACTATATGTTAATAGAATTAAAAGAAAATAAGATAAAAAAATAAAATGTGTCTCTGGCAATTCTAGGATAAAGTTGCTACTGTTGATAATAATCCACAATATGGAATATATGATTATTGCCTAGGACTGTGCCAATTACTTTGCATTTAATATCTCATACTAGGTAGCATGACATCTGATACGTGTTTCTGGACAAAAGTGTTTTCCTAGTGTCCCATGAAATCTCAGCAAATAGGGAGATTCATGTTTGTTGGTGTTCTTTTCTATTCAGAGATAATGTGACCAACACCTTTGTAAACCAGGCAGTATTATTTAAATCTTAGCACAACACAGTGCACAAGTTATTGACGTGACAAGAATCACACACAGATTTGTGAAGCATTCTCACTGCACCTAAGGGAGTCCAGCTCCATCAGTAGGACCAGCAGCTCTGCAGAAATATACTGAGTACTGTAAACAGCTTCATGATGTTTTGGTTCATGTATAAATTTGGGGCCTCATATAACAGAAATGGGCAAGTTAAGTTCTCAAATCACATGGCATAAAGTACTTATTTTGCAAGATTTAACCAAAATCTTGGTGTAGAATTTATGGTCCACAGCATCATATACTCCTCTCCCCTCTGCCCCTGTGTTCCATGCACACTGGCTTTCTTCCAGTTCTTAAAGTATGCACATCCATTCTCCTCTTTGCCTTGTCTGGTCGCTTGGTATTAAATGCTCTTCTTTTTATCTTGTCATGGTGGGCTTCCTTTGTCATTCAACTTTAATGTTAAATTTAACTTCCTTAGACAGATATTAGCTTGAATTCCTAATCTATAGAATTAGTCACTATCACATGCATCTATTTCATTTCTCTGCAAAACACTTGTCACTACAGGAAATTTTCTTGTTTATTTATGCATTTATGTATTTACTTATCAACTGACTTTTCCCACTTCAGTGTAAGATCTTTGAAAGTATGAGCTTTTGATTCTCAGGTTCCTGGAACTTACTAAGATTCAGTAAATATTTGTTGTATGAATAAATGAAATTAACTCTCACTGTGTAACACAAGTCTACTCTTTGAGATAAATTGGCTAGAAAATAAACACCTAGGAAGAAGAATGTATTGACTTTTTGCACAAGGTTTTTAGATGTAAGCCAGATAAATATTGAAAAGACATTTGCCCTACATAATTACATAGTGCTTAGACTAGTTGATATCTGGACTTTCTTCTGCATAGTATGTAATGGACTATTTATGTTTTAAACCAAGGCCACACTGTCCTAATTTGTAAGAATAAAACTATATCAGTATATAAAGGGGGGAGGGGTTGCTTATCCTCATATTTCCTGTTGAGGGATATTGGAGTGAACTGAGGATACTAAGTATTTGGTTTTTCCTATAAAATATTATCTTATCAGACATTGTCAAAATGCTATTGTAGAGAATTGATTTTATAAAACCAATTCAATGTAAGTATCCACAGCCAGGGACAATAGTCAGTTTATTCAGCATGGCACTTATGGATGCCTAGCCTCAGAGTCCATATCCAAGGAAAACCCAATAAAAGTGACAAGTCCTCTTTGTTACCTTGAGTATAATTAAGAATTATTGATGAGCAAAACAATACCAGTGATGGAATAGCAATGCCTAAGACCAACCTGCTTCTCTGGTAGAACACTGGTTACAGAAGCCCAGGATTACAATTTATCCAATACAAACTTGCATGGTGAGCTAATTGATTACAATGGAGAAACAAAGAGTTGCCTTTTTAAGAAGTGTGATAGACTTTTCAAAACAGGTATGCCTGAAATAGATTTTTAAAATAAGGAAAACCTAGCAGAGTGCTTTCCATAAGTATTTCTAGAGACAAGAAATATTTCTCATTGGTATATTTAGATTGAAATTTTAAAATGTGCTTTACAATATGATAGGGTAAAATAGCATTTATGTATGCATATTTTAAATTGTTCAATTATACGGTACATAAACTTAGCAAAAGGGACAGTGCATACTAAAATACTGATGATATAGTTTTTCCAGGTGAGAAATAATTGTCCAGAAATTGGAAATAGGGCAGAAAGGTATCTGGCATGTATTTTCCTTTTTTTTTTATTTTTTATTTTTTTAAAGATTTTATTTATTTATTTGAGAGAGAGAGAATGAGAGATAGAGAGCACGAGAAGGAAGAGGGTCAGAGGGAGAAGCAGACTTCCCGCTGAGCAGGGAGCCCGATGTGGGACTCGATCCCAGGACTCCAGGATCATGACCTGAGCCGAAGGCAGTCGCTCAACCAACTGAGCCACCCAGGCGCCCCTGGCATGTATTTTCAATGTATACCAGAATGTTGCCCCCTGACCAAGTTTAGGAAAATATACCTTTCAATTCACAGCATGCTGTTAATTAAAGGTCTCACATTTAGTAAAGTTAAATGTGAGCTTGTTGATTTCTGTCCAATAGAAGTCCACTTTCTACTTGATGGAACAAATAACTCAAAGGTTATAGTTTATTGCCCTTTTGAACCTTAACAATTTTAAAACTAATCCAACCATCTTAACCTAACATTCTTTTCTTTTTTTGAGTTGCCTATAAATAGCCAGTTTCTCAAATGTTAATGTTTTCCTCTTAATTAGTTGCACAAAATATTTACTGTATTCATTTTTTTGCATAAATTTCACAAATTTGCCTTTGCAAAATTATATGTTAACAACCCTCAATCCATATATCAAATCAATAATACCTCCTTAATATTCTATCTCCTTAAACGACTTTCTGTACAACCCACATCTGATGCTTTATCGATGGTGCCACTGCCTTAAAAGCCCTTTGTCTACAGGATAAAAACCATACTTTCTAAGAAAAAATTATAGTTCATAAAATTTAACCTCTGCCTCTCTCTCCAGCATTTTATCTTGCCGTATCTGCCCTCATCTTCTATGCCCCAAACCTATTGAGTTGTTACTAATTAAAATGAACATGCTCAGGTGTTTCATGGAGCCTTTTTGCTTTTGCTATTGTATTTTATTTATTTATTTATTTTATGGTCTGGGAATGCCTTTATTCTAAACACCTGACCTGCTCCTTGTCATTTTGTTTCACAAAAATATCAAATAACACTTTTTAATATAAAATCTTTTTGGGTTAGTCACCTAGAAATGCCCTGAGTAAAGCTAGATTTCTTCTGTGGTTCCCTAATTCTAACTGAAGATCTCCCTCATTTCACGTGCAATTCCTTGTCACACTTATTTGTTCATATGTCTTTCTCCATTTGCCAGACTCTATTTCTTCAGGAAGGGTATATGTCTTATATGGCTTTGTCTTTTTAGTAATTCTGCTGCAAAGTTCTCTGACACATAGAAGTTGTAAATGACACATGACTATTGAAAATGAATTATAGAAGATATGGACTGGGGAGATGTGGCCTAATATCATAAGGTGAAAACCAGAAAGAATTTTAGAGATCAGCTAATTTATTGTTCCTAACAGATCACACTCTGGGTGGGTAACTCATCTAAATTCTACATTTTAGACATTAAGAGTAGACTATGGAACTGTCCCTGTTTATAGGTGGAGAAACACGCCACACTAAATCCTCATTTAGGTGAAGAAATTGAGGCCCAGAAATAAAACAAATTGTCCAGAGTCATAGAACAGTTATGTGACAGACCTTAGATCAGTTCGTTTGTCTTGAATCCCAAATGAGTATTCTTATAACTAGTACCCAGGACAGGAAGTAGTTTTTAAAAGGTCCTTTTTGATTCCAATGCTGAATTAGCCTTTCCTTTATAGACAGGCCTGAGCCTGAGTAGAAGATGACCCTTGCACCACATTGCCTTTTCACCATCCCCAAGGACATTATGACCTTTTAATTTCAGTTTCTTAATTCTCCAGGATGACCATATCCCCCTCAGAGTAACACCAGGAGTCATTTCAGTTTTCTTCTGAGACAAAGAAACATTACAGTGCTCAGCTTCTGCTAATAACTTGACCTTTCAATTTAGTGTGCTCATACTGGTATCGCATGTGATTTCTTTAAGAAAGGAAGAAAAAAAAAAACAAAATAGCAAGAGGTTTATGTTTTTCCGTTATTTAGAAATTCCAGCCTATTTACTACCATGACACACAATCAGAAAGGCTCACAAAGCCTGTTTTCCTTTCTCTATCCAAAATTACAAAGCACTTTCTGCTTATTTTAGGCAAATAATGATCAAATTAGGAAAAAAAAACTTTACAAATACGTATTAAAAGCAAACAGACTTAAAAAATGGTTTAAAGAAGAGGTCTTTGGAAGAGTCTTAGTAAGTAGGATAGGAAAAAAGAACATTGGTTGTTACACAAACGTAATTCTGATATTTACAGACTTTAAAGCAATTCATGATAAAATAATTTTAAAATGATAATATATCCCTTGGGAATATATTACCCTAACATTTAAATTGTTTGTCTAAGTCCTGGAAAATGAATTCTTGGGAATAGAACTTAACATGGGCTGATAATATGTGTTTTGTTCTCTTTTGAGAAAAAGAGTGGAAGACACAATGTTTAAAAGAAATTGAGACATATTTACCAGCCGGCTGTACAATCTTCTAAAAGCACAAAATATTGGCGATTCACTTTCCTTCTTTCCTCTCTTCCTCCTTTTGCCCAACCTCTTTGCTATACTCCTCAGTCTTTAATTGCTCAAGAATGATGTTTGTTGCTGTCACTATGTTTCCAGAATAAATGCAAGTCGAAGGGGATCAAGGAACCGTCATTATGTTAGCTAAGAAAATAATAAAATATTTCATAGTTGCAAATATATTCATCTGTAAACTATTTACTTTATTCTGTTGGTAACATAATAAAATCTAGTTATACATCACAGAGAATATAAGATTCACATACAGTGATGTAAGTAGATTTGTAAACAAGATTATCTTTAAAGGCATATTGACTTCATTGATTTTCATAAGGGTGTACTCCGTTCTAGGTAATGGAGATTTTATTGCAATTTATAGGTAAACAGTTGAAATACTTTAGGGCATGTTTTTCTTACTGTAGTGACAGAAGCTAAAGGTGAAATGTGTCACAATTAACCTTGAATCTGTTGGGTTTTATTGGTTTGTATTTCAACCATCTATTATTTAAATATGTCTGTGTGGTGGCAGGTTTATTTACTAACACCTACTCATAAAGGACAGTTTCTATATTTCAAGGTTAATGGTGACAATCCTGAATCACAGGGTTTATTTAAAGAGACTTTTCTTGTAATGAAATAGAAGAAAATACTTCTTGAGTGTTTTAACAAAAAATATGCTACTTAATATTTTTCCTGGAAATATGGTCAGTTTATAATTTTCTACTGGATTACCGTGTGTGCCCACACACATCCACAAATGTACATGCATACCTCCTGACTGCACAAATCCCAGCAAATGTTGAAATTTTACATCATTTTCCTTTCTGGGGTCACAGTCCCTTCAAAAACAATGATCATTTTACTAGGAAGTTTCTACAAGTTTCTGGGCAGCATCTAGTTGAAAATAATTTAAGTCTCCTCACTTACTCAGGATCTTACATGATTGAATACCTTGATTTTGAAAGAGCTTCAAAATGAAATAGCATGGTGCTTTTTAGGAATTAATGGAGATAGTTAAACCACTTGAAAACTTGTGGAAAAACCCCAATCTCCTTTTTTTTTTTTTTTAAATGGGGAAAGAATATATTTACAAGTTCTGAGCTAGTAAGTCTCGTATTGATTTTGGGCAGGATCCTCAGATGAATTATTATAAGCCTTTCTACTGTAATTGTTTCTGCTTAAAGCTAGGACATAACTCCCAGGAAGGCATTGCAGGGAGGAAAAACAAACCAAAAAGTGCCCCCAAAACAAAACAAAACTGATCTGACTGTGAATGCAGATAAGACAGATTTGGATTCCAGATTTACAACGGTATGACTGTGGGAAGGCCATTTAACTTTCTAGCTTAGTGACTTTTCACAAGTTACACATTCTCTGTCTCATTTTCTCATCTGTAAAATGGGCATAACAATACTATCTTTCTCAGAGAGTTGTTGTAAAGTTTAAATTAGTTTATATTTGTAAGAGACTTAGGGCACCTGGGTGGCTCAGTAGGTTAAGTGTCTGCCTTTGGCTCAGGTCATGATCCTATTATTACTATGGTGAGCAGAATGATTGTCCCCCAGAAATTTCATATCCTAAGCCCTGGAACCTGGGAATATGTTACCTTACATGGCAAAAAGAGACTTGGTGGATGTGACTAAGGTTGCATCCCTCGAGATGGGCTGATTATCCTGGAATCTCTCAGTAGGCCCAAGATAATCATGTGAGCTTTTATTTTTTATTTTTTTTTTATTTTTTTAAAGATTTTATTTATTTATTTGAGAGAAAGAGAATGAGAGATAGAGAGCATGAGAGGGAAGAGGGTCAGAGGGAGAAGCAGACTCCCCGCTAAGCAGGGAGCCCAATGCGGGACTTGATCCCGGGACTCCAGGATCATGACCTGAGCCCAAGGCAGTCACCTAACCAACTGAGCCACCCAGGCACCCTCATGTGAGTTTTTAAAAGCAAAATGTAGAGGCAGAAAAGTGGGTCAGAGAGATGAGACAGAAGGAGAGATTTGAAGCCTGAAAAGAACTTACCCAACGATAACCAGCTTAGGAGATGGAAGAAGGGAGACACAAGCCAAGGAATGCAGGTGACTTTTAAAAACTGGGACTGGGACTGAGCCGACAGCCTGCAAAAACCAAGGATCTCAACCCTATAACTCTAAGGGTTATAAGGCTGAGAATTCTGCCAGTGATCTGAATGAGCAAAGAAACGGATCCTCCCTGAAAATCCTGAGGAAGGAACAACTCCAGGGGCTCCTGGGTGGCTCAGTTGGTTGAGTGTCTGCTTTCCTCGCCTTTGGCTCAGGTTATGATCCTGGGGTTCTGGGATCGAGTTCCGCATTGGGCTCCCTGCCCAGTGGGGAGTCTGCTTCTCTCTCTCTCTGCCTCTCCCCACCCCTGTTCATACTCTCTCTCTCTCACTCTGCTCTCTCTCTCAAATAATTAGGAAAAAAAAGAGAAGAAGGAACAGGCCTAACAGCACCTTGATTTTAGCTTGTGAGACCCATGTCAGACTTTCACATGGATAACTGTAAGATAATAAATTTGTAGTTTTAAAACACTGTTTGTGGTAGTTTGTTATGGTGTCAATAAAAAACTAAAACATTTACCATCACCATTATCTTTATTAACTTTTATCATTAGTAATTTAAACAAATAATTGCTGTGAGAAAAACCTCATTGAGAGTCACTGTATTTCCAGAGAGACAATTGATATCCATTTTATTTGCAGTCAGAACCTGTGTTTTCTCATAAGGCTCTCATCTATCTATGCAAGAACAGGAAGGAGTCTGATTAGTTATGTTGCTTTTGTGCTGGTCTCTCACACAAAATGAGGAGCACTGTGTCACATTACTTGGAGTCTCTTAGTAGGGGCAGCATCCTCTTGCCTTTTGACCTTATATCTGCAAATATTGGAATTCCATAATCTTCTCTCTATATATGGAGAAATTAGAAACAATATAATATTTTTATGCCAGGCAGGTAAAGAACACACAATAAGAACATCTGTAGAAAATAAAGTTGGACTATGGCTTATATGCCAAAGCACAGTTCTAGCTTAGAGTGCACAATAACATGTGTTGTTCACTTTAGAAAAAATGGAAATCAGTTTCCATGGAGCTCACATGACATCAAGTATGTTCATGTCAATTTTTTTTTTCCAGGATATCTTTCTGAACTGACTGGTTTGAGTATCTGTCAAAGTGCCTTTTATAAGATCTGAAAATCCAAAGGTTGAAAAAAGAGAAAAATCCCTTAAATTTCAAAACATAATGTATTAAACTATAGAAGAGGGTAATAACCACACATTAACTATCAAAACATGTTGTCAGAGAATATGAAAGCTGGAGTTATTCCCAGATTAACACACAAAAGCTACACTAATTACTAGAATGAGATTTCAACATCATGTGTATTTCCTCAATATTCTTTTTTTTTTTAAAGATTTTATTTATTTATTTGACAGAGAGAGAGCATGCGAGCACAAGCAGGGGGAGCAGGAGGAGAAGCAGGTTCCCCGCTGAGCAGGAAGTCTGATGTGGGGGCTCGATCCCAGGACCGCGGGATCATGACCTGAGCCGAAGGCAGCAGGCAGCCATTTAATCGACCGAATCACCCAGGCACCCCCCTTAATATTCTTTTTTATGTGAAAAAGGACTGCACTAAAGTTACCAAGGTGCATAGGCTAGCATGTACAAACTTCTCTTATGTTCATGAAAATGCTTACTTTATATGAACTATATCATGTAACATTTGTAATTGTTTCTCTGTACATGGTTTTAGTTTTCCTCCTAAACTTAAATAAAGTTATAATTTTTGAACAGATCAATTACCCACTATTTTAATCTACATTTCCAATCATAAAATGAATCAAAGGATAATTGAATAGAATGTAAAAACTTTAAAATGATCTACATTTAATATTTTGGCCAAGTTTAATTTCTAAGCCTAAAACTAGCCATGCAAACATTATAATAGTGTTTTAAATTATTTTAAAGAATTGATTAAAAACTATGATGTTATGGAATTTTGCCGTAGGGCAATTGACAGATTTAAAAAAAAATGTGCCTTTCATTTGATGGGATTAACAAATCCCAGCTGTCTGTAGATACCTAGAAAGGCTACATATTCATTCTTAGCTTTTAACACATATATGCTTCAATTCCCACATAAGCCCTTTACAGATTGGTTGCAATGTCCAATCATCACAGCCCCATTCCAGCTCTTTGAAAGACAATCAAAATTGGTGTTTGTATGTTATTTGCTTCTAAGTCTTTTCTGTCTTCCTTTTTGTTTTTGGCTACAAACACCATTTGCTTTATTTTGTAGAAACAGCTATGAATATTGATCCTTTTCCAAATATGTCAAAAGTCACCCTAAAATGCTCTTCTCCGAAGATGTACAGAGTTTTTTTGTTTGTTTGTTTTTTGTGGTAATAGCATTAAATGTAGGCAGATTTTCTCAGACAAATCATTTACAACTTACATATATGCAGTCTTATTTATCTAAAGAGCACCCATTTTTTAAAAAGATACAATTTATTTATCTGAGAGAGAGAAAGAGCTTGAGCAGGGGGAGGAGCAGACGGAGAGGGAGAGACAGAGAATCTCAAGCAGCCTCCACACTGTGTGCGAAGTCCCACACAGGGCTCAATCTCATCATGGCCCTGAGATCATGACCTGGGCCGAAACCAAGAGTAAAGATGCTTAACTAACTGAGCCACCCAAGTACCCCAAGAGCACCCAATTTTAAATGAGTCCCTCTCAAGTTTTATACAGAGACAACCCATATTCCAGGACATATAAAATTCCTACTTAACAACATACAGAGATTAATGTTAGGTGCTTTCTTTCAATTTAAGTGATTCTTACTGGAAGTTAAGTATGTGTTTGGACAATTTCATTGGAAAACTATGCACACGTTACCCATTTTTATCATTAATTTCTTCTTATAATTCTCCAAGGTCATTACATACATCATTGTTTTCTAAATAACGTGTTCCCCTTTCATGTTGTATAGTCATCAAGATTTTGATCTCAATTTAATTTCTTTTCCCTTCTCGTAATTGTCATGACTCAATATTTTTAGCTGAACTTACTACAATTTAGCATCTACAAGCTAGGATTGGTTGGTAGACCTTTTGATAGCTGTTTCTCACTTGTCGATTCCATAATTTTCTCATACAGGGTCAAGTTTGAAATATAATTGAAACCAAACATCATTCATAACTGTGTTTCACTAAAATTTTCAGTAATCCTACATATTCAAATTAATTTGAAAGTATTATTCCCAAATCCAGTTGTTTTCATACACTTAAATATGATTTCATGTAAAGGAAATCATGGAGTCCAAATGCAACTTCTCTATCCTATTATTATCATTTATAAGGCTTTTTTTCACAAAAAATAACAAAATCCATGAACTCAATGCATTATATGATTTTAGTGCTCATGCTTTAGAGTCTAGAGAAACAGTCTCTGCACCCCTGCTATATTCACATGCCCTTCACATAATAGTTCTATTTCTCAAACTTATACTTGGGCACTATAAAGCACATTCTTTATATTTTTACTTTAATAATTATATTCATAAACATACCTAAAGTGGGACGGATGGTAGAAAGAAAAGAGAGCAAATGAGAAATGAGGGAAGGAAAAAAAAGGAAGGAAGACAGGGAAAAAAGACTAACTCCATATTTTATCATGTAGAACTTATATTCTATCTCAAATAACCACACTTTCCAATAGCACAATAGGTACACTGGGTGAGATTTTTAGTGGACACTATTAAATGGAAAAAAAAAATCGGGCAGGACAAGGCAGGGAAGAAGAGGTGGTTTTGAACTGTATTTTTTTTTTTAAATTCAAACATAATTAACATAGAGTGCTATATTAGTTTCAGGTGTACAATATAATGATTCAACAATTCTATCCATTTATCAGCGCTCATCAAGATAAGTGTATTCTTAATCTTTATCTATATCAACCATCCCTTTACCCACCTCCCCTCTGGAAACCACCAATTCTCTGTAGTTAAGAGTATGGTTTTTGATTTGACTCTTTTTTTTCTTTGTCCATTTGTCTCTTAATTTCCACACATGAGTGAAATAATACAGTATTTGTCTTTCTCTGACTGATTTATTTCACTTAACATTATACCTTGTAGGTCCATTCATGTTGTCTCAAATGGCAAGATTACATGGCTGAGTAACATTCTATAGTGTGTGTGTGTGTGTGTGTGTGTGTGTGTGTGTGTGTGTACCTTCTTTACCTATTCATTTATCATTGGATACATGGGTCACATCCCTATCTTGGCTATTATAAATAATGCTTCAGTAAAGATAGGGTTACATGTATCTTTTTGAATGGTATTTTCATTTTCTTTGGGTAAATATCCAGTATGGAATTACTGGATCATATGATAATTCTAGTTTTAATTTTTAAAGGAATCGCTATATTGTTTTCCACAGTGTCTGTGCTATTTTCCATTCCCACCAAGAGTGCATGAGGGTTTCTTTTTCTCCACATCCTTGTCAACACCTGTTGTTTCTTGTATTTTTTATTTTAGCCATTCTGACAGTTGTGAGGTGATACCTCATTGTGGTTTTGATTTACGTTTCCCTGATAATGAGTGATGTTGAGCATCTTTTCATGTGTCTGTTGGCCATCTGTATATCTTCCTTGGAAAAAGGTCTATTCATGTCCTCTGCCCATTTTAATTGGATTTTTTTTTTTTTTTTTAGTGCTGAGTTGTCTAAGTTCTTTGTATATTTTGGATATTAACAACCCCTTATCAGATGTATCATTTGCAAGTATCTTCTCCCATTCATTAGGTTGCATTTTTTTTGTTGTTAATGATTTCTGTTGCTGTGAAGAATCTTTTTATTTTGGTGTAGTGTCATTACACCCCTGCCAGAGGAGACATTCTACAAAAGGTTTTCTATAGCTGATATCAAAGAGACTACTGCCCATATTTTCTTCTAGGATTTTTATGTTTCAAGTCTCACATTTAGGTCTTTAATCCGTTTTGAGTATTTTTGTGTATGGTACAAGAAAATAGTCTAGTTTCATTCATTTGCCTGTAGCTGTCCAGCTTTCTCAACACCATTTCCTGACGAGACTTTTTCCCATTATATATTCTTGTTTCCTTAATTGTAGATTAATTGACCATAAAAGCATGGTCTTACATATGGACTTCTGTTCTATTGATCTCTATGTCTATTTCTATATCAGTATCATACTGCTTTAATTACTACAGTTTTGCAATGTTTCTTGAAATCTAGAATTGTGATATGTCTGGTTTTATTCTTTTTCAAGATTACTTTGGCTACTTAGGGTCTTTTGTGCTTCCATACAAATTTTAGGGTTATTAGTTTTAGTTATATGAAAAATGTTATTGGTATTTTGATAAGGATTACATTAAATCTGTAAATCGCTTTGGGTAGTACAGACATTTTAACAATATTTGTTCTTACAGTCCATGAGCATGGAATAGCTTCCTATTTGTTTATGTCATCTTTGATTTCTTTCATCAATGTTTTATGTAGTTTTCAGAGTACAGATGTTTCACCTTCTTAGTTAATTCCTAGGTATTTTATTATTTTGGTGCAATTGTAAATGGATCATTTTCTTTATTTCTTTTTCTGCTACTCCATTATTAGTGTATAGAAATACAACAGATTTCTGTATATTAATTTTATATCCTGTGACTTTATTTATTCTATTCTATTCTATTCTATTCTACTATTTTATTATTGAGGGAGAGAGAGAGAAAGAGAGTGATCAGGCGGAGGGGCAGAGGGAGCAGGAGAGATAGAATCTTAAGCAAGCTCCATAATCAGCATGGAGCCTGACTCAGGGCTTGATCTCAAGACCCTGAGATCAAGACCTGAGCTGAAATTTAAGAGTCAGATGTTCAACTGACTGAGCCACCCAGGTGCCCCTCCACACAATTGTTTTAAATATTTGACATTATATTTGACATTTTAATGCCTTAAATGTATAACAACTCATATTTTTATAGCTTGATTCTTATTTTTTACCTTGATTCTTTTTTAACTTTACATTATAACACATTTTCTGTGTAGCTGAGTGTTGTATACAATTGTTCATTGAACTATTTTCAACAAAATTCTATCTCTCTTTACTTCATTACTTCCTACATATAGTCATAGCAATCCACATGCATTTTCCTGAAGATTTCAAACTGTAGTTTACATGTCTGTAACTTTTCTTACTCCATCCTATTAACTATTTCTCATTTCTGTCTTTCCATCAAACTGATTTATAAATTTTTCAGAGTAGACTCAAGCACTAGCTCCTCTATCAAGGCTTATCATTGAGTCTTAAGCATCAACAAAGGGGAAAGTGGGTAATTTTGTTAGAAGGTTTTGTTGAGTCAAATAGGGTGAGAAATAGAGTGAGAAATGAGGCAAGATTTCCGGTAGAGATATCCAACAAAATGATGACTATATGTGTCTGCAGCACAAAAGAGAGGTTTTGTTTTGTTTTGGTTTTGTTTTAGTTATTTTTTGTTTCAAGTTTTTATTTAAATTCCAACTTGTTGACAAACAGTGCAATATCAGTTCCTGGAGAAGAATTTAATGATTTATCACTTACATATAACACTCAGCACAAGTGCCCTCCTTAATACCCATCACCCAACAAAAGAGAGGTTTTTAAACAGAAATTTAATACATGAGTCAAACAGTCCATAGTAGACAAATGAAGTATGAAAAGAGGAGAGGAAGGGAAAGGTGAGGTGGAGAAGGGAGGGAAGTAGATAGAGCCTTGGGAAATATCATACAGAAAGCTAATTAAAGGAATTAAAACCCCAAAAAAGAAACTAAAAAATGAATGGAAGGGGAGTTAGACTAAAACACTGTGGTGTAATGAAAAACAGTGAAGGATGGTTTTCAGAAGGGAATGATCAATAAGACAAATGTCACAGATAGGTCAAGTAAAAGGAATTTAGTAAGGTATTAATTGTATTTTCTTTTCCACATTTGTGAAAAGGCGTGATGGAGGTTGACACAAAATGATAGTGGTCTGAAGAGCATGTATGTTTCTTATGAAAGATTGATCATTAACTCTTATCTCCCTTTAATTCAAACTTCTCAAATTTAAATAATAATAGTTGGGATACTTTTATGTGCTAGATATTGTTTTAAGAACATTCTGGTCTTAACTCATTGAGTCAGCATTATAGCCCTAATGCTCAGTTATAAAATGAGGTTTTATCCTCAGTTCACAGAGGAGGAAATGAAAGGAGTCATGAAAAGGCTAAGTCCCTTGAAAGGGAAACCCTGTAATGGAGGAGACAAAACTTTGAGAAATAATCTAATTACTTTTTATCATTATGGACTAAGTATACGGTCTTGTACATCTTTTGCTAGATTTATCCCTAATTATGTCATATTTGTGATGATGTTTTAAGTGTTGTTCTCATTCAATTTCTGTTCATTTGTTTCTAATATATAGAAATAACATTGGGGCACCTGGGTGGCTCAGTCAGTTAAGCATCCAACTCTTGGTTTCAGCTCAGGTGATGATCTCAGGGTGGTGGGAAAGAGCCCCCCCCCCTCAAAATCAGGCTGTGTGCTCAGCGGGGAGTCTGCTTGTCTTTCTCCCTCCCCCTCTGCCCCTCAAATAAATAAATAAGTCTTTAAAAAATAAGAATGATTTTTGTACATTGAAATTGTATTCTGAAGCCTTAGTAAATGCATTATGTTTAGATTTTTTAAAAATGTAAATTGCATTGGATTTTCTATATAGATAATCATGTCATCTTTAAATAAATACTTCTTCTTTGCTGAACTGGATTTCTTGTATTTCCTTTTCTTGACTGATTATAATGTCTACAAGCTCCAATATAGTGTTGAATAATAGTGGTAAGAATGGACATCCTTGTCTTGTTTCTAATGTTACCAGAACATTAACTAAAACTTCTCATAGGTTTCTCATAGATGCCCATTATCAGGTTGAGATAATTTCTATTTCTTGTTTGCTGATAATTTTTCTCAAGAATAGATGTTGGATTTTGCCAAATGCTTTTCGGTGTCTACTGGTGTTAGTGGTAGAGAACCCGGGCTTCAGTTATATGTGTCCTAGAATGGTTGGGATGGGGCTTTCTTCAACAGGGACTCTGAAGACAGGGTCTTTGGTTCTGTGAATAGCAATATTAGCAGTAATGATACAAATTGTTGCTCATGCACATGGGCTGTTCATAAATCATCTCTATTCAGGAACTGCCTATCACATTGTCAGTCTCCCCAGTTGAACGTTAACACTTTATCACATATTTCTTTTCCCTTGTTGGGCCCTATCAGAGAAAGTTCTCTCTTCTCAATGGTACTTTAGAATGTTCTTATGTAGTAAAAGAAGTCTTTCTTTTTTCAATCTAGAAACATTAGAAAGAAAATAGCAATTCTACTTCATGCTATACCTCAGCAATTGAGTTCCCAGGAATCCTGCCATTGCATATGGAATCAGTGTAATGAACTGTTTTCAGTGTAATTGTTAAATAAGAAAAATCCTTAGAACTCTGAATGCAAAGTGAAGAAACCTTCAGTCTTCATTCCACTAATTTGCTCCATAATCCTATAAAAATCATTTAAACTCTCTGGGACTCAGTATCTGCATTTGTAAGATGAATTGGATGGAGTATTATTTCAGGTTGTTCCCAGTTCTTAAATTCTGTAATCTCGTAGTTTTTTCAGTTTCAGGGGCCTCTCTGGGAGCCTCCCTTCCTCTGAATTATTTGCTGTATAAAGTTTGCAAAGCCTAAACTGGCCTCAAATAAAGATAATGAAACAATTTCTTCACTGGAGGGATTTTGAAGCTTGTAGTAAGAATCTGGTCTGATTTTTGTGATTTATAGGCATCAACAAATCATTGTATTCAGAAGTGCTTTTGATGGTCTATATTTGCATCTTTGGCTGACTCCGGCCTTTGCATAAGTGCAATTTAGTTTTGGGGCTGAAGTGTTTTTATATGATGCTTTGCATTCTTGGGATAGATCAGGAGCAGAGTGGAAATTTTTCTTTGAAAAATTACAGATATCATGCTAATTACAGGTATCAAGAACTAGGTATCATGCCAATTACAGATATCAAGAACTATGATTGTTATTTTAACATAGCACAGAGAAGAGTGGCTATGGAACATGAGATAGGAGCTTAGTAAAAGACACATTTTCAGATACATTAATCAATCTTTTCTCCCTTCTAAGTCAGCTTGCCTGCAAAAAGGAAGAAAGCAAGGGTTTTGTCTATAATCTTCAGTTTGCAAGTGCAGGTCTTACCCCAGCTCAGTTACTCTAAAATGGATTAAGACTTGGATTGGGGATAGGGTTTTATAGGGAAAGGAGTACAATGAAGAAGTAGCCCAGGCATCTCTGGTGTTTAGATGTCAACACTCTCTATGAGAATAAGAGGACATTTTTTATGTTGAATGCCTTTTAGCTCAGTAACTCTTATTCACCCTGCTGCTCATGCAGCTGCCTTTACTCATGCTCTAAAATTAAAGCCAAAAGTAGAAATCTTAGATCTTGGATCTTATTAAAATAGATCTGATAAAGTAAGTTACGACCTTTTGAAAAGAGGTAATGCATTTTTGGCTTTTGGCTTATTTGTGTAGCTATTCAGTATTGTTTTATGAATTCCTTGGGTTATTTTATTTTTGCATTTACACTATTTGCTCTGTTTCCACAGAAGAAGGAACCTGAATCAGATAGATTTTGGACTGTTTTATCAATGTCACATGGAAGAGCCATGGTACTTGTAATTTCAAAATTCCTGTACCCTGATGTTTTATAGTTACCTAATGGAGGCAGATTAGTAAAGTGGAAAGGACTTGGTCTTTCAAATTAGGTAAACAACATTTAAATTCCTGATTCCACCACTTAGCCTATATGAAATTAGTATGCTATTCAAGCTTTTAGATCCTGAATTTGTCAAATGTACGAATAGGGTAGTAATAATTCCTTATAAGCAATTATAAGGAGTGAATTATGGGAAAAGTGTATGTAAATCAACAAGAAGTCTTTGGTGTGTTATTGGCAATTTTTAAATATTTCTCCTCTTTCCTTGGCTTTGCTTCTTATTTTTTCCCAGGTCGTTTAACAGCATTTTAATACTTTTAATATTTTCAGCAATAATTGATGTGAAAGGCTCTAAAAATAATTGAGCAGGTATACCATTTTTTTTTAAATAGACACATTTTGAGTTTAGTTACATTTAGTCAACTTGAAATTTTACAAATCTCTATTCGTATATTGCTCTCTGAAAATGAAGGGTTTTTTGTTGTTTTGTTGTTGTTAATCAAACTCCTAAAAGTACCTTTCATAAACAAGGAGAAAAAATTGACATCTGCAGAATTCTATCAGCTGGGCTTTTAAAGAAGTTGTCCTGGAATTGGCCAGTATTCAAGGGTTTAGGGCATAGTTCCCAAGACTGCCTTCACTTCTGACACAAACTGCAAGTTTGGGGATTCCCCAAACTACCTTCAGGTTCAGTAATTCACTAGGAGAATCCATAGAACTCATTGAAAGCTGTATATACATGGTTATGCTTTATTACAGGAAAAAATACAATCAAAATCAACCAAAAGAAGAAATGAATGGAGAAGAGTGAGGGTTCCAAATGCAAAGCTTTTCCTGTCTTTTCCCATAAAGTCAGGGTACATTACTCTTTCAGGATCAGTGTGTGACAACACACATAGAATATTTCTAATCAGGGAAGCACACCCAAGTTTTGGTGTCTAGAGTTTTTATTGAGTTCCTTTACATAGATGTGATTGATCTCAGCTTTCAGATAACTGATACAGTATTACTAAAAGCCTTCACTCCAAATTACATGGTTGATATTTCTGCATGACCCACCTCAAGGTAAGACTCTCAAACATGGCCAGTTCTACCCTGTGATCCTGTGTGGTTGGCCTCTGACCTAAACAAAGACACTCCTGGCAGGCATAACATAGATAACTTCCCAGAAGCCAAAGCTAAAGGTCAGACTTTCTTGGGGCTAGGCCAAATTCTTTACTGCATAACTAGGAATGAAGAATTTTTTTTTCTCTTCCCTAGAAAATAGTCTGTTAGTAGCCCCACTCATTTCTCAGGGTAGGATTCAATTACAAGGACAAGTTTGTCCTAGAACACTTACAATTCCACTATAATATATTTTTGCACTCTTGCCATTGGAAAGATCTTTTAATATTTTCCCACATTTTCTCATTATCTCCCATAGCACCTTAACCATAGTGAGTTTCTTACATTGCATTGTAATGGCAGAAATCAATGCAACCAGAATGATTGGACACAAATGTCAATGGACTATTAGAAACTCAAGAGGACTGCAGAGTTTCAAGGTAGTGATTTGGCAAAATCAGAGATATTGGGAAAATTACCTAGATTGGTGTTGTTCAAGCAGTAGGTCATGGCTCTTGGTGATTCATTAAATGATTCCTTACTGTGGGTTAGAGTTGAAAAATATTGCTTGTTTTGCTCTGATGCTGAGCTACCTTAGTCGACCAAGAGAGAGAACTTCCAACTTTTCTCTTGTTTTCTGTGACCAACACTTTGACAAGTTAGTACAATATAGGAGGCAGTAGGCATGAAATGATGTGATTTAATTACCACCTTGACCTACTTAGACTCAACAACTATAGCAATTGCTCTACAATACTCAGAAATTCTATGCATATATTTGCATTTAACCACTCTTTTCTTTGTTCATTTCCTATGTCTACTCAAGTTTCCAACTAGGATCTCCCTCCAGCTAGTGAGAGAGCCACATGGTTTCTACCCCAGTCTCACAAAACTGCTTAATTCCATGCCCAGTCTAGCTTCCTGCATCTTCTCCCTGTCTCTATAACCTGGGGTATGGGTGTGTGACCTAGGATATATAGGAAAAGAGCCAGATGCTTGCTTTTCCAAGTGGTATTACTGTGACCTATGTTTATTCACCTGTTATCTGCTTGATTTTTTGTTTTGAGATTATTACTGAGCTAGAAGAAAGGGGATCTTTTTTGAAAGGTAAGGATTTTGTTTTTCTTCAGGTTAGATATAATTATTTCCAAAATAATATTTTAAATTTAACATATTAATATATTCTCATCATCAACTTTAATCCTAATCATTTGTTTCTCAATAGCTTCTTTGAAAAAGAAGAAAAAAAATCTCATTTTTCACACTACTGAATAAGCTGATGAGAGCAAAGGAGAATATGGTTTTGCCAGTTTATGTAAATACTGTACAGATCTGTATTATAACATACTTAAATAATTTGATTACAAAGCAAAGTGAAAGGAAAAAGAAAAAGGAAAAAGGGGCACCTGGGTGCCTGAGTCAGTTAAGTGTCTGCCTTCAGCTCAGGTCATGATCTCAGGGTCCTGGGATCCAGCCTGATGTCAGGCTCTTTGCTCAGCTGGGAGAGCTTGAGCTCTCCACTCTCCACTCTCCCTCTCCACTCTCCCTCTGTGCTTTCCCTCCCTCCTTCTCTCTCTCTCAAATAAATAAATAAAATCTTTAAAAAAGGAAAAAGAAACATTGTAGATTTAGAATCATGACAGAGTTCTATGAGCCATTTTTCAAACCTTTGGGGCCACGTGAGCTTCTGATATCAAAAGTTTTAGATTTTGGAACTTTAAGATGCTTTATAAACCATATGTTACGTATCACTGCCAACAGAGTCTGAAGTATGACACCTTAATTAAACTTATATTATCTCAACAGCAAAGAAAGAAAAAGAATATTTCACAAAGTGAGATAACTGAAGACGATCTAGAACCTCACAATGGTTCAAATCAGGTTTGAATGCAAATAAGTTCACCACAATTTATAAACACATCTGTTTTAAAAGATATAATTTGGAATTGTGGCTAACAGATTTTGTGCTATAATGGGTATTAATTTAATTTAATTTTGACAATATTATTTTCACATTTATTTCTGATTATAATAGAGAATTTCACAATTATATATTGTTAGTTATCACAACAAATCACCCCAAGAAGCTTGGGCATTTTGACAAAAATCAAAGAAATTATTTATTACAATTTATGTAACCAGTGCTAGGAAACACAACCACTAAAAGAAATATGTTTTCAGAAATGAAATATTTGTAGAAGTCCTATTTTATTTTCTTGTAAGTCAAATATCTTAAGTTGTCATTTTGGAAAGTTATTCAATATGAAAGTTTGACAAATTTATCTTAAAGTTAGTTATATTTTATAAGTTTCTAAATTTTCTTATTTTATGGCAATAGATGACCAAAAAGAAACAACAATTAAACATTGACTGTGGCGGGGCACCTGGGTGGTGCCCTCAGTTGAGCATTCTACTCTTGGTTTCAGCTCAGTCCCTCACTCAGTGTCATGAGATTGAGCTACACATGGGCTGCTTAAGACCCTCTCTCCCTCTCCCTTTGCCTCTCCCTACCATGCTCTTGCTCTCTCTCTCTCTCTCTAAAATAGATTAACTAATTAAAAACAAAAAACATTGACTTTGGCTATTTTGCTATACCATTACCAGATGTCTTTACATGGTACTCTTGTATTCATTTTACATAAAATTCATACACTTGACAATCTGTTTGATCTTTGAAGTATTTTTTATAGAAATCTCATTTAGAACATATCAGAATTTTACAGAGCCTGCTCTGTTACATGGTTGTTATGGAATAGCAAGGACAATTTCAACTTTCAGTTTTTTTCCCTCTGAATAAGAGAAAATGACACTCTTTTGGGTTCCAATTATAGTACAGGATATAGGTGCGACTATCTTACTACTGAGAGAAGAAAAGGTATCTGGTTCAACTGTGTGCAGCAAGAAAACTTTCTACAAACGACTATTGACTAAAAATGAAATAGTCTGTTAAGAATAACTTGAAAAGTAACAATTATCAGTAGAAGGTTGTAAATAAAAAGAATAAGAAAGTGAAGAAAGAGATGACAAGGAATAGATAGAAACACCTTCAGTAAGCTTTTGACCTAGCTTTTGACCAAGATAGCAATACAGATGTTACCTGGTCAGCTTTTTTGGCAGAATGACAAACAAGCAGAGTTGGCACCATGTGGGATAAACCTTTATGTGATAGCATTTTACACAGATGCTTGAATATATAAAAACATTTTATTTTTTAATGACTATTCTCAATGAATATCTGTAATTTAATACTTCACAATCTTGATGCTATTTGTTAAATTACTTTTTGTTACTGGGATTCCATTTCATTAATCTGATATCAGTAGTGCTTCCTTCTAAGGAGTCAATGGAATGAGATCATCTTATTACTTAATATTAAATGTTGGAACTACAATTTCCTAAACATTCATGACTAAATAAGATATATGTAATATACCTCATGTACAATACAGATTGAAACAATGTCATTTCCTTTTATTTCCCACTGCAAGGATTAAAAATCAGAGTATACCTAAATATCTATTAGACAACTTAGAAAATATTAAATACTTTACCAAAAGAAATTTTTCTTTGCCTAAATAAGGACAGCCAGAAGGAACTATGTATGTTGACAGATATATACAATTCTTTCTTTTCTAGACAGTGTTTAAAATTTTCAGGATTGAGAGAGAACATTTTTTATGAAAGGAAACTTTGGCAGATAATGTGACAATTTTCACTTCTCAAAAGAACGAAGTATTTTATTTCATTTTATATTTTATATTTTTATTTAAGAATAATTGACATATAATATTGTATTAGTTTCAGGTGTACAACATAGAGATGTGATATTTATATACATTATGAAATAGTCACTATAGTAAGTCTAGTTACCATCTGTTACCATACAAACTTGTTACAATATTTTTGGCTATATCCTGTACATTACCAGTGTCTTATACATTTTATAATTGGAAGATTTTACGTCTTAATTCTCTTCACCTCTTTTGTCCATCACCCTACTCCCCTCCCCTTTAACAACCATTAGTTTGTTCTCTGTGTTTATGAGTCTGTTTCTTTTTATTTTGTTTTCACATATAAGTGAAATCATGTAGTATTTGTCTTTCTCTGTCTGACTTATTTCACTTAGCATAATACTCCCTAGATTGAGCCATGTTTTTGCAAATGACAAGTATTTTGAAGTTTTCATGGCTGAGTAATATTTCACTTGTGTGTGTGTTTGTGTGTATATACATCACATCCTCTTTTTAAAAAGATTTTATTTATAGGCAGTATGCCTATTTTTTAGGAGTTTATGGTTTCAAATCTTACGTTTAAGTTTTTAATCCATTTTGAGTTTATTTTTGTGTATGGTGTAAGAAAGTGGTCCAGTTTCATACTTTTGCATGTAACTGTCCGATTTTCCCATCACCATTTATTGAAAAGACTGTCTTTTCCCTTGTTTTTTTCTTGTCTCTTTTGTCATATATTAATTGACTATATAAATACGGGTGTATTTCTGGTGCTCTATTCTGTTTCATTGATTTTTGTGTCTGTTTTTGTGGCAATATTATATTGTTTGGTTACCATAGCTTTGTAGTATAATTTGAAATCTGGGAGCATAATATCTCCAGGTTTGTTTCTCTTTCTCTTGGCTATTTGGGCCTTTTGTGGTTTCATATGAATTTTAGGGTTATTTATTTATTTATTTAGAGCACATGGGGGGGGCAGAGGGAGAGGGAGAGAGAGAATCTCAAGCAGAATCCATGCTGAGCACAGAGGCCTCAGGACCCTGAGATAATGACCTGAGCCAAAATTAAGAGTCAGACACCTAAACTGACTGAGCCACCCAGGTGCCCCCATATCACATCCTTTTTATTTACTCATCTATTGATGGACATTTTGGCCCATAGCATTTATATCTTGGCTATTCTAATTCTGTGAAAAATGCCATTGGTATTTTGATAGGACTGCATTGAATCTGTAGATTGCTTTTGGGAGTATGGAAATTTTAACTATATTCTTTCAATTCATGAACACGTTATATGTTTTTGTTTGTGTTGTCATCAGTTTCATCAATGTCTTAGTTTTCAGAATGCAGGTCTTTCACCTTCATGGTTAATTTATTCCTAGACACTTTATTGTTTTTGGTGCAATGGTAAATGGGATTATTTAATTTCTCTTTGTGATAGTTCATTATTAGTGTACAGAAATGCAACAATTTTCTGTAATGATTTTGTATTCTGTAACTATTGAATCCATGTATTAGTTCTAATAGGTTTTTTCTTTTGTGAAGACTTTATGGTTTTTTATATATAGCATCATATTACCTGTAAATATTAAGTCTTACTTTTCTTCCTTTACAATCTGTATACCTTTTATTTCCCTTTCTTACACAATTGCTGTGGTTAGGATTTCCAATACCATGTGAATAAAAGTGGCAAAAATAGACATCCTTTTCTTGTTTCGGATCTTAGAGGACAATCTTTCAGCTTTTCACCATTGAGTATTGTATTAGCTGTGGCTTTGTCATATATGGCCTTTATTACAGTGAGCTGAATTCCTTCTATACTCACTTTGGTAAGAATTTTTATCAAATGGATGTTGAGTTTTGTTTTTTCTGCATCTATGAAGATGATCATATGATTTTTATCCTTTATTTTGTTAATGTGGTTTATCACTTTGATTGATTTGCAGATATTGAACCCTGCTTTCACCCCTGGTATAAATCCTACTTTATCATGATATCTGATCCTTTAATATATTATTGAATTCAGTTTATTAATATATGGGTGAGGATCTTTGTATTAAAGTTTATCAGGTATATTTTCCTATAATTTTATTTTTTTATAGTGCCTTTCTCTGATTTTGGTATCAGAGTAATGCTAGCCTCATAGACTGAGTTCAAAAGCATTGCTTCCTCTTCAAATTTTTGGAATAGTTTGAAAAGAATGGGAATTAACTCTTCCTTAAATGTCTGGTAGAATTCATCTGTGAAGCCATCTGGTCCCGACCCAAAATACTGACCAAGTATTTTGGTTATTGATTCAGTTTCATCGCTAATAATCAATCTGTTTATATTTTCTATTTCCTTCTGATTCTGTCTCAGAAGATTGTATGTTTCTAGAAATTTATCCTTATGTTTTGTTTTCAGATTTATCCAGTTTGTTCGTATATAATTGTTCATAGTAGTCTCTTAAAATCCTTTGTATTTTTGTGTTATCCGTTGTAACTTCTCTCTCACTTTTGATTTTTTTTAAAGCCAGAGCATTTTTTTTAAAAGATTTTATTTATTTATTTGACAGAGAGAGACACAGCGAGGGAGGAAACACAAGCAGGGGGAGTGGGAGAGGGAGAAGCAGGCTTCCTGCTGAGCAGAGAGAAATGGGGCTCGATCCCAGGACCCTGGGATCATGACCTGAGCTGAAGGCAGATGCTTAATGACTGAGCCACCTAGGTGCCCCTCTCTAATTTTTTATTTTATTTATTTAGGCCTTTTCTCTTTTTCTTCTTGACAAGTCTGCCTAAGGTTTATCTTTTGTATATCTTTTCAAAGGACCAGCTTTTAGTCTCATTGATATTTTCTGTGTTTTAAGTCTCTATTTAATTTATTTCCACTGTGCTCTTTATTATTTTCTTCCTTCTACTAACTTTGGACTTTGATCTCTTTTTTTTCTAGCTCCTTTAGGTATAGGGTCAGATTGTTTACTTGAGATTTTTCCTGTTTCTCCAAATGGGCCTGTATCACTATAAACTTCTCTCTTAGGGCTGCTTTTGCTGTGTCCCAAAGATATTGGAACATTGTGTTTTTATTTTCATTTGTTTTAAGTTATTTTTTGAATTCCCCTTTGATTTCTTCATTCACCCATTGGTTGTTTGGTAGCATGCTATTTAGTCTAGTCTCCATGTGCTTATGTTTTTTCCAGTTTTCTTCTCGATTTCTACTGTCATATACTGATCTGATCAGAAAAGATGCTTGATATGATTTTAGTCACCTTAAATTTATTGGCACTTGTTTGGTGGCCAAACATATGATCTGTCCTGGAGAATGTTCCATGTTCTCTTGAGAAGAATCTGAATTCCACTGGTTTTGGATGGGATATTCTGTATGTATTTATTAAGTCTGGTCTAATATGTAATCTGTACATAACTATATCTAGTCTAATGTGTCTTTTTAAGCCAATATTTTCTTATTAATTATCTGTCTGGATAATCTATCCATTGACACCAATGTGTTGTTAAATTCCCCTGTTATCATTGTATTACTATCAATTTTTCCCTTTGTGTCTGTTTAATATTTACCTTATATATTTGGTGCTCCTATGTTTCATGAATAAGTATTTATAAGTTTTATATCTCCTGTTGGATTGATCCTTATATCATTATGTCATACCCTTCTTTGTTTCTTGCTACAGTATTTGTTCTAAAGTCTGTTTTGTCTGGTATTAAGTATTGTTACCCCATCATTCTTTTCATTTCTATTTGCATGGAATATCTTTTTCCATACCTTTATTTTCAGTCTGTGTGTGTCTTTAGATATGAAGTGAGTCACTTTTAGATAGCATATAGTTTTTTTATTCATTCAGCACCCTGTACTTTTTGATTGGCATATTTAGTCCATTTACATTTAAAGTAATTATCAATATATATGTATTTATTGCTATTTTGTTAAGAATTTTAATTTTCAGGGATACCTGGGTAGCTCAGTTGGTTAATCCTCTGACTCTTGATTTTGGGTAAGATCATGATCTTGGGGTCATGGGATTGAGCCCTGTATCGGGCTCTGCACTCAGGGGGATTTGTTTGAGATTCTCTCTCTTCCTCTCCCTCTCCCCCCAACTCTTTCTCAAAAATAAATAAGTAAATCTTTAAGAAATTTTTAATTTTCATATGTGAGTACCTACCAAATTATAAACTTTTAGATTTGCTGAGAATTAAAACATTTTAAATAAATTCTGGTCATGTTATCCATGGAGCAAATTTTTAGATAGGAGGAGTCTAATCTAGAAAGAGAAACAGCTGTGTTTCAGTTCAAGGGATGAGAAGCTGAAGTTGTGAACTTAAGGAAGATGAAAAACTAGTGATCTAAGGAAAGATACATGAGAGCCACACTGTTATGGGGAAGAGTGTGGTTTTATTCTGAAAGCCATAGAGGCTAATGAATTGTTTTAAACAGGAAAGTGGTTTTTCCTTGCATTTTTTAAAAAAGATCTCTTCATGTACAGGGGAAAAATCAGTGAGAAAGGACTATGACTGAATTTAGGAAAATCAGTTAGGCTATTAAAAATTTAAGAAAAAAATGATGATTATTGAAACATACGTGTTGTCAAAATGACTTGAGAGACAGGGAAACATTTGAGAGATATGAAGGATGGAGAAAGATCTAATCACTTTGAAAGATTTCATGCGCAGGTTGAGAGAAAGGCATGATAAAAAGTCTCTCTCATATTCCTGGCTTGGGAGACTATGTGATTGGTGTTGCCATTCCCTTAGATATAGATAATGTAAGTAAGGATAGAGAAAGTATGGAAAAATATAAAGTAAAAATGAGTTTAGTACCAGCCATGTTGAAGTCAGAGTGCCCGTGGGACTTCTGAGTGCTGATGTGGACTATGCTGGGATAAACTCCTTCCTAACAGATCATAAACTCAAATTTATTCTATGAAAGCAGTCTCTTCCATAATAATCTAATCATAAATGTATGCTTATTCAAACCCTTTAGTAAGACACATTCAAGCATTAAGTACTAATGCCTCCTCTGTATCAATGCATGATTATATCTGCAGTTAGACCCTATAAGAGAAAAGTTCATTTTCTTACCCTGAGTTTAGATTCAATCATTCAAAAAGTTGTACATTTGCCTAGTTATTTCTCAAAACTCTAATTTCTGATTATAATGAATGAAATAGAAAACTAGCAGAAGGGATTTTTTATGCATGATTTTCCTAAATGGTTACCTGACTTGGATGAATTTTAGGGAGATACCTGAAACATTAAACTTTGCCTCTATTTCTCTATTGGGCCAAGATGAACATATTCAATTCAAAGTAATATATCAAATGTTGAGTTTTACATAATGTGTCTGCTTCGCTTATATGCAGTTTTCCCCATTCAGTCCTAATAAAAAAGCCCCATGCCTGGGCTGAAATCTTTTTTTTTTTTAAAGATTTTTAATTATTTATTTGAGAGAGAGTGAGAGAGAGAGGGAGAAGAAGAGAGAGAGAATGAGAGCACGAGCACAGGGCGGGGAGAGTGAGAGGGAGAAGCAGACTCTCCGCTGAGGAGGGAACATGATATGGGACTCAATCCCAGGACCCTGGGATCATGACCTGAGCCGAAGTCAGGCGCTTAACCAGCTGAACCATCCAGGTGCCCCATGGGCTGAAATCTTTAGATTATTTTGATGGCTTTCATTTCTCTCTTGGTTGTAACTCCACAAACAATATGGAATTATCTATAGGATATATGCATTCATACACATGCTGGTTCTTTTGGAATGTCCTCTATTGTGTAAAACAAAAGGACAGGGGATACCAGTAACCTATGTTGTTTAGAACTCCTTTAAACCTTATTTAATCTTTTTATCAGCAGGAAGGAGAATCCTGCTGAGATAATTTCCTTTCACTGTCTCTCTCTCTCTTGTCTCCCTTCTCCCAAAACCAAAAGCAACATTATACAGCAGAAAGCAGATATGAATTGAATGGGATACTTATACTCTTACATAACTATATTCATACATAAATAAGAAGGAAGCTGTCATCAAATGTGTAATGTCCATTCGTTTGAAAATATTTATTAAACCCCTACCTCACATCAAACACTACGTTAGACTCCTGTGTATACAAAAGCAGGCATGATTCTTGCTTTCCAGCAGCTAAGACTAAGTATAGTAGGGAATATAAGCATTGATTTAAAACAAAAGATGGTCATCAATACATAAACCATGATATCTTATAATTTTTCCTTTGTTGACATCTCCCTGAGACCCATCAGTGTTAGCTTATGATTTCAAACAAGAAGGCTTTTATTTCAGGGAAATCTTGAGTATGAGAAAAGCCACAATTCCATAGACTTCTTGTTGCTGAAGCTGTTTTGGGAATGCATCATTTGTTTTCAAACAACTTGTTTGGATCAAAGTAGTTGAAAGAGAATATAAATAAAAAAATCAGTGTATAGAAAAAAAGTATTTTTCAATTCTTTTGTGCCATTGGTGTTTTAATTTTTATCTTCTGAAGAAATTTTGTTAATGTTGTACATTAAGATACAATCATATATATTATATGTATTATAATATTTTTACTCATTTATCCAGACCTTAAAATTCTCATTCATTTTCATTTAATTCTGTCTGTTGCATTTATTTGCTGATATTTAATTCATTTTAAATCTTTTATTTCTGACAAAAATTATATTGTCTGAATACAAATTTTCAGAACAGATATAATTAGTGGAAATTTTGACATTTTAGAAAGCTGAATGAAGTCAAAATATTTTTTCCAGAAAAACAAATGTCTCCAAGAATAAATATAAATGAATCTTCAAAACCAGAAATCTGGAAAAAAAGGATAAATTCTTCTTGAAAACATTTAAAAAGATATATAAATGGTGTTATTTTACATAACAATTAGACAAAAACCCTACAAAAATAAAATAAAAATGCTAAAATTTCTATTTAAATTAAAAAAAAGGAATAATAGGACTTCTCGTTCCTGGTTCCACATTTAAGGACCTTAGAAGTCACTACATAGCCTAACAACAATTAAAAGTTGAACAAATTGAAAAATCAACAACTCTTTTTGGATCCATAAGAGAGAAGAGGACATTAAAGGGCAATCAGGGAATACAATGAGCAACTCTATGCCCATAAATCTTAAGTGGGATGGACCATGTCCTTAAAAAACACAACTTGCCAAAACTCACACAAGAAGAACTAGAAATCTGGATAAGCCTATATCTATTAAGGAAACTGAATCAATAAATAATAACTTTCTAAAACAGAAAACACCAATCACAGTTGGGTTCACTGGTGAATTCTATCAAACATTTAAGGAAGAAATTAGACTAATTCTCTACAATATCTTCCACAAAATAGAAATAATGGAAGTACATCTTAACTTGGTTTAAGATTCCAGTACTACCTTATTACCAAAACCAAAGCACTACAAGAAAAAGACCATTATCTCTCATGAACATAGATACAAAAATACCTAACAAAATATAAGCAAATGAAGCCAACAATGTATAAAAAGAATTATATATTATGACCAAGAAGAATTTATTCCATGTAGGCAAGATTGGATCAACATTTCAAAACTGATTAATGTAATCCATCACATCAATAAGCTAAAAAAGAAAAATCATGTGATTTCATCAATAGATGTAGAAAAAGCACTGGGAAAATTCAGCAGTTAATTATGTAGAAACTCTGTAAACTAAGAATAGGAGGAACTTCTGCAACTTGATATAGAATAACTACAAAAATCCACCACTAACATAGTTAATGATGAGAAAGTTGAAGCTTTCCCATTAAATCAGGTGCAAAGCAAGGATATCCCCTTTCACAACTCCTTTTCAACATCATACTGGAAATACTAACTAATGCAATAAGACAAAGGGAATAAAATTATACAGATTGAGAAAGAAGACGTAAAACTGTCTTTGTTCACAGACATGATCAGCTATAGAAAATGTAGAAAATCTGGGCAAGATGGCAGAGGAGTAGGAGACCTGGATTTCGTCTGGTCTCAGGAATTCAGCTGAATAGGGATCAAACCATTCTGAACACTTACGAACTGAACAGGAGATCGAAGATAAGAAGAGTAATAACTCTCTGAACAGAGAAGCGACCACTTTCTGGAAGGTATGACGTGCGGAGAAGTGAATCTGAGGCGATATTCGGGAGGTTAGATGGCAGGGGGGGGGGCTCCGTCGGCCGCTTCTGGCAAGTGATAGAGCCGCGGAGCACAAAATCGGAACTTTTAGAAGCCGGCTCCGCTGAGGGACGTCGCTCCAGTGGCTAAGCGGGGGGTGGAACCCTCGCGGGACAGTGTGGTCTCAGGACCCTCGGGGTCACAGAAAGACCAGGGGTGCCTGAGTGCAGCAGAGCTCCCGGGTATGGTAGCGGGGAAGCCAGCTGCAGAGACGGAGCCGAGGCGCGGGCTCTCAGCTCGGGGTTGCCATAAACTGTGATCTGCGGACCAGTCAGGCTACTGCTCCTCTAGCAGGTACCCAACAAGCGGCAGAGCCGGGGAGACTCCCCTTCCTCCCCTGGGAGGAGCGGCGTGGAAGCGCACTGCAGGGATCTGCTGGGTTTGGAGACTCCACACAGGGTCGGGTGCCAGAGATAGAAATGCTCGATCACAGGCCGGGTGACCACGGAGTGCGGCCGGAGACCGGGGAGACGGGAGTGACTGCTTTTCTTTGGGGGCACACTGAGGAGCAGGGCCCTGAGTTCTCAGCTCCTCCGGGCAGAGATTGGGAGGCCACCATTTTCACTCTGGTCCTCCAAAGCTGTACCGAGAGCTTGCAGGGAACAAAACTCCTGAGAGCAAACCAGAGCAGCTTGCTTAGCCCGGACCGACAAGGGCGGGGCAATTCCGCCTCCAGCAAAGACATCTGGGAACCACAGCAACAGGCCCCTCCCCCAGAAGATCAAGCACGAACAGCCAGCAAGCCAAAACCAAGTTTACCGATCAAGGAGACCAGGAGAACTCCAGCGTTAGGGGAATACTACACATAGAATTCATGGCTTTTTTACCATAATACATTAGTTTTTCAAAGTTAATTTTTTTAACTGTTTTTTTTTTTAATTTTTCTTTTTCCCTTTTTCAAACATCTTATCAATCCCCTTTTTAAAAAAACATTTTTTATTTTTCATTTTTAGAATCATATTTTTATCCCGTCATAATAGTTACCCTTATTTTTGGCATATATATAAGTTGTTCTCTCTTTAAAATTTTGAGATACAATTTCTTCTAACAGATCAAAATATACCCTAAATCACTAGTGTATGGCTTTGTTCTATTCTCCTGCCTGATCACATTCTCTCCCTTTTTTTTTCTTTTTTTTTCTTTTTAAATCTTCTTCTTTCTTTTTAAAAACAACTTCTTATCTTATCAATTCCTTTTATAAAATCTTTTATAATTTTCATCTTTACAGTCATCTGCCATCCCTTCATTGTATCAACCCTTATTTTGTACATATATAAGTCTTTCTTCCTTTAAAATTTTAGGAGGCACTTTCTTCTAACAGACCAAAATATGCCCAAAAGCTAGTGTGTGGCACTGATCTATGCACTAGCATGATCATATTTGATCATATTCTGTTTTTTTTGGTTTTGTTCTGTTTTTGTTTGTTTTTATCTTTTTCTTTTTCCTTTTTTTTTTTCTTTCTCTTCTTTCTTTCCCTTTCTTGTCCCTGGTTTCAGGTCTTTTCTGATTTGTATAGAGTATGTTTTCTGGAGACGTTGTTAACCTGTTAGCATTCTGTTCTCTCATTCATCTGTTCTCCTCTGGACAAAATGACAAGACAAAAAGTCACCTCAGCAAAAAGAACAAGAGGTAGTACCGTCTGCCAGGGACCTACTCAATACTGACATTAGTATGATGTCAGACCTAGAGTTCAGAATCATGACTTTAAAGATACTAGCTGGGCTTGAAAAAAGTGTGGAAGTTATGAGAGAAACACTTTCTGGAGAAATAACAGAACTAAAACCTAACCAAGTCGAAATCAAAAAGGCTATTAATGAGGTGCAATCAAAATGGGGACACTAACTGCTAGGATAAATGAGGAAGAAGAAAGAATCAATGATATAGAAGACCAAATGATGGAAAATAAAGAGGCTGAGAAAAAGAGAGATAAACAACTACAGGATCACGAGGGCAGAATTCGAGAGATAAGCAATACCATAAGATGAAACAACATTAGAATAATTGGGGTCCCAGAAGAAGAAGAAAGAGAGAGAGGGGCAGAAGGTATATTGGAGCAAATAATAGCAGAGAACTTCCCTAATGTGGGGAAGGAAACAGGCATCAAAATCCAGGAGGCACAGAGAACCCCTCTCAAAATCAATAAAAATAGGTCAACACCCCGACATCTAATAGTAAAACTTACGAGTCTCAGAGACAAAGAGAAAATCCTGAAAGCAGCTCGGGAGAAGAAATATGTAACCTACAATGGTAGAAACATTAGATTGGCAACAGACTTATCCAAAGACCTGGCAGGCCAGAAAGGACTGGCATGATATCTTCAGAGCACTAAATGAGAAAAATATGCAGCCAAGAATACTATATCCAGCTAGACTATCATTGAAAATACAAGGAGAGATAAAAAGCTTCCAGGACAAACAAAAACTAAAGGAATTTGCAAACACGAAACCAGCCCTCCAAGAAATATTGAAAAAGGTCCTCTAAGCAAAAAGAAAGCCTAAAAGCAGATAGATCAGAAAGGAACACAGACAATATACAGTAACAGTCACCTTAGAGGCAATACAATGGCACTAAATTCATACCTTTCAATAGTTACCCTGAATGTAAATGGGCTCAATGCCCCAATCAAAAGACACAGGCTATCAGATTGGATTAAAAAACAAGACCCATCCATATGCTGTCTGCAAGAGACTCATTTTAGACCCAAAGACACCCCCAGATTGAAAGTGAGGGGGTGGAAAACAATTTACCATGCTAATGGACACCAAAAGAAAGCTGGCAATCCTTATATCAGACAAATTAGATTTTAAAACAAAGACTGTAATAAAAGATGAAGAAGGACACTATATCCTACTTAAAGGGTCTATCCAAAAAGAAGACCTAACAATTGTAAATATCTATGCCCCTAACATGGGAGCAGCCAATTATATAAGGCAATTAATAACAAAAGCAAAGAAACACATTGACAACAATACAATAATAGTGGGGGACTTTAACACCCCCTAACTGAAATGGACAGATCATCTAAGCAGAAGATCAACAAGGAAATAAAGACTTTAAATGAAACACTGGACCAAATGGACTTTACAGACATTTTCAGAACCTTCCATCCCAAAGCAACGGAATACACATTCTTCTCTAGTGCCCATGGAACATTCTCCAGAACTGATCACATTCTAGGTCACAAATCAGGTCTCAACCGGTACCAAAAGATTGGGATTATTCCCTGCATATTTTCAGATCACAATGCTTTGAAACTAGAACTCAATCACAAGAGGAAAGTTGGAAAGAACTCAAATACATGGAGGCTAAAGAGCATCCTACTAAAGAATGAATGGGTCAACCAGGAAATTAAAGAAGAATTAAAAACATTCATGGAAACCAATGAAAATGAAAACACAACTGTTCAAAATCTTTGGGATACAGTAAAGGCAGTCCTGAGAGGAAAGTATATAGCAATACAAGCTTTTCTCAAGAAATAAGAAAGGTCTCAAATACACAACCTACCCCTACACCTAAAGGAGCTAGAGAAAAAACAACAAATAAAGCCTAAACCCAGCAGGAGAAGAGAAATAATAAAGATCAGAGCAGAAATCAATGAAATAGAAACCAAAAGAACAGTAGAACAGATCAATGAAACTAGGAGCTGGTTCTTTGAAAGAATTAACAAGATTGATAAACCCCTGGCCAGACTTATTAAAAAGAAAGAGAAATGACCCAAATCAACAAAATCATGAATGAAAGAGGAGCGATCACAACCAACACCAAAGAAATACAAACAATTATAAGAACATATTATGAGGAACTCTATGCCAGCAAATGAGATAACCTGGAAGAAATGGGTGCATTCCTAGAGATGTATCAACGACCAAAATTGAACCAGGAAGAAATAGAAAACCTGAACAGACCTATAACCACTAAGGAAATTGAAGCAGTCATCAAAAATCTCCCAACAAACAAAAGCCCAGGGCTAGATGGCTTTCCAAGGGAATTCTATCAGACATTTAAAGAAGAATTAATACCTATTCTCCTGAAACTGTTCCAAAAAATAGAAATGGAAGGAAAACTTCCAAATTCATTTTATGAGGCCAGCATCACCTTGATCCCCAAACCAAACAAAGACGCCATCAAAAAGGAGAATTACAGACCAATATCCTGGATGAACATGGATGCAAAAATTCTCACCAAAATACTAGCCAATAGGATCCAACAGTACATTAAAAGGATTATTCACCATGACCAAGTGGGATCTATCCCTGGGCTGCAAGGCTGGTTCAACATCTACAAATCAATCAATGTGATACAATACATTAACAAAAGAAAGAACAAGAATCATATGATCCTCTCAATAGATGCAGAAAAAGCATTTGACAAAGTACTGCATCCTTTCTTGATCAAAACTCTTCAGAGTATAGGGATCGAGGGTACATACCTCAATATCATAAAAGCCATCTATGAAAAACCTACAGCGAATATAATTCTCAATGGGGAAAAGCTGAGAGCTTTTCCCCTAAGGTCAGGAACGTGGCAGGGATGTCCACTCTCACCACTGCTATTCAACATAGTATTAGAAGTCCTAGCCACAGCAATCAGAAAACAAAAAGAAATCAAAGGCATCCAAATCGGCAAAGAGGAAGTCAAACTCTTACTCTTTGCAGATGATATGATACTGTATGTGGAAAACCCAAAAGACTCCACCCCAAAACTGCTAGAACTCATACAGGAATTCAGTAAAGTGGCAGGATATAAAATCAATGCACAGAAATCAGTGGCATTCCTATACACCAACAACAAGACAGAAGAGAGACAAATCAAGGAGTCGATCCCATTTACAATTGCTCCCAAAACCATAAGATACCTAGGAATAAATCAAACCAAAGAGGCAAAAGATCTGTACTCAGAAAAGTATAAAATACTCATGAATGAAATTGAAGAAGACACAAAGAAATGGAAAAACTTTCCATGCTCATGGATTGGAAGAACAAACATTGTGAAGATGTCAGTGCTACCTGGAGAAATCTACACATTCAATGCAATCCCCATCAAAATACCATCCACCTTTTTCAAAGAAATGGAACAAATAATCCTAAAATTTGTATGGAACCAGAAGAGACCCCGAATAGCCAGAGGAATATTGAAAAAGAAAAGCAAAGCTGGCGGCATCACAATTCCGGACTTCCAGCTCTATTACAAAGCTGTCATCATCAAGACAGTATGGTACTGACACAAAAACAGACACATAGATCAATGGAACAGAATAGAGAGCCCAGACATGGACCCTCAACTCTATGGTCAACTCATCTTTGACAAAGCAGGAAAGAATGTCCAATGGAAAAAAGACAGTCTCTCCAACAAATGGTGTTGGGAAAATTGGACAGCCACAGGCAGAAGAATGAAACTGGACCATTTCCTCACACCACACACAAAAATAGACTCCAAATGGTTGAAAGACCTAAACATGAGACAGGAGTCCATCAAAATCCTAAAGGAGAACACAGGCAGCAACCTCTTCGACCTCAGCCGCAGCAACTTCTTCCTAGAAACATCGCCAAAGGCAAGGGAAACAAGGGCAAAAATGAACTATTGGTATTTCATCAAGATAGAAAGCTTTTGCACAGCAAAAGAAACAGTCCACAAACCAAAAGACAACCGACAGAATGGGAGAAAATATTTGCAAATGACATATCCGATAAAGGGCTAGTATCCAAAATCTATAAAGAACTTATCAAACTCAACACCAAAAGAACATTAATAATCTAATCAAGAAATGGGCAGAAGACATGAACAGACATTTTTCCAAAGAAGACATCCAAATGGCCAACAGACACATGAAAAAGTGCTCAGCATGGCTCGGCATCAGGGAAATCCAAATCAAAACCTCAATGAGATACCACCTCACACCAGTCAGAATGGCTAAAATTAACAAGTCAGGAAATGACAGATGTTGGCGGGGATGTTGAGAAAGGGGAACCCTCCTACACTGTTGGTGGGAATGCAAGCTGGTGCAGCCACTCTGGAAAATGTATGGAGGTTCCTCCAAAAGTTGAAAATAGAGCTACCATATGACCCAGCAATTGTACTAAGATGTCCATCGACAGATGAATGGATAAAGAAGATGTGGTATATATACACAATGGAATATTATGCAGCCATCAAAAGGAATGAGATCTTGCCATTTGCAATGACGTGGATGGAACTGGAAGGTGTTATGCTGAGTGAAATAAGTCAATCAGAGAAAGACATGTATCATATGACCTCACTGATATGAGGAATTCTTAATCTCAGGAAACAAACTAAGGGTTGCTGGAGTGGTGGGGGGTGGGAGGGATGGGGTGGCTGGGTGATAGATATTGGGGAGGGTATGTGCTATGGTGAGCGCTGTGAATTGTACAAGACTGATGAATCACGGATCTGTACTTCTGAAACAAATAATGCAATATATGTTAAGAAAAAAAAGAAGAAGATAGTAGGAGGGGAAGAATGAAGGGGAGTAAGTTGGAGGGGGAGACGAACCATGAGAGATGATGGACTCTGAAAAACAAACTAAGGTTTCAGAGGGGAGGTGGGTGGGGGGATGGGTTAGCTTGGTGATGGGTATTAAAGAGGGCACGTTCTGCGTGGAGCACTGGGTGTTTTGCACAAACAATGAATCATGGAACACTACATAAAAAACTAATGATGTAATGTATGGTGATTAACATAACAATAAAAATTATTTTAAAAAAAGAAAATGTAGAAATCTGAAAGAATCGACAAACTCCCATAACTGATAAGCAGTTAAACAGAAAGTTGTAGAATACTGTGTTACTTTACAAAAATTCATCACTTTTCTATAAACCAACAATCAACAAGTTCCAATTTGAAATTAAAGTCACAAATATTATTTACATTAGCTCCCCCAAAATGAAATACTTAGATATAAATCTAACAAAATGTGTACAAGATCTGTATGGGGAAAACTACAAAACTGAATGAAGTCAAATAACTAAATGGAGAGAGATTTCTTGGTCATGGATAGGAAGATTCAATATTGTTAAGATGTCAGTTCTTCCCAACTTGAATAATAGAGTCAATGCAATTTCAATAAAGATAACCAATAAATTATATTGTGGACATTGACAAAAATTATAAAATTTATATGGAGGGGCAAAGACACCCAAACAGCCAGACCCCAAACAGTCAGCTTTGAAGAACTAAGTTGGGGGGCTGACAGTACCCAACTGCATTATTTCTTATAAAACAACAGCAATCAAGACAGTGTGGTATTAACAAAAGAAGACAAATAGATCAATGAAACATAAGAGAGAGCCCAGAAATATGTCTTTGTAAATACAGTCAGCTGATCTTTGACAGTGTAGTAAAGACATACAATGAAGAAAGATAATCTTTTCAACAAATGGTGCTGGAACACATGCAAAGAAATGAAGCTAGACAGAGTTTACACCCTTCACAAAAATTAACTCAAAATAAATTATAGTAATAAATCCAAAAGTATAAAACTCCTAGAAGGTAAAATAGGGAAAACTTGGATGACCTTGGGTATGGTGATGTCCAGTTAGATATAATATCCATGATACAATCCATGAAAGAATTAACTGATAATCTGAACTTCATTAAAATAAAAAGAAAACTTCTGCTCTTTGAAAGACAATGCCAAGTGAATGTGAGAGAAGACAAGCAACAGACTGGGAAAATACATTTGCAAAAGATACATTTGTTAAAGGACTATTATCTAAAATATGCAGAGAATTTACACAATTCAAGAGTCAGAAAGCAAACAACTCGATTAAAAAATAGGCCAAAGTCTTTAATAGACACCTCACCAAAGAAGATACACAGATGGCAAATAAGCATATGAAAAGGTGCCCCATCTCATATGACATCAGGGAAACGCAAATTAAAATAATAATGAGAGGCCACTACATACCTATGGCTAAAATTCAGAACACTCACAACACTAAATGCTGGGGACAATGTGGAGCCTCAGGAATTCTCATTCATTGCTGGTGGGAATACAAAATGGTACAGCCATTTTGGAAGACAGTTTGATCATTTCATACAAAACAAAACATACTCTTACCATATGATATAGCAGTTGTGGTCCTTTGTATTTACCCAAAGGAATTGAAAACTTATTTCTACATATAAATGTGCACATGGACATTTAGAGCAGCTTTGTTCATAACTGTCAAAACTTGGAAGCATTAAAGATATTTTTAGTGGATAAATAAATAAATGAACTGGTAAGTCTAGACAATGGAGTATTATCCAGTGCTAAAGAGAAATGAGTTGTCAAGCCATGACAAGACATAGAAGAATCTTAAATGCATATTACTAACTGAAAGAAGCCAATCTGTAAAGGCTACATACTGTATGATTCCAACTACCTAATAGTCTACAGAAGGCACAGCTATGGATATAGATTAAAAAAAAAAAAATCAGTGGTTGCCAATAGTTTGGGGCAGGGTTTGGGAATGGGTATCAAGGGATGAATAGGCAAAACACAGGATTTTTAGGGCCTGGAAAATACTCTGGATGATACTATAATGATGGATACATGTCATTATACATCTATCTAAACCCATAGAAAGTGCAAGGCCAAGAGTGAACCTTAATGTAAACTATGGACTTTGGATGATTATGTCAATATAAGTTCATCAGTTATAAAAAATGTACCATTTCTAAAGGGAGATGTTGATAATGAAGAAAGGGTAAGTATATATGGGGGCAGGGGGCAAACAGGAAATCTCTGTACCTTCCTCTCAATTTTGTTGTGAAGTTTAAACTGCTCTCAGAAAATAAAGTCTTAAAAAATAAGAAAGCAAAATTATTTATGGTGTACAGAATTTATCAGTTCATGAAAAATGTATATTTTTTTCAATACATCTACTTGGAGTTGGCCACAGTTGCCAGTGGATTCATAATTGTTTCCTTGATTACAAAAAAAAAATAAGTTCCAAATGTAGTGGACATCTTTCTCGCCCATAAGTCACTCTCATCATCTTTGGCTTGCTCTCAAAATGTGTTGAGAGTTATTGTTGCTTTTGCCAGTACCTGCTTATGCCAGTACATAATTATCTTATGTAGCAGCAACTTCCAGATAAACTGCTTTGCTTAGAGTCTGAAAATTACTTAGTCCCATATACATTCACCTAGAACAAATTCTTCAATTTTTGTAGTGTATGTGTGCCATCTTTTTTTGTTTTTTATCCTTAATTCAGATATTTCATTTCTTTTTTTTAAGATTTTATTTATTTGACAGAGAGGGCACAAGCAGGAGAAACAGCAGAGGGAGAGGGGGGAAGCAGGCTGTCTGCTGAACAGGGAGCCCAACGCGGAGCTCGATCCCAGGACCCTGAGATCATGACTTGAGCCGAAGGCAGACGCTTAACTGACTGAGCCACCCAGGCGCCCCTCAGATATTTCTTAATTGTGTTTCCTGTCAGTCCTTTCCTTAGTTTTTGTTGATGGTGACTTGGAATGAAACTGGTAGGGGGAGAGGAATAATGCCTGCACTCCCATTACTCCTCTTCCCTTGAAAACTTCTGCTTGTCCTTGATGGAGAGTATTACATCAAATTGAAGAGCCAACAGTTCACAAAAAGTAATTTGATTTTTTAAATATTACATCCTCTAGAAAGCCTTCCCAAGAGTTGGCAGCTGGGTAAGTGTCCCTTAACAGTTCGCAAACAGTACTGTGTGTGTGTTTTGTATACATATGTATGTTCGTGTGTGTGTGTGTGTGTGTGTGTGTGTGTGTGTAACTGAATTTACTACATCACATTATAATTATTCCTCTTTAGACCATGAGCACCCTGGAGGTAAGGAATATATATAAGTAATATTAAAATCCCTAAGACCTGGAAAGAGCGAAGATGTCTATCGACAGATGAATGGATAAAGGAGATGTGGTATATATGTATACAATGCGATATTAGTCAGCCATTAGAAAGGATGAATACTTACCATTTACATCAACATGGATGGAAATAGAGGATATTATGCTGAGAGAAATAAGTCAATCAGAGAAAGACAATTATCATATGGTTTCACTTATATGTGGAATATAAGAAACAGGGAAGAGGACCAAGGGGGAAGGGAGGGAAAACAGAATGGGAAGTCACCAGAGAAGGAGAAAAACCATGAGAGACTCTTAACTATAGGAAACAAACTGATGGTTGCTGGAGGTGGGTGGGGGGATGGGGTAACTGGGTGATGGGCATTAAGGAGGGTATGTGATGTGATGAGCACTGGGTGTTATATGCAGCTGATAATTTATTGAACACCATGCCTGAAACTAATGATGTACTATCAGGTGGCTATTTGAATTTAAATTAAAAATATTTAAAAAAAATCCTCAAGACCTGATTTAATCCCTGAACAAAGAATAATTTTAATATATATTTGTTCAACTAAGTAAGGTGAATTTTATACATATGAGTATGCATAGCGTTCTTAGTATTAAATATTATCACTGATTCATTCATAAAGTATCTAAATTTATTTCCTATGTAGACACTTTTTTTCCTAATTGTGTAATGTGATAATATTCAGTAAGAGGACATATTAAATGTGAAGTGTAACATGAATATGCCACTTGACTAATGTACTTTGGAACTATATCTTAATAAGGGGCATTTTACACTAGTATTTAGTTTTGAAATTGCTTGGTTATGTTTGTCTGCTGTTACCTACATATAATAATCTGTATTTGATACTTGTTTTATAATCAGAATTTAATGATACTAACTACCATCAATAACTTTTAATGGTTCACTCAGATTAATAATAATGTTAGAGAACTTCATAGAGACCATAGCCATATATTCCTAAGCTTCGGAAAGGATTTGTTAACAGAACTTAAATAATAAAAATATCTGCCATTATTGAGTATTATACTTGATAGCATTATGTTAACCAACTGTCCCATGAGGTGGCTCTTACAATTCCCATTTTATCCCCAAGAAAACCAGGTAACTTGTACAGGAGACATACAGCTGATAAATGTTAGATTTGGAATTTGAATTCACAACTCACAGATTCTAAATCCCAAGCTCTTTCCATTATAACATGCTGACTGCTAATATCCCCTCAAAGTCAATATTCTGTATTTAAGTGATGTAGTTTTATTTGGGAAAGATAGCATAACTTTCAAATAATGAAGAATTATGACAGAATAGAAAAAAGATGAGGCCTTAAAAATGAGCAAGTCAATATCCTAGACATATCATTATAACCACTGCTTAGATGACCTTTTTTCCGTTGCACATCATTTGACCCTAGTTGGAATGGACAATGTATCATCTTAGAATTGCATTTAGCTGCAAGTAAAAAAGACCAGAAATAACACTGGCTTCAATATGATAAAAGTTTCTCTCTTGTTCACTGTTCTTGCTCTCTTACTCTCTTTCTTTCTCCCTCTGTCTCTTTCTCTCTTTGTCTCTCTCTTGTACTGGAAGACTAGAAATGTGTAGTGCAGAGCTATTTTGACTGCTATGTGGTTGATTCAGTAAAGCATCTATTTTTTTTTCTCTCTTTCCATTTTACCATTCTTTGCATGGGTCCTCCATCTTTAGGATCACCTCCTGATCCAAAATGACTGATGGAGCTCCAGTCATCATATCTGCATTTCAGAGAACCAGCAGGAATAAAGGAAGGGGTACCTGATAGCTCTGACTCTTTCTAAAAGAGCTTTCTCTCAAACCTACCCACCAACTTCCACTTATTTCTTGTTAGTCATCTCCAGGTGCAGGGGAGACCAGGAAATGTAGTTATTTAGCTATGAAAATTGTTACCTAGAGTGATACCTGGGTTTTGTTACTAAGGAAGAGGGAAGCACAAGATCCAGTAGCAGCTGGGGCCCCAAGCACTAAAGTAACAAAACAGTGAACATAGTCCAGACATGCATTTTAGTAGCTTGGCTCTCTTGTTAGGGTTAATTGAGAGTTTGTGGAATCCCTAATGGGAGAATTTCAAAGGGAAAACTGAGTGATCTAGTAATTTATGCAGCTCAAATCAGGTGAAAAATTCAGTTAAACTCTTATGATGTGCTCTGTGTCACAAAGCTGTCTGTCTGCTTACATTTTCTCTCAGCCCATCAGAAGGAATTAACTTAATCAGCAGTACAAGATCAAACTGTATCATGTATGCAATTTCATATTCTCAGCAACTTTCCATCAACTTAAAAGCCATTTTCATGATAGATAATCAAAATCATGTCTATATTTTCATGGTCAATGTTTTTTTATAATTCACATTCATAATTTTCATGGTCAATGTTTTATTTTTATAATTCACATTCATAAATACATAATATATGACCTTCACATGCCCTGATGATATTTAGATATTATGTCCCTCAGGAAACATTTCAAATGATGTAGTTCACAGTATGGAGAAAAATTTTGACAACTCAAGTTTAAGGTTGCTTCTATATTATTCTTTGGCTAAATTAACTCCTTAGTAGGAATATATATATATTCCAAGCCCTTTCCATTATACCATGGAATAATGGTATATATGGCATATGTGTGTGTGTGTGTGTGTGTGTGTGTGTGTGTATACATACACTGCTTCCCTGTAAGATACAGGGAAGCAGTATAGCACTGTAGAAAGAGCATGAACTTTAAACTTGAAGAAATCTCATTTTAAATCCCATCTCAGACCATTATTTACTTGCTATTTGACTTTGCACAAGTTGTGTAAACTCCCTGAGCCTCACCGTTAATTGTAAAACTCTGATTTTTATACATAGCTAGGCCTGAGAACCTCTGTAGTGTGGTGTATTTAAGAAATTCTGCTTATTCCCTAATCAGCAGCCTACCAACAAGTCAGTCTTCCTTTGTTAACTCAAGGTAAACTGAGTTCCAAGAATTGGGCACCTGCTTTTTCAAGTCACCAGTCCAGAGATGGAACATATGTAGCCAAAGTGTGAGTGTGCTTGGTTGAGCACATTCTATGGGATGGAATCAGTGCATTGACTTCTTGTGACTAATTCTTATCGTCCTGAAGGGACCATGCAATCTGGACACAGTAGAGTGTCTATAAACTGAATTTGTCCTCAGGACAGCCCTTTAAGTCCGAGGAAAGGAACAAGTTGTGAGGACAAATGAAAAACAAAACAAAACAAAACAAACAACAACAACAAAAACTGCTGCTATGCTATGTCTTGCAACACAGAAACTCTTGCTTTGGGATCTGTTAAAAACATTGTCACCCAATGGAGAAAAATTCATTATCTTAGTTTTGCTATAAACTATTGCATCTTTTGCCTCCAAAATGCTAACTTGAATACTTGGAAACTGATGTGGAATAGCTACCATGCTCACCATAAAAAGTGGGACTATCAAGCAAAACAGGTGATCATCCCTGATAGTGGGATGGTATGCTATGTAGATATGCCCACCATGCCCAGCCCAGCTGAGATGGCTCCTGGCAGAGAACTGCTCAATAGACTATTTATAGGAGGAACTTCAGTTTCTGATGCCTGAGTGTGAAAACCATGGGAATGGAGTACCTAAAAGTCACTCTTCCAGAGCCTTCCAGAAATACATACAGAGGAGCACGGACAATACAAGGGATTAAGAAGCCTCAAGTTAAGCAGACGCAGATTATGAGTCCTCAAAATTTGATCATATATTTACAGTAACTAACTCATTTATATTTACTCTTATATTCCAAGTCTAACAACCTGGTCTCTGTCTTATTCACTATATATTACATTATACATTAATGATATTCTTAGCTGAGAAGCTGAGTAAAGGTAAATCCTGATTGATTGTACTCTAGGACAGCAAATGGAGTAAGATTATCCTAAGGAGCAGTAGCAATGTGTTGGGGCCTGAGACTGGATAAAAGGGCAAAACTAGTGGATATAGAGTATGAGTCAGAAAACACACATAGAGAAGAGGTTGCCAATATGGTCCACTGAGAAGCTAAAATAAGCAGGAAATCAACTCTGAGTTTGCATATCCAAGAACTCCTCTGGACAAGAGAAACTACATATCGGGTAAAAAAGCAGGAGGTTGAGAGACCGTTAATGTCGTAAACAAATAAATATGATGTAATCAGTTACAGGACAGCAGATATATGGACAAATGTGGCCATTTTTTGTTTGGTTACTCTGACCATAAGTAGGAAAAATTCAAACGACATGGCTGGATTTTGTAAACAATCTGTGAGCCTGAGGCTTGGATCTACCTAGAATCCCACTTCTTTAATTTTAAGATCCTATGTACGATACTGCCAGTCCTTTAGGATACTGGAGTTCTGTAACTTGAGCCCCAGACCAATTTACCCTAATAATTAACTATAGTAGATTTCCTTATTTAATGACAACCATTTCCCACTTGCCTGAAATTTTCTCTGGCCAGATTCTACTTGGATTTGTTTTACCGATCTAATGGCTTCCTCATATAACCCCTGCTGAGATTCTCTGAAGATAGCCAAGACTTGCCTGTATTCCTCGTATTATTAATGGATGCTGCATCTGCATTTAAGTACCTGTTCCTTGGTAGCAATACATCTAAATTCCATGTCCATCTTCTTAAATGGTCAAGTAAGAACTACTGCTGAGGGTACCTTCTCTTCTAGTCTCATCTTTATTGGCTATTAGGATGATGTAAATAGTTGCCAATTAACCTGCTAGCCCCAGACACAAAGTCTTAGCCATAATAGAAACTTTGTTCCAAAGAGCAAGTATGATTTAAAATGAATTTGACAATGAATCATGGAACACTACATCACAAACTGATGATGTAATGTATGGTGATTAACATAACAATAAAAAAAAATTTAAAGGAAAAAAATAAAATGAATTTGATGTCTTAGCTTAAAGGAGTGGGAAATAAAACAAGACTAAAATATAAGTTTGTGTGCCATCAAAAGGCTTAGGTAACCATTTAATTTGGTAAAGTGATGGAGAATGTGCCCTCTGACTAGGTTTCTGTGCATATGCCATCTGCTAGCATATGACAGTAGGACTATCTGTTGCTCAGCCATATGACAGTATCTCTTCTCCAACCCTTTTCTGGAGTTGAACAGTGCTTCTAGGATTTCTCACCTCTTAGATGGTTTCCCCAGGATCTGATCTGTTGCTATATCAGATACTCCTGAGCTCTTGAATTTGCAACCAAAGCTATCATTTTTATTCAGTTTTGTCAATCATCTTACCTCCAAAGACAGGAGCTGGTCTGGAATGGGAGTTGAGAGAACATTAATTTCCTATAAACATATTTGTTTGCGGTTTACAGTCACTCATACCAGCTGGAGTTTTCTTCAGAATCCCCACTTCTCTTTTTTCTGAGTTTCAAATGAAGGGCTATGTTTTAAACAAAACCTCTTTCAGAAGTTCATTATGCCAATAAAGGAGAAACAGGTGAGCTGGTTCAGCTAGAGTCTCCCATCAGTAATTGTGTAGGATCACTATGGTCCAGGATCTGGTCCTCAATTTTTCAGGTTGCGCAAAGTAATTGTATGATTGTAGTTTTTCAGACTCTGGGAGATAAACTCACAGCAATGTAATAGACAAAAATGACATATTATTAGGTCACTTGACTCAAGACCTAGGGCTGTTCCCCTGCAAAGAGCTCTTTGCCACTGCAGAGACTAAATTATAAACCTGAAGGTATCATTATAAGTGTGGAACAGGACAAGGGATGCTGGATGTGCTGAAAGTATTTTAATCAAATTATGAGACATGGGTGACTTACTGTGATTCATATTAAAAATGTTCATGATGAAATAACTAATATTGGTCTCTGGGAATCAGCCATTAAAATTATTTGCTGAACAACAGGAAACAACTTAATTCTTCTTTTAAGTTTCTTATTCTAGATCTCATTTAAATTGTATGAGAAATGTTATGTCAGCACAACCCCATAACTCATGCATTTGAATATGATAGAGTTTTGGGGCAACACTCATATCTTCTTGGTTAAAACCAGGAGATATTTGGGTCCCAATACATTCACAAACCTTCCCTTTGGATGTATAATTATGTTCAGGATGTATATTTGCCTGAAGCTGCCCCCTAATTCCTGAAAATGGGCATTACAATCCCTATCACACAGATAACATATTACACTCTCTAAAGAAGGAAAAACAGTATGTGATAGACACTTTCAAATTGATTTATTCATTCTTCATGTACTTAGTTTTTTTTTTTTTTTTTTTTTTTTTTTAAGTAGTTTGACTTGAAGTTCAAAGTGTATGGGCCTCATGTCTCAAAAAGAAAACACAATGCTCCAGCAGGTTTAGAAATGTCCTTGCCTCAATGGCTTTTCAGCACATGGTAAACTCTGAAGCCAAATATTCTAATCCAAGCTCTGGGTTATTTTTTTGAAAGTACATAATCTATGCAGTCTCAAATTTTCTCATTGCATAAATTAGAAGAATTTATTAAAAAATTCTCAGATAACAAACATTAAACTAAGAAACACCATGTAATAACCTGACTTACAGAAGGACTCATCACTGTACATAAGAGTCTACAAAATGCTGGACAGTCTTATGTGCTCCAACTATACAACAGGGATTTAAAAGCTTATCTTACTTGATTAAGTGCATTTTGAAAAATATCACTTATTTTTCCAACCCAAGGGTGATTATTTAGATGTATTTGAAGCATACAAATTTTTCTAGTTAGATCTATTTTCATTGAGATGAAAATGTTGGCAGCTTATAAGTAAACGATTTAGATATGCCAGGTGCACTGATATTTTATCACGAAGTAGCGATGTTTGCTACCTTTGCTGCAATTATTTTCTATGAGATTTAAGAAAGCAGATGTATTAAGTATTAAACAAATTAAATCTAAGCATTTTCTGTAATCTTGTGCATTCTTACAGTTTTGATTATTGGCCTTATTTAAATATGAACCACCTGAGGAATAGTAGTGCACATATATCTTGATAAACACAATCAGAAACCTTATTTCATTAGCCCCACCTGTCCTTGAGCATTAAATTGTTTCCATTTACCAAAGACAATCTGAATTAACTTATGTGAATTTTTCACAGGGTACCCTTTATATTTTTTGTGCATTACTCCTATAATCCTGGTTGTGTTCTCAAATTACAGGGAAGAACACACAGTGCTCCCTTACATGATTAGTTGGGTATTAATACCTAGTACTTGTGAAGAGCAGAAGATTTGAGATTTTATCCTGCTTTTAAGCTAACAAGTTATCCTGCCACAGTTTCTTGGATGTTGGAGAAGACATGACACTCTTCGGTCAGAGACAAAGGACTTTCTCTCTTACAGCATAGCAAGCGGCTTGAGCTTCCTGTTTACTCCAGTTCCCCTTGCCTCCAAGTCCCACAAAGACATATGGAATGCCCCAAGTGGCTGTTACACACACAGTGATTTTGCATTGCTGGTTGAGAAAGTTTACACTTAGACTACTCAAATGTTTTATAAAACAAACCTGCCCAAACTCTTCCCTGGAAGGACACATTATCTTTGTTATACAGGGCTATAAACACACCTGTGCTCTTTTCTGGATTAAAGTTACTATCTCTGTTTTCCAAGGCTGTTCCCTATACAAACATCCTTGAAAAATAATCTGGAATGAAAAAATGTCCATGTCTCTGCTTGCAAGATGTGTGGAAAAAGAAGAGGCTCAGAAGAACTGCCTCCCAACTGTATTTTGTAGAGATACATTTTATGGTACTTAAGAAGAAAAAATGTTCTTGACAAATTAAGACTGTTTTATTTTAGATATAAAGAGAGACTAAATATTCAAATGGTCAATGGCCAGACCATATGTGAAAGATGAACTCTGTGTGGCCCCCAACCTCTGCAGCAACCAGGCCTGGAAGCCAAACCACAACCTCTGTATAATCAGCCCCAAACAGAGAGGACCTGGTCAATGATTTCCAGCTTTCCTTTTGCCTCCCTGCTTCCAACTCAGGACCAAACAATGAAAACCTAATATACTCCCCAAATCAATCATGCAAGATGCTCCACTTATAGTTAGCAAGCTTTAAACTCCCCACTGCCAGCAAACTGCAATGTACTTGAAGCCTTTCCTCTTTTTCCACTGTAAACCATTGCTACTCCCTGTCTTGAGCCTCTGCCAAACATAAGTGATAGGACTTACTCTCTTGTTATTACAAGCTCAAATTGCCTCTGTGTATACATTTTAGTGGTCTTCATTTATTTCCCCAATATACATATTTAGACAAATATAAAAATGAAAACTAGATCCAACAACAGTTTAACTTCTGTAGAAGAGACCACATTAAGACATTATGTCTGTGTGTGTGCGTGTGTGTGTTGAAAGATCTGAATTAGAGTTCAGGGAAATAGTCAATCTAAGTGGTATAATCTTTGTGTGCTTGTATACATTTTTGATGTAGTGTGAGCACTCAACATTAATGAAAAATATCTCACAGTTTCCTTAAATTATAGATTCAGTCTTTGGAAACTTAGAGAATGCCATGTAGCTAGAGATACTATGTATCACTTTTTTAAATCCCTCTACCATATAAATATTTAAAATCTATTAAAAGTTGTATTGCTTTTATAACCTTACTGCCCCTGAAATGGTTTAGATGAGATAACCTTCTACACTGTTGTTCTTCGGTGCAAAGGAAGAAGAAATTTTACAAACAGTAGCTGGCCTTATCAGTATTGGTGACATTTTGCAGCAAATGAAGAGCCCTTATAAAATGTGCAAACTGAAAAGTAAGAGGCAGCAAGATTAGAAAAAGTATGCAAGAACCATATGATCCTCTCAATAGATGCAGAAAAAGAATTTGACAAAGTACAACATCCTTTCTTAATTAAAACTCTTCACAATGTAGAGATAGAGGGAACATACACCAGCATCATAAAAGCCAAAGATGAAAAGCCCACAGCAAATATCATTCTCAATGAGGAAAAACTGAGAGCTTTTCCCTTAAGGTCAGGAACATCGCGGGGATGTCCACTATCACCACTGTTGTTCAACATAGTACTAGAAGACTTAGCCTCAGCAATCACACAACAAAAAGAAGTAAAAGGCATCGGAACTGGCAAAAAAAGAAGTCGAACTCTCACTCTTTGCAGATGACATGATAATCTATGTGAAAAACCCAAAAGACTCCATCCCCAAATTGCTAGAACTCATACAGGAATTCAGCAAAGTGGCAGGATATAAAATCGATGTACAGAAATCAGTTGCATTTCTATACACAAAAAATGAGACAGAAGGAAAAGAAATTAAGGGGTTGATCCCATTTACAGTTGCACCCAAAACCATAAGATACCTAGGAATAAAACCTAACCAAAGAGGCAAAGGATCTATACTCAGAAAACTATAGAACACTCATGAAAGAAATTGAGGAAGACACAAAGAAATGGAAAAGTGTTCCATCCTCATGGATTGGAAGAATAAATATTGTTAAAATGTCTATGCTTCCCAGAGCAATTTACACATTTAACACAATCCCTATCAAAATACCATCAACTTTTTTCACAGAACTGGAACAAATAATCCTAAAATTTGTATGGAACCAGAAAAGACCCCAAATAGCCAAAGGAATGTTGAAAAAGAAAAGCAAAACTGGTAGAATCACAATTCTGGACTTCAAGCTCTATTAAAAAGCTGTAATCATCAGGACAGTATGGTACTGACACAAAAACAGACACATGGATCAATGGAACAGAATAGATAACCCAGAAATGGACCCTCAGCTCTATGGCCAACTAATCTTCGACAAAGCAGGCAAGAATGTCCAATGGAAAAAAGACAGTCTTTTCAACAAATGGTGTTGGGAAAATTGGACAGCTACATGCAGAAGAATGAAACTGAACCATTTCCTTATGCCATACACAAAGATAGTCAAAGTCAAAATGGATGAAAGACCAAAATGTGAGACAGGAATCCATGAAAATCCTAGAGGAGAACACAGGCAGCAAACTCTTTGACCTTTGCTGCAGCAATTTCTTGCTAGAAACATCTCCAAAGGCAAGGGAAGCAAAGAGAAAAAATAAACTATTGGGACTTTATCAAGATAAAAAGCTTTTGCACAGCAAAGGAAACTGTCAACAAAACCAAAAGACAACTGACAGAATGGTAGAAGATATTTGCAAATGACATATCAGATAGAGGGCTAATATCCAAAATCTATAAAGAACTTATCAACTCAACACCCAAAGAACAAATAATCCAATCAAGAAATGGGCAGAAGACATGAACAGACATTTTTCCAAAGAAGACATCCAAATGGCCAACAGACACATGAAAAAATGCTCAACATCACTCGGCATCAGGGAAATACACATCAAAGCCACAATGAGATACCACCTCACACCAGTCAGAATGGCTCAAATTAACAAGTCAGGAAAGGACAGATGTTGGCGAGGATTTGGAGAAAGGGGAACCCTCCTACACTGTTAGTGGAAATGCAAGCTGGTGCAGCCACTCTGCAAAATAGTATGGAGGTTCCTCAAAAAGTTGAAAATAGGGGTGCCTGGGTGGCTCAGTTGGTTAAGTGACTGCCTTCGGCTCAGGTCATGATCCTGGAGTCCCAGGATCGAGTCCTGCATCAGGCTCCCTGCTCAGCGAGGAGCCTGCTTCTCCCTCTAACCCTCCCCCCTCTCATGTACTCTCTCTCTCATTCTCACTCTCTCAAATAAATAAATAAATCTTAAAAAAAAAAAAGTTGAAAATAGAGCTACTCTACCACTGAGCAATTGCACTACTGGGTATTTACCCCAAAGATATAAATATAGTGATCCGAAGGGGTACGTGCACCCCAATGTTTATAACAGCAATGTTCACAATAGCCAAACTATCGAAAGAGCCTAGATGTCCATCAACAGATGAATGGGTAAAGAAGATGTGGTACACACACACACACACACACACACACACACACAAACACACACACACAATGGAATATTACTCAGCCGTCAAAAAAATGAAATCTTGCTGTTTGCAATGACGTGAATGGAACTAGAGGGTATTATTCTAAGCAAAATAAGTCAATCAGAGAAAGACAATTATCATATGATCACACTGATATGTGGAATTTAAGAAACAAAACAGGATCATAGGGGAAAAGAGGAAAAAATAAGACAAAAGCAGAGAAGGAGACAAACCATATGACATTCTTAATCATAGGAAATAAACTGAAGGTTTTTGGAGGGGAGGGGGAATGGAGGGATGAGGTAACTGGGGGATGGACATTAGGAGGGTGTGTGATGTAATGAGCACTGAGTATTATATAAGACTGATGAATCACAGACCGGTATCTCTGAAACCAATAATATATTATATGTTAATTAATTGAATTAAAACTTAAAAAAAATTATGCCCTTATGGATAGACCAAAGAAATTTGATACAGAACTTGCTGCTCTTTTTAGTTTTGGCTGTGTCTGGCAGTATTCAAGCATATTTGTTGAATAAATGTGAGAGTGTTTTTAGAGGTGGAGTTGTGAACTCAACTTGTTGTTGTAACCTTGAACACTTGGGGGCAAGGAGGAGGCACATGGCTGGGGATTAGCACCTCATCTGTAGCCTCTTGACTTCTGTATGTAGTTCAGTAGAGATTTCATAGCTATCAAGATGGTCACCACTAGGGGTGCCTGGGTAGCTCACTAGGTTAAGCTTCTGCCTTTGGCTCAGTTCATGATCCCAGGGTCCTGGGATCAAGCCCCGCATCAAGCTCCCTGCTTAGTGGGGAGTCTGCTTCTCCCTCTGCCCCTTCCCCACCCTGCTTTTGCACGTGCATGCACTCCCTCTCACACAAAAAGAAATAAATAAAATCTTAAAAAAAAAATGGTCACCACTGTTAAGTAGAAAAGCAGATAGCTTCACTCTGTCATCTATAAATGCTCCCACCCTAGAGAAAAATCTCCATGGGAAAGTAAAGATACCAAAATAATTGGGCTAATTATAGTCTTAGACAAAGGGCATTCTAGCTATGCAATGACTGAAAATGGAAGGATGAAGAAGATGAGAATGGCTCTTGGTCATGCTTCAGAAAACCTTAAGAAATGATAGATTATTTGAAGAACCATATCTATAGCATATCTGACATGTGATTATCAGCCTCAGACTCCCTGTTCAGAAAGCTCATTCATTGTAAAGCAGCCCATTTCATTTTCAAAATTTTAACTATTAAAAACCATCTGCCTAATAATGAGACAAAATGGGCCATCCTATAATATTCACCCCTGTTCTTGCAATCTGGGTAAATACAGTCATTCTTTAAAAATATTAAAAAGAAAAAAGGTGACAGGCCTTCCCCATTTTATACTAAGTTCCAGAATAAGCATGCATTATTATCTTGATCAGTCTCTTTGATACACTTTTCCAAATTTCTGAGCATTCAGATTATCTTCATTGGGATTGCATTTATTTGTAGGTATTCTTTGAAAAGACAGTGCTCACTACACCTGGATGTAATTCTCTGGAGTGAACTAATTACATTATAACTTAATAGGATCACTATCACACTTAATATGAACATTCCACTGAGTGTGTGTGTGTGTGTGTGTGTGTGTGTGTGTGTATATTAGATCTAATATAGATCTAATAATTAGATCTAATATATATATCTAATATATATATTAGAATTTTGAGCTGTGAACAAGTAATAGTCCAGTTTTATCTGTTAAAGTAGGTCATTTGTTCCCTATTTATGCAATTAACCTTTTAAATCGGCACCTTGAAATTAGGCTTTTTCAGATTATGTATCATTTTATTTTTTCCAAATCCTGACTTCTATGGTCAATGTTTCCTGTCATGCAGTGGATGGATTATACTTCTTAGGTCATGTGCCAACTAGTCACCAAATGATAAACTCACTTCCTTATTTTCCTATAAGTTATTGATAAGTAGAAAATAATAGGGTGCTGAGTAGAGCTCTGATGCACCACCTCAGTTGGCAGCTACATGAGCAGTACTAACCCTTCACTTCCCCACTTCTCCACCAGCTAACTCAGATGGAGAGAACAGGGGCCTGTGATTGGAACCCCATGGTTGAAGTGTGGAAGGAGAAAGGTGTTCTGCAAAAAAAGGATATATGTACATTTCCTAGAACATGGGAAGAACTACTTCTATAAGCTAACAGAACAACGAATTTTGTATCTAGCCTAGGTTCTGAAAAGCATGGTGATGTGCCAAGATGAGGTAGATGGTATTGAGTTTGGGGTAATACAATGAGTTCAGCATAATTCACACTGAGTTTTAGTACAATTTTATATCTAAGTCTTTTAGGCATTGGGTCTATAGAATTGGCAATATTGTGAAACTTAACCTAAAACTGTATATTAAGAGTCATCAAAGGGGTGCTTGGGTGACTCAGTCGGTTAAGCATCCGAGTCTTGATTTAAGCTCAGGTCATGATCTCAGGGTAATGAGATCAAGCTCCATGTTGGGTTTTGCATTGGGTGTGGAGCCTGCTTAAGATTCTCTCTCCCCCTCTCCTTTTGCTCCCTGCCTCTCTTCCCCTTCTCAAAAGAAAAAGAAGAAAAGAGTTATCAAAATGGAAGTGATGACTGGCCTGTAGATGTGAGTGAGATTAGAGAGAGGATGTGGGTAGAGGAAGTTAACAGAAGTTATTTCATTTGAGAAGAATCCTGAGAAGCAATGCCCTGGCGCTGATTATGGATAGCCCGTGAGGTAACTGGACCTAAATATATAGGAAAAGACTGAATGGTGCCTCCCCCTGGCTCACCTGGAACGACATCACACAGTGCCCCTCTTAGTCTGTGCCCTGCATCCTAGGCCAAAGTTGGCTCTGTTTCTGTACTAGGGCAATTCTTGAAATTCACCTAAAGTGAACCTAGGGTAGATTTTGTTTTCACATAGTTTTATTTTCTCTTGCTTCTGTGTTATAAAAAAGAAGAAAAAAAAGCTTTCTCTTGAACAAATGAGAGAATAGGATATAGGATATAAACTTAGAGGATAAAAGTAAAAGTAAAAAAAAAAAAATCAGTTTACTGATCTAATATGCCGAGAGAATAAAAGTATTTATTTTTGAACATCTGAAAGAATTCACTGCTGTTTCAAAATCTTGTTCTAGAGTAATAAAAGTCCAAGTGGCCAGATAAAAATGCTAATTAAATTGGCTTTTAGCTCCAGCACTATCCCAAACTGTAATTTGGTATAATTACTGGCCATTCTCTGTCACATCAAATGAATGAGGCTTAACCTTCAGATTATCAGAGGAAAATCAACATTCTTAGAAACCTGCTGCAGGTTCTTTTACTTTTTTGATGAGTCATCATCAAAGAACTTCTATTTGATCTCTCTAGGATACTCACTGTCTTCTGCCATTTAGTTGCCTTTTTACTTTCCCTTTTTTAAAAAATAAATAATTAATTTTAATAATGGCGTTGAATAGAGGTGGGGGAGGGCAAAGGCTTGCCAGTTATTTGTGATACTATGTTTGGCTGCCTTTATTTGGTGTTGCATTTGTGGCTTTCTCAGGCAAGCACAAGTGAATGCTTTCTTTACCTGATCAATTTCACCTAGTGGAGAGTTTAAATGGTTTAAAGAAAATGTTTTAAAGAAAAAATGTTTGTTTTGCTGAATTGATAAAATCAAGCTGTAATTTTGGCATCTTGGGGAAGCAGTTAAATTGGGACTCAAGTAATCCAAGGGGTTATTAGCCAGCTAGACCTGTTGGTTGCACCAAAATGAACTTAATGTCTTATGCCGTGGAAACAGACCTTATTATAATTTCATATGTATCAAAAGAATTGTGGTTTAAATCCTGTCTAAGGTGTTTTTAATGCTTAATGTTTGTGTATCATTTTAAGTTAAGTTGAATGTGTTATTAGGTAGTTTCCAGAAAAGCCTTTCTGGCAATAGTATGATTTGGGATCCAACTTGAGTACCATTGAGAGCAAACCTTGTTTTACACTTATCTACTCCCTCTAACTTTATTTCAATTTCCCTAATACACCAAACTTTGCCTGAGATACCAATATCCTCAAGCTGTTCTGACGAGGCAGCCTCATGACCTTTTGAAATAGCAACATCCTGAGAAACTTTAAAATGATCACAATCTTTTTTGCACAGTGCTGTCTCCTGTCTCACTCTTCAATTCTTGTATAAATGGAAGTTACCATCAATCTGTACTGTAGATTCTAGACCATAAACTGTTATTCTTAACTTCAGAATAAGACCTCAAGCATCAGGCACAATACTGTGGTGAGACTGAATTGTGTTTCTGACTCACTGCAAACATATTTCAAATCAAAAGCATAAATGCTGCATCCACTAAAGCTGCATCCAAATTAAGCTCAGAACTTGCAAACCACTGAAATCATTTTGTTTGATACTTCTAGGCCAGCTGTTCCCTAACCATCCTTCCCACTCCAGCAAATACACTGTCTCCATAGTCTTCTCTCTTTCCCTCTCTCCCTCTCCATCCTCCCCCCTTCTCCGTCTCTTTTTCTCTCTCTCTTTTTTTTATTATGTTATGTTAATCACCATACATTACATCATTAGTTTTTGATGTAGTGTTCCATGATTCATTGTTTGTGCATAACACCCAGTGCTCCACGCAGTACGTGCCCTCTTTAATACCCATCACCAGGCTAACCCATCCCCCCAGCCCCCTCCCCTCTAGAACCCTCAGTTTGTTTCTCAGAGTCCATAGTCTCTCATGGTTCGTCTCCCCCTCCGATTCCCCCCCTTCATTCTTCCCCTTCCTTCTCCTAACGTCCTCCATGCTATTCCTTAGGTTCCACAAATAAGTGAAACCATATGATAATTGACTTTCTCTGCTTGACTTATTTCACTTTCTTTCTCTCTTTTACGTGTGCACCACACACAATGGGTGGCATTCCCACCTATGCAACACTCTTCCTGCTGCTTTGAATTCTAAGCCTCACTCTCCCTTACGAGAACACATCAGCATTAATGTGACTTAAGAGCAATGGTGTCAATAGGAAAACTTCGGTGAACGTCTAATTTGTAAAGAGCAAATTATTTCAGAACCGTAACTTGTATCCGTTGTAACAGTGCCTCCTGAATGATGTAAACTTTGTCACTAGATGACAGCGTGGTTCCTGATGATACATCCAGCCATTCTAGCCCAAACCCTTCACCCCCCGAAAGCATCCTAATTCCTCCCACTTCATCTCCCTCCAATTTTTAAGCCTTGCAGGTAGCTCTCCCTTCAACACGCAGCTTCCCCGCCTCAAAGGCCACCACCCCTATGCTTGTGATCGTATCTCTTACCAAAGACGTTGCGACGTCCTCCTCCGTGGGCTTCTCACTTTGGTTCTCACTGGGCAATAGCCCATTCTCCACACAGCAGTAAGACGGATCTTGTAAAGACTAGTATCAGCTTAGACATTGCTAAATAAAACCACAGAATTAAACCCTTACATCTCCCCATGTGTTCACATAGCAGGTTTCTGCCTGTCTCTGGGGTGTCATTCTATAGCTTCTCTCCTTCTCTTGCTGGGCCCCAGCTGCCCCGTTCTACTTTCTCTGAGAAAACATGGAGGCATTTTCCCTCCTTAGTGCTTTTGCCCTTCCACAGAGTGATCCATCAGGGCTTGGCGCATGGCTGCACTCCTTTGTGGGCTTAGCCTCCTTACTTATCCCCGCCCTCTGTTGCTTCTTCTCATTACTTCCCATCACGTAACCATGTTTACTTCCCTTACAGCATTCACTACACACTGAACTTTGTTTATTTTGTGTTTGTTTTCTCGCTATGGCCTGTAAAAGACAAGTTTCTGAGGGCAATGTCCCGCCTTTCTGGTTCCCCTTTGTATCTCCAGTATCCAGACGAGTAGCTTGACCAGGAGATGCTCAAAAATACTTGTTGAACTACTGATCTCTGTAATCATTCACTGACAAAATGAGAAATCCAATTCCAGGTACCAAACATCCATTTTACAATGTTAAACTTATTTTTACAAATTCTGTGGTGATAGAATTTATAATTACATAGCCCCAATGCACCTAAAGTAGGATGACATAATGGAAAAAACATGGATTGCAGCATCAGACAAAAGTAGATTTAAATTTCAACTCTAGCGACCATCTGAGATGACTTGTTTTTAGTTTTAGAAATCAGGATGGTGTTTAAATTTGGGAAAGGAGAAAGAATATGAGAGAAGGTTCTGAGATGTTTCTCATGTTTAATCTCTTCATCTGGGTAGTGGTTATATAAGTGCATTTACTGATAATTTATTGATTTGTAACTCATGTGATTTTATAAATCACATTATATATTATATAAATTGTATGTATGTAATTATACATAAGTATATATTTTGTGTAGAGTTATATTTATAATTTATATAGTTACACATGATAAGTTATTTATAACTATATTTTCCTTCAGAAATTATTGCCAGTCTACATGCCTATTATTTGGTCATTCATTTACTCAATAAATTTTTACTCTTTATTTACTAATTGCCATTATCACAGGACCTTGACAACTCAGAGTCATCTCATAAAATATATCTTTATTATTTATTTATTTTTTTAATTATTTAATAGCCAAATATATAGCATATTTTACTTTTTTGTAATACGCAAGTGGCACAATTTTTAATATTTTTTCCTACTGAAATTTGTTTTCTTGCTAATTATTCATTCATATTGTGCTAATTTTTATTTGGAGGTGTCAGGTTCTTTCAGTATTAATTAATAATTGTTATTTTATTTTATAGTATCCTTGGATTTGCCTCTTTATGGAAGAAGATTCTGGAGAGAGGTCGTGGCTCCATAAAACTGCCACCAAACTCCTATCTTTCTCTCAATGACGCTCTCACTCTTTTATGTAGCAAAAGATTGGTAGGCACTTGACGGTTACAAATACAGATAAGTTGAATTTTCTTCTTTATATATTTAGCCTTTCTAACTTTGCTAAATTTAACACCTGTGTTATAATTTTCAAAATAAATTTATAAAAATAAAACCCAAGTCAGTTAATACCGAATTTGGTACAAAGAATGTTTTTTTTTTTTTCTACATATCACTTTTATTTTCTTTCTATTCTACTAAATATTTTCTATGCTATAAAAATTCTGGGATGCTTATAATCCATACCTTCTTTGAAATTCCTCAGTGGGGATACGTGTTCATCGTAGAAGACAAACATACAAATCTAACAGGAAGAGGGTGACCATAAAACCTTAGTGGCTTAACAGCTGGGGCAGCAGGGGTAGGCGTAGCTCTGCATGCCCTCTCAGAGGCTGTTGATGGGTATTTTTAAACTCTAGATCGATGATGATGACAATTGTGATAGTTGAAAATACTTATTGACTAATACATGTCAGTCATTCTTTGTGCTTCATCTCATTTAATACTCAAAATATACATAGTTACTAGGTTTGAATGTTATCTCCACTTTACATAAAAGGAAACAAAGCCTTGTAAAGATTGTGTGATTTTCCCAGAGATACCCAGCTACTCAATGGTGAACGTGAGATTCAAACCTGACTAACATCTGACCCCAGGAACCAGCATTTCTTAGGGACAAATATAAGCAGTGTTTATGCCAGTTAGTGAGGATGGCCGGCTTGGGGTGAAGAGAAGGTTTCCATCCCTGGGGACTTCACAATCTCCTAGTGATACCAGATGAACACAGTGCTCATTTTAACAGAGTTTGATATATGCTGTATCAGAAAGAAGCATACCATTGTTGGAGCCTATAGGGCTGCATCCACTCCTTGATAATGTTGAATATATTTTTCTTACTACAGGAAACGCTTCCCTGAAGAAATGTTTTTTCTTACTACAAAAGTAACTTAGATTCAATGAAACACAATCCAAATACCCATATATGTAAATTGAAGACACATTTAAAACAAACAAAAAGCTTATAAAGCTATCCCTTAAGGATGATATTATCTTTTCAGACCTTTTTCTACACAATTTTACAGCAGTGGGATCACAGAGCACATACAGTGTGCTAACCAAAGCTTCCATGACTCATTACCTCACATTGTTTCCGTAGCCTAGAATATACTTTCTTTTAAACTTCTGTCAAATTTCTATTGCTTCTTCAGGTTTCAGCTTAAATATTACTCGGCCTCAAAACAAATTAGGTTACTCTGTTCAATTTCTTCATACTAGAGGGGTATTTTTCACATTTGGACTTATTATAATTTATAATTAGAGATACATATTTAAGCAGAGATTTTGGATTTACTACCAGCTCTTCCTTAATGAGTATCTTCTTCATGTTTAGTCATAGTGACACATGTTGGAAAAGTGATCCCACATTAATAGCACCCTTTCTATTTACAGGTTGTTATATTTAAATATTGAAGACTATTTTAAGTTTAATGATGGGAGATTTTCCTAAAGATAATACATAAAGAACCACTTGATAAATATTTGTTAAATGAATGATACATTTTGAACATAATTTATTTTCCTCCTCATCTTTTAATAGTGTTTATTATGTCTATATCATAAAGTATTTATTAATTCAATATAGCTGAATAGCTGCCTTATTGACATTTTTATGTTATCATGAATGCTGCAGTAATGAAAATACCATACTTTTTATCCAAAAAATAAATCTCTGGAAATAGAATTGCTATATAAAAAAGATTTACATTTTAAGATTATTGACAACTAAAACAATAATAGAATGTGATAGAATAACTCAGAGATTAATACAGTATTCAGAACAGGCCATTTATTCAATAATTTGAATTTGCTTGGTCTCCTAGAAAAGCAGTCATATCTAATTGTATGCTTATCAGCTACTTTTCCCTTTCTTTCCCTATTTTTGTTGTCGATGTCCTACTTTGGTCTAATGTACAGAAATTATCCAAAGATGATGAGTTCAAATTAGGAAGAGTGCTAAAGAAACAGACCCAGTTATTAATAATGATTTATTTAAAACATGACACATTAGGGCCATGCTTATATTTTGAAAGTATAATGTCATTTTTTTCATGCAAAGTTATTTGAAGCCCATCTATAAATCTTGAGTGGTTGGTATTGATTTTATTTGTCATTAGGATAGTGTTTTTGCCTACTGACAACTCAAAAGCAGAGGTTTGAGTACAGTTATAAATTATAATGCAATTATTATAAATTAAATGGTGTCATTTACTACTTATCTTGCTTCATCATTAACTCACACTATGGTTGTATAACTACAAATATAATTCAGGAACACTTTTATCTAAGCCACCTAATTTTATAGCTAAAGCATTCTTCAAGATTTAATAATTGTAGAAATTTAATTATATGGTAGAGACTGCTAATTGACTCCCAGAATTTCAAGCTTCTTTTCCTCCTTAGTAATGAAACTGTAATATTATTTGGGATGACAATGAGCCTTGTTAAGAGTCTATATTACTATAACTCCTGGAAGCTAGGTATAGCTACATAACTGAGTTTTGCCATATTAAATGTAAAGAAAACTGTCTACAGCGTCTGATAATTCTCCCACTCCCTTTATTTCTACCACTGGCTACCTTGAGCTTAAGCAGCCATCCTTGACCATGAGGGGCTATTTTAAGTGGTTATAAGCCAGCTGACAATGGAGCCCAGAAACCAGTCTGAATTGTCTGTATCTAGATTTGTTTTTGCAAGAAAGTATAACTCTCTGTGTTTGAGCCAAGTTATTTGGCATGTTTGGTATATACAGTCAAACCTAATCCTAATACAAAACATTGATATTTATCTCAAATATCCAGATTATGCTCAGAAACCAGATTGCCAGGTTGAATGTCCATTAGCTATAGGAGTATTAAGTGAGTTCAACTGTAAATCCTAAAGTAGAGGAGATAAAATTTGCCTGTTGCCTAGGATGGCAGGTCTGATAGGAGATCCCAAGGAAGTCAGTGTTTTTCTTCCACTAAATATTCAGTCTTCATTTAATGACCTATTACTCTGCAACAAATTCCACAAATGAGTAGATTAAAACAAAACATGTTTATTTTTTTAAAAAAAGATTTTATTTGTTTATTTGAGAGAGAGCAGAGAGCACAAGTTGGGGGTGGAGGGAGAGAGAGAGAGAGGGGGAAGCAGACTCCCCGCTGAGCAGGGAGCTTAATGCAGGGCTCCATCCCAGGACCCCAAGATCATTTCTTGTGGACTTTTGAAGTGAGGCCCCAGCTCTTTGATGGCTGTCAGCCAGAGGCTGCCCTCATTTTCTAGCCAGTTGTTGGCCAGAGATCATCCTCGCTACCTTGTCTTGTAGATATCTCCAACAACGCCACTTACTTCATCATAGCCAGCAAAAGAGCATCTCTACAATGCAGGTGCTGAAATCTTATGTACCATTAGCACTAAAGTGACATCCTATCATCTTTGCTGTATTCTATCAGAAGATAGTCACAGGTCCTACTCACACAAGACAGGAAGGGACCGCACAAAGATGTGGGTACTAGGAAGCAGGGATAAATGGGGGTCATATCAGAGTCTGTATGCCACAATTCCTTGAAACACTTAAATTTTTTTCTCTTATCCATTATATGTTTCCACTCAGCTTTAATACCTACTGATCTTGGGTCATTTACAGAATCTTATTTTGCAACAATTTCTTTGAACTGTATTATTTCCCAAGGAGTCATAGAACCTCACCTGGCTCTGGAACCATCTGCAGATACAAAATATACTTTCCAATTCCTTCAACCAAACCACCACAGATATTAAGTAATTCTGACCTAAGTATTTAACTCTGTCATTTACCATTGAATCAGCTCAAGAAAAAAAAGAGAAAATTGCACTTAAATTGATTGTATTGATTTTGAGATAAATAGTAAATGTATATACTGTGCTGTATGAAAGAATATTCATATACACATTTTCCTGCATTATTAACAATGCTATTGAATACAAAATATAGTCAAAGACGAATATTTTGCATGCCAGGTGACAATCCTATACTGAAGTTGATAATAAAAGTCAGGGGTACCTTGGTGGCTCAGTCAGTTAAGCATCTGCCTTCAGCCCAGGTCATGATCCCAGGGTCCTGGGATCGAGCCCTGCATGGGGCTCTCTGCTCAGGGAGGAGTGTACTTCTCCCGCTCGCTCTTGTTCTACTTCTGTGTGCTCTCTCTCTCTCTCAAATAAATAAAATCGAAAAAAATAATGAAAGTCAAATAGGAGTATACTTTTGTTCCTGGATAAGCACTAAATATTTAAATCAAGGCCTGGGATATTACATATACAAAGAGATATATTTTCTAGCATGGTTCCCAGATTTTGAATCCTAGTTGCTGAATATTCCTTGGCATGTTTTAAATTTATGAAACTTTGTTACCTTATTTAGAAAATTGGTGATAATTAAAAAGAAGGAATTGGGATGTATAAAAAATTGGCAGGATAGAAATAGCTTTGCAATGCAGCTTTGAGAGAGATAATGAAAGCTGAGCTAAATATACAGAAACCTTAGGACTGCATTCCTCAGTATTAAGGAGAAGGGAGCCAAGCTACAGGTGAAGGGGCTGACTAGTTCACAGAGTTTACTGCTAGAACCTGCTAAAATCTGGTATGAGGCAATACATTATAGTGTTTACCAGGCAAATTATGTGGAATACTGAGTTCGCATTTTCAGTGTAAATGTACCTGATGGATGACCATGGCAGGATCATTTATTATATTTGAGCCTCGTTTTCCCCATCTGTAAATTGGGATTAAAATTCATACCTCTCAGGGGTGTCATTGAGTATTCAATGAGATAGTGTTAATAAAGTGCCAAACCAGTTCCATAAGTGATGTATATATAATTGTAAAGCTAAAATAGGAAACTGATAGTGTGTGTGTGTGTGTGTGTGTGTGTGTGTGTTTATTTTGGACAGATAGGGATAGCAAATGGAAAATTATCCGAGTATTCCTCTAAAGTTAGCCATAGTAAACTATCTAGCAAGTTCATTTTTTGTAATATAGAAGTTTATTACCACATATCCCTAAAGCTGATAAAAGACCAGAAATAGTGTCTGCCTATTAGATATTTTATTTTAAGTGCTTGGTACATTTATTGGCTCAGAGTAGACCCTTAGTAAATACTAATTCTCTTTTTAACTATTCCCAGTCCATTACTGAAATTCAAAAAAATATCTCTGGATACAAATGCTTTTAATTTTATAAAATGAAAACTTTTGTCCCAAAAATGCACTTAAAATTTCTTTGGGAGAATCTCAGTCTAATTAACTCTTATTATAGTAAAGCTTGCTTAGGGATAGAAATTATGAGATGATGTCTTTTGTGGGGAGAATGTTTGAAATTAAATTTTAAAGAAAAACCCATAAATCTGGGAATGATGAAGATTGTAATTTGTATATTAGGTGATGTTGTACTGTCAAAATTCTTCTAAGAACATTTTTCAGCATGTTTATTTAAAGACATTTGAATTGTTATATTTTCAATGACACATTGTATGGTCTTATCCTAACTGCTAAAAATGAACCTCAGAAATTTTATGAAAACCAGGTTCTGATTAAATCTGCTCTTAAAAGCTGTTTCTCTGCATTGCAAAGTCGCATTAACCTTTTAGACTTTAAAAACATATTCAGTGGTGTACAATTTTTTCTTATCTTTCTGGTGTTTGCATGTTATCAAGTATATTAATTTAAAATCATTTTATACTGCAATTAAATTATTTCTGTCCTAATTCATTTGTAACAAGTTTGGTATAATCTTTGAATTTTAGGAGCGGGAGTTATCTGTTAACTGTAAATATTAGTAATAACCAAGAATGACTGTTATATATTTAGAATTAAAAATAAAATTGTAACTGCTTTCTAGGATGTTTATTTTCTATCAATATATATGTAGAATATACCTGTGAATATATTTCCAACTTGCATGCTGAGCAGATCTGGAAGAGATGTGCTAAGTGTATGTGCTTGTAAAATTAGCAACATCTGCTGCATAAAGGGAATGTAGTAGCATATAATAATAAATATGTGAATTGCCTGTGTTTGGAGAGCTACATAAGAAATGTGAGGCATCTACTCTCATTTTACTAAATCCTGAAAAATACTGGAAAAAATAAAGCCATTTATACTGAAATAATTAATATAAACAAGAATTCTCTGAGGCAGTTATTGCATATGGAAACTGCACTAAACTTGTAGTCAAGAGTTACAAATTACATCCCTGATTTTATACTTGCTAGCTGAGTTGAAGCAGCAAGTCATTTAACATCTCCAAGTCACAATTTCTTTATCAGCAAAACAGAGACACTAATAGCCACTTCACATACTTGTTATGAGGCTTAAATTAGACAGTGTGAAAGTTCATTGCAAATTGCTGGACAAATGTTACTCATAACTAAAGTGTATATGAAAGTACTTTGTTAAATTGAAGCACTATTCCACCCTTAGATATTATTATTGAAATGTAGCGTACAGATTTTTTTCAATAATAGTATTAGAATATACATTGAAAGTTTACTTATTCAGCAAACAGTAGTTTCCATAAGACATACTTGTTCTGGAGTTGCAAAAAGATATAAGTAATTCTTAGATATTTCCATCTATTTTGGATTGTCTCTATGAATCGTGATGCTAAGAATATAAATGATGTCAGTGAGTTTTGTACAAATGCTGTTTACAGCAAGGAAACTGGTTGGAATTTGGCCAACTACAAAATATGGAAAAATGAGTAAACTGAGACCTGCTAATCGGGGGTTAAATTCCTCTTTAAATTGTTGTTGTTGTTTTTTTCTCCCCCAGATGATTATTTTCTTTTCGTAAAGGATTAGTATCTCGTTTCCATCTTGTTACCACTAATTCTTCCGCTAAGCAAGTATCTCAGTTGTTCTCTTCAAATTTCACTTGGTTTCAGGTTGGAAAAGTTTATTTCCCTTGGTCTGCTGACCAGTAGAGGAATGGTAGAACTCACCTGGAACTAATCAGATGGAGAAATGGTACAAAAGACACACATGGGGAAGAGGGCAAGCAAAATATTAATGGATGGGTTTTGTTCTTCTCTGAATGATCTGTAGTTAGCATAAGAATATGGATAATTTCCCTCATTTTGTCTGTTTTCTCCCTAATTTTAAAAATCTATCTCTATTACTTGTGCAGAAGGTTTGTAATTAGAGTATGTTGAGCTATGGACACCTGATCAAGATGTAACTGTTTGAGTCTTTGTTCTATAGTAATTAAATGGGAGGAAATAATATTTAGTGTAAGTTTACCTTGAATATTCATCGAGAAACTATTTAATTTTTTATATAAATACTCATTATTATTCCACCAAAATGTCTTATGCCAGGAACACTAATAATCTCCATGTTTCTATGTCTGACGTATGCTTTTCAGTCTTCTAAGATTTGACCTCTCTTCAACATTTGATTGAAGTGATCATTCATTCCCAAAGCACTTTCTTCCAATAAGCATGCATGACACCACACTTTTCCTGTCTTTCCTCTACTTTGTAAGTCACCCCATCTCATCCTCAAAAGAGTCAATATAAGTGACCCAGAGAATACAGAGTTTTCAGGGGCTCTCTTCTCACTTGGCTGTCTCTCTAAGGGAATTTCATCCTTTTCCTTATTATTATTTATCATCCATGAAATAATGACTCATCATTGTATATAACTAGACCAAATCTTTGCTCTGAGCACCAGACCTACATATCAAACCACCTTCAAAATTTCCACTCCTCTGGGATGTTTCAGTCTTATCTCAAATTCAATATGTCCCAAGACTAAGTTCCTGATCTTATAAATAGTCTCTCCCAAAATAAATAACAAGGCAATGATCAAGCATTATTCCTTGTTTCTAATCTACCATTTCCCATAGTGGTGATGAGTTTTATCACCCGCTATCTAAGTGCACAAGTCCAAAACCTGGGAATTACCAACACTGGCTTCTCTCTCCTCAAAGTTATTCCATTATCAAGTTTTGACAATTTTACATCTTCAATACATTTCCTATTTATCTACTACTCTGTCCCCACCCCCACCCCCCAAATTCAAGCTGCTATTTTCACTCATCCAGATCATTGCAATATCTCCTGGTCAGGTCTCCTGGTATCTACTCTGACCCCTCTCTCATGTGTTCTTATTGTTCTGTTCTCTAGACACAAATATGATACTGTCATATCCCCCACCGAATTGACTGAAATCACTTTACTTCTTCCTCATTGTTCTAGGAAAAAGTCTAAAGTGCTTAGTGTTGCAGAACTCTTGCCTTGCTGCCAGTCTTCTTTTGTGTCATTTTCTCTTGCTGTCTCATTCCTCTCCAGTCTTAAGGGTTTCCTCTTACTTTCTCCTGCCACAGAGCCTTTATACCTACCCTACCTAGCCTGGAGAATTCTCACCAACCTCCTCTCTCCTGTTTATATCTTACTCATCCTTCTGAGACTGGCTTAAGTAACTTTTCTGCAGGGAAGCTTGCTCTGATACCCTTGCCCGTTCTGGTTCTTTGGTTAAAAACTATCATATGCAATGCTCCTTCCCTCTTAACACTCTCCTCAGTCTCAGTTTGTAATTATGCCCTTTGTGTGTATGTGTGATTATTTAAATAATGTGTGTCTGTACCTGTAGACCTTAAGCTCCTTGAGAAGAGTGATTTTGGTTTTCACTCATTCTGCATTACCCAGAGCATAATGGCCTAAATGAATATTTAATCGTATTGTTGTTAAAGGTAAAGAGCTCCACAATGTCTACACTTATTATAGTATTGTTATTTTATGCCTGTGCATGCATTTATTTTTGTCTACATCAACTTTCTTAATTTGCATCAAGTTGTTTGAGAAGTTGTTTTGTGAAGTATTTTTAATAAGAATGACAGCCAATTTATATGGCACTTCTGTGAAGAAGCACTCATGCACCTCAAATAAATGTGATTTATATATGATCCCTTTCTATATCTTCAGTTCACCTTACTTTAAAAAAAGGCATTTAAAAGCAAAAGTACCTTGACTTGTATTACACCCATAATGTTAAATGGAAATGAAATACCATTACGCCGCCTTGTCCTTTAGGGTCTATTGGAGCATGAAATCAATATCACCATTAGCTCAAGTACAATCAAATATTCTTTCCAATTTCTGTCACTTGCTGTCACCTGCACTTGGAATTGCATGACACTTTCCTTTCACACACTTGCTTTCTGCACATTTCTGCAAAATTCACAACCATCTAGACTTATCAAAGGGTCATTGTTGAGCTGAATAGGATTAAAATTAGAATAAAAGATATGACTTATGTAATGGGAGCATGATTATCTCACTTTCCTTTTTTACTCTGCCTTTACATTCTGTTCTCAGAGGAAAGCAGGATAATGGAATCACAGCAATTCCAGCAGGATTCAGTGTTGTGAGGAATGATTCAGTTATTGACAGCAGACTGTGACACACTTGAAGAGGCTGATCCCTGAAATATACCAACTTGCTAGAATGAGGTGAACACTAGGAGCAACAGGACATTCTACAGCCTAGAATGATAAGGAAAAGAGTTAAGAATAAATCAGTATACTGAAATAGTTAGCTCAGATGAGAAACATGAGAGGGAACTTAAGGGACACGGAATAATTTGGATGACAAGTATTCATCAAAAAGAACGCCTTAAAATAATCAAGGAATGGAAGGGAGGAATTATGTATGTATGTATGTATGTATGTATATATGTATATATGCAATTAATTAATTAATTATTTTAGAGAGGGAGAGAGAATATTTTAAGCAGACTGTACACCTAGTGCGTGAGCCCAACGTGGGGCTAAATCTCACAACCCTGAGATCATGACCTGAACTGAAATCAAGAGTAGGACTCCTATCTGACTGAGCCACCCAGGCGCCCCTAACCTAAACTTTTAAAAAATAAATTTAAAATGCAATAAATCATAAAAGTGTTAAAAGGAATCATTAAGACTGTAGAATCTGGGAGCAGGTAAGGCCTTCTTAAACTACAAAACATCAGAACAAATGGGAAAAAAAGTATTCATTTAATAACATAAATTTTTAAAAATTGGTAGAAGAAAACACTCCATAAATATAATTAAAGGACAAATAAAAGTATGTGAGGAAAATGGTTGTAATACCTGTAACGGAAAATTGACTGATATTTTAATGTAATACTTTCTTAAACTGTCAAGTGGGATTAAAAATTGATAAAGATTTTGGAGGGTAATTTGGCATAAATAAAGATTTTGTTTAATCCACCATTCATCAAAATGATGGGAATATCCATCACAGGAAAATGGCTATGTGTAGTATAGTAGAGCCACACTTTGGAATACTAAACAGGAGTAAAAATCACGAAATAGATCTATATTATTGATGAGAAGAGCTCTAAGACATTAAATAAAAAACAACCAAGGACAGAATAATATCTACATTATGATACCATTAATGTAAAATATCCTAATACATGCGAGCTATATTTTCTGTGGGTACTATGGAGGTTTTTATTTTTTTAATTTTTATTTTTTAAAGATTTTATTTATTTATTTGACAGAGAGAGAGAGAGAGAGAGAGAGCACAAGCAGGGGTTTCAGCGGGCAGAGGAAGAGGGAGAGGCAGGCTCCTTGCTGAGCAGGGAACTGGATGCTGGGATCACAGCCTGAGCTGATGGCAAATCCTTAACTGACTGAGCCACCCAGGTACCCCCTATGAAAGCATTTGAAATAAATTCTGGGAAGATATACAGCAAAATGATGTTAATGGTTATATCTGGGGAAAGGACTGAATTGGAAAGAAGTAGTAATCAAAGGGGATATTCATAATGTCTGTGTTGTTTAAATACTTTAATATTAGAGTATGTTAATAAATATTAATATTGTGTGATTAAAGATTAAAGCAATATGAGTTGGATTAAAAATAAAAAGCCAAAAGCTAAAAGTTAAATTTAGGGGATGAGTCATCAGTACAGTTCAGGTTGCTTTAACTCTGGAGAGAAAAAAAGTCCCTAACAATATAAGGCATTGATGTTATAAAAAATTTAACATTCTTTTTTCTTGAAACAGAAGGGTTTGTACATCCTATTCAAAGAAGAAATCAGCTATCAACACATTCACCTATAGTTCCAAATATTGTTATTCTCAAGACATTGTGCCTTCAGTTTTGTTGAATTTTTCCTGATGTCAGTTACTGTTACCATAGTCTTATAAGTGGTAGTGGATAAAAGAGGGGTTGCAACATTCAGAATCCTAAAAGGGGAATAGATGCATAAGAAAATTTGAATGTAGCCTAAATATGGATCATTATGTCTTAGAAATACAATTTTCAACATAAAGTTGTGTTTTAACATCAACATGCTATTGTACTTAGTCTAGAACCATGCTTATACACGCAATTGATATAGATGTAGAATGAATTCTTTATCTCTGAGAGTAGAGACTTGTTTTGAACAAAAGTATTTCTGAATATGACATAAAATATCTCTTGAAAAAATGCTATAGGAATTAAATGAGATTATGGCTATGAATATGGATCTTAATATAAAGTATTTGAACATTCAGTCATTCATTAGTTCAACAGATATTTACAAAGTACCAGGCACTGGACGATAAGTTCAAGAAACTGAGATAATTAAGCCACAAATTCTGTCCTTTCAGGATTTACAGTATAATTACTAAATCAATTATGTACTGAGATTATAATACAACGCAGAGTATGACAGAAATATATTATTACAGAAATGTGTGGTTGGACAGGCGGTATCTATATTCTGAGACTTCTTTGAGGAGGTGATTTATGAGTTAAGTCTTAAAAAATGAGTAGGGTAAGGCAGAAGATACCATAAGCAGAGATTAGCAAGCACAGAAGTTCCTCTCTTTTTTTAGGCAGTGTCAGATTTTCTTGTTCTTTTTTCTGTTTTTGCGCATTTGATCCTTCTTTTTTCTCTATTTGGAAAGATCTTCCTCTCACTGTCCCTTCAACCCCTGCTTGGCAGTCCCATATAGACCCTCAGCACCAGTTCACATAGGAGCTCTTCATCATGACATCATAGAACCATAATTCTCCATTACCCTATCTCATGGTCCCTCTAAATGTTTTTTCTTTGATATACTATCTGTGTATATGTTATCTTCTCCTTGGTTGACTGTTGTTTTGGAAGCAGAGATCATGCTTAGTTATCCTCATATCACAGACAAAATACTTGCCCAGTTTTTTGCAGAAATTAGGGATGAAAAAATTATTTCCTGAGTTAATTTTTCCTAATTTAATGACCTAGACTTAGAATATGATCAGGCCCAGTGTAAGAGAGTCAGGTTTGGTGGTCATAGGTATGAGTCAGGGGGTGAATTGCTGGGTAAGAGGGAGTCACTGTGGGTATATATGGGCAGAGATGGTAGCAATCATATAAAGAAGCAATGCTACATCAATTAAAAATAAAACAAGATGCTGGTGTATCTCCTCCCAGGCACATCCAGTGTTCTCTGTATGCTGAGGGTTAAGAGGGATAAGATAGAGGGTAGGCCAAATGCTTTTGAATGGGAAGTTACTTCACTCCACAGAATCATGGGGACCGTGTCCTGTCTTATCCAAGCCCATTCATCATCCCTTAAAGTGGCATTTTAGAGTTTTCCCATTGCCATTTCCGTTTAATCCCTTCAGGATCTGAACTGGGTATCTTAACCTGGTGTGATTATTTTCACCTGTAAATGATGTAAAACTTTGGTTTAATAAAGTAATTCACTGAGTACTTCTTCTCCCTATTATGGAGTAAGATGTATTTTCAGCAAGTTGTTATTCTTTAGAGTGAAGTGACTTCCCATTTTTTTCAGATCTCTTAAATACATAGCTAATGTTTATACATGTTATTTCTCATTTTGAGGAGGGGTCCAGATACATCTCAATACAAGATTTGCAATTGCTGGGGACACATTTTGGGATGGAACAATTCAAGGACTACATCTCACCAGAATAAAAAATGATACCCAAGCAAACACTCCTAACATTTCACAAAGCACTTAATGTACCTGGAAATATGGTTATACTTAGTTTATTCTCACTTGTTAAACAAAAATCCAGGTAATTAATTCTTCATGAACTTTTTCAACAACGAAGAAAAAAAAAACTCATGGCATTTTGTCTTCAAAAGAAACTTAGGAAAGTAGGCTTTGAATCAATTTGTTTTTGAAAGCTGAGCTAAATGAATTCTATTCTAAACTTCAGCTGTGCTGTGGGTGAGAAGGAAAAGCTGCTATCTGAAATGAGGTCAAGTTCATGGCTGGCCCAAAGGCAACTGTTCTCAAGTATTTGAGTTTCATTCCTGCACCTGCAATATGATAGTGCCAGAATTGCTGACTGGCTTGCTCAGCTGTCCTGTCTATCAGATGCCTAGACTCAGCTTGTCACTACAGCACAACTAGAAAGTAGTTCAAGACAATGAAGAGAGCACATTACATATTTGATCTTGGTTCACATCATTGTTTGCCCACTGGTGCAGTATATTATATTTAGACAGCTACGGAATGCTAAAAGATGGTTCTGGAACATATAATGCAGCACAATTCATAATCCCATGGCTTTGTAATGCAATCCCCAGTTAGCAGCACTCAGAAGTTCTTCAGAAGGGCATATGCTGTTTTTGATGACTGATTTATTGTGAATTCTCAGGAATGTATTTAGGAGACACTAAAGCGACTACATCATTCATCTTGTGAAAACAAATAAGTTACTGATAGAAATTTCAAGTCCGCGCAGCGTCTCAAAGGCTCTGCGTTGTATTAATAGGGTCTACTTGTCAGGGGCAAGTGACCAGTAGTGACCCCTGCTGTCCTAAAGAGTGCATGATCCTTTGATCCTGACCTCTCGGCATCAGAGACACACCATCCTGGTTCGTTTCTTCCTTTATTGATTGCTTTGCTCTCTCTTCACCAATTTTTCTCCCTCTTTCTCCAAGGAACGGGAGCATCCAAGAAATGGGAACATCCTCAAGGTTCTATAATATCTCTCTACCTTCATTAAGATTTCTTTCCTGATGGTGTCAGTTAATAACATTGCTTGAAGGGGCCCTAAATCTTCCGTCTCCCATGTGCATTCGTGTCAAATGGCAGTTTTCTCCTATGTATTGTTTTTCCAGAAATTGCAATAACTGTTCCTTTAACATCCAATTATTCAAACATCTGAATTTAGTTAAGTGGCGATTCTTCAGCATTATTCTTGTCTCTGGCTTTTCTCATCCCTAATGACTTCAATCCACAAGATGCTCGGTTTTAAGAAGCTTCACTTTCCTGTGATACTTGTTCCAAAAAATGTCTGCTTCCTGAGACCTGAAAAATTCCTTCTCTCCGTGTTTGTTCTGTGTTCAGCTTTGGCGGTTCCCTTTGGCTCTGATTCTCTCCCATCTCTACCTCACTAGTTATGCCCCTGCGTGGTGGGGATGGCACGGAAGGGAGAGAGAGGCTGTTGTGGTCAAAGTTATAGTGATATAAAGTGAACTTGTACCAACCTGTAGCTTGTGATAGCAAAACTCTTTCCAGTTTGCACATTGAATACAAGATTTCTTTTTCTCTATGTAAGTCTGGCTTTCTGAAAGACAGCCTGTCCAGTTTGAACGCTACTTGGGACACTGTTCCCCCACCCCCCCACTGGGCATAAATATCTGAACTTCTGACACCTCCTCTGCAACATTTTTAAGCATATTCTCTTTATCACCACCTAGCAGCCAAGTAAGCCAGTTCACTACCTTCATGTCTAGGCCATTTTGCATCAAATGAATGACAATTAATAAAAAAAAAAATATTCCCCCTCTCTGGGTGATACAAAACAGCCCCAAATTTTGCTGTGTTCACTGATTAACAGAACTGCAGTCATACTTTGTACACTCTGTTGAAATGAACACAAGTACAAAGAAATGCCGTGGTTTGCTCTGCTCATCTGACAGAAATCAGAAACATAATATATTAATGAAGCTTGTTAAATAGAAATTGCTGGAGTAACAGTTAATGGACCTACTTTGCCTCCCATGGAGTGTCATATTACTGTATTATTTTACTTTTCTTTTACTAAAAAAAAATGGCATGTAAATTGTTCAAAGTGGTATACTAGATGATTATTTAATTGGTCCATCTTAGACAAAAGATTCCCAGAATAATCTTTTGGTATTTGTGTGTATGTACTTACAGATACACACACACCTGCAAACACTCATCTTCCCACATTTCTGCCAAAAATGAATAAATGATGTGCTTTTACCTAAAGTGCAGTAAACTTAAAATCACTCTCTTCAATTTCAATGTGTTTAGTCAATCCTAACTCCTTTTCTCTAAAGAAGAACTGCTAATATTACCACCTGAATGAACTGATACAATGTCAATAATCAGGCTTTTGGGAATCCTTTCTGTATCTTAGAGACTATGAGGATCTTTTATAGTTGACTTGACAACTTAGATTTTTCCCCATTGATTCACTATCTCAAATTTCAGATGATCACATAAAATCTTAAATACACCCTAACTTGATTTATTTATTTACTTATTTATTTATTTTCTTCAAATTTCAGATCATCACAAAGTTTTAAATACAAATTTAAATACAAATTTAAATATTTAACCTTTAAATATTTTAAATAATTTTAAAATTAAATGTATTTTATGTGACTACTGAAATATTTAAGAATTTAATCTTATCCCAGGAGAGGCTTGATTTACAATGGCTTTAGTGTGTCGGTTTAATTAACACTCACAAATTTTGGAAAATATGGAAACAATATAGCTCTTTAGGCAGTTTGGCACTAAAAACATGAGTTGTTATTTGAGCAGAAAAACATATTCAAATGGTATTTCACTTACCTTTCAAGAACACTATGGCCTATGGTGGGACCGTAGGCAATCTTTCACGGTCTAACCAGGGTGGAGTGATTCTCCCCCCTTCTCCATACTCCAGATTTTGGCACTCTTCCTTGCAATTGGGGCCATCTTCTTTACACAAGTATATATTACTTTGGAATTAACTGTGTTAATCTTTTTTGGGAAAGATGCTAGTGGAGATTCACTTCTGAAATCCAGATAGGCAAGGTCAAGAAGTCTTTCTAATTCCTGGAAATTAAATGAACAGAAGCAGTACACCCGCCATAAATGACAATAATTGAAAACATTTATACCAATGTGTTAAAATACTCAGATTGGGACTCAGGTCATGGTCGAATAGTGTGGGCAAGCAACAATATCATGTTGCTTACCTCTCATTTATCTATTATTATGAGGTAAATGTAGAAACAAGTTTGGTGTTAAAGTCCGTAATGTTAATTTTAAAACCAACATTGATCTATTATGTTCTGTCAAAAAAGGTCAAAACATGCATAATCAAAAAAACAACCTTGAAATCAACCATTATTCACTTAGAGAGCACATCTTTTCTAAATGAGCAAGATGATACTCTTCAGTTTCCAAAGATTCTGGTTTATTAAGTTGTTAAGCCTCTGAGTCTTAGATTTTTCACTGTCTGAATATATTCTCATGATGAAAAGATACCAATTTTTTTTACATCTGTTTTCTTTGTATATAAAAGAAAAGGAAAATTTTCTGTACCTTCTTGTTTTATAACTGGTAGCTAGTTACTTGTTTCTCCAATGAAATATTATTTGTAAAGTCCATAATAGCTACCAATTAAAAAGCACATAAACACTTCAAATTCTTTATTAAGGAAATTTAAATAAATAAAAGAATAAAAACATCAATGTATAAAAAACTAGAATAGTGAATTTTAAAGATAGAATTTTACACTGAAAAATGTTCTGAGAACTAGTTTTTGCATCCATATTATGTAAAAGAAAATTTTTATAAGATCTGAGAGGGAGAGTTGAAATGATATTCTACTGGTTACAAATAAACCAGACTCAGCTGATTAATGAAAAATTAAATGATAGTCTTGGTGGACACACACACACACACACACACACACACACACACACACACACATTTAAGACAGTGATTATCTCCCTAGAATTCTCCATTTACTCTTACCTTTGGGTAACAGCCATTTATTTTAATTACATTGACTTAACTCCAGTTATTGGACTGGTGCTGGTTCACCTAAGCTAATCAACTATCAACTTAAGGTGGTCTCACTGGTCTCACTGATTGGTTCAGAGGGAGGTTATTATCCACTGGCCCAATCAGAGTACAGCCCAGAAGCACATTCAATGGCGTTCATAATGGTGAGGGATGCTTTGTCTTCTCTTACAACGCATGTTACGTAGATGTAGAATTAAAGCTGCCTCAAGTTCTTTGCTTTCTTTAAGAAAGACAGCTTGGGTAGGAAGCTGATAAACAAGGAAGATCAGAAAAAATAAAACTGCCAGAAAGTGGATCTATAGTCTAAGCATGCCTGGGGTTTACCCAGCTGCTAGACTAAGTCCCCTTGATTACTTAAGCCAGTTGGGGTTAGAGTTCCTGTTAGTTGCTATTGAAAGTAACTTAAATTATAAAATGAGTGAAAGTTTATAAAATAGCTCCTGGCTTATCATATAGATCTGTAGCTATCAAACAACTAGAAATTGTTTCCATTTTATTGCTGGCTTTCCATCCGATTTTGTCCATTCTGTCAGGCAATGTTAGACAGTCCCAATTATGTCCAGTTCCTCGGTCCCATAATGCTTCATTTCTTAATTTATTTTGGACACAGCAGTAGCTTAATTTATACTAAATGAGTGAGAGCTCAGTATGACACATCCCATTAAGAGGAATTTTGAAGAGACAAAACTGAAAAATCCAGAAGAAAAGTAATTTTTTAAAGATTTTGTTGATTGATTGAGCCTGGGTGGGGAGAGGGGCAGAGAGAGAGAGAGAGTGAGAGAAATTTACACAGACTCCATGCTGAACAGAGCCTGATGAAGTGCTGGATCTCACGACTCTGAGATCATGACCTGAGCTGAAATCAAGAGTCAGACACTTAATTGATTGAGCCGCTCAGGCATCCCAAGAAAAGTCATTTTATGTAAACAAAGGTTAATAATAGTAATAAAAGCCACTATTTACTAGGCATATACTACATGTTGCAGATTATATATATGCTCTAGATTATGACTAATTCTTATATCAACTATGTGAGGTCTGCTTTATTGTCATTATTTTGGATCTGAACAAATTGAGACTGAGAAATTTGATAACGGCTCAGATTTACCCATCTAATAAGTGGAATCTTATAAATAAGGCCCAAATTCTTTTGGGTCTAAAATTCATGTATTTTAGCCACTCAAATGTTTCTCTTCCACAAATCTGTTTTTCACAAAGATTTCCTGAGGGCCTGCTATATTGAAGATCCCAGAGAATAAGAGTTACCGAAGATCACCAAATATATTTCCTAAGAGCCAGAGCATTCCATTTATAGAGAGGAAAAGGAATGCACGAGTAAGTTAAAAATAATACTAATAATTACTTGAGGGCAAAAAGTAAGGAATGAAATAGAAAGAAAAGTAAGGAATAAAATAGAAAAGTAAGGACTAAAAGAAATTCCTGATCAGGCACAATGAATTCTAGTTCTGAAATCATGGACTGTTTCAGGGACAGAATTTTATTTGAAAATCTAAAAGGAAATGGATATTGCTATAGCTACAGAGGTGGGCAGGCCATTTTTGGCTCTAGAACATTTATGAGTTAATGCACGAAGGCAGTAAAACTTAGAGCGTACAGAGGACAGACCTATGAGACAGTCTGGCATGCTGAAAATATGAAGAAGAGAGATGAGGAAGAATTTTCTAGATTTTCTAGGTCCAGGGATTGCAAACAAAAGGTCCATGGGCTATACTTAGTCTGTAGGGTTGTTTGATGTGACCTAAAAATATTTTGAAAATATTTGGATCATTACAGTCTGGGTTTGTGGTCTTCAGCTGCCATAGTCTCCACCATACCAAGCAGCCTCACTGATCCACAAAGTACCCAGACTGGGACTTGACAAGGCCCACAAAGACCCTCAACATTCTTTTGTAAAATGGATATGGGGGACACGGAAGTGACATCATCGCAACTTTTTTTACGTAAATAACTCAAGTAGCAGGGTAGGAGATAGAGAGGGCTACTGAATAAAATGACATTAAGGAGGCTAGTTAGGAGGCTGGTACAATAATATGCACTTCATTTTAAAAAATTAAAAAGCCATGCTCTAGATTAGTGGCATCAGGACTGGAAATATAAGAGTAGACCAAACAGGACTTTCTGTTAGTGTATTAAGAGAATGACAAAAGAAATGCAATCGTTGAGGGAATCCCTAAAAGGGAAAAAGGATGCATACATACAAAGCTCACAAACAAGTTGTGATTTATAACTGAGGCTATCTGTGATGGGTAGCATGGATTCTATCAATGCCTCTTAATTTTGGAAATCAAACTGAGTATGTTAATTAATAAAACAGGGTGCTTGGTATAACCTAGGACTTAAAATGGCCATTTTGAAAGAAACAACCAGTTTCTACTCCTTGAGGTCAGGCTTGACATGATTGCATTTGGGAGAAAGTGCTCTTAGCAATATGTAAGTTCTTTAATGTGTCTTTTATTTTTGCATCTATAAGGCAACAGTGCAACCATTTGGTGGAAATTTTCACTCAAGACCTGACTCAGACATAATCCAAGTGCAATTACTTCAGACTGAGATATGGTGCATGTGGTACAATTTATATAGGAAAATGAATTTGGCATTTCTTTAGCACAATTATATACCATGAATGTAGAAAATTTCTTCTCCTCCCCACATCTATTTTTAGATTGCCTTTAACTATAAAAAAAAAAAAATCCTCTTTAGACACGTGAGTGCTTCTTTTTTTTTTTTTTAGATTTTATTTATTTATTTGTCAGAGAGAGAGAGAGCGCACAAGCAGGGGGTACAGCAGGCAGAGGGAGAAGCAAGCTTCCCGCTGAGCAAGGAGTCAGATGCGGGACTCCATCCCAGGACCCTGAGATCATGACCTGAGCCAAAAGCAGCCGCTTAACGGACTGAGCCACGTGGGTGTCCCGACATGTGAGTGCTTCTGTAAGCACTTGGTCTTAGAAGAATAAGAGTGGAGCTCATGGGACAGGACAGAGTTCTGTGCAGGCTAGAGTACCTTCCATCTCTTGCCAATAGAAAGAATGAGAACCAACTGCCCTGGGCTTGACACAGTGCTACCTGGAGTTGTTTGCTGCTGTGCTACGTGTGCTTTCATTTGGGACTTAATAATCCAGACTCTGGGAAGCATATGGTCAATTAATCTGATTATCTTCAACCCAAGGGCCATAGGACTTAATACCTCTTTTTGTGAGTGGGTAGAGTTTCCTTTGAAGACAGATGTTCCCACTGTCAAATCCTGGAAAAGGGGCAATTGTGTGGTAGGAAATGAAGTAACTCTTAAACCAGATAAGAAAAAATACTTCTTTTTCTAGGCCTTTGGGCAAACTATGCCTGAGATCAAAAACAAAGAAATGTTTTAGAAATTATGAGAGTGGGAGTATGTTTGGGTCTGCCACATGAAGGCTGACCAGGAGCCAGACTCATACCATGGGAAGTCTTATTCAATTAATCACCCAGTATTTCTCCTCTACAAGCATATAGCTTCTGGTTCCACTTACTTCTCAATTCCCTTTACAGTGAGAATTGCCCGGGAATTGTCCACTTTTAAAAATCTGCATTATTCCAAGGCCCACACCAGTCTTATTGTCTCCCAGCTTCTTTCCTATAGGCACTATTATTCAGAAAGAAGAACTTTCAAAAGCACAAATCTATGTATGTCACCCTTCTTTCCAAAATTGTTCAATTACTCTTCATTATTTTGGCACAGAGTGGTCTTTGAAAGGTTTAGTGACTAAATTAAAAGTAGTTGACAAAGACAGTGCCTTCAAGATTTTTTACATCTTCCCAAGCAAATCATGAGCATATGACACAACTTAAGAAGTATTTTTCATGAGGAATAATGAGGTAACAGATAAGTGATTAAAGAAAAACATATATTTAAAATTATAAGATGTATGGAATAAAACTTGGTTTCTTCAGACAGCCAATTTTTGAGTCATGCTCATGAAGGTAGGTACCTGTATATCTTCCTTGCAGATTCTGTCAGTGTAGACAAAGAGGGAAGATTATCCAGTTATTATTACATATTACCGTAAAAACAGACAAGCTAAACATTTGAGAGTTTGAGAAATAATATAATCATATGAACATATTCAGTTAAAAGGCAATATAAAAATACAGTATACTGTGGTTCTTAGAAACAATATTTTAGAACCTAATTCTTCCAGGAATTATATTAAATGTTAGAACCATAATTTGCTGGTCCTCTCATGTTGTTCACAAATACCTCATTTCTCTGAGTAATAGTAAATCAAAGCTGAAAAACACATATTATGGTCTAATTACTTTACCACATGATTTATAGAATGTGGATGTGCATTACAGTAGATTTTCATCACTTAAAATCTTGTATTCCAATTTAAATTAGACAGACCATCAGAAGAATGCAAATCCACTCCTCTCTGCAATACACATATTCTTCCACACAGAGAGATGCAGCACTCACCTGGGGGCTGTCTATACTCTTTTGTTTAATACCTAGGATTGGTCACTTTAGTAAATAGGCTTTTGAAACCAACCCGAATTGTTTATGAAGAAATTTGGGGCAAGTTCTAATTTAAAAGAAAGAACTGTTTCACAGTTAGACATTTAATCTGCTTAGTCTCAACTCCATTGACTCACTCTCAACCTTAGGCCCCTTTGGTCAAAATAAAAATCTAGCTACTCTTACACCTTGCTAGCTTTTGGAAGAACTACTGAAGGTGACCAAACTGCTAGTTTCATCAGTGGGTATACAGAGGAGGCAGGAGCCATTTGCATCTCATTTTTGCAGAAATTAGAATATTGAGATATCTAAAATAATGTTGAGATTGGCAGAGTCAGGTAAAAGATACATGTATTAACCCATTGTTTTATTCATAATTTTAGTAATAATTTAGTAAATGGTCACTATATGCTTAAGGGCCTATGGATAAAGCAGTAGAAAAGACAGATAAAACAATAAATAAGCAAATAGATATTAGTTCTATGGAGAAAAATAATAGATATTAAGGAGTATTAGTGGTTGTAATTTCTATTTTATATTAAACAATCAGAGAAGGTCTTGTGATTGGGTGACATCTGAGTAATGTGCAGCAACTTGAGGGTAGGGTGTCATGTGGTGATCCTGGAGATGGGCACTCAGGGTAAAGGGAGCATTAAACACATGGCATCAAACATATTCAGGTTACTTGAGGAAAGTAAGGAGGCCAAAGAGGGGAGGTTGAGTGTCTAAAGGGGAGAATGGTAGGAAAGCGGGTCAGAGAGTTGGGGTTGAACCAGATCATGTGAGGCCTTGGGATCTTTGTTACAAATTATTCACCAAAGTGAATTGCTCCCCTGACTGGGCACAAAGACTACATTCCCAGTTTTCTTTGCCATCAGATGTAGCCATGTAGCTGACACTCAGTAGAATGTGAGGTGAGGTGAGATGATATGTTCTAGCCCTAGCCTATAAAAATCTCTCAGGGGACGCCTGGGTGGCTCAGTCATTAAGCATCTGCCTTGGGCTCAGGTCATGATCCCAGGGTCCTGGGATCGAGTCCCACATCAGGCTCCTTGCTCAGTGGGGAGCCTGCTTCTCCCTCTGCCTGCCACTCCCCCCTGCTTGTGCCCTCTCTCTCTCTCTGACAAATAAATAAATAAAATCTTTAAAAAAAATTAAAAAAGTAAAAATCTCTCAGGTTATAAAAAGCTTCTGCATAGTGAAGGAAACAGTCAACAAAATTAAAAGGCAACCTACTGAGTGTGAGAAGATACTTGCAAATGACATATCCAATAAAGGGTTAGTATCCAAAATATATAGAGAACTTATATAAATCAACACCCAAAAACCAAATAATCCAATTAAAAAATGGACAGAAGAAATTAACAGACATTTCTCCAAGGAGGACATCTTGATGGCCAACAGACACATGAAAAGATGCTCATCATCACTTTGTCACCAGCAAAATGCAAATCAAAACCGCAATGACATATCACCTCATACCTGCCAGAATGACACACTGAAATCAAAAATGCAAGAAACAAGTGTTGGTGAGGATATGGATTCTCTAGCACTGCCGGTGGGAATGCAGACTGGTGCAGCCACTGTGGAAAACAGTATGGAGGTTCCTAAAAAAGTTAAAAATAGAACTACCCTACAATCCAGTAATTTCACTGTTGGGTATTTACCCCCCCAAAAAACAAAACACTAAATCAAAGGGATACATGTAACCCTATGCTTATAGCAGCATTATTTAAAATAGCCAGACTATGGAAGCTGCCCAAATGTCCAACTATAAATGAAAGGATAAATATTATTCAGCCATAAAAAAAGAATGAAATCTAGCCATTTACAGTGGCATGGATGGAGCTAGAGAGTGTAATGGTAAGCAAAATAAGTCAGAGAAAAACAAATACCATATGATCTCACTCATGTGTGGAATTCTAAGAAACAAAACAAACAAGCAAGGGAAAAAAATGGAGAGAGCAATGTGCTGAGAAACAAATTCTTAACTATTGAAAATGAACTGATGGTTACCAGAGGGAAGGGGGTTTGGGAGGATGGGTGAAATAGATGATAGGGATTAAGGAGTGAACTTGTCATGATGAACACTGGGTGATATATGGAATTGTTGAATCACTATACTATACACCTGAAACTGATATAACACTGTATATTAACTACCAGAATTGAAATGAAATAATAAAATAAACTATATGTCCCAGGTTTGAGCATCATGCTCTTTCCCCATTTGCTTACTTGAGACAGATGAGCACAGAGAATGTGGGAGCCACATGCTCAAGAAGGTGGAGGCACAAGATTGAGTTTGTGCCCTAGAGCTACCATGGAGAAGAGACCGCCTTCCCATCATAAAGATATGTCATATCATAAACATATGAGAATGAAAAGTAAACATCTATCACATTCGAGCCATTAGACATTTCTAGCTCTGTTTGATATAACATCTAGCATTACTTTAACTAATACTGAGCCATTGAAAACCTTTTACTTTGAGATGACAGGGGCTTTGAGAGAGAAATAATGTTATCTTAAGACTTGTTGATATATAAGAAATTTGATTAGCTAATTTGCATATATTTTGCAATATTTGTTTTCACTATTCCTTATTTTTATTATTACATTGAAATGAATCTGTATGATGGGATCCTTAGTCTATTCTAGTCTAACATATATTCACTCAGTGTGGTGCTTGAGAAATATAAGTGTTCCAGTGGTTTTAATCTTGGCTGCATAGTAGAATCATGTGAAAAACTTTTCGGAATATCTAGATTCATTGTTTACCACTGACTCATAATTCTAGTGGTGAGGTATATACCTTTTGTTTTCTTTTTTTAATCCCAGGTACATTTTCAGCCCTCTATATTGTTCTGTTCTTAAAGTTGAACACTTGCAATTTCCTCCTTCTCTATAGTCTCTCAGAAGTGACATTAAGAAAGATACTACTAAAACCTCTTTCCCTGGAAATGGGTGCATGCCCAACAAGTTCGGGGTGGCTTTTCCTCTGGGTGGAAAAAGCCAGATACAGCTCAGTTATTCAGATATTTCTGTTTCTAATCCTCCCTTGTCCCTGCTCTCCTGTTACACACATGATCATAAGCAAGTGGATGGGTACATTTTTACACGCACACACGTGAGCTCAGGTCTCCCTGCTCTTTGCTGCAGGTGTCCACTCTGTCCAGTGCTGGCGGGAATGGAGAGCCTCATCCTCCTGAAGAGCAGAAGCACCATCTCCACAAGGTAGGCTCTGTGTAGTGGGCAAGGAGCACCTTTGGACTAATGCAGAAGAGTCAGCTGGGGGAGTATGAGCTGGAGGCCCTTGTGAGGATGCCGGACCACTTGGTGAGTCTCTTGTTACCACCCTTCCACACCAGTCCATTAGGGATAAGTGAGTGCATGGCATTAGGTGGGAATGGGACCTGCCAGCCGCACAGCTAAGTTGTTTTAAGTATTGTTGATTAGCAACTTGACTTAGAATTTGTGGTCATTCCAGGAGTAGTTGAGGTTTTTTTGTGTGTGTACATGTGTTTTTTTTAATTGAGATATAATTGACATATTTTTATTAAATTAATTTTGGGTGTCTAAGATAATGATTCAATATTTGTTTATATTGATAAATTATAAAAAATAAATTTAGTTAACATTCATCATCATGTATAGTTAGTTTTTTTTCTTGTGGTAAGAGCTACTCTCTTAGCAACTTTCCAAATATACAATACAGTATTATTAACCACGGTCACTATGTTGTGCATTTCCAAGACTTATTTATTTTATAATTGGAAGCTTGTACCTTTTGACCACCTCCACCCATTTCACTCACTGCCCAACTCTCATACTGCTTCTCACAACCTCCTGTTTTCTGTTTCTATGAGTTTTGTTTTGTTTTATCTTTTAGAGTCCACATGTAAGTGAAATCATAAAATTTTTGTCTCTCTCTGTCTGACTTATTTTACATAGCAAAGTAGCCTCTAGTCAATCCCTTATAGTCACAAATGACAGGATTTTCTTCTTTTTTATGGCTGAATAATATTCCATAGTGTGTGTGTGTGTGTGTGTGTGTGTGTGTTTGTGTGTGCGCGTGCACACATGTATCACATTTTCTTTAACCATTTATCTGTGGATGAACACGGGTTCTTTCCATGTCTCGACTATTATAAATAATGCTATGGTGAACATGGGAATGCAGATATCTTTTCAAGTTAGTGTTTTCTTTTCCCTCAAATAAATACCCGGGAGTGGCATTGCTAGCTCACACGGTAGTTTCATTTTCAATATTTTGAGGAAACTCTGTGTTCTTTTCCACAGTAACTCTACCAGTTTACATTCCCGCCGAGAGTATACAAGTGTTCCCTTTTTTCCACATCCTAGTTATCTTACCTCTTTTTTTCATAGTAACCATTCTAACAGGTGTGAGGTGGTATCTCATTGTGGTCTTGATTTGCATTTCCCTGATGATTAGTGTTGTTGAAATCCTTTTCATGTACTGTTGGCCATCTGTATGTCTTCTTTGGAAAAATATCTCTTCAGCTTCTCTGCCCACTTTTAAGATTATTTATTTTTGTTTTGTTTTTGTTTTTGCTATTGAGTTATAGGAGTTATTTCTATATTTTAGATATTAACCTCTTATCAGATATATGATTAGCAAATATTTTCTCCCATTTGGTAGGTCACCTATTCATTTTGCTGATGGTTTCCTTGTGCAGAATCTTTTTAATTTGATGTAGTCACAGTTGTTTCTTTTTGCTTCTGGTATCAAATCCAAAAAAAAAAAAAAATCATCACTGAGACCAGCGTCAAGGAGTTTACTGCCTACCTTTTCTTCTAGGAGTTTTATGGCTTTAGGTCTTACATTCAAACATTTAATCCATTTTGAGTTAGTTTTTGTATATGATGTAAGACAGTGGCCGGGGTTTCATTCTTTGGCATGTGGCTGTCCAGTTTTCCCAACCTCATTTATTGAAAAGATTGTCCTCCTAATTCTAGTTGTGGTGCCTATACATTTTTTTTTAAATTTTCCCCAAGTGATTGTACTGTGCAATCAGCATTGAGAAATACTGATTCAGACCCCATTGCAGTTGCAAACCAAACCAAAGTAAGAATGCATAAACCAGAAGAAGTAAATAACTCCCTTCCCTCAGCTGACACCATTTTTTATAGCTCTATTACAGCACTTATCCTTTTGTACTCAGGTAAATTTTGCATGTCACTGTGTCTCTGACTAGACTGAATTCCTTAAATTGAGACTCACATCTGATTCATGTTTGTGTCATATTGAACTTAACACAAAGACTTTCACAGACAGGTTTGTCTTATTACTATGTGATAGCTATGTTACCATTGAGGATATAGAATTGTTTTTTGTTGTTGTTGTTTGTTTGTTTTAATGAAGGAAACCTCCAGACAGGTATTATTCACCCAGTACTTTTTTTAAATAAGCTTTGTCCAGGTTGTATTGTTCTCAATTACTTAATGTCACTGTTTTCTGTAAATAATCTATCATCATAATAATTAAATATTGCAGTATGATATTTTAGTTTCACATGTCAAACATCAAGCATTTTAAATTATTTTGGACCCCTCGGTAGGAGTTGAAATTTTTGTCATCCAGATAGGGATTAAAATTTTGAAAGATATAATGAATTCTAAATTTGACAAGGCTTCTGACATCTTGGCTATTCAGGATGAGTTATTTCATCTACTTGTACCTTCATCAAGGAAATTGTGAATGCAAGTTTTCACTGATAACCAGGTGCTGTGTTGGTGCTAATGTATCCAATTATTCAGGGAGTAATCTTACAACATAGCAAAAATAGAAGGTGGAAGAAATAAACAGCAATGCAAATTCCATAGTCTTTAGAAATTAACATACAGACTTCCTTAGCCTCAGAGAACATACATAGCACACCACTAAAGGGGAACTATTTTATATTTTTACTCTGAGAATATAGGGCCAGTGGAGTTATTATTTTAAAAATATTTAAATTTTTTCACCCTTATGAGTTCTCATTTGTTACCAAGGTTTGACCCCTATTTAAATGAAGCTCACAATTTGGTTTAAGTAGCACTCCTGCAAGAAATATTTCTCAAAAGCAGTTAAAATGAGTGACTAGTGAATATTTTTACAGAATAAGTAATCATTAATACCCCTAAATTGTCTCTGGTCTCAGCAATTAATCTTGACAGAGGATATAAAACAGCATTAATTATGTGCTCTTTATCTACCTAGCTCTGTGTTGATGAAATCTGAATTGAAGAAACTTTCCAAATTATCCATGAGCTCAATTTATTGTCTTCTCTCTAATGTGCAACTCATCCTCTCTATCTGCATTCCTACTGCTTGACTTCAATAAACTTTCACACAGTCTATTATGACAACCTCCTAACTTCTTTTTTCTTATCTTTTCCAACTCCAATTTCTCTTTCAGAGTTACCATTTAGATTCACAAGTGCCTTTGATAGTAAATATGCTTGTCATCCTTTCACTGAAATAAGAAAAGAAAAAGTTAACTCCATAACACTTAGAAAAGAAACTCAAATGGCTTTTGAGGTCATTCACGTTTAGAGATTGGCAGATTTTCAGAGACTGGAGTGAGTTCATGTCAGCTGTAGAAGCACCCTAAGGGGAGACAGTTACTGAGGTTGGCAGGAGGAGCCCATTTAACTAGAATGAATCCATTCCTGATTGGCCAATTAAAAAAATAAAGAAAAGTAGGTGTTATTATTGATTGATTGGCTTCCAGAGGCTTGTTCACTGAGAAAAAAATTATTGGTCAAACAGAGATTCACACTGGATTTTGGTAATTTTATAACCATGAATCTGTAGTTTATTGATTAAGCAGATGACTAACTGGTTCTAGTGGCTAATTATTGTCAGGGATAGAGAAACTTCTTTTAATCTCACCCCTTCCTTTTTCATGTTTCTTCAGCCAAAGCTGCAAGAGAGACTATCAAGAATTATCTAAAAAATAACACTAATAAGTATCTAGATTTTAATCATGGTTTTTAATTCTTTTTCAACATGAGTTTTGTTTTGTTTTGTTTTTGTTTTCTTTTTTGGTAAAGGACTGATTTTATGCTCTAGTATTAGGCAGCTTAATTTCATTGTTTTGGTCTTTCAATTGTTTGTTGAAAAGTAGATTCTTCTTATTATATTTTAGGGGTTATATAGCAGGATAGAAGAAACATCTTTTGGTAATGGACACTAGTAAGTTCTAGGTTGGACTTGGGAGAGGATTTAGGAATGTTGGAAATTCTATCTACTAGAGTGCTTCTAGCTAACCAGTGCATTTTCCTGTCAAGTCATCTACAATTTATTATCCACTTTCAAGTTTATCGTTTACTGTGTTCTTTCATATTTTATTTTTAAGAAAATCCCCCTTTTTCCCTTATTTTTAAGGCTGGTTAATTTGCTTCCCTCCTTTCTATTAATATGCTTTTAAAATTTACTCCAAAGATCTGGTGTTCTGAGACAGTGGTACTCTGTCAACAAGAAAGTTGAATTTTTGTCCACTTATATTTGTAAATATAAATAAACATCTCTTGGAAGTTTAGAGAAAAATAGGGACATTTTTAGTGCTCATGTTGCCCTCAGAGAATAATTGGGCAGATTCTGTACAGTTGCCTTTTTGTTTCTTATGCAACATGGGACTTTGCTTCTTCCAATGGACCTTTGTTTGTAGTATCTACAGAGGCCCTTATCCATAGGCTCTCAACTCTTAAAAAACAGAAGGCTTTTTGTTCTTGTTTTTATTTCAGAAACCAGTTATTTTATCTAGTGTGCCATAAGTTTGTTTTGATTTCTAGCTTGTTTATTTTCTAAGACTTCTTTTAAAATGTTCAGCTACATGTCCATGTTTTTTTTTTTTTAATTGGCAATTTTATGTTTAGATTTTAATTTTTTGGTTCTTTATTTCTGAAAACAGAGTCCAAAGCTCCCTTTACCTCAGCTATTAAATCTATGTCAGAATACACCAGAACACACTTTGGAAGTTTCCTCTAGTCAATTTCTCATCTTAATCTTCTTTACAATTTTCCATCTTTGTGGAATACCCCTTCAGTGAAAAACTTTTTTTTTTAAATTTTTTATTCTTATGTTAATCACCATACATTACATCATTAGTTTTTGATGCAGTGTTCCATGATTCATTGTTTGTGCATAACACCCAGTGGTCCACGCAGAACGTGCCCTCCTTAATACCCATCACCAGGCTGACCCATACCCCACCCCCCTCCCCCTAGAACCCTCAGTTTGTTTTTCAGAGTCCATCGTCTCTCATGGTTCGTCTCCCCCTCCGACTTACTCCCCTTCATTCTTCCCCTCCTGCTATCTTCTTCTTTTTCTTTTTTCTTAACATATATTGTGTTATTTGTTTCAGAGGTACAGATCTGTGATTCAACAGTCTTGCACAATTCACAGCGCTCACCATAGCACATACCCTCCCCAGTGTCTATCACCCAGCCACCCCATCCCTCCCACCCCCTCACCACTCCAGCAACCCTCAGTTTGTTTCCTGAGATTAAGAATTCCTCATATCAGTGAGGTCATATGATACATGTCTTTCTCTGATTGACTTATTTCACTCAGCATAACACCCTCCAGTTCTATCCACATCGTTGCAAATGACAAGATCTCATTCCTTTTGATGGCTGCATGATATTCCATTGTGTGTGTATATATATATATATACCACATCTTCTTTATCCATTCAACTGTCGATGGACATCTTGGCTCTTTCCACAGTTTGGCTATTGTGGACATTGCTGCTATAAACATTGGGGTACACGTACCCCTTCGGGTCCCTACATTTGTATCTTTGGGGTAAATACACAGTAGTGCAATTCCTGGATCGTATGGTAGCTCTATTTTCAACTGTTTGAGGAACCTCCATACCGTTTTCCAGAGTGGTTGCACCAGCTTGCATTCCCACCAACAGTGTAGGAGGATTCCCCTTTCTCAACATCCCCACCAACATCTGTCGTTTCCTGACTTGTTAATTTTAGCCATTCTGACTGGTGTGAGGTGGTATCTCACTGAGGCTTTGATTTGGATTTCCCTGATGTCGAGCACTTTTTCATGTGTCTGTTGGTCGTTTAGATGTCTTCTTTGGAAAAATGTCTGTTCATGTCGTCTGCCCATTTCTTGATTGGATTATTTGTTCTTTGGGTGTTGAGTTTGATAAATTCTTTATAGATTTTGGATACTAGCCCTTTATCGGATATGTCATTTGCAAATATTTTCTCCCATTCTGTCGGTTGTCTTTTGGTTTTGTGGACTGTTTCTTTTGCTGTGCAAAAGCTTTTTATCTTGATGAAATCCCAATAGTTCATTTTCGCCCTTGCTTCCCTTGCCTTTGGCGATGTTTCTAGGAAGAAGTTGCTGCGGCTGAGGTGGAAGAGGTTGCTCCCTGTGTTCTCCTTTAGGATTTTGATGGACTCCTGTCTCACGTTTAGGTCTTTCAACCATTTGGAGTCTATTTTTGTGTGTGGTGTAAGGAAATGGTCCAGTTTCATTCTTCTGCCTGTGGCTGTCCAATTTTCCCAACACAATTTGTTAAAGAGACTGTCTTTTTTCCATTGGATATTCTTTCCTGCTTTGTTGAAGATGAGTTGACCATAGAGTTGAGGGTCCATTTCTGGGCTCTCGATTCTGTTCCATTGATCTATGTGTCTGTTTTTGTGCCAGTACCATACTATCTTGATGATGACAGCTTTGTAATAGAGCTTGAAGTCAGGAATTGTGATGCCGCCAGCTTTCCTTTTTCAAGATTCCTCTGGCTATTCGGGGTCTCTTCTGGTTCCATACAAATATTAGGATTATTTGTTCCATCTCTTTGAAAAAAGTGGTTGGTATTTTGATGGAGGTTGCATTGAATGTGTAGATTGCCATAGGTAGCATTGACATCTTCACAATATTTGTTCTTCCAAACCATGAGCATGGAACATTTTTCCATTTCTTTGTGTCTTCCTCGATTTCTTTCATGAGTATTTTATAGTTTTCTGAGTACAGATCCTTTGCCTCTTGGTTAAATTTATTCCTAGGTATCTTATGGTTTTGGGTGCAATTGTAAATGGGATCGACTCCTTAATTTGTCTCTCTTCTGTCTTGTTGTTTGTGTATAGGAATGCCACTGATTTCTGTGCATTGATTTTATATCCTGCCACTTTACTGAATTCCTGTATGAGTTCTAGCAGTTTTGGGGTGGAGTTTTTTGGGTTTCCACATAAAGTATCATATCATCTGCAAAGAGTGAGAGTTTGACTTCCTCCTTACCGATTTGGATGCCTTTGATTTCTTTTTGTTGTCTGATTGCTGTGGCTAGGACTTCTAATACTATGTTGAATAGCAGTGGTGATAATGGACATCCCTGCCGCGTTCCTGACCTTAGGGGGAAAGCTCTCAGCTTTTCCCCATTGAGAATGATATTGGCTGTAGGTTTCTCATAGATGACTTTTATGAGATTGAGGTATGTACCTTCTATGCCTATACTCTGAAGAGTTTTGATCAAGAAAGGATGCTGTACTTTGTCAAATGCTTTTTCTGCATCTATTGAGAGGATCATATGATTCTTGTTCTTTCTTTTGTTAATGTATTGTATCACATTGATTGATTTGCGGATACTGAACCAAACTTGTGGCCCAGGGATAAAACCCACTTGGTCATGGTGAATAATCCTTTTAATGTACTGTTGGATCCTATTGGCTAGTATTTTGGTGAGAATTTTTGCATCCATGTTCATCAAGGATATTGGTCTGTAATTCTCCTTTTTGATGGGGTCTTTGTCTGGTTTTGGGATCATGGTAATGCCTCATAAAATGAGTTTGGAAGTTTTCCTTCCATTTTATTTTTTGGAACAGTTTCAGGAGAATAGGTATTAATTCTTCTTTAAATATTTGATAGAATTCCCCTGGGAAGCCATCTGGCCCTAGGCTTTTGTTTGTTGGGAGATTTTTGATGACTGCTTCAATTTCCTTAGTGGTTATAGGTCTGCTCATGTTTTTTATTTCTTCCTGGTTCACTTTTGGTAGTTGATACATCTCTAGGAATGCACCCATTTCTTCCAGGTTATCTCATTTGCTGGCATAGAGTTGCTCATAATATGTTCTTATAATTGTTTGTATTTCTTTGGTGTTGGTTGTGATCTCTCCTCTTTCATTCATGATTTTGTTGATTTGAGTCATTTCTCTTTTCTTTTTGATAAGTCTGGCCAGGGGTTTATCAATCTTGTTAATTCTTTCGAAGAACCAGCTCCTAGTTTCGTTGATCTGTTCTACTGTTCTTTTGGTTTCTATTTCATTGATTTCTGCTCTGATCTGTAGTACTTCTCTTCTCCTGCTGGGTTTAGGCTTTATTTGCTGTTTTTTCTCTAGCTCCTTTAGGTGTAGGGTTAGGTTGTGTATTTGAGACCTTTCTTGTTTCTTGAGAAAGGCTTGTATTGCTATATACTTTCCTCTTAGGACTGCCTTTCCTGCATCCCAAAGATTTTGAACAGCTGTGTTTTCATTTTCATTGGTTTCCATGAATTTTTTTAATTCTTCTTTAATTTCCTGGTTGACCCATTCATTCTTTAGTAGGATGCTCTTTAGCCTCCATATATTTGAGCTCTTTCTGACTTTCCTCTTGTGATTGAGTTCTAGTTTCAAAGCATTGTGGTCTGAAAATATGCAGGGAATAATCCCAATCTTTTGGTAGCGGTTGAGACCTGATTTGTGACCTAGAATGTGATCAATTCTGGAGAATGTTCCATGGGCACTAGAGAAGAATGTGTATTCCATTGCTTTGGGATGAAATGTTCTGAATATGTCTGTGAAGTCCATTTGGTCCAGTGTGTCATTTAAAGTCTTTATTTCTTGTTGATCTTTTGCTTAGATGATCTGTCCATTTCAGTCAGGGGGGTGTTAAAGTCCCCCACTATTATTGTATTGTTGTCAATGTGTTTCTTTGCTTTTGTTATTAATTGCCTTATATAATTGGCTGCTTCCATGTTAGCGGCATAGATATTTAAAATTGTTAAATCTTCTTGTTGGATGGACCCTTTAAGTAGGATGTAGCGTCCTTCCTCATCTCTTATTACAATCTTTGTTTTAAAATCTAATTTGTCTGATATAAGGATTGCCACCCCAGCTTTCTTTTGGTGTCCATTAGCATGGTAAAAGGTTTTCCACCCCTTCACTTTCAATGTGGGGGTGCCTTTGGGTCTAAAATGAGTCTCTTGCAGACAGCATATCGATGAGTCTTGTTTTTTAATCCAATCTGATAGCCTGTGTCTTTTGATTGGGGCATTGAGCCCATTTACATTCAGGGTAACTATTGAAAGGTATGAATTTAGTGCCATTGTATTGCCTCTAAGGTGACTGTTACTGTATATTGTCTGTATTCCTTACTGGTCTATGCTGCTTTTAGGCTCTCTCTTTTCTTAGAGGACCCCTTTCAATATTTCTTGGAAGGCTGGTTTGGTGTTTGCAAATTCCTTTAGTTTTTGTTTGTCCTGGAAACTTTTTATCTCTCCTTCAATTTTCAATGAGAGCCTAGCTGGATATAGTATTCTTGGCTGCATATTTTTCTCGTTTAGCGCTCTGAAAGTATCATGCCAGTCCTTTCTGACCTGCCAGATCTCTGTGGATAGGTCTGTTGCCAATCTAATGTTTCTGCCATTGTAGGTTACATATCTCTTCTCCCGAGCTGCTTTCAAGATTTTCTCTTTGTCTCTGAGACTCGTAAGTTTTACTATTAGATGTCGGGGTGTTGACCTATTTTTATTGATTTTGAGAGGGGGTTCTCTGTGCCTCCTGGATTTTGATGCCTGTTTCCTTCCCCACATTAGAGAAGTTCTCTGTTATAATTTGCTCCAGTATACCTTCTGCCCCTCTCTCTCTTTCTTCTGCTTCTGGGATCCCAATTATTCTAATATTGCTTCATCTTATGGTATTGCTTATCTCTCGAATTCTGCCCTTATGATCCTGTAGTTGTTTCTCTCTCTTTTACTCAGCCTCTTTATTTTCCATCATTTGGTCTTCTATATCACTAATTCTCTCTTCTGCCTCATTTATCCTAGCAGTTAGTGCTCCCATTTTTTATTGCACCTCATTAATAGTCTTTTTTATTTCGATTTGGTTAGATTTTAGTTCTCTTATTTCTCCAGGAAGGGTGTCTCTAATAACTTCCATGCTTTTTTCAAGCCCAGCTAGGATCTTTAAAATCATGATTTTGAACTTTAGGTCCGACATTGTACTATTGTCCATATTGAGTAGGTCCCTGGCAGACGGTACTACCTCTTGTTCTTTTTCCTGAGGTGATTTCTTTCATCCTGTCATTTTGTCCGGAGGAGACTAGATGGATGGGAGAGCAAAATACTAACAGGTTAACAACATCCCCAGAAAATATACACTAAACAAATGAGAAAAGACCTGAAACCAGGGGAAAAGAAAGAGAAAGAAAGAAAAAAGAAAGAGAAAAAAAAAGAGAAAGAAAAAGATAAAAACGAACAAAAACAGAACAAAACAAAACAAAACAAAACAACAGAATATGATCAAATATGATCAGGCTAGTGCATAGATCAGTGCCACACACTTAATTTGGGGTGTATTTTGGTCTGTTAGAAGATAGTGCCTTCTGAGCAAGATGGCGGAGGAGTAGGAGACCTAGATTTCGTCTGGTCTCAGGAATTCAGCTGAATAGGGATCAAACCATTCTGAACACCTACGAACTCAACAGGAGATCGAACAGGAGAGTAGCAACAACTCTCTGAACAGAGAAGCGACCACTTACTGGAAGGTAGGGCGTGCGGAGAAGTGAATCCGAGGCGATATTTGGGAGGATAGACGGCGGGGGAGGGGCCTCCGCCGGCCGCTTCTGGCAAGTGCTAGAGCCGCGGAGCACAAAATCGGACCTTTTAGAAGTTGGCTCGGCGGAGGGACGTCGCTGCAGTGGCTAAGCGGAGGGTGGAATCCTCCCAGGACAGTGTGGTCTCAGGACCCTTGGGGTCACAGAGAGACCGGGGGTGCCTGAGTGCGCCAGAGCTCCCAGGTATCGGAGCAGGGAAGCCGGCTGCAGATACGGAGCAGAGTCGCGGGCTCTCAGCTCGGGGTTGCCATAAACTGTGATCTGCGGCCCAGTCGGGGCACGGCTCCCCCAGCAGGGACCCAACAAGCAGCAGATCCAGGGAGACTCCCCTTCCTTCCCGGGGAGGAGCGGTGCGGGAACGCACTGCAGGGATCTGCTGGGTTTGGAGACTCCGCGCGGGGTCGGGTGCCAGAGATAGCAGCGCTCGATCACAGGCCGGGTGAGCATGGAGTGCGGCCGGAGACCGGGGAAACGGAAGTGACTGCTTTTCTCTGGGGGCACACTGAGGAGCGGGGCCCCGAGTTCTCAGCTCCTCCGAGTGGAGATTGGGAGGCCACCATTTCTGCCCTGGTCCTCCAAAGCTGTACCGAGAGCTTGCAGGGAACAAAAGCTCCTGAGAGCAAACCGGAGCAGCTTCCTTAGCCCGGACCGACAAGGGCAGGGCAATTCCGCCTCTGGCAAAGACATTTGGAAACCACAGCAAAAGGCCCCTCCCCCAGAAGATCAGCACAAACAGCCAGCAAGCCAAGACCAAGTTGATCGATCAAGGAGAATAGGAGAACTCCAGCGCTAGGGGAATACTGCACATAGATTCATGGCTTTTTTTTTTTTTCTTTTCTTTTTTTTTTTTTCTTTTCTTTTTTTTTTTTTTTTTACCAGGATTCATTATTTCATCAAAGTTAATTTTTGTTGACTTTTTTTTTATTTTTCTTTTTCCCTTTTTCAACCAACATCTTATAAATCCCTTTTTTAAAAAAAAAAAACATTTTTTATTTTTCATTTTTAGAGTCATATTTTATCCCTTCATAGTAGTTACCCTTATTTTTGGCATATATATATATAAGTTGTTCTCTCTTTAAAATTTTGAGGTACAGTTTCTTCTAACAGATCAAAATATACCCTAAATCACTAGTGTATGGCTTTGTTCTAGTCTCCTGCCTGATCACATTCTCTCCCTTTTTCCTTTTTTTTTTTTCTTCTTAAATCTTCTTTCTTTTTTCAAACAACTTATCTTACCAAGTCCTTTTATAAAATCTTTTATAATTTTCATCTTTACAGTCATCTTCCATCCCTTCATTGTATCAACCCTTATTTTGTACATATATGTCTTGCTTCCTTTAAAATTTTAGGAGGCACTTTTTTCTAACAGACCAAAATACGCCCAAAATCTAGTGTGTGGCACTGATCTATGCACTAGCCTGATCATATTTGATCATAGTCTGCCTTTTTTGTATTGTTTTGTTTTTGTTTTTATCTTTTTTCTCTTTTTTTTTTCTTTTTCTCTTTCTTTTTTCTTTCTTTCCCTTTCTTTTCCCCTGGTTTCAGGTCTTTTCTGATTTGTATAGAGTATATTTGCTGGGGACGTTGTAAACCTGTTAGCATTTTGTTCTCTCATTCATCTACTCTCCTCTGGACAAAATGACAAGACGAAAGAAATCACCTCAGCAAAAAGAACAAGAGGTAGTACCGTCAGCCAGGGACCTACTCAATACAGACATTAGTACGATGTCGGACCTAGAGTTCAGAATCATGACTTTAAAGATACTAGCTGGGCTTGAAAAAAGCGTGGAAGTTATTAGAGAAACCCTTTCTGGAGAAATAAAAGAACTAAAATCTAACCAAATCGAAATCAAAAAGGCTATTGATGAGGTGCAATCAAAAATGGGGGCACTAAATGCTAGGATAAATGAGGCAGAAGAGAGAATCAGCAATATAGAAGACCAAATGATGGAAAATAAAGAGGCTGAGAAAAAGAGAGAGAAACAACTACAGGATCACGAGGGCAGAATTCGAGAGATAAGTGATATGATAAGATGAAACAACATTAGAATAATTGGGATCCCAGAAGAAGAAGAGAGAGAGAGAGGGGCAGAAGGTATATTGGAGCAAATTATAGCAGAGAACTTCCCTAATGTGAGGAAGGAAACAGGCATTAAAATCCAGGAGGCACAGAGAACCCCTCTCAAAATCAATAATAATAGGTCAACACCCCGACATCTAATAGTAAAACTTACGAGTCTCAGAGACAAAGAGAAAATCCTGAAAGCAGCTCGGGAGAAGAGATATGTAACCTACAATGGTAGAAACATTAGATTGGCAACAGACCTATCCACAGAGACCTGGCAGGCCAGAAAAGACTGGCAAGAGATCTTCAGAGCACTAAACGAGAAAAATATGCAGCCAAGAATACTATATCCAGCTAGGCTATCATTGAAAATAGAAGGAGAGATAAAAAGCTTCCAGAACAAACAAAAACTAAAGGAATTTGCAAACACGAAACCAGCCCTCCAAGAAATATTGAGAGGGGTCCTCTAAGCAAAGAGAGAACCTAAAAGCAGCAAAGAGCAGAAACGAACACAGACAACAGACAGTTAACAGTCACCTTACAGGTAATACAATGGCACTAAATTCATACCTTTCAATAGCTACCCTGAATGTAAATGGGCTAAATGCACCAATCAAAAGACACAGGCTATCAGATTGGATTAAAAAACAAGACCCATCCATATGCTGTCTGCAAGAGACTCATTTTAGACCCAAAGACACCCCCAGATTGAAAGTGAGGGGGTGGAAAACCATTTACCATGCTAATGGACACCAAAAGAAAGCTGGGGTGACAATCCTTCTATCAGACAAACTAGATTTTAAAACAGACTGTAATAAGAGATGAGGAAGGACACTATATCCTACTGAAAGGGTCTATCCAACAAGAAGATCTAACAATTGTAAATATCTATGCCCCGAACATGGGAGCAGCCAATTATATAAGGCAATTAATAACAAAAGCAAAGAAACAAATTGACAACAATACAATAATAGTGGGGGACTTTAACACCCCTCTGACTGAAATGGACAGATCATCTAAGCAAAAGATCAACAAGGATATAAAGACTTTAAATGACACACTGGACCAAATGGACTTCACAGACATATTCAGAACATTCCATCCCAAAGCAAAGGAATACACATTCTTCTCTAGTGCCCATGGAACATTCTCCAGAATTGATCACATCCTAGGTCACAAATCAGGTCTCAATCGGTACCAAAAGATTGGGATCATTCCCTGCATATCTTCAGACCACAATGCTTTGAAACTAGAACTCAACCACAAGAGGAAAGTCGGAAAGAACTCAAATACATGGAGGCTAAAGAGCATCCTACTAAAGAATGAATGGGTCAACTAAGAAATTAAAGAAGAATTAAAAAAATTCATGGAAACCAATGAAAATGAAAACACAGCTGTTCAAAATCTTTGGGATACAGCAAAGGCAGTCCTGAGAGGAAAGTATATAGCAATACAAGCCTTTCTCAAGAAACAAGAAAGGTCTCAAATACACAACCTAACCCTACACCTAAAGGAGCTGGAGAAAGAACAGCAAATAAAGCCTAAACCCAGCAGGAGAAGAGAAATCATAAAGATCAGAGCAGAAATCAATGAAATAGAAACCAAAAGAACAGTAGAACAGATCAACGAAACTAGGAGCTGGTTCTTTGAAAGAATTAACAAGATTGATAAACCCCTGGCCAGACTGATCAAAAAGAAAAGAGAAATGACCCAAATCAACAAAATCATAAATGAAAGAGGAGAGATCACAACCAACACCAAAGAAATACAAACAATTATAAGAACATATTATGAGCAACTCTATGCCAGCAAATTAGATAACCTGGAAGAAATGGGTGCATTCCTAGAGATGTACCAACTACCAAAATTGAACCAGGAAGAAATAGAAAACCTGAACAGACCTATAACCACTAAGGAAATTGAAACAGTCATCAAAAATCTCCCAAGAAACAAAAGCCCAGGGCCAGATGGCTTCCCAGGGGAATTCTATCAGACATTTCAAGAAGAATTAATACCTATTCTCCTGAAACTGTTCCAAAAAATAGAAATGGAAGGGAAACTTCCAAACTCATTTTATGAGGCCACCATTACCTTGATCCCAAAACCAGACAAAGACCCCATCAAAAAAGAGAATTACAGACCAATATCCTTGATGAACATGGATGCAAAAATTCTCACCAAAATACTAGCCAATAGGATCCAACAGTACATTAAAAGGATTATTCACCACGACCAAGTGGGGTTTATCCCTGGGCTGCAAGCCTGGTTCAACATCTGCAAATCAATCAACGTGATACAATACATTAACAAAAGAAAGAACAAGAATCATATGATCCTCTCAATAGATGCAGAAAAAGCATTTGACAAAGTACAGCATCCTTTCTTGATCAAAACTCTTCAGAGTATAGGGATAGAGGGTACATACCTCAATATCATAAAAGCCATCTATGAAAAACCTACAGCGAATATCATCCTCAATGGGGAAAGGCTGAGAGCTTTTCCCCTAAGGTCAGGAACGCGGCAGGGATGTCCACTCTCACCACTGCTATTCAACAGAGTATTAGAAGTCCTAGCCACAGCAATCAGACAACAAAAAGAAATCAAAGGCATCCAAATCAGCAAAGAGGAAGTCAAACTCTCACTCTTTGCAGATGATATGATACTGTATGTGGAAAACCCAAAAGACTCCACCCCAAAACTGCTAGAACTCATACAGGAATTCAGTAAAGTAGCAGGATATAAAATCAATGCACAGAAATCAGTGGCATTCCTATACACCAACAACAAGACAGAAGAGAGACAAATCAAGGAGTCGATCCCATTTACAATTGCACCCAAAACCATTAGATACCTAGGAAAAAATCTAACCGAAGAGGCAAAGGATCTGTACTCAGAAAACTATAAAATACTCATGAAAGAAATTGAAGAAGACACAAAGAAATGGAAAAACGTTCCATGCTCATGGATTGGGAGAATCAACATTGTGAAGATGTCAATGCTACCTAGAGCAATCTACACATTCAATGCAATCCCCATCAAAATACCATCCACTTTTTTCAAAGAAATGGAACAAATAATCCTAAAATTTGTATGGAACCAGAAGAGACCCAGAATAGCCAGAGGAATACTGAAAAAGAAAAGCAAAGCTGGCGGCATCACAATTCCGGACTTCCAGCTCTATTACAAAGCTGTCATCATCAAGACAGTATGGTACTGGCACAAAAACAGACACATCGATCAATGGAACAGAATCGAGAGCCCAGAAATGGACCCTCAACTCTATGGTCAACTTATCTTTGACAAAGCAGGAAAGAATATCCAATGGAAAAGAGACAGTCTCTTCAACAAATGGTGTTGGGAAAATTGGACAGCCACATGCAGAAGAATGAAACTGGACCATTTCCTTACACCACACACGAAAATAGACTCCAAATGGTTGAAAGACCTAAACGTGAGACAGGAGTCCATCCAAATCCTAAAGGAGAACACAGGTAGCAACCTTTTCGACCTTAGCCGCAGCAACTTCTTCCTAGAAACATCGCCAAAGGCACGGGAAGCCAGGGCAAAAATGAACTATTGGGATTTCATCAAGATAAAAAGCTTTTGCACAGCAAAAGAAACAGTCCACAAAACCAAAAGACAACCGACAGAATGGGAGAAAATATTTGCAAATGACATATCCGATAAAGGGCTAGTATCCAAAATCTATAAAGAATTTATCAAACTCAACACCCAAAGAACAAATGATCCAATCAAGAAATGGGCAGAAGACATGAACAGACATTTCTCCAAAGAAGACATTCAAATGGCCAACAGGCACATGAAAAAGTGCTCAACATCGCTCGGCATCAGGGAAATCCAAATCAAAACCTCAATGAGATACCACCTCACACCCGTCAGAATGGCTAAAATTAACAAGTCAAGGAACGACAGATGTTGGCGGGGATGTGGAGAAAGGGGAACCCTCCTACACTGTTGGTGGGAATGCAAGCTGGTGCAACCCCTCTGGAAAACAGTATGGAGGTTCCTCAAACAGTTGAAATTAGAGCTACCGTTCGATCCAGCAATTGCACTACTGGGTATTTACCCCAAAGATACAAATGTAGGGACCCGAAGGGGTACGTGTACCCCAATGTTTATAGCAGCAATGTCTACCATAGCCAAACTGTGGAAAGAGCCAAGATGCCCATCGACAGATGAATGGATAAAGAAGATGTGGTATATATACACAATGGAATATCATGCAGCCATCAAAAGGAATGAGATCTTGCCATTTGCAGCGACGTGGATGGAACTGGAGGGTGTTATGCTGAGTGAAATAAGTCAATCAGAGAAAGACATGTATCACATGACCTCACTGATATGAGGAATTCTTAATCTCAGGAAAGAAACTGAGTGTTACTGGAGTGGTTGGGGGTGGGAGGGATGGGGTGGCTGGGTGATAGACACTGGGGAGGGTATGTGCTACGGTGAGCGCTGTGAATTGTGCAAGACTGTTGAATCACAGTTCTGTACTTCTGAAACAAATAATGCAACATATTTTAAGAAAAAAGAAAAAGAAGAAGATAACAGGAGAGGAAGAAAAGGGGAGTATGTCAGAGGGGGAGACGAACCATGAGAGATGATGGACTCTGAAAAACAAACTGAGGGTTCTAGAGGGGAGGGGGGTAGGGGGATGGGTTAGCCTGGTGATGGGTATTGAGGAGGGCACGTTCTGCATGGAGCACTGGGTGTTATGAACAAACAATGAATCATGGAACACTGCACCAAAAACTAATGATGTAATATATGGTGATTAACATAACAATAAAAAAATTAAAAAAAAATTAACAAGTGTTGATGAGGATACGGACAAAATGGAATCCGGGTACATTGCTGTCAGGAATGTAAAATGGTAGTCTGTGGAAATTAGTTTGGTGGTTCCTCAAAAAGTTCAACATGCAATTACCATGATCCAGCAATTCCACTCCTAGATATATATCAAAAAGAATTGAAAGCAGGAACTCAAACAGATACTTGTACAACAATGTTCATAGCAACATTATTCACAACAGCCAAAGGGTAGAAACAACACTTTGGATAAACAATATGTGCTATATACATACAATGGAATATTTTGCGGCCATAAAAAGGAACGAAATTCTGATACATGCTATATGAATGAAACTTGAAAACATTATTGTGGTGTAATAAAATATATATGTATTAGGTCTTTGTTCCTAGCTCCTGGTGCTGAGCTCCTAAAATCCTGGTAAATTCCTGAGTGATAGGGATACCTATTTTATGCTAATGACTCCTACTTGGGTATGGTGGGGAAAGGCTAGCTTCAGGATGGGGCTAGTTATCAGGAAAACTATGTGATTAGAAGGTTAGAACTTTCAGCCCCATCCCCAATCTCTAGGGAGGGGAGAGGTCAACCAATGATGCCAAGATAAGCTTTGGGGGAGCCTTCTGGATTGGTGAACACATCATATGCTGGGAAGGTGGCACACCCAGAGAGAACATGGAAGCTTTGACACACACCCTACTCCCATACCTTGCCCTTTTCCATTTGGTTGTTCCTGAGTTGTATCCTTTATAATAAAATTGTAAGAATGGCAAAAAAAAAAAAATAAAAAAAAGAAGATAGTGCCTTCTAAAATTGTAAAGAAAGAAAGACTTATATATGTACAAAATAAGGGTTGATACAATGAAGGGATGGAAGATGACTGTAAAGATAAAAACTATAAAAGATTTTATAAAAGGAATTGATAAGAAGTTGTTTGAAAAAAGAAAGAAGATTTAAAAAAATAAAAAGGGAGAGAATGTGATCAGGCAGGAGACTAGAACAAAGCCATACACTAGAGATTTAGAGTATATTTTGATCTGTTAGAAGAAACTGTATCTCAAAATTTGAAAGAGAGAACAACTTATATATATATATATATATATACATATGCCAAAAATAAGGGCAACTACTATGAAGGGATAGAATATAACTCTAAAAATGAAAAACAAAAATGCTTTTTTTTTTTTTAGAAAGGGATTGATAAGATGTTGGTTGAAAAAGGGAAAAAGAAAAATTAAAAAAAAAACAGTTAAAAAATTAACTTTGAAAAACTAATGAATCATGGTAAAAAAGCCATGAATTCTATGTGCAGTATTCCCCTTGTGCTGGAGTTCTCCCATTCTCCTTGATTGGTAGACTTGGTCTTGGCTTGCTGGCTGTTCGTGCTGATCTTCTGGGGGAGGGGCCTGTTGCCGTGGTTCCCAAATGTCTTTGCCGGAGGCGGAATTGCCCCACCCTTGTGGGTCCGGGCTAAGCAAGCTGCTCGGGTTTGCTCTTGGGAGGTTTTGTTCCCTGCAAGCTCTCGGTATAGCTTTGGAGGATGAGAGTGAAAATGGTGGCCTTCCAATCTCCACCCGGAGGAGCTGAGAACTCGGGGCCCCACTCCTCAGTGCACCCCCAGAGAAAAGCAGTCAATCACTCCCGTCTCCCTGGTCTCCAGGCACACTCCGTGCTCACCCGGCCTGTGACCACGTGTTTCTATTTCTGGCACCTGACCCTGTGTGGAGTCTCCAAACCCAGCAGATCCCTGCGGTGCACTCCCGTGCTGCTTCTCCCCGGGGGAGGAAGGGGAGTCTCCCCGGATCTACTGCTTATTGGGTCCCTGCTGGAGGAGCAGTGGCCCGACTGGGCCGCGGATCATGGTTTATGGTAACCCCGAGCTGAGAGCCCGCTCCTCGGCTCCGTCTCTGCAGCCGGCTTCCCCGCTCCGATCCCTGAGAGCTCTGCTGCACTCAGGCACCCCTGGTCTTTCTGTGACCCCGAGGGTCCTGAGACCACACTGTCCTGTGAGGTTTCCACCTCCCGCTTAGCCCCTGGAGTGACGTCCCTCAGCGGAGCCGACTTCTAAAAGTTCCAATTTTGTGCTCCGCTGATCTTTCACTTGCCAGAAGCAGCGGAGGCCCCCTCCCCCGCCATCTATCCTCCCGAATATCGCCTCAGATTCACTTCTCCGCATGTCCTACCTTCCAGTAAGTGGTCGCTTCTCTGTTCAGAGAGTTGTTGCTACTCTCTTCTTCGATCTCCTGTTGAGTTCGTAGGTGTTCAGAATGGTTTGATCCCCATTCAGCTGAATTCCTGAGACCAGACGAAATCCAGGTCTCCTACTCCTCCGCCATCTTGCTCTGCCCTTGTTCAAAAAGCTTTTGAAATGGACTTAGATAGTATGTTTTCTTTTGTTTCCTTCTCAATGCATTTGTAACATTATAGCTAGCTGGGCTATTTATAATCTTTTATCCTAAATGATAATTTAAAACATTTCTTTTAATTTCTCTCTGTCTCTCTTTTACTTATTTCCCTCCCTCCCTCTCTCTCATTTGAAGGGCTATTAATTAAGTGATCGAATTAAGGTCTCATAGTCTAGGACATTATTCATGTAAAAAAATCTTAAATTCTTGCATTATTTTCTATCCATCTTTCTGAAGTTTAAAGAACTCCTTAATTGACGCACTTCACTCAGGTCTAGGATAGGGTTTAAGTTCAGCTTCTAAAGACTTGTCTTATAGCGTAACAATTTAATAAATGATTGTTGTTTTCTTGGAGAGATCCTAAAAAAAGGATAAATCCATTTGGAGATCAGATGAAAAGCATAAACAAAAGAAGGAATATAGAGTGCTTGTGTTGATAAAGCTGAGATAGAAAACAGTGCAAGGAGGGTAGTTTTCAGAATATTAAAAATCGAATATTTGAGAGAAACTATTTTAGAGTTAGATTTCTCTTTGGGTTCGGTTTAAAAAAGCCGACTGTTGTATTAGTTTGTTGATTTTTCACATGTCAAAAATATCTCATATGGCCACTGTTACTTCAAGACAAAAATCTCGTCTTTCATTAAAATAAGTGCAAAAGTTTTGACTATAGTATGAGGTTATAAGAGACACCAAAATTTCTTACAGAAAGAGGATGTGACTTTTGGATATTGACAAATCTATGATAAACAAGAAAAGTAAAGGGGTATGCTTATGAATGATCCTCAGCTTATTCAACCAGGCAAAGGCTAAGAAGGGTCATATCATTAGCAGCCCATCAATCATTGATCCCAAAGTATGGACTAAAGAAACAGATCCCTTTTTCACAAATTGACATGTTCACCCTTGTGAAGCTTTTGTAAGGGACCCAAGTCAAAGTTAGACTGATTGCCAATTTGTTCTTGATGACATCTTAATTTTGGATTTCTGGACTCCAGAACTTTGAGATAATAGATTTCTGTTGTTTTTAACCACTGTGTTTGTGGTAATTTGTTACAGCAGTGCAGGGAACTAATACAGTGACTTTATACCAAGACTTATTTGGTTACATGTCCTAGGATGATAGAGTAAATTCAGAAACAAGAGCTCGGTAGTAAGAGAGCTCAAACTATTGTTCATTATTTCTCAACCGACAGCAAATCTAAAGGACAAACAGAATAAAAGTGTCATTTATTGATTAAACAGTTTAAACCAGTTCTGGTAACTACTTGTTATCATGATCATGGAACAATTAGTCTTTTAATTGAGTGTGAGAATTTCTTGATATGCTCAGAACAGATCAAGTCTTACTCATTTTTTTATACCTGATTAAATGATTTTAATTAGTCTCTGAATACATTATTTTATAATTAATGAAGGTTAATGGTCAAGACAAAAAGATCATGGGCACCTGGATGGCTCAGTCAGTTGAGCATCTGACTCTTGATTTCAGCTCTGGTCATGTTCTTGGGTCCTGAGATTTAGCCCCACTCAGGCTCTGCTCTGAGCATGGTGCCTGCTTAAGATTCTCTCTCTCCCTCTGCCCCTCCCCCATTCTCTTTCTCAAAAAAAAATAATTAATTAAAACAAACAAATAAAAGACCATATTGAAATATGAGGATAAACTATTTGCACTGAAAGCAAAAAGGTTAGTGATTGCTTATAACCCTCTCTACTTTCCAGAGATTAATGGCCCTGGGGAGTGTAGGAAAGAAATGACCATATCAAATCTTTGAAGATGTTTGATATCTTCAAACATTCAAAGATAATGAAGAGATTTTATGTATGAATTACATTTAACAGGGGCGCCTGGGTGGCTCAGTCCGTTAAGGGTCTGCCTTCGGCTCAAGTCATGATCCCAGGGTCCTGGGATTTAGCCCCATGTCCAGCTCTCTGCTCAGCAGGGAGCCTGCTTCTCCCTCTTCCTCTCCCTGCTGGTCCCCCTACTTGTACTCTCTCTCTGTCAAATAAATAAATAAAATCTTAAAAATAAAGAATTACATTTAACAGGAATTCCTGGACTCTGTATCTTGCTCATGGAAAATAAATCTAAAATTTATAGATACAGGTCACGAGCTGCTAGGAGTGTCATGTCTTCTAACCCCTTTTGTGCAAGCAAAATCCCATATACATCATTTTGAACTTCATCTGTTATATGTAGAATAAAGTCAGCTCTAATGTGGTGAGAAAGGATCCGGGGAGCTATGTGGATACTTTCAGACTTCTTTGAGCTTTGGCCTATATTTTATCTATTTATTATTTTTTATTGATATGTTAATCACCATACATTACATCATTAGTTTTTGATGTAGTGTTCCATGATTCATTGTTTGTACATAACACCCAGTGCTCCATGCAGAACGTGCCCTCTTTAATACCCATCACCAGGCTAACTCATCCCCCTACCCCCTCCCCTCTAGAACCCTCAGATTGTTTCTCAGAGTCCATAGTCTCTCATGGTTCTTCTCCCCCTCCGATTTCCCCCCTTCATTTTTCTCTTCCTACTATCTACTTTTTTTTTTTTTAACATATAATGTATTATTTGTTTCAGAGGTACAGGTCTGTGATTCATCAGTCTTACACAATTCACAGCACTCACCATAGCACATACCCTCCCCAATGTCTGTCACCCAGCCACCCCATCCCTCCCACCCCCCACCATGCCTGCAACCCTCAGTTTGTTTCCTGAGATTAAGAATTCCTCATGTCAGTGAGATCACATGATACATGTCTTTCTCTGATTGACTTATTTCACTTAGCATAATACCCTCTGGTTCCATCCATGTCGTTGCAAATGGCAAGATTTCAGTTTTTTTTTCTTTTTTTGATGGCTGCATAATATTCCGTTGTATATATATACCACATCTTCTTTATCCATTCATCTGTTGATGGACATCTTGGCTCTTTCCACAGTTTGGCTATTGTGGACATTGCTGCTATAAACATCTGGGTGTATGTAACCCTTCAGATCCCTACATTTGTATCTTTGAGGTAAATACCCAGTAGTGCAGTTGCTGGATCATATCGTAGCTCTATTTTCAACTTTTTGAGGAACCTCCATACTGTTTTCCAGAGAGGCTGCACCAGCTTGCATTCCCACCAACAGTGTAGGAGGGTTCCCCTTTCTCCACATTCCCGCCAACATCTGTCATTTCCCGACTTAGTAATTTGAGCCATTCTGGCTGGTGTGAGGTGGTATCTCACTGAGGTTTTGGTTTGGATTTCCCTGATGCCGAGCGATGTTGAGCACTTTTTCATGTGTCTGTTGGCCAGCATTACCTTGATCCCAAAACCAGACAAAGACCCCATCAAAAAGGAGAATTACAGACCAATATCCCTGATGAACATGGATGCAAAAATTCTCACCAAAATACTAGCCAATAGGATCCAACAGTACATTAAAAGGATTATTCACCACGACCAAGTGGAATTTATTCCTGGGCTGCAAGTTTGGTTCAACATCTGCAAATCAATCAATGCGATACAATACATTAATAAAAAAACAAGAACCATATGATCCTCTCAATAGGTGCAGAAAAAGCATTTGACAAAGTACCACATCCTTTCTTGATTAAAACTCTTCAGAATGTAAGGATAGAGGGTACATACCTCAATATCATAAAAGCCATCTATGAAAAACCCACAGCGAATATCATTCTCAATGGAGGAAAACTGAGAGTTTTCCCCCTAAGATCAGGAACACGGCAGGGATGTCCACTATCACCACTGCTATTCAACGTAGTACTAGAAGTCCTAGCCACAGCAATCAGACAACGAAAAGAAATAAAAGGCCTCTGAATCAGCAAAGAAGAAGTCAAACTCTCACTCTTTGCAGATGATATGATACTTTATGTGGAAAATACAAAAGATTCTACCCCAAAACTGAATTCTTTTCTTTTTATTCAGTTTGGAGGTAAGGTATCTATTTTAAAATAGTAATGTTTAATACTAGCAGGGATTATCGTCAATGAATCTGCAGATCTTATAAGAATGACATGTGAAATGCTAGTATACCCTGAGAAGCACCTGTTCTTAAAATCGTTCTCTGTGTATTTTAGGAAACATTTTGGCTCAGTACATATAGTCAAATGTGTGAGTCATATAGTTGGTTTACTACTTTTCTGATTGACAGAGCTCTGAAAATGTTACCTGCTCGAAGCTGCTCACTGAGGGATGCGGAAGCCATAATTGTATTTCTAAAGGCAAAATAGTCCTTAAGGCAGGGTTTCCCAAGCATTTCACATTATAGGACACAGAGAAAATGATTAGATGTAAATGGCATTCGGTCATGAATGGACCAGACCGTTCATGGGTGGAAGGAAGTTACTGTTCTGGCTATTTGAGTCCTCACCTGGCTTTCTCTAAGTGTAAGAGGGCTTCAATACCTCAAGACTGTCCAATTCAATCATTTAGTAATAAATAAAATATATTCTTATGATGAAAAGATATGTGATATTAAAAGATGAATCATTATAAAATGCCATGTCTTTACATGAAGGAAAGAAGCGAAATATTAATGAAAGAAAATTCTCTGAAACATTTATTTTACCTTCAAAATCAGAATATTGATGCAACTGGTTGATATTTTAATTTTTGGATAATCAAAATTGAGATTAGTAAAAGATTAGTAATGATCTAGAAATCGTTAGAAATGGTGGTAACATATTTGTCCAAATATAGTATAATCTATATATTCTCCTTTATTATCTCAGTATAAAAAATAAGTTAGATCTATTTTAAAATTAATTAAAAAATTAAGTTAGATCTTTTTAAAAGTTAAAATTGTTGTAAAAATTCTCAGTTGTACATGAATGGCTTTGTTTCTATATTGAGGAAATAATATTTCTACTACTTGCAGATAGCACAATAGAATGTGGGATAAATCCTCTGTTCTCTGATTCTGTACGGGGTGCTGCTGTTGAAGAGGGTGTCATTTTTAGTCTAGCAGAAGTATAATTTGCTTCTATTTCTATGGCGACAGATGTTTTTCAGTACTCTGTGGAGAAGAAGAGAACATCTCTCGTTCTATTTAATTACAATCAGTCTGCAGCATAGTCAGCATGGATTCCCAAGGGTATACAGCAATGTGGTGACATATTTGCTTGTCTATTACCATATTTTTACCAGCAACATCCACACCGATACCATTACCTATGCCTAGTCCTAAACCAATACACATACTTATAACTTTATTTCATAAATGAACGACTTAACTATCGAAACAAAATCCCTTTTAAATAATAACTTGGAGAATAGCCTAATTGTGGGGACATCTCTTCCAGTGCTTACTTTCCTCTCTAAGCAATTTTTTTCTCCCAAATGTTTTATAGCTTCATATTTCCCCAAAAAAGAAGCCTCTTAGCCACCTCTCATGGCACCTTATGATAGGAATTTCAGTTGTCTTCCCAAGAATTTCTTTCACTACTTTTCTTTGTGTACCCACACTCCAAATGTTTTCTATTATTGGGTAGGAAACTACCACAAACCTAGTGATTTAAATCAATACTCATTTATTATCTCACCCTCTGTAGGTCAAAAATCTGGTAGTTCTGCTGGGTTCTCTGTTCAGAGTCTGACAATCCCGAGATGCTGGCTGGGCTGGCTCAGGGTCCTCTTCTAAGTTCATGTGGTGTTTGAAGAATTAATTACCTCACAGCTGTAAAGTTCCTGAAGGCTGATCTTACAGCCAGCGGGAAAGTGCATCTCTAAATTTCAATCTCCCTTTGAAGAGATCATCTGATTAGGTCAGATCCACCCAGAATAATCTCTTTTGATTAACACAATTGACTTAGAGGGTTTAATTACATCTGCAAATTTTGTTTTGTTTTGTTTTGTTTTTCACCAAAGAAAGTAATATAACTGTGGGAATGATATACCCTCACATTTACAGGTTCTGCCACAATCATGAGGAGCATATAGCACTGTGGCACACAGTATGTGTATCAGGATGTAGGAATCATGGGGACTATCTTAGAATTCTACCACAAGAGCCAAAATGAACTGCTTGCTTTTACTTAATTTATACCTCACATGTTTTCTTAATACTTTTATTTGTGTGGTTATTTCTGTCTAGAATAATTGCTTTTCCTGAAAGTTGTGTGTATAAATATACAGTTTTTAATTCAACATTTGGCATAAATATCATTTCATTGAAGAAGCTGCCTCTCCAAGTACTTCAGTGTTTTTGAGCTATGTATTGATTATTATTGTGTTGTAAAAAGTTTAATGAATCAACACCTAGTATTAAACAAAAAGAAATATGATAAAGTAGAAAATATTAGAGGGTATTGCATAGGACAAAAATAAAATATTGTCCTATGACACAATTGTTTCAGATATACACACACAGTGTAAAATGAGTTTATTACTGTGGTTGAAGTAAACAGAAGTTTGAGAAACACTACTGCAGCAAATCTCTAATGCCGACTGTCGTTTTCTGCCTTAAATTATAATATCTCTATTTCATACCTGTCCTGTATTACTCATTCCTCCAACGAGAAAATCTCATTTATCTTTGTATCTCCCGTAAAAGCTAATATAGTGCCTTGTACATAGTATGAATTCAGTAAAAAATTGTAGAGCAAATGAAAATAAAGTTTGTTTTGTATTTTCAATTTTGTTTTCAAATATCAAGTTAAATGCAAATCTTTTCTTCTTTAAGTTTTCCTGATTCTATATAAAAATTCCATTTTATTTAAACATAAGGAATACTTGTATCAATAATGAATCATAAATTTTTAGGTGTTGGCAGTATATAGACCTCTAAGTGGTGGATTAACAACTTTCCTTTATTAAATTATTGGCTTTCTGGTAAAAAATATATATTTTAATTCAATAAATATTTATTAAATGTTAATGAATTCTGGGCACCAGTGATATAATAGAGTATAATAAGGTAAGTCCCTTGACCTTGGTGAGCCTGCGGGCTACTGAGAGAAGGGGTCAGCACATAAATGGAAGGATTACACTGTGAATGTCATTATCAAAGACAGAGTTCTGTAAATTGTCAGTGCAAAATTTGTCAGTGCATCACTGAGGGGCCTACTGTAGAGAGGTAGTCAACAAAGTCTTCTCTGAAAAAGAGTATCAAGAACTTAAGAACTTGGAAATTGTGAGATATTTTAATTCAAGACCAGAATATACAACATTCACAGGTAATTTACAGTGAAATCATGTGATGATGTCTTGGTGGAAAATATTAATTATTCCCTATCAGTTCTCATATTATTCAATGGTTTATAGAAGTATTCAATACATATTATGATATGCAAATTTGTGTGTTGATGCAATTTTGAAGAACCAAAAATATAGCCCTGATGTAAAATTCAAAATTTAGCCCTGACATAAAAATTTAAAATTCTCTTTCTATATACATGTCTCTTTCCATATTTATGTACATACATATATATATGTACATACATATATATGTATATATACATATATATAAACATATATAAAGTTTAAACTGTATTAGTTCATCCTTCAATGATTTGCTAACATTTGAAAACATTAATAAAATGCCTATGTGATTTTTTCCTGTATATTTAGCAATATAAGCCTAATTACATTTTATTTAACTGATGTCAGCTATTTGATCTAAATAGTTTTATTTGGAAGACACAAACAAACTTCTGCTTTTATACTGTACTTGGTTCTTTGTGTTCTAACTGAAAAATTTACTATTATCAAAAACCCAGAGATAGCAAAATTAAAGCCATCAAATCAATAAATAGTATTTAATTAGTAAGAGTTTATTGTGCATGTAAATAACAGTTCACAAACTGGGAGCTTTCAAATTCAAGACTGATATGAATCTCAGGGGCATGAAGTTACAGGATGCCTTATACAATGAAAAGGAGGGAGTTGTTAACCTTCACAATTACTGGTTGTCACAGTGGGGGTTTCTAGAGGACAGGGGATTGGCTAAAAGTGATCATCTCATACCATTTTCAGGAAGATGACTGAAGTTTCTTTAATGATTGTCAGGGCCATTTAAAAGAAATAATCTAAGTTTCACTTAAGTTCATGAAATAAGCTAGATTTGGTTTTGCTTATGTGATGGAAAATGGTTTTGTCTGCTCAAGATATTCTCCAGTCCCGTCTGTGTCTTTAATTTAACACTGTGCCCGGGGAGGCATAGTTAATAAAAATATTCCTTAAAACCTGCATTTTCAAAAATGTATACATTGATATTAGTGAATATATATTTGTCAGTCATATCTATTGCCATAGAATATTCAGTAACTTAAAGATTACATTCCCAACTCCTTTTCTCTTATTTTTTCCTGAAGTAAAGTCTGTCCTCACTGAAGTAATAACTCCAATTCAGAAATTGCAAATATTCAGAAACAGCAACAGACACTTCCACCCTGGTTAGAATGCCCAGGAAAAGGCATTCAAAGTATGCATTACAGTATGTTTTCTTAAGCTTTAATTTAAATTCCAGTTAGTTAACATATTCGTTTCAGGTGTACAATATAGTGATTCAGCACTTCCATACAACACCCTGTGCGCATCACTCTTTAATCCACATCACCTGTGTCACCCATCCCCCCCACCCCCCTCCACTCCAGTAACCATCAGTTTGTTCTCTGTAGTTAAGAGTCTGTTTCTTGGTCATCCTCTCTGTTTTCTTTTCCTGCTGCTCATTTGTTTCTTAAATTCCACATATGAGTGAAATCATATGGTATTTGTCTTTCTCTGACTTATTTTGCTTAGCATAATATTCTCTAGCTCCATCCACATCGTGGCAAATGGCAAGATTTCATTCTTTTTTATGACTGAGCGTATATAAAGTCTGTTTCTAATAAAAGTAATTTTCAACAGTACATTTGTGACACAACATTAATATGCTGCTTAGTTATATACTTATATTCTGATTTTCAATTTAAGACTAGAAGGAGTATTGGTGCATCAAGATAATTAATTTTTAGTTTCTACTGTCTTTTAGAGTTTGGAGCATGCTAGGTCCCTATTTAAAGACTGTTGATGCCTAGTGGATTAAGCGCAAACACCTCAGCATGGGATCTCAGGATCTTCAGAACATAACTCTAGTATCCCATTTCAGCCTACTTGCCAACCACCCCCTGCCTAGAGCCTGAATTTTATCCAAACAGAAATTCTCCTTGCTCTTTTCTAAACGTGAGCCCTCAACTCCAGTGTGCATGCCTTTGCTCTTATTCCTGCTCATGAAATTTCCTACCTTCCTAACTGCTTTAATTTAACCCATTCCTCAAAGTCCAGCACAAACACAGTCATTTCTGGGAAAACTCTGCATTCCTTACAAAAAAATATAATCTCTTCCTCCTTCATGTTCCATAGCAATCTATTCTGAACTCTGTTATGGCAACTGTCATTCGACTTGTGTTATTATTTTTGTATATTTATCAGTCCTCCACCACTAGACTGTAAATTCACTGTTTCTTCATCTTTACAGCCCAAATGTGCTCAATGAATATTCTCTTCAGCCGCAGCTCTGGAAAACTTCGTGATTTCTACTTTGGTTTGTAAGATTAAAATGTATTTAAAACACTATTTCTCCCGGATTATTTAAACTTATGCTTGTGCCTAAAGGAATGACTCAGATTTTATTTTATTTTTTTAAAGATTTTTATTTATTTATTTGAGAGAGCGAGATTTTGCAATGTTACATTTTTAACTTTTACCCAAGTCACCTGACAGATTATCTTTGTTTCTCTCGTACTCTGTTATTACTGTTTTTCTTTTGCAAATTTACAGGGAATTATAAAAATTACATTAGGAGATAGTACTTTAAATGTTATTCTTAACCATTTTTTTCCTCCAGTGAAACACTTTTTTTAAAAGATTTTATTTATTTATTTATTTGAAAGAGTGAGACTGAGAGGAAGTGAGAGAGCACAAGCAGGGGGAGAAGCAGAGGGAGAGGGAGAAGTAGGCTTCCTGCTGAGCGGGGAGCCCCACATGAGGCTTGATCCCAGGACCCTGAGATCAGGACCCCAGCCTAAGGCAGACACCCAACCGTCCAAGCCACCTAGGGGTCCCTCCAATGAAACATTTTTTAAACCTTTTTAAGAAAACCTTTGGTGTGAATAAATACTTATTTAATAAGTCAGTAAGCTGCTGTAGTTTTAAGTAGATGTGAATTTGTATGATGTCATTTCCTTTGCATTTAAATTTTTTTTTTATTTTTAAAATATAAAGAATACTTAAAGCTAGAGTGAATTAGTGTTTACTGGTTTTAAATTAGTTGCCATAAGGAAGTTATATTTCTGTCTTTATATATCAAACAAATAAATATGCCTCAGGGTTATACTTTAATAAGATTAGGGGCATACTAGAAAATTTACACAAAATATTCTTTTGTGTGTGAGAGAAGAACTACACTAAGAACATTTTCTTCTAGGAAATGGGAGTAGATTGATCTACACGGCCTGAGATAGAAATTTTCATTAATGAAACTCATCAGGGTTTGGGGGGCTTTTATTGGGCCCATGTCTTCTGCTTCCATCCTAAATTTTTACCACTTTCATCTAAGTATGACTTTTGAGATTGTGTATTTAATAAAGGAATTCATGACAGCAGCCTAAATAAAATGAGATAAGAAATGCAAAAAATTAACCAAAGTGTCACCCAACAAATGAAAAAAGTGCTGTCCCTATGCCTGAGTGTTTAAAGAGCCTGGCATTTTTCTGGATGAAACAAAAATTCTCCTCACCTGAAGTTCTAGCTGTAGACATTAAAATAGCTGCATAGAAGAATGTGATTTATTATTCTATTAAGGCTATAATATTTTATATACAGGCTTTAGGTCCCACAGTGTTTCAATTTCTCAGTGACATAAGTTTGCTTATTCAGATAATAATGAGTACTTACTGGTACATTAATAGCAGCTCTAAAACTTTATGATTTTTCTATAGAAAGAATTTGATAAATCTTTCTGACAACCAGCTGGTGTTCACACACTTGAACCTGAATAAAAGGCTTTTAATAAATTACTAGACATGTTTGTAACTTGTAATTCCAGTGGCATGGAAAACATATTTGTTTGAATGAAAGTTTTTCCTCAGCAAAAAATCTGCATTTGAAATTAATTATCTTAATTCATTACAATTTGCATAACATTTGATGGGGAAACATTGTCTTGGAAATTCTTAGGATTATAGTCTGCAGAAAGCTGTCTAACAATCACGTTAGTTTATGGGCCATGTAAACATTCATCAATCTTTGCCAAATAGAAGACATGCAGACTATTTTTTTTTCCTTGCAAGGAATGGGGAAGGATTACACATAGACATTATTCCTTTTTCATGGTGACTCATTGATATAGAAGGATGGCTCCTGCATGGAATGTAGCATCTAGTACAGGAAAATTTATTATTGGAACTATGAGATTTTGAGAAAACATTTCTTTTCGGAACTGCTTTAAGCTATTCTGAATATAATCAATGTACATGGTTGACACTTGGGAAATTTTGACTTAAGTAAAATTTTCTGTTAGTGCTTCCACTAAACAAAACACTACACTATTCCAGCTTCTGTTTTCCTCACCACTCCTCTAGCATCACACACTTCTCTACCAACCCCATCATCCCAACAAGGTCTAGATATATTCCCTTGGCAGAGGATACATGACCATGAAGAAAGTCACCTCTGAACAGAATCTTGAACAATAAAAGGGATTGCACCTCATAACATAAATACTTTTTATAAATACCCTTACTTATACCTGGTCCCCAAGTCAACCATGATAGATAAATTACCAGTATAATTATGATAATTTACAAATATGTCTTTCCTACTAAATACTCCATCTGTACCCACTCATTGATTCATTCATAGATTCATTTTATATTAGCTATATATTTTGTGCAAAGGGCAGGGGAAGATGGATATGTAAGCAACTAATTATAAAAAAGAATAAAATAGTGGTTTATTTTGTTTTGTTTTGTTTTTTTAACAGTGGTACATTAAAGACTATGGGAGTATTAAGGGAGAACTGACCAGGAGAATGGGACCATTTTCATAATGGAGATGACATTTGAACAGTTGTGATTAGAGTAGATAAGAGAGAAAATGACACAGGAACTACATAAGCACAGTTAAGAAAAAAATAACACATGTTTGGGGAAATGTAAGAAGAATAAAGAATTAAAAGATTTTGAGCAGGTAGAAGGAACTCAGAATGTGGCTGACTTGGATGTTACCCTAAAGTAGACTCTCCAAAGAGTCAGCCAGGGGCTGCCTGTGGCCATCCCTAATGTCTGTTGCTCATTGGATTCTTATGTTTGCAAGTGAATGGCAATGATAGTGACTGTGACCCATGGAAAGTCTATGGGCTAAGACACAAAAGTCCTGGGAAAGAATTCATGTGTATTGGAATTTTGTTTGCTTGGTTTTATCTTTTCAGTTTTATTTTGAATTAGGTATTGCTTTTTATGTAGTAAATAGATTGGGAAGTTTTATAATCCAATCAGGGTGGTCAAGTCAGGTAATCTGGGGGGAAATGTAAAAAAAAAAAAAAGCTGCAATTCAATAAGTGACATCATACAATATGCCTGAAACAATGGCATGACATAATTTAAAAAAGGTGAGTAGCCAAAGAGGAAAATTTTCTGCATGTTTTGTAGTGAACTGGTGGCAGAGATAGCTATGAGTGGCCAAGAGAAAAATTTAGGTCTAATTAGCAAGTAACAAGTGTTTACATATATCTATTAGATTATTTATTTGAAATTTGGAAACAGGTGAAAAAGGTTACTGGGTGTGGTTTTACTGTAGCATGGCTTGACTTTTTATTTAGTGAATATAAAGGGCAGAGCAGAAGTCAAATTGTAGATTTTTGTCCAGGAAAGTGCAAATAATCTCTGTGCCATGCAAAAGATTAAACACCAAAGATTATGGTTTATGGCTCCCTTAGATATTAACCATTTTAAAAATAATCCAATCTAGCAATTATATCCTTTTTTTGGATGGATTGTCCAATTACACCTAGACATCATTTGTCAAATGATCTTTGAACCATTTTAAGCATCTTACTGGTGGTCTACTTAACAAGCAGAATAAAATCTTTGACATGACTACATTTTACATATGCATGAGAGTCATGATTTTATCTTTTTTGAAAACTATACTTGAATATATTCTTATAATGGAAAGGACATTAGGCTATCATTATTTTCCATTAGGGTTTTCAGATGCTCTTTAGTTTTATTTTCTACCTTACAAGCAAATTTTGATGATAGTTTGATACCTAAATTAATGTGAGAATTCTGTTTTGCTGAAATGTGTGTTATTATTTCCTGCTGAGAAACTGGAGTCACACTACTAGGGATATTTTTTTCATGTATTAGTTTCTTCATGTATTAGTTTTATGACATAGGTAAAAACTGAATTTCTCTGATTTTCCCACCTCATTGGTAAAATGAAGGAAGACATGTTGCACAGTGCTATCATCAGAATTTAAAAGGAATATTTCACATGCTATTTCTAGCATGTCTGAAACAGGAACACAACACATTCTTTTTTTTTAATATTTTATTTACTTATTCATGAGACACAGAGAGAAAGGGAGAGAGAGAGAGAGAAGCAGCCTCCCAAGGAGCAGGGAGCCCAATGCGGGACTTGATCCCAGGACCCCGGGATCACGACCTGAGTCGAAAGCAGACGCCCAACAACTGAGCCACCCAGGTGCCCAATATAACACATTCTAGTAGTCCTATCTGTGTTGCAGTTAATGCATACCTTTGGCTTTTTCATGTTAAGAATATTTTTGTGATTAGTTTTCTCTTTTACATTTACTTAACGTATCCATTTCTCAAACATAGCCTTTTTTGTTATTGTGGAATTTGCATTTTTAAATTTTTTGTTGGGAAATCTTTCTTCCCCACCCCAGATATTTTCATTATTTATTGCCTGATTCTTCATTCTAGGGCTGATGTAGTGATTTGTTTTTTTCACCAGTATTTTTGGAAGGAGTAAACTGGTACGCTTGACTCAACCCTGCCCTCTCTCCCTCCAGGGACCCAACAGAGTGGAGGAAGCAAGCCTTTTCTGATGCTTCTTTAGAGGTACTCTGTACTTTCCCCTCATTACTAGAGGGGTGTGGGAGCGTATCTGTGCGGTTTGTAAATCAGTCTAAGTCTGGATTCGGTTAACAGATCTGTTTTGCTTCACCCTCAGCTATGACTCCATGTTTGTTTGTTTATCACTCATAAAGGTGATCTCCACTGCCACTCCCTTGTCTTATTTCTCATTTTCTTCAGGACATGTGTTGGGAAGGAGTTTGCTTTTGGGGGGGTACCTAAGATATCCAATACCTATCTCAATTTCTTCCTTTTTCTTTAAGACATTTTCTTTGTTTTTCCTTGTCCCCTGACACTTCTCTCCTGTGTTGGACCATGGTTAGTCCATACCTGTGTAAGGTGTTCATCTTTTCTTGGGATTTACCAGCTCTAAAGTAACTCAGGTGTTCCTTTACTCTTGCATGGTACATAATTTTATCTAGAAAGTGAACGTCCTAAACCAAGTGGGTTGAGATTTATTATTCCTAATTTATACATATATTTAATAGTGGCCAAGTATTGTCACATCAAATTCACAATAAAATTATCTCCATTTTACTGGGGAAAAAATAATTGAGTCACAAAGTAGTTAAGTGCTTTGCCCAAATTAACCCAGCTAGAGAAATCCAGCAGGATCAGAGCAGGAATCTAAGCAGTTTGACTTCAGGAACTTTTCAATTCTTAGCTGTAGTGTCTCTCAATGTATAAGAAAATAGAGGTAAAGACAGGCTAGGGTCTTGCCTGTGATTCAGAGGATGTGTCTATCTGATACATTCACTAACTATAAAACCTTGTGAAAATTTATCTAATATCTTTGAGCCTCAAGTTTCTTGTGTGGTCAGTGGGAATTTTAATACTTACCGTACATTCTTGCCGGACTTATTGGAAAGGTAAAAATGAAAAAAAATATATTATTTATTTGATTTGTTACATAGTGCCTTGTTCCAGAAAAAAATTGATCACACTGTGAACATGTATATGGAAACTCTTTGTTAAATGTTAAACAACTGAGTGTAGTCCTATTGCTTATAAATGCAAACCCAGCAGAGATGAACACATGCCTGCTCCAAGAAAAGAAACCTTGCTCTGGCATGGCAAGTCTTTCACCTGCTGGGTGAGGAATATTTTATGGAAACACACCCATCATGGTGGCTAGAAAGAGCGGAGATTTCTAATGCATTGATTGTCACCAAGCCTTTTGGAGTCATCATGATCCAGAAGGGGTGGCTGAATAAAAGTAAATCATATGACTTCAGAATTTGGAAAGATGGAAGCTGAAAACTCCACCATGGGACGAGGGAAAGGGATAGCAATAATCAAATAATTTGTGGAGGGATAAGGAAGAGCCTCGTTTTAAGGACAGAAAAACAGAATTTTTGCAACAGATATGAGATAGAAAGTGCTGAGAGATTCTAAGTAAAAAAAAAAAAAGAAAAAGAAAAGAAAATAATAATTTAAAACTGCTGTGTTTAAAAGCTACATAGCTTTCTGGACAGTTCTCCCAAACTGCTGTGTTTTCTTCTACAGTTAATTTGTAGAAAGCTTAGAGTTCAACAACACGTGTAAAAAATTATTGTCAGGGAATAATTGACCCATTTGTATTCAAACCACTGATGTTAGTAATGTGCAAAGTAAGTGAATCATACCAGCTAGTGGGTACTTGGAAACCAATTTAGCCACAAGTATTACAATATAGGGAATGTATGCTCATTTTAAAAGCACGGAAAGGGTATGATTCTGGCAGTTAATATTCCATTGTGTCATACTGCAATACTGTATCAGAATAAAAAATTGAATGAAGTCAGGAGACATTTCCTTATATTTTTAGTATGTCAAAATGTACTTACACACATAATTGTACATTTTTAGATGAAAACATTTCAAACTAATTTCTATATTGAGATAACATTAAAATGGAGTAATAAAAATATAAGAGTAGTAACCTGAGAATTTTAAATTTTGCTACTAGACAGTAAGAAAACTTTGGTCAAAAACTTTAGTCATTAAAAAAATTGAAAAAAAAAACTTTGGTCATTAAAATCATGGGCTTTTGAGTCAACAGACTTGATCTTCCACCACTTCATAGTGATGGGCTCTCATGTAAATTTCTAAAACCACCCATCCCTCAGTTTCTGTATCTGTAATATTAATATCAAATAATAAGAATCACAGCTCTTTAAGGCTAAATGAGAAAAATGTATAGGGAACAAACAGTACAGTGTTTGGGTCATCATAAAACTTAAGAGAGTGGTATGTATTAATAGATGGTATGTATTCTTTTAGTTATTTTGAATGTTATTGGTATATTTTGATATTTCTCTTTTTGGGTATTAGATTGTCATAGTGCAGACCTGGCCTCTCTTTACAAAGAGAAAGAAAAATAAAAACCAGGTAATAATAAATCTGTTAAAGCAAAGGATTCATAGTAGGCTTACATCTCTAGCATGCAGAGAAAATGACACATAAATGTTTTCATGAGATATATTTATATGAGAATGGAAGAAAACTGGCATTTTTCTAGCATCTACTATGTGTCAGGGACCCTATTTTGGTACTTTGTTTCCAATAATACTGTGAGGCATATTATTATGCCCATTTTATAGAAAAAAAATCATACATAGGCTATTTAATGAAGTTGGTCTCCCAACTGTATTAGAGGCAGGATGATTGGTAAGAATGTGAATTCTAGAGTCATTCCACTTGGGCTCAACTTAGGTTCAATATCATTAAATGTAATAATATATTTAGAGTCCCTGTGACAAAGTAGACACTTAATGAAAAATAGCTATTGTTATTACTATATTATCTTTTATTTTGGACACTGTATACTTTTATTTTTTTATTTTTTCTCTCTTTTTTTAATTGTGTTATGTTAATCACCATACATTACATCATTAGTTTTTGATGTAGTGTTCCATGATTCATTGTTTGCGTATAACAGCCAGTGCTGCATTCAGTACGTACCCTCTTTAATACCCATCATCAGGCTAACCCATCCCCCCACCCCCTCCCCTCTAAAACCCTCAGTTTGTTTCTCAGAGTCCATAGTCTCTCATGGTTCGCCCCCTACCCCTGATTTCCCCCTTCATTTTTCCCTTCCTGATATCTTCTTCTTTTTTTTTTTAACATATAATCTATTATTTGTTTCAGAGGTATTATCTTATGCTTATAAATTTTAAATTTCATTGTTGAAAGAATTAGATTCACAGGCTTCACATGGAATAGGATTAAAGTAGCTGCCTGTTCAATGTTGTTTGTGATCCAAGGGAATTTTCCATCTATGGGTGATGTTCAACAGGTACTGTTCAGTGTGTCCTGCCTTGTTCTGACCAGACGGGTTGTGAAAGATGCTGAATATCACTTGTACTTCAAACCACTTGACATCTGGATTGTGTAAGAATACCGTTATGTGCCCTGAATGATGTTTGAGTGAGACTGATTTGGTATTTCTCTTCTGTTCTTCTCTTAGGCAACCAGCTATGTTCTAGTAATAAAGAAGATACAATATATCATGTGTATGAACATGAAGGGGAGCACAAATGGGATCATACAGGAAAATATTGACAATTTACAAAAAAATGATTTTAAGGATGAAAAACAAGCCTTGCTATGGAATTATATTAACAGGTTACACAAAGATATAGATGAGTAATTTCTCCTTCTCTGGTTGTAAATCAGATATTTCTAGGGGCCACCAAGACAATAGCAGCTCTTGGCATCCATCTGATAGTCAAAAAAAGAAAAATAAACAAAAGTATTCACTCTGATATAAAGCCCTAAATGAGGAGGGGGCGGAGCAAGATGGCGGAGGAGTAGGAGACCTAGATTTCGTCTGGTCTCAGGGATTCAGCTGAATAGGGATCAAACCATTCTGAACACCTACGAACTCAACAGGAGATCGAAGAGGAGAGTAGCAACAAACTCTCTGAACAGAGAAGCAACCACTCACTGGAAGGTAGGGCGTGCGGAGAAGTGAATCCGAGGCGATATTCGGGAGGATAGACGGCGGGGGAGGGGCCTACGTCGGCCGCTTCTGGCAAGTGATAGAGCCGCGGAGCACAAAATCGGAACTTTTAGAAGTTGGCTTGGCGGAGGGACGTCGCTGCAGTGGCTAAGAGGGGGGTGGAATCCTCCCGGGACAGTGTGGTCTCAGGACCCTCGGGGTCACAGAAAGACCGGGGGTGCCTGAGTGCGGCAGAGCTCCCGGGTATCGGAGCGGGGAAGCCGGCTGCAGAGACAGAGCAGAGTCGCGGGCTCTCAGCTCGGGGTTGCCATAAACTGTGATCCGCGGCCCAGTCGGGGCACGGCTCCTCCAGCAGGGACCCAGCAGGCGGCAGATCCGGGGAGACTCCCTTTCCTTACCGGGGAGGAGCGGTGTGGGAGCGCACTGCAGGGATCTGCTGGGTTTGGAGACTCCGCGTGGGGTCGGGTGCCAGAGATAGCAACGCTCGATCACAGGCCGGGTGAGCACGGAGTGCGGCCGGAGACCGGGGACACGGGAGTGACTGCTTTTCTCTGGGGGCACACTGAGGAGCGGGGCCCCGAGTTCTCAGCTCCTCCGGGTGGAGATTGGGAGGCCACCATTTCTGCCCTGGTCCTCCAAGGCTGTACCGAGAGCTTGCAGGGAACAAAAGCTCCTGAGAGCAAACCAGAGCAGCTGTGCTTAGCCCGGACCGACAAGGGCGGGGCAATTCCGCCTCCGGCAAAGACATTTGGAAACCACAGCAACAGGCCCCTCCCCCAGAAGATCAGCACAAACAGCCAGCAAGCCAAGACCAAGTTGATTGATCAAGGAGAATGGGAGAACTCCAGCGCTAGGGGAATACTGCACATAGATTCATGGCTTTTTTTTTTTTTTACCATGATTCATTATTTCATCAAAGTTAATTTTTGTTGAATGTTTTTTTTTTATTTTTCTTTTTCCCTTTTTCAACCATCTTATCAATCCCTTTTTAAAAAAAAACAAAAAAACATTTTTTATTTTTCATTTTTAGAGTCATATTTTATCCCTTGATAGTAGTTACCCTTATTTTTGGCATATATATATAAGTTGTTCTCTCTTTAAAATTTTGAGGTACAGTTTCTTCTAACAGATCAAAAGAAACCCTAAATCACTAGTGTATGGCTTTGTTCTAGTCTCCTGCCTGATCACATTCTCTCCCTTTTTCCTTTTTTTTTCTTAAATCTTCTTTCTTTTTTCAAACAACTTATCTTACCAAGTCCTTTTATAAAATCTTTTATAATTTTCATCTTTACAGTCATCTTCCATCCCTTCATTGTATCAACCCTTATTTTGTACATATATGTCTTGCTTCCTTTAAAATTTTAGGAGGCACTTTTTTCTAACAGACCAAAATACGCCCAAAATCTAGTGTGTGGCACTGATCTATGCACTAGCCTGATCATATTTGATCATATTCTGCTTTTTTTGTATTGTTTTGTTTTTGTTTTTATCTTTTTTTTTCTTTTTTTTTTTCTCTTTCTTTTTTCTTTCTTTCCCTTTCTTTTCCCCTGGTTTCAGGTCTTTTCTGATTTGTATAGAGTATATTTGCTGGGGACGTTGTAAACCTGTTAGCATTTTGTTCTCTCATTCATCTATTCTCCTCTGGACAAAATGACAAGACGAAAGAAATCACCTCAGCAAAAAGAACAAGAGGTAGTACCGTCAGCCAGGGACCTACTCAATACAGACATTAGTACGATGTCGGACCTAGAGTTCAGAATCATGACTTTAAAGATACTAGCTGGGCTTGAAAAAAGCGTGGAAGTTATTAGAGAAACCCTTTCTGGAGAAATAAAAGAACTAAAATCTAACCAAATCGAAATCAAAAAGGCTATTGATGAGGTGCAATCAAAAATGGGGGCACTAAATGCTAGGATTAATGAGGCAGAAGAGAGAATCAGCAATATAGAAGACCAAATGATGGAAAATAAAGAGGCTGAGAAAAAGAGAGAGAAACAACTACAGGATCACGAGGGCAGAATTCGAGAGATAAGTGATACGATAAGATGAAACAACATTAGAATAATTGGGATCCCAGAAGAAGAAGAGAGAGAGAGAGGGGCAGAAGGTATATTGGAGCAAATTATAGCAGAGAACTTCCCTAATGTGAGGAAGGAAACAGGCATTAAAATCCAGGAGGCACAGAGAACCCCTCTCAAAATCAATAATAATAGGTCAACACCCCGACATCTAATAGTAAAACTTACGAGTCTCAGAGACAAAGAGAAAATCCTGAAAGCAGCTCGGGAGAAGAGATATGTAACCTACAATGGTAGAAACATTAGATTGGCAACAGACCTATCCACAGAGACCTGGCAGGCCAGAAAGGACTGGCAAGATATCTTCAGAGCACTAAACGAGAAAAATATGCAGCCAAGAATACTATATCCAGCTAGGCTATCACTGAAAATAGAAGGAGAGATAAAAAGCTTCCAGAACAAACAAAAACTAAAGGAATTTGCAAACACGAAACCAGCCCTCCAAGAAATATTGAGAGGGGTCCTCTAAGCAAAGAGAGAACCTAAAAGCAGCAAAGAGCAGAAACGAACACAGACAACAGACAGTTAACAGTCACCTTACAGGTAATACAATGGCACTAAATTCATACCTTTCAATAGCTACCCTGAATGTAAATGGGCTAAATGCCCCAATCAAAAGACACAGGCTATCAGATTGGATTACAAAACAAGACCCATCAATATGTTGTCTGCAAGAGACTCATTTTAGACGCAAAGACACCCCCAGATTGAAAGTGAGGGGGTGGAAAACCATTTACCATGCTAATGGACACCAAAAGAAAGCTGGGGTGGCAATCCTTATATCAGACAAACTAGATTTTAAAACAAAGACTGTAATAAGAGATGAGGAAGGACACTATATCCTACTGAAAGGGTCTATCCAACAAGAAGATCTAACAATTGTAAATATCTATGCCCCGAACATGGGAGCAGCCAATTATATAAGGCAATTAATAACAAAAGCAAAGAAACACATTGACAACAATACAATAATAGTGGGGGACTTTAACACCCCCCTGACTGAAATGGACAGATCATCTAAGCAAAAGATCAACAAGGATATAAAGACTTTAAATGACACACTGGACCAAATGGACTTCACAGACATATTCAGAACATTCCATCCCAAAGCAACGGAATACACATTCTTCTCTAGTGCCCATGGAACATTCTCCAGAATTGATCACATACTAGGTCACAAATCAGGTCTCAATCGGTACCAAAAGATTGGGATCATTCCCTGCATATTTTCAGACCACAATGCTTTGAAACTAGAACTCAACCACAAGAGGAAAGTCGGAAAGAACTCAAATACATGGAGGCTAAAGAGCATCCTACTAAAGAATGAATGGGTCAACCAAGAAATTAAAGAAGAATTAAAAAAATTCATGGAAACCAATGAAAATGAAAACACAACTGTTCAAAATCTTTGGGATACAGCAAAGGCAGTCCTGAGAGGAAAGTATATAGCAGTACAAGCCTTTCTCAAGAAACAAGAACGGTCTCAAATACACAACCTAACCCTACACCTAAAGGAGCTGGAGAAAGAACAGCAAATAAAGCCTAAACCCAGCAGGAGAAGAGAAATAATAAAGATCAGAGCAGAAATCAATGAACTAGAAACCAAAAGAACAGTAGAACAGATCAACGAAACTAGGAGCTGGTTCTTTGAAAGAATTAACAAGATTGATAAACCCCTGGCCAGACTGATCAAAAAGAAAAGAGAAATGACCCAAATCAACAAAATCATGAATGAAAGAGAGATCACAACCAACACCAAAGAAATACAAACAATTATAAGAACATATTATGAGCAACTCTATGCCAGCAAATGAGATAACCTGGAAGAAATGGGTGCATTCCTAGAGAGGTATCAACTACCAAAATTGAACCAGGAAGAAATAGAAAACCTGAACAGACCTATAACCACTAAGGAAATTGAAACAGTCATCAAAAATCTCCCAAGAAACAAAAGCCCAGGGCCAGATGGCTTCCCAGGGGAATTCTATCAGACATTTCAAGAAGAATTAATACCTATTCTCCTGAAACTGTTCCAAAAAATAGAAATGGAAGGGAAACTTCCAAACTCATTTTATGAGGCCACCATTACCTTGATCCCAAAACCAAACAAAGACGCCATCAAAAAGGAGAATTACAGACCAATATCCTTGATGAACATGGATGCAAAAATTCTCACCAAAATACTAGCCAATAGGATCCAACAGTACATTAAAAGGATTATTCACCAGGACCAAGTGGGATTTATCCCTGGGCTGCAAGGCTGGTTCAACATCCGCAAATCAATCAACGTGATACAATACATTAACAAAAGAAAGAACAAGAATCATATGATCCTCTCAATAGATGCAGAAAAAGCATTTGACAAAGTACAGCATCCTTTCTTGATCAAAACTCTTCAGAGTATAGGGATAGAGGGTACATACCTCAATATCATAAAAGCCATCTCTGAAAAACCTACAGCGAATATCATTCTCAATGGGGAAAGGCTGACAGCCTTTCCCCTAAGGTCAGGAACGCGGCAGGGATGTCCACTCTCACCACTGCTATTCAACATAGTATTAGAAGTCCTAGCCACAGCAATCAGACAACAAAAAGAAATCAAAGGCATCCAAATCGGCAAAGAGGAAGTCAAACTCTCACTCTTTGCAGATGATATGATACTGTATGTGGAAAACCCAAAAGACTCCACCCCAAAACTGCTAGAACTCATACAGGAATTCAGTAAAGTAGCAGGATATAAAATCAATGCACAGAAATCAGTGGCATTCCTATACACCAACAACAAGACAGAAGAGAGACAAATCAAGGAGTCGATCCCATTTACAATTGCATCCAAAACCATTAGATACCTAGGAATAAATCTAACCAAAGAGGCAAAGGATCTGTACTCAGAAAACTATAAAATACTCATGAAAGAAATTGAAGAAGACACAAAGAAATGGAAAAACGTTCCATGCTCATGGATTGGGAGAATCAACATTGTGAAGATGTCACTGCTACCTAGAGCAATCTACACATTCAATGCAATCCCCATCAAAATACCATCCACTTTTTTCAAAGAAATGGAACAAATAATCCTAAAATTTGTATGGAACCAGAAGAGACCCAGAATAGCCAGAGGAATACTGAAAAAGAAAAGCAAAGCTGGCGGCATCACAATTCCGGACTTCCAGCTCTATTACAAAGCTGTCATCATCAAGACAGCATGGTACTGGCACAAAAACAGACACATCGATCAATGGAACAGAATCGAGAGCCCAGAAATGGACCCTCAACTCTATGGTCAATTTATTTTTGACAAAGCAGGAAAGAATGTCCAATGGCAAAAAGACAGTCTCTTCAACAAATGGTGTTGGGAAAATTGGACAGCCACATGCAGAAGAATGAAACTGGACCATTTCCTTACACCACACACAAAAATAGACTCCAAATGGTTGAAAGACCTAAACGTGAGACAGGAGTCCATCCAAATCCTAAAGGAGAACACAGGTAGCAACCTTTTCGACCTTAGCCGCAGCAACTTCTTCCTAGAAACATCGCCAAAGGCACGGGAAGCCAGGGCAAAAATGAACTATTGGGATTTCATCAAGATAAAAAGCTTTTGCACAGCAAAAGAAACAGTCCACAAAACCAAAAGACAACTGACAGAATGAGAGAAAATATTTGCAAATGACATATAAGATAAAGGGCTAGTATCCAAAATCTATAAAGAACTTATCAAACTCAACACCCAAAGGACAAATAATCCAATCAAGAAATGGGCAGAAGACATGAACAGACATTTTTCCAAAGAAGACATCCAAATGGCCAACAGACATATGAAAAAGTGCTCACCATAGCTCGGCATCAGGGAAATCCAAATCAAAATCTCAATGAGATACCACCTCACACCCGTCAGAATGGCTAAAATTAACAAGTCAGGGAACGACAGATGTTGGCGGGGATGTGGAGAAAGGGGAACCCTCCTACACTGTTGGTGGGAATGCAAGCTGGTGCAACCCCTCTGGAAAACAGTATGGAGGTTCCTCAAACAGTTGAAATTAGAGCTACCGTTCGATCCAGCAATTGCACTACTGGGTATTTACCACAAAGATACAAATGTAGGGACCCGAAGGGGTACGTGTACCCCAATGTTTATAGCAGCAATGTCCACAATAGCCAAACTGTGGAAAGAGCCAAGATGCCCATCGACAGATGAATGGATAAATAAGATGTGGTATATATACACAATGGAATATTATGCAGCCATCAAAAGGAATGAGATCTTGCCATTTGCAACGACGTGGATGGAACTGGAGGGTGTTATGCTGAGTGAAATAAGTCAATCAGAGAAAGACATGTATCACATGACCTCACTGATATGAGGAATTCTTAATCTCAGGAAACAAACTGAGTGTTACTGGAATGGTTGGGGGTGGGAGGGATGGCGTGGTTGAGTGATAGACATTGGGGAGGGTATGTGCTACGGTGAGCGCTGTGAATTGTGCAAGACTGTATGTCAGAGGGGGAGACGAACCATGAGAGATGATGGACTCTGAAAAACAAACTGAGGGTTCTAGAGGGGAGGGGGGTAGGGGGATGGGTTAGCCTGGTGATGGGTATTGAGGAGGGCACGTTCTGAATGGAGCACTGGGTGTTATGAACAAACAATGAATCATGGAACACTGCATCAAAAACTAATGATGTAATATATGGTGATTAACATAACAATAAAAAAATAAAAAAAAAATAAAGCCCTAAATGAGAGTCATCTTAATCAAATATATATGACAAATATATAAGTGTATTTGTGTATATTTTTTATATTACTATATTTTTTTCCAATTCTCATCTAAATGAAATGGTAATACTGTAAAAAAGCCTGCCTGTATAAATGTGATTTGAAATTTTGACACAGGTTGAAGTATAACCATGGAACTACAGAGGAATCCTCACTTAATTGAGTAAAACTCTTTCACAGAAGTCTAATGGGAAGGGAGGAGAATTCATCCAAATGAAGTTAATACATATAATTTAATTTACAACCATCTTTAATTTGAAAATCCCTAAATGCTTGCTAAGCAAGTACATGTTCTTCCATATATTTAATAGGCCATGGTCCTATAACAATTTCATATTAATTGATCCATTCAGTCTGGAGGAGAATCAATACAGTATTTTAGGGATGCAGAAATGTTTTCATTTCCTAGTTATTTTAACATTAATTCTTAGTAATTTTAGCATCTCTTTAATTATTTTAATTCCAGAGTTATAAGATTTTTTAAGTTGTTAAGACAATTCTATAGAAATACTCTTTAAAAATTAGATCGATACAAAGAAGAATCCCAGCATTTCACAAAGTTTGTGTAATTTCATCTATATAAGTATACAAACACACACATGCAAACAAAGGAAACACACATAATTTCACTTGTTTCGTATTGAAATTGCATACTATTAGGATCTATTAGAAATAAAAAATAGTACGTAAACATACTCTTGATGGCAGTATGTACTTCTTACTAATTTTTTTTAATATATATAGGTGAGTCTCATTAGATTGATATTCATATTTCCTCTGTTGAATGATACAGCATAGGAATTCACTATCTCATTTTTATAAATCTTTTTTTAAAATTTTAAAAGTGCTACGGAGCCATAAAGAAAAAGTCATGAAATTGTTACTGTGAAAAGTTCCATGATTTTTCAAATCAAGCTTAGAATTGCTGATTGAGTTTCTTTAGTAGTCAAATAATTTGTTAGTAAATAACACTCATAAGAGAATATTCATGAGATCAAAGTGCCAATTTAAACTCTAGGGGAATATTTAACCAAGCTGTATTTTTGTTATAAATAGGTTATAGGTTCTTTTTAATGTCATAAATCATTACCACTAACATATAAATTTGAAGATCCACCCTGAGTCATCCATTTACAGTTTTTTGGTCAAAGGTAAAATGAAGATAGTAACACGTTTCAGCATGAGACATTCTGCTTATGGCAATTTTAGTATACTTTCAAATATAACATCACCTTGTTCAATGTCATTGGAGAATGCATGACTTACTGTTTATCTTTAATTTTTTTGTTAAAGTATCAGAGTGTGTGCATCAGTCTGTATAGGTAGTGTGCGTTAGTATTTCTAGATCTGAACACTCTGCTTAACAAAATGTTTCTTTTCTCTCCTTCCCCCCTCTTCTTTTTCTTTTCTTCTTTTTCAAAGCAAATTAATTGATACAAAAAGCTCTCCTGGGGTGCCTGTGTGGCTCAGTCGTTAAGCATCTGCCTTCAGCTCAGGTCATGATCCCGGGGTCCTGGGATCGAGCCCCACATCGGGCTCCCTGCTCTGGGGGAAGCCTGCTTCTCCTTCTCCCACTCCCCCTGCTTGCTTTCCTGCTTTTGCTATCTCTCTTCTCTGTCAGATAAATAAATAAAATCTTAAAAAGATAGATGAATGATTTAACCAACAGGATATATAGAAGAAGAGCTTTCCAGGCAAAGAAAATAACTCAAAACTAAGACCCTACGGTAGGTTTATGTTTTGTAATCTAGGAACATTGGGGAGTCCTTTAGTTTGTGCTGAATGAATGAGGAGAAGAATAGCAAGAAATGATGTCACAGAGACAATGAGGTTTCAGATGATCTGCGACAGGAGTCAGTAAACAAAAACCAATGGGCTAAATCTGGTTGTATAGACTCTTTTTGTAAATAAAGTTTATCGAAACACAGGACACACCAGTTTGATTACATATCATCTATGACACTTTTGTGCTACAGCAATGGTGGAGTTGAGAAGTTGGGACAGAGACTTGCAAAGCCTAAAATATTTACTATCTGGTCCTTTACAGAAAAAGGATTGTCACTCCTGGTTCTATGGCCATTGTAAAGATGTTCATGTATTTTCTGAGGAAAATGAGGAGCTTTTGGGGGGTTTTGAGTAGTTGTCACATAATCTGGTAATGTTTAAAATAATTATTTTGGCTTCTGCTTTGGGAACAAAATGGAAAGGGACAAGAAGGGAAGGAGACACTTGAGAGGCTAAAGCAGAAATCCAGAGAAGAGATTATGGCAGCTCAAACAGTGTGGTGGTTGTGGAAGTGCGGAGAGAGAAAGCTTAAGCTACCTTGAGCAGTCTTTAAGGACAGTGCTGTTTAGGGTTCAAAAGAAATGAGGAATATGTTCACATTTTGCAGTAGAAACTAACGCGCCCCTCTGGTTATAACACTACTCTGCTATCCTGCGGCTACCTAGAAGGCTGTGCATGACCAGTAAAGGCACCAGCATCAATGGTAGGTATTATATAGCATTAATTCATTTTAATGAAAATTTACTTGAAATTTATTATGAAATATATCAGTCCCATCAAAGAATGTCTAAAATACACACACACATGCATAAAGCTAATTTCAAGAATATACATATCCATATACATTTGTGTGTTATCATATTCTGCATCACACATCCCTTTGTCTCCACGATATATAACCATCATCTTGTTTTGGGTATCACAATTTATGTAAATATAAATAAATGTACATTGTTTAGCTTATCAGTTTTTTTTAAATTTAAGTAGATAGAATTATGCTCATTTTAGACTCTTTATTTGTTTAACAGCCCGTATTTATTGTGTTTCTGTAAGTCTTGCTATATAAATTCCTACTTGGTTTTACTAAAACGTGTGAGTCAGAAGACATCCAACTCAAGATAATCAGTAACTGAATATAAAAGTCAAAGTGACAAAGAAATTAGCATTGTCTTATTTCCTTTTATGTCAATTTTAAATATAGATTTATATGTATTCATTATATATTATATATAATATATATTATATATATTCATTATATATATAATTCAATATATATATTTAAATATAGATTTATATATATTCATTAGGACTATTTAAGAAATACAGGAAAGTCCATATATTGCTAAGAGAAATGATTTCCCCTTCGTGCTCATTTAAAATATTATCATAAGAATTTATAAAGATTTTATCAACATATAGAATATTCCTCTATGAATTATATCATATTAAAAAGAGGAATCAAACTTTTTTAAAAATGTGCTTGATTACTTCTTAGGATACATTTGACCTTTGTAAGAATCAAAATGTCCTTGAATCTTGACATAGTCCACGTTTCAGGTTGTATTTTTCAAGATAAGAAGTTCTGCCAGCTTACCCTTTTTATCAGCTGATATTTTCACAGACTTGAGATTTGAAATTGAATCTATTGCAACACTTTTAATGATCCTAACATAAATTGTTATGATATATCATTATGATAAAATAAAAACAAGAAATGATCTCATTAAATTATGAAGCATTTTATGACATGCCATTAAGTGGTACTCAGGTGGCTGAATTCAGTATAGCTGTCAAGATGTGCATATCCTACTAACAGATTATAAATGGATAAACCATAGGATAGGACTCAGTAGGAGTTGTCTGTGGGCATCAGAAAAACTAAAAGAGACGGTTACAAATAAGATATATCTAGGAGTTTCTTGTTGCAGAATAATGTAACAGCCAACTAAAAGAATAATATATGCTGCAATCTGACTCATTCATAGTAGATTTATTTGATACATTAATGTATTTTATTTCCCAAAGGTTAAAAAGAAAAGATGAACTGATTAAAGTTTCCCTTTAGTCACTGCTTAATTTTAATCTTATGTTGGAATCTCTTTACACACAAGTAGCCATCTCTTGTGAGATTATAAAAATCAAGTGCATGAGAATAAAATACTATCTCTGAACATTAAAAAGGTAAAATATTTAGGAAAAATGTGTTCACACCTACATGATAATTTGTCTTCTGATACCAGATTCTAAAGGAGGAATTGACGTCCATAGGTAGTGGGTTTTTTGCTTCTAGGTATTTCAACAAAGTGGAGTCCTTCAGACTGGATACCTATAAATTCATACACTTGACTTTGTTAAGTCTCACTCAGCCATCTTAGAATTCACCTTAAATAAGGACACATATATCAGGACTTTATCAGAAAACTATTCTACCATAATAAGAGATATCACTTGAAAGCTTTCCAAAATGATAATTAGTGAAGAGAAGATACATAAAACTGTCTGGGTGGAAGACTTATTGGCACTGATGTTCCTTGTCAAAATGTGAATGCTATTTATCTGCAGACATTAATTATGTATGGCTTTTTTCAAGTAGGTTAATAGATAATTTTCTTTGGCTGTCTCATATACAGAGCTCAAGAACCATCATAATGAATGGACCACCAGGTCTGAGAGTATTTGCATTTCAGGTGGGACAAGGTTACCTTAAGATCTTAACAGTATGGCATATTTGACACTTGACATGAAATTATTCTCAGTGTATATAATTTGCAAATGTACTTCTGGTTCTATCAGTACTACAGCTCTATAATATATTAGGCTCTAGTAGAAGACCCTTTTTTGACATTTTAACTATTATATGTTCAAAAGACATAATAATCCTTTGTGCATTATTTGTTAAATCGGTCATTTCGGTCAAATTGTAAGCATTCCATTTTGGAAAAGTGATTTTATATAGATTTTTTTAAAGAAAATGCGTTTGTCATTATTATAACTTTAGAAATTAACACTCTTTTTAGAGGGGCATTATAGAAGGCAAATGAGAGAGATAGTATGTATGTATGAGATGACAATTTATAATGGCCGATACATTTGGATTATAGTTAGGTCCTTTTAAAACTCTGTGTGGCTTAATATTATTTTGAAGATAACCATAAGATTACTAAAAGGAACTTTCACCATGGCCCATTATCAATTTAGCCAAATTGGTTATCACTTTAACTAAATACATCCCTCAATCAGATGAATTTTATTTAAGTAAAATGGAGGTTATATTTGAGTACCATACATACACACACACACATTTTGCATAAAATGAATACTTGTGCCTCAAACACAAGTTCAGATGTTGTAATTAAAAATACTTGGTAGATTAATTTTGCAAAGTGGCTTCCAAGTATTCTCTCTCTCTCTTTCTCTATTTCTCTTGGAGGGAAGTGATCTGAATATTGTGCTTCGATAGCTATTATTCAGTGTGTCTAATTATGCAAGCGGCGGCAAGGTATGGATATTATACATATTCTGGTTATATATGGCAGAACATCATTTTTTGAATTGAGAGGCAGTGACACATCATTATAAAGAACACATCATTACCCAGTTCAACATCTTATGTGTTAGTGTTCATAACAGAACTATGTCAAAAATATAAATATTGCATAAAAACAAGGACCTCTCTGGGTTCTGTAAATGGATACATCGTAAAAAAATTCTGATTCCCTTAAGTATAGACTACAGCTATTTTTAAAGTCACCTGTTCTAGAGTCTGAGGCCAAAATAGAATTTGTAGTTGCTGGAATAGAAAGGAAATGAGAAAACAAAAATATCTTTTTTAAAAAAGAACAAAACATTTTATTTATTTACTTGAGAGAGAGAAAGAGAGAGAGAGAGCACAAGTAGGGGGGAGAAGGAGAAGCAGGCTCCCCGCCGAGCCGGGAGCCTGACGTGGGGCTCCATCCCAGGACCCTGGGATCATGACCTGAGCCGAAGGCAGACGCTTAACTGATGGAGCCACCCAGGTGCCTGAAAACAAAAATATCTATCTCTACATAGATGTTCATATGGTGAGCAGATAACAACTCAGATTTCTCTTGTGTTACTATATTTTTATAGAGATCATTTTACCTTTGTAAAGCCTGAAGATCTCTGATATAAGTTGATTTCCATGGACTGAAATTACACAGTCGCAAGTTATTTTAGAATATTTTATAAGATTTCAATTCCATCACAAGAGTTTTTATTAATACAAAGGATTCTTTGATCAGAACTACTTTTTTCTTTACCACATTCCTACTTCAATAAAAATTATTTAAAACATTTTAAGGACTATCAAATTCCTTTAACCTTCTAAGAAGCATTCTATCTATTATTTATTTAGTTCCAAAGATTATATGTGCTCAAAATAATAAATTTAAAAATCCAAAAATATAAAGAAAGATGAGCACAAGCTAATTATGCTTCTTTCAGTATGCTCCTTGCTTTCCCCATTCTTTATTCTGCAGTTAGCTATGTTGACAATATGGCAAATGTCCTTCCATAATTTGGTCATGCTAATTCAATATACATGCAGAAATATTGCTTGTTTTGGTTTAAAAACGGGATTTCACTATGAACATTGTCATTTTTTAAGTTATGAATTTATCATGAATATCTTTCTAGATTCATAGAAAAAATCTAATTATTTGCACAGCTTCCTAATAATTGATAGAATAAATATATTGCAATTTGTTCATTCGTTCCTCTATTGATGGACATGAAAGTTGTTTCCCATTTTATGTCATTATCAATAATATAGTTATAGATATTCACATAACTGTTTTCTCTTATTTTTTTTCTTTATACACTGATGTTTTTATTTCAACAAGATCAATTTGTATAGGCAAAGTTGCTGTGTCGTGTAACCTTCTCAGATAAGGACAATGACCTTCTAAAGATTTCAGTAACTCATTGCCAGACTGGCAGTGTAGCTGAAGGCTTTCCTTCCTAATGCCTTGTCTGCAACCGTGGTCTTCCCAACTTTTAATAGACTAGGTTGGAATTTTTAAAAATACTTTGCATTTATTGGAATTTCTCCAAGCACCAGTGATTTTGACTTTTTATGCATTTATTGTTTTGTTTGAGATCCAGCAGAAACCAGTAGTTAAGAGTATGGATTTTCAAGAGAGACTGCTTCTTCGAATCCTGGTACCTCAAGTTAGTAGTTGGATGACCATGGTCAAGTGACTTAAGGTCTCTGTAACTCAGTTTCTTACTGTGTAAACTGGGAGAACAACAGTTCCCAGCTCAGAACAGAGGTGCCTGGCCAGCTCCACCTTCCCCTTGCTCTCTTACACTTCACATCCAGTGACTGCTGAAACTGCCATCTGGCAGGCACTCAGACCCACCAGCAGACTTTTGTCCCCAGAACCTCAGAGGCAGTGGTTCTACACTGGCAACAGCTTCCTTTAAACATTTGCATGAACTTCCCCTTCACGGTCACATTTTGCATTTCTCTGAAAGCTACAGAGAAAGAGAAAAGGGCCCTTGACATCTGGGAATTGGCTTGGAACTCACAATGTGGTCTTGGTCTTCTCTTCAGCATAAATATTTTCACACACATCAACATTAGGAAAGGTCGCCATGACTTCGATAGATAAAAACAAAAGCGAGACCACTCCACAATCACGTTTGAACATAAAACAGGAACATTGTCCTAATCACAAAAATAACCACAGCTCCCCTAATATTGGCTAATATGAGTGATTGTTGCTTCTTTGGCAATCAGAGTTTTCCCACTGGACTAGTTTTCCCTCTTTCTAGATAAGATTTATTAAGATACAAATCATTGAATTATCCTTGTTTCCAGAGTAAATACCTATCTGCATAAGCATGCCCCCAAATTAGCTAGCACAAACCTAGATCTTCCAGCAATTCCTTTCTAATACCCTCTTGCTAGGACATTCCCCCTGGTGTGCAATGAGTGATATAGCCAACTTGTTCAACCACTGATATTTTCCTGGTAGTCTTGGCTGGAGACATCAACACTGCAAATTGTTAACTCACACTAGCACTTCGGATAAACTGAGAAGTGATTTAGCAAACTCTGTGATTCTCAGAATCCCTCTTCTATACTTTGACTTTCCCAGCTCCTTCCACGACTATGAAGGTCTAATTTTTTTAATATTATCTACTTTGCTGACTAAACTCTGACTAATGCCCTCATAATAGCATATATTTTGCATACTAATATTTTTCTCAGTTCTATCAAATTTTCTATCTATGCTTTCTTATTATTGACTTGATCCTATATTGATATATTATGTACATGCTTGGAATCATTCTGAAATATACTTTGGAATAATGTATATTTGAAACAAAATATTTTTCCTTCATGTGGCAGCCCTTTGAATTGACACCAGCATATTTTTAAGTAAGTTATTTATCAATGTGGAATCATATCAATCACTCATATGACTTCATTCTGATTTATGTCTCTGTTCTGATTCATTTGGCAGGTCAAACTTAAAATTTTATGATAGAGACCCTAGACTTCATTATATTTCCATAATGGAGAGATCAAAGGGAATCATTTATAATGTGGCATGGTATGCTAGTACATGAAAGAGCTTAGTTCAAATTTTGTTTATGCTACTTCCTAGTAGTGCGTGATCATGATCAAGTTAATGAAGCTTTTGCAGTTCCAGTTTTCCCAGTTATAAAATGGAAGGAGTATATGAACTGCATTGTTTTTGTCCTTGAAATAAGTACATATTGTCTAGCACAATATCTGGCACATTGTGGGCATATCAACCAATAAAAAATAGTTTTTTCAGTTACCCTTATGTTCATTCAACAATAGTTTAGCGAGTAGCTTCTCTATGCCCCATATCAAATGCAAGAAGAAAATAAAAATGATGAAAAGAGGAATCTCAACCTCTAAAGAGTTTATGCTATGGTAAGAAAAGTAGACGAAAACATTTATTGAAAAGAGAAAGGAAAAGAAGTAGGGGAGGAAGAAGAGGGAGGAAAATAAATTTAATTCAGTGTGGCTCTATTTATTTCCAGTGTAAAGTTGTTCAGTATTGTTATTTTACTTTATTTTATTTATTTTTTATTCAAGTATAGTTAACATAGGGTGTTACACTAGTTTCAGGTCTATAGTATAATGATTTAACAATTCCATACTCAGTGCTCATCAAAACAAGTGCACTCTTAATCTCCTTTATCTATTTTACCCAGCCTACCACCCACTTCTCTTCTGGTAACCACCAGTTTGTTCTCTATATTTAAGAGTATTGTTTTTTGTTTGCCTTTTTTTTCTTTTTTTGTTTTGTTTCTTAAACTCTACATATGAGTGAAATCATATGGTATTTGTCTTTTTCTGACTCATTTCACTTAACATTGTACCCCCTGGATCCATCCATGTTGTTGTAATGGTAAGATTTCATTTTTTATAGCTGAATAACATTCCTGTGTGTGTATGTCTGTCACATTTTCTTTATCCATTTATCTATGGATGCACACTTGGGTTCCTTCCATATGTTGGCTATTGTAAATATGCTGAAATAACCATAGGGGTGCATGTATCTTTTTGAATTAGTGGTTGTGTTTTCTTTGGGTAAATGCCCAGTAGTGGGATTACTCAATAATTTGGTATTTTTATTTTTAATCTTTTGAGGACCATCCAAACCTTCCACAGTGGCTGCACCAGTTTGCATTACCATCAACAGTGCAAGAAGTTTCCTTTTTCTCCACATCCTCGCCAACACTCACTATTTCTTATGTCTTGTATTTTAGCCATTCTGACAGGTGTAAGGTGAAATTTCACTGTGGTTTTGATTTACATTTCCATGATGATTACCTATGTTAAACATCTTTTCATCTGTCTGTTGGTCATGTGTGTGTCTTCTTCGGAAAAATTTGTCTATTCATGTCCTCTGCCCATTTTTTTAATTAGGTTGTTTATGGGGGATTGAATTATATGAGTCCTTTATATGTTTTGGATATTAACTCCTTATTGAATATATCATTTGCAAATATCTCCCCCCCATTCAGTAGGTTGCTTTATTGCTTTGTTGATGGTTTCCTTTGCTGTGCAAAAGCTTTTCATTTTGGTATAGTCCTAATAGTTTAATTTTGCTTTTGTTTTCCTTGCCTGAGCAGACATATCTAGAAAAATGTTTCTGTAGTCAAAGATACTACTGCCTGTGTTCTTTTCTAGAGTTTTATGGCTTCAGGTCTCACATTTAGGTCTTTAATCCATTTTGAGTTTATTTTTGTGTATGGTGTAAGACAGCAGTCCAGTTCCATTCTATTGCATGTAGCTGTCCAGTTTTTCCAACACTATTTGTGGAAGAGACTCTTTTATACATTGTATATTCTTGCCTTCTTTACTGTACATTAATTGACCATAAAAACATGGGTTCCTTCCTGGGCTCTCTATCCTGTTCTGTTGATCTATATGTCTGTTTTTGTGCCAGTACCCATACTGTTTTGATTATTACAGCTCTGTAGCATATCTTGAAATCCGAGATTGTGATACCTCCAGTTTTGTTCTCCTTTTTCAAGATGGCTTTGGATTTGGGTTTTTTTTTTGGGTGTGTGTTTCCATACAATTTTTGTATTATTTGTTCTACTTCTGTGAACAAATTTTATAGGGATTACATGAAATCTATAGATTGCCTTGGGTAGTATGGGCATTTTAACAATATTAGATATGTTAAATTCCTCAATATCTTAAGAATTCATATTTATCAGATTTAGGGAAAAAACGGACCTTCATTTATTTTTGTACTTTGTCTTTCCAATTTTCAAATTACACTGTTTCAGTTTTCTTTGGCTTTTGTTAATTTTTAAACTACTACTGCCTCTGACTAAATGATTTTATTTGCTAAATATTGGAAATTTTAGGATATAATAGAAGCAAAGTTAATAGAAGACATAAAATTAATATTGTTACAGAAAATGTGAGTATCTGTATCTGTGTTCAATACTGTTTCATAAGTAAACGATCTATTTTCATAAATGAGACATAGATGAATGTATTCTTCTTTAGTCACTGATCATAACATTTTGAGTGGCTTTACTGTTACAGAGATATTTTGACCTCTTCCTATTCTTTCCTGTATCTTTTTTCAAACTTAGTATCTATATTCACCTGTGATTCATATTACATTTTCCAAGGACAGAGTTTGCATACTGTATGTACAGACATAGAATTTGAAACACCAAGGCTCACACACACAAAAAGCAGAAATAATGGCTTTATTTATGCTTTGCTGATATTCCTCAGACTAAAATGATCTTTTAAATGAATCTTCTTCGTATGAATATTTAGTTAAAAATCAATTTAGATTCAGAACAGTCGTAGGGTTCTGCAAAACATCATCTCTTATGGTTAATTGCATATATACTCTATTTCAATGCATTTGGGAAATCATTATTGCAAGCACATTTGATAAATCATAAAGATGACTTTTTAATGAAAGCTAATTGAACAGGATCTTGCTCTTATTTTAAAAGTTATGTTCAACAGCTCCCTGAAGTATAGATTTTATTAATTCATAACTGAATCATAGGGCAATAAGACAAAAATTATGAGACTATGGACTCTGAGAAACAAACTGAGGGTTCTAGAGGGGAGGGGGTGGGGGGATGGGTTAGCCTGGTGATGGGTATTAAAGAGGGCACATACTGAACGGAGCACTGGGTGTTATACACAAACGATGAATCATGGAACACTACATCAAAAACTAATGATGTAATGTATGGTGATTAACATAACATAAAAAATAAATAAACTAAAGAAAAAAGGGATAAGCTATTAATACATGCAACAACGTGAATGTATTTCAAAATAACTGTGCTGAATGAATGAAGCCAGAAAAAGAGTATATTACTATGTAATTCCATTTAAGTAAAACTGTAGAAAATGCAAACTAAGCCATAGTGATGCTGATAAATTGTTACCTAGGGCAGAGGGTAGGGAGGAGTGTAAGGGAGGGGTTACAAAGAAAGGGGCACAAGAAAATTTGGGGGAGTTATGACTATGTTCACTATCTTTATTTTAATTGTGGTGATGGTTTCACTAGATTGTGTTTATACATACATATATATATATCATATGTATATATATATATCACATAGATATCAAAAGTTACAAAAGTGTGTAATTTAAATATATGCAATTTATTGTATGTCAGTTATACACCGATAAAACTGCCAAAATTTGTGTAGTTTCTAAAAAAAAAAGCAAGAGCCTGCAGACACAAATGCATTTGTTTATGAAAAGCTGAATTCAGTTGACACTTTAGATATCTTCTCCCCATAACTGGAGCTGCTTTCAGGTATGCTACAGTTATATTTTAAGAAGGAGCTTCCAGGACAGTCTTCCAAACCATGCTTTTTAATATTTCTCAGGACTAAAAATTTTTCCCGCTTCTCAAATTTCCATTCCCTTTGGGCAAGGGTTTCAAAGAAGAATGCCTGTGGCTGAGGTCACACATGGAGATATAATAATGCTGTGCTGAGTTTTACTGCTGTGCTCCTGATCTGCCTAACAGCCTGGGGAATAGGTGGTATTCTCTAGAGACACAGGATCACTGCCATTGTATGACTAATCGGCCTGTTGGTGTGTTTTGTTCTTATGGAATTAGAACTGGCTAATTATAATACTATTTATACACTTCAGGTTTTTTTTTTTAAAGCAGTTTATTTTTTTTGAGTTCATTTATTTATTTATTTGAGAGAGATAGCAAACGAGCAGAGGGAGAAGCAGGCTTCCCACTGAGCAGTGAGCCCGATGCAGGGCTTGATCCCAGAACCCTGGGATCATGACCTGAACTGAAGGCAGATACTTAACTAAGTGAGCCACCCAGGTGCCCCTATACACTTCAGTTTTAACAGGACTATAAAAGGAAGTATTGAGGACTTGAAAAATATTTCATATATAGATCGATGTAAATGCTAATTTTTATACAAATAAAACCTCCGTTATCCCCATGCAGTGGCCACGTGATAGAGATCATTCGTTAGTTTATGTAATTGCCTCAAGAGAGAAGGTATATATCGTAGTAATAGAGTCTCATACACTTTGCTTGTCCAATCATATGATCTCTTTTGCTTCTCCTTTTACCTATTCAAAGTATACCCTGTAAAACTGTTAATAATAATAACAACCAGAATTTATTGTATTTCTACACTTTACATATTTTATGTATCACAGAACTCACAACAACTTCTTCACATATAAAACTAACCCCATTTTATAGATGAGACTCTTGAGGCTCAAAGGAGCCAAAGCCACTGAGCAAGTAAGTATAAGGCTTGAATGGTAACTAATCCCAAAGTATACATCCTTTATTACACAACACTGACAATTTATACTGCATTTTATTCATTCCTTTACTGGTGTGTATTGGCCTCACGCTGATAGGTACATTTTAGCCCAAATTCTGAATCACTAAACCACAATAATAGTCCAGGGAGGGTAGTGGCTCATGGTGGCCTTCTGCCTAAACAACACAGAGGTGGTTTTCTACATTTCATAAACTGTGGTCACTTTAGAATTTTATTACTGATATGTCCAAAGCATATTTGGATAGTCTTTAATACCAGCTTGTTTTGGACTTATAGGAATGATCAGGATATTTGGAATAAAAATTCATACTAAGGGAATAGAGGGTCTGTAAAATACCAGTTCATGGGCACTTGGCTTGGGCTAGAGTGCATGACAGTTCTGTCATTCAGATTATCTTCTATTTCCCTAATGCACACTTTTTAAAGATTTTATTTCTTAGTAATCCCATACCCAACGTGTGGCTCAAACCCACAATCCCAAGATCAAGAGTTGCAGGTTCTACTGACTGAGCCAGCCAGGTCCCCTCCCTAATGCACATTTGATTAAGCCCTAGAAAGAAGGGGCTGCAAATATAAAGCAAAAACAAAAACAAACAAACAAAAAACTCTGTTTCATCATGCTTTCTTTGGGGCAATGATTCAGGTGCTGGTGTTGGTGGATGTAGCAGTTTTGACAAACATTCTTTGATAATCAGTTAGGGGGGTTAGAGAGGGACAGAGACCTCGAACAGTGCTCAGCCAGTTGAAATCATTACAAAAAGGCAGAGGAAGAAAGAAAGGAAACATCAACTACTACACCTGAAGTGTGAGGTTGTGATTCTGAACACAACGGAGACACTCTTGAAGTTCAAAGAGAGTTTTACAAGACAATATCCCCAACATTGGTGTTAGACCAGAGAAAACAAGTGGTGACTGTTTTTCATACCCACATTTTTCTCCAAAAGCTGATATGGGTCTAAGAAGCAAAGATATCTGATGTATAGAGCTTGATAATCAGATGGGGATGTTTTTAAAGATTTTATTTATTTATTTTGAGAGAGAGAGCAGGAAAGCACGTGTGCGCATGCGTGTGCAGGAGCAGGGGGAGGGGCAGAGAGAAAGGGAAAAGCAAACTCCCCATTGAGCAGGGAGCCTGATAAGGGGCTCAATGCCAGGGCCCTGAGATTTTGACTGGAGCCCAAGGCTCAACTGACTGAGCCACCCAGGCGCCCCAGGTGGGAAATTTTTTAAAAAAATTATTTATTTATTTGAGATATATATAGAGAGAGAGCAGGAGCAGGGGGGTAGTATCAGAGGAAGAGGGACAAACAGATACTCTGCTGAGCAGGGAGCTGACATGGGGCTCTGGGAGCTGCATTCCAGGACCCTGAGGTCATGACCTGAGCCAAAGTCAGACGCTTAACTGACTGAGCCACCCAGGCACTGCATCAGATGGGAATTTAGAGACCTTATGTTTCAACTTTCTAATCATATAGAGAAAAGAACTGAAGTTTTGAGTGGTTATTAGCAGAGACTGAGGAAGAAGCAAGACCTTATACTCCAGTCCCTTTACACTAAGCTGCGTCTTATCTTTAGACCTCAACAATGTATTTTGGAGTGATTAGAGTTTATGTCTCAGAGCACAGAGTTTTGAGTCGGATAGATTTGGGTTCCATCCAAGTCCTTTTTCTGCAAGGTGTATGGCTCTGGGCAAATTACAGATTTCTCTGTGCCTCAGTTTCCTTATTTGAGAATATCCTAATAATGACAGTATCAGCTTCAAATGGTTGTTTTAAGCATTCATTAATGATATAAGGATAGGCTCTTACTTTATAAGTACTCAGAAAGGGTACTTATTTTATTCATTTATACTATATCAGAGGTTAATTCCAAAGTATTTTTCTTCAGATGTCAACATATTCTCATGTAGTTTTAAAGAAATTTTGGAGGGGTGCCTGGGTGGCTCAGTCGGTTAAGTGGCTGCCTTTGGCTCAGGTCATGATCCCAGGGTCCTGGGGTCGAGCCCCATGTTGGGCTTCCTGCTCGGTGGGGAGTTGGCTTCTCCCTTTTCCTCTACCCCTCCTCCCCCTGCTCGTGCTCTCTTTCTTTCTATCGAAGAAGAAATAAAATCTTTAAAAAAAAAAAATGTAATAAATACAAAGAAATTTTGGAAATAAGAGGCATTTTCACTTTCTATGTTAAGAAAAAATTCTGCGGATGTAATACTGATTAATTTTTACTAATTAATTTACTAATACTAATTAATTAATTCACAAGTCACTTGTGTGAGCCTTACATTTCAAAAAAATATCCACTAGGATTAAATCTTCACAATAACGCCCTATTAAATGTCCTGATTTCACATTTAATAGTGACCTGATGGATACATTAGAGAGCCAATCACCTAAAAATGTGGATTGATAAAGTAATAAATTATTCCTTTATCAAAGATCCATGAATATGAATATCTACACTTACCAGAACTCTGTTACAAAAATGAAATTATTTTGCTTTTTGAACAATGAAATGATTTTAAGGAATTTGCATAACTCTAAGAAAAAAGCTTCATTCTCAAATTTTATTTTATTTTATATTTTTAAAGATTTTATTTATTTGAGAGAGAGAGAGAGAGAGCCCAAGCTGGGAGAGTGGCAGAGGGGGGAAAGAAGCAGGCTCCTTGTGGAGCAGGGAGCCTGATGCAGGGCTTGATCCCAGGACCAGAGTTCGTGACCTGAGCCGAAGGCAGACAGAAGCTTAACCGACTGAGCCACCCAGGCGCCCTCAGATTTTATTTTAAATACTTAGAAGAAAGCATGATTTTCACAAAAAATATGGTAGTTACTATTTTTTGTTTTATGGAGCACAGTAGATGGTATTGAAAGGGAAGCTATATATACTGAAATGCCAGTCAATTTGCCTCCTGTATATTGTTTAGAATATCTGGGGCAACTTTTGTTAGATGCTATTACTGATTTGTATTTTACAAATAAAGGAACAAAGGCTTAGACAGGTCTGTTGCTCAAGATGAGAAGGTCAGTTAATCAGTTAACTGGTGGAGAATCCAGAACACAAATTCCTATCTAAAGAATCTAAAACCTTGCTCAATTCATGATGTCCAACTGTGTATTCATAGTGATAATCTTACTATGGATACAGTATGGATAAAGGATGATTTTTTTTATGATGCGTAGATGGTTATTTATACTGACTAAATTTTAGCAAAGCCAAATAAATACTGATTTATATATGGTTGAGCACTATATTAAAAACATAAATTTCAAAATCTGAGTAAACAAGTATCAATTGAGATTGTGTCTATTTTGAGAATAATTTAAATCTTGTCTAATTTTTAAAAGATTCAGAAGTATCTTAAGCATGGAAAAATAAAGTAAGGGAACATAAAACTCAATAATATGCTTCCTAGCATCTAAGGTAGAAGAGAAAATGGCTAATTTTGCTCACACTACTTGTTCTGAGGACGCACAGCTCATCAGAAAAGAAAAATAAAAGGATTAGTAAAGAAAACAAAATCATCGACCTTAAGGGAACTTTACTTGCAGGCTGTATGTATAAGACATGCTGAACACTGTAATAGATGATACCTGTAACATTATATCACCTTTTCTTAGGTCAACCAATTATAAGCCTTAAGACAAAATGTTAAATCTTAGTTCAGTGGAAGTGTTTCTATGAACTGAATAATAGAGTCCAGTTACCTGGCTTGCTGTCTGTCTGCCCTCTTAGAAAGGGAGAATTTTAGAGAACCTATAGAAATAAATGGTTGTAATGTCCCTTAGGTCAACCCTTTCAAATATCAGTTGTCAAGCTTTGACAGCTGCCCTATGAGACCAAATTTCAAGTTGAGAACTCTGACAAGTAAGTGAAAGGTGTTCTGAGTTTCGATTGAAAGGAATCCTCATGCTCTAGAGAGCTGGGATATAGGTTGCAAAGTTCATATTTTGAAGTGAAAATCAAGCACTATGACTAAACCCGATCACCGTGTGTTACTTCATGCAATAATTCCTATTTATAGTTAAATGAGAGCCACAAAAATGATACCATTTTTATCAAGTCAGATCATTCGTTTTAAGGATTTGAAATTTAGGACTGCTGGTAAGAAACCTGTTTTTAAAATTTCTCTCCACTTTCTCCAGTTTGAAAAAAAAGTCTTTATGTGTTAGTATGTACTTACTTTTTTAATGTTTATATGACACTAAGATTTTCATATCTAATTCATAATGTAATTTTATTATATAAATACACTTTAGGAATCAAGTACTTATTTAAAAAAATGTCATTTGACTTTCCTAGAGCCGGAATCTTCATGTTACACAAAATAAATACTTTGGCGATATCAGGACATTAATCATTCTATCTTCGGTGTTCAATGTCTATCCTTTGTTCAATTATTTTTGATAACACTTTCTTCTAAGGTTTTATATTGTGCCTGATAGAGTTTAAGCACAGTTATAAACTATGATAGGTTGTTTTCAGGACTCTACCTAATTATGATCTCCCTTCAACTCTCCCTTATTTTGGAAATGCATATAGTGATCGATTCAACTGAAGTTCTCTAGCTAATGAGGTGAGAAGCTCATACTCAATGATGAAATGACAATCTGAGATGCAGTGACACTATTTTGCTGCAACATCAGAGCTTAGGAACACTACCAGTTATAGCTAGAGAGTCATTGGCTGTATAAAGAGAGATGGTTCCAGACTTTAGTTTTGACATGCATCTCTATTCATGTGACTGGTTAGAACTGATGGTAATCCATTCAAATCACTTAATATTTGAGGGTCTGCTACTAGGCAGTGTGAGGGATGGAGAGATTCACTTTATTTGTTCATTCAACAAATATTTATTAAGTCACCCCTTTATGCCAACTACTACTCTTCTAAGTAGAAGATATTCAGCAGTGAAACAAAGTGACAAAGAGAAAGCAGTGAACAAAATATGTAAAGATGCATTAGTTACAACATTCTTTTAAGGAGAGAAAAAGAGAAAAAATATGTACATATTAGACAGTAGGGACAAGAGAAATTTCTAAAAGCAAGGTCAAGAACTCAAGAGTCAACATTCATTGAAAGTTAAAAGCAAAATTGGAATTGATCTTTTGAGTCTTGTTCTAGTCTTTAAAATACTGAAAACATCTTTTTTAACCTAATAATCAGAAATATCCTCTGGACAGAATGAAGAGAAAACATCGTCAGGCCCAAAATGATCATTTTCATTCCCTGATTCCGTAGTCCACAGTGCTTAGGGTTGTTACAAACCGTTTTAAACAGAGCCTTCAAATGATGCCTTTAGGCAAGAATTAATTTACCAATAACCATTTGGAACATTGCCATCTTCTGGAGAAATATTTCACAATGAATACTGCTTTAAATAGAAGCTGTTAGAATAAAGAAGTTTTATCCCCCCCCTAAAATGGTACCTCTGAAAATTCTCCAGTACCTTAAAAGGATATTCTGATTCCTGTTATCACTTGGCAGTGTATGCACATGTCTGTTTCTACCACTTGAGGGCGCTGCTGGAGGATGAGGGTGGGACTGTTCACCCTTTTTCTCCCAGAGCACTTAGCCTGACGTTGCGCAAATGCGCGTTAAAAGAAATGCTGACACGGTTGAATTTTTTATCCTAATAAAACCTCTCGTTCTTGAGACCTGCACAATGTCACATTCAGAAGAAACAAAAAGGTGACTCCGAACATTCAAAGTAACAAAAGTTTCTTTACCCAAATTTATCTTAAGAAGGGAGGTGGTGAAAAGCTGCTTCGGGCACTCTCCGCAGGCTCTCCCTTCTTTACCTACGGAAGTTCCTCCCCCTGCAAGCAGCTGCGTGTTCTGTGCCTCTCTCCCTTCCTTTTTTCCCACTTTGCGAATTCCCAAAAGGATCCACAGGATTTAGGCTCTTGCTATTTCTTCCCCTTTCACCTTTATAGATTTCTCTCCCTCAGTTTCCTTTCATAGCCTCTCTGCACCCTTCGGACACCTTTTACATTGCCCCTGTTCTCACCACCTCCAGTCCCGCAAAGCCAGGTTCCCTCCGGTAAGGCCATCCCAGCAACACAAACACTTAGGCAGCTGGAGAGCAAAAGATTGGAAATGCTCAAAGTAGTTCTGTGTTTCTTTGACTGTTTCTTGTTTTTATTCATCTCTGTCACAAGCAAAAGACCTGTGAGTTGAACATGTCTGCCTGTTCAAGTCTTTGAGAATTAGGAAGCCAAGGCATTTAGTAAACACAGTGGTGTTTGGCAACCGCGGACTTCTGTGCAGGGCTGAGCAGAGCCAGGTATCCCTTACACGGCACTGCTGTAAGCAAAAGGTGCAGGAGTGAGCCTGTTACACAAGAAAATGACAAGTCACAAACACATACACTCTAGCCAGTGTTTAGGTGGGTTCCTGCTACTCTGTCTAGTACTTAGAAAAGACTAAAACCAACACAGAACTAGCAGGATGCTACAAACTTAATGATTAAGAATGTCTCTCAAGGGCTGACAGAACTGCTCCCTAAATTTTCAGCCGCCCCTCTTGAGCCAAGCAGGAGCTATCCTACTTCCCTCGCTGGCCAACACCTCCGATGGCATTGACGCTCCTACCAACCTCTCACCTTTTCAGTTTTTGATTTGCCCCTGACCCTCTCATACACTGCCTGTGCCCTGCTCTCCACTGAATTCTCCCCACCAATACATGTTTTAATATTTGCTATCTTATAAAGAAACTGCTTCATCCCATGTTTACTCAAAACTACTGCCCCACTTCTGTTTCCTTCACCTAGAAAAAGGACTGAAAAATGTGACATCCTCAGTCACTATTAGTTCTTGGAACCACCCATCCCTTGGCTTCCGTGACAATGCACACTAGGTGGTCGTCTTCTTCTTCTTTTAAAGATTTTATTTATTTTTTTTTTTTGACAGAGAGAGACAAAGAGCACAGGCAGGGGGGGAGTGGCAGAGGGAGAGGGAGAGGGAGAAGCAGGCTCCCCATTGAGCAGGGAGCCCGATGCAGATGTGGGGCTCGATCCCAGGACCCCGGGATCATGACCTGAGCCAAAGGCAGACGCTTAATGACTGAGCCACCCAGGCGCCCCTAGGTGGTTTTCTTCTTATCTCACTAGAACTGGCTTCTAATTCTTTTTGGTTGGTGCCTCCTCCTTGATTCTAAGGGTTGTAATAAATCAGAGCTTTATCTTCGGCCCACTTCTCTGTTCTATCTACACAATGTACATAGGTTTTATCATCTATCTAGTCCTGTGACTTTAAACACTGTCATTGTCCAAAATGCTCTCAGAAATCCCACACTCATACACCAGACTGCTTCCTTCCCGTCATCATGTGGTCGGATAATGTGGTTGTCTAAATAGCTTCTTAAACGTGTGTTGGACAATAGGGAACTCTGGATTTCCCTCCCTCCCCTCAGTTTGTTCCATTCCTGTCTATCCTGTTCTAATAAAGGGTCCAGCTATCCTCTCAAATAGCCTCCTAACTCATCTCCCTTCTCCAGCCTTTCATCTCGGCAACACAATTTCCATAAAGCGGACAAGGCAATATTTTAAAATGTAAATCAGATCATGTCACTTCTCTGCTCTGAAAACTCAAAGGTTTTCTTTTCAAAGTTAGAACAAAATCAAAGCTCAATTATCCTGGCTTATAAGCTCTAAATGATCTACCCCCTTTCCTCTGAAACTCAAGCCTCTCCCCACCCTTGCCCAGCATACTTTGGTGACTGGGGCTTTCTTTAGATATTGTCAAAGTTGTTGAGCTGAGGTCTGTTTAGGGATTTTGCACAAACTATTTCATCCAAAGTTGGTCACATGAGCATTTTCTCAAATAAAAATATCAGTAGTAATGTTTAAATTACAAGCATCACCAGAAAGCCTCATGAATTTCAAATTACGAATATGCTTATTTACTAAGCAAGGTTGACTTATATGCACTGATCCTCACTCTGACCTTCACCTGTCCATGGCTCCTTCTTATCATTCACATGCTGACTTAAATGTCACCTCTTCAAGCCACTCAAGTCATTCTCTATTACATCACCTTTTTACATTTTTCCCTGTATCACTCGGCACTAGGCTAAGGTTGTATATTTGTTTATCCTCTGTCTCCTCCAAGTAGATTAAAGTCTCTGTGAGAACAGAGACCCTGACCGGGTTCTTCTTCATTGTCCCCAGGACCTCTGCCTGGCCTAGAGTGGGCACTCAGGAAATACCGTTCACTGCATTGTGTTGTATTCCTTATGACACTTAGCCTAGTGCTTGGCTCATATTTTAAATTTAATGATAGCTTTCAAATGTTCATATTTCCCTGAGTCAAATTTTATACCCTTTATAATTCCACTGTCCCTCAAATATTTATACTGTGTTTCCTCCCATTATTTTTTATAAAAAAATAAAGCTTTAGGGATGGAACACATGAGAATTCTTTTAATAGAAACTGACAGAAATCTATAGCATCTCTAGGTAAAGGAGAAAAAAAAAGAAAAAAACACCTTCAGACAATTTGTATTTTAGAAGAAAATATGGTCAATGCCTCTATTTGGACAGGTATAATATATACAGTAAAGATTTTTCTCCAATTGTATATGACCATAAAGTAATAGTAAACAAAATTAAAAAGAATGTAAGTAGTGATTCTGTGTTCCTATGTGTAGAATGCCAGGTTCAGCTTTCTCCAAAGGTATTCCCCTTTTCACCACTACACTGCTCACTTCTTTCTATTTTCTACTGGTAATTTTCCACTACTTTCAAGAACCACTATCTACTGGTGAAAAATGAGAAGAGATGTTGAACATAGGTTTTGGTGCTTACTGTTTTAGATATTATTTTTAACTGGATTCATTCTCTCTACTGTTACACCTTGGTTTTTTGTTGTTGTTGTTGTTGTTAACTTAAAATGTTATCAGAAATGAAGCTCATTGCATCCTAAACATGTTAACAAATACGAACATTTCAAAGGAAATTCATGTTCTATGCTCTATGATTGCTGCATCACTTATTTCTATTGAGAAGAGGGTGGAAGGAGCAAACTACAAAGAATGGCTTAAGTTAATTGTCTTGAAATTATATTTTCTTAACAAACGCAGTGCTCTTCTTTGGTTTTATTTTTAGTTGGGGGTGTTTTCAGTGAAGTAAGGAGTATATTGAAGAGGGGCCCTAGAACCTCTTTTTCTTTCCCCACTTCCATCCCAATACTCTGTTCTGGTCTTTTTAAGAGAGGGCTTTGTTTCTATGTTGTTTCTTTATCTCTTTTTTAAATTTAAAAATCAAGGTCAAAATATCAACTTGCTTAGAAAACCTGAGCCAAATGTATGATAAATAATATTTTCATTTCTCCCAAATAACTGGGAATAACTTCTTTCTTTGCTCAGGTAAGCTTTTTCCTATAAAATATCAGTGATTAATGTTTCATTTACTATAATCACATGGAAGCCCAACACATTTACAATTCAGAATAAGCTCATTTACTAAGCAAAATTGACTTACAAATTTGTTCCCCTTTTAATACTATTGTATATTAAGTGTCAGGCAACATTCAGTGAAATCAAAATGTCAAGTGTCAAGTGTCTGCAAAACAACTTACTAAGTAGTCAGTGGACCAGGTCAGTTTTCCTCAAAAGGAAATTCATTCGACAGTCCTTGTTAAAAGGTGACATTATAGCATGAAAGGAGAGAAAGGACAAATGCTGATGAATATGCACAGAATAGAGATAACAAACAATTCAATGATACAGCCCATATATGCAGTAGTTTGCTGAGTTTTACATTGTTACATTTTTACTGAGGATGATTTTCTTAAAATATCACCTTAAGGGAAAATATGTTGCCCCAAAATAATGATTAAGGTTGCATTTTTTTTTTCTCAAGTTATCTTTTCTGAGACCAGGAAGCAGTTTTGCTAAAAGATTAAACAAACAAACAAACAAACAAAAACAGGAAAAATTACGCCAATGAAGAGTTTAGCCTGAGACAGCTCTTTGGCATGAAGACAAGGGAAACATTGTTAGTTGGTCATACTCTTTTTATATATGCTAAAATAGTAACATTATAACAAAATCTTTTATTTTAATTATGTACAGTTGATCCTTGGACAACATGGGTTTGAACTTGCGGGGTCCACTTATATGTAGTTTTTGTGTTGTTTTATAAACATAGTACAGTACTATAAATGTACTTTCTCTTCTTTATGATTTTCTTAATAACATTTTTTTCCTTTAGCTTACTTTATTGTGAGAGTGCAGCATATAATAGATACAACATACAAAATATGTGTTAACTGACTCTATGTTATGGGTAAGGCTTTTGGTCAACAGTAGGTTATTCGTAGTTAAGTTTTGGGGAGTCAGAAGTTGCATGTGGATTTTCTACTGTGCGAGGGGGTGGTCCCCCCTAATCCCCATGTTGTTAGGGATCAGCTGTACTTTAAAGGATCCTGTGCTGTTATAAATGCACACAGACACATGAGCAGGGACAGAGCCTTGTGGGAACCAGCAGCTCTGGTTTTAGGAGCACTCAAGTTTTTACTGGCAGGACATGTGGGAAGTGAAAGTGAAATTCACTTTCACTTAGAAGTGAATTTTACTCCCTTACTTGTAGCCCCCATTTTGGGATGCCTTCTCTCACAGCTAAATGGTCTTTCATTAAACTACTATTTGACTTTGAAATGCTGTTTTGTGGTTGCCCAATGACAGGAAAATTGGGACATTGAACAGAATTTCACATTTCTCTTTTATTAATTTTTTTATTTTAATAAGATATTTGAGAATGTTGGATTGAGTACATAAAGTTTATATTTCTGTGATGTATTTGTGACTATTTTAAAGAAGTTGAGAGTGTTTTATTATCTTAGGTAAAATGATCTATTTCAAAACTTACTATTTTGAAGATGCCCATTTCTCATAAAGCAGTAGGGTCCGTGATTACTACCATCAGTCTGGGTTTGAATGAAAAGATCAATGCCTCAGCATGAGTGCCTTTTACACTGAGCACACATGAGAATTGTTCATTGATTTATGAGCCTCGCCTCCGTGCGGGGCCTGTAACTACTGACATCATGACATGTATAGAGCCTCTGACCATGACATGTGTTCGCTGAGCTGCTTGCTCTTAGACCTGTATCACGTTCAGCTGTCTAGGGCTATGCTTTGCCCACAGTTCAGGACTAGGCCTCATGCTTTGTACATAAAGTTGTTCTTCATTACCTGTGGTGTCATCACCTTCTGGGAGTCCCTTATTTACCAAGATCATGGGGATTCTGAGACCAGCTGCTCCAACATGTGGAGTTGAGCCTCGCGGTATTTCTGTGAGCCTCACTGATACTCGGAAACCACGACTCGGCACAGCAACAAGGATTTTAGATTGCTTAGTACTACGCACTGAAAGAGAGCATGATGTCACCTTTGACTCTTTCACACTGAATATAGTAGTTCAATTGTAGGCTAGTATTTAAGACGGCAACCCTGGGGTGCAAAACTCCTTGTGTGAAATTGAACTGAGAATTTCATTGTGTTTATGTTTATCCTTGCTATTTAAAATGAGCAGATGAGTGCTTTGTTAAAAGTGTATTATTTCCCCATCTTTCTTGATTATTAAAAGATCATAAATATCTTGACAGTGTTCTCTACCAGGCTTGTCAACTGTTGAGAAGCCTCATGCCATCTAAATGTGGTTTCAATTTAATCAGTGATTTGATTTTCCTGCTTACGTTCTCATTTCTTTGATCAGGATTCTTTGATATGCATGCCCCCCTTTCTTTAAGTCATCATTTCATGTACATAAAGGAGAATCGACTTTGTAGGACACTTAATCTCTAGTTGTTTTCAATTGTAAAGCTTTAACTAACGTTCTGAGAGGCTGGTTGAGTTATGTTGCATTTTGAGTTCTCTAATGGAATTCTTTAAACTTGTCATTTTCAGATGATTTTTTTTTAACATTTCCAGCTGAGCAATAAAATATTTGCACCATATTGACTGCTCTGAATGTATCCTCTGACATATGTAAAAATAAAAGTCTGAATTTCAATGAGCTCAGAAATAGATTTTCATTTTCCCTCCTGTGAAAATAACAAACTCATACTCAATGCATCTGCACTGTATTATTTTGTTTTTTTCTACCTTCTCCTTTGGATTCATGAGAGGAAATAAGAAAAATTCTCAACCCAATTTAGGAAAAAAAAATAGTGAGGCTTATAAATTGTAGAAAAGAAGTCCTCAAATTAATGAAAAGACAGGAGGAAATTCCTTGGTTAATTAATTTTCGGTTGACCCCTGAACAATGTGGAGGTTAGGGGTGCTGATCCCCTATGCGGTCAAAATTCATGTATAACTTTCAACTCCTCAAAAACTTCACTAATAGCCTACTGCTGACTGGAGGCCCTACCCATAAAATAGTCAATTAATACATATTTTGTACATTAAGTGTATTATATACTGTAGTCTTACTGTAAAGTAAGCTAGAGAAAAGAAAATCTTAACATCATAAGAAAAATATGAGAAAATATATTTACAGTACTGTACTGTGTTTAATTGAAAAAAATCTGTCCATAAAGGCACCTGAGTAGTTCCAACCTTTGTTGTTCAAGGATCAAGTATATTTTTTGAAGTTAATGACCATTGGCCCATATTTTCTTTTCTAAAAGCATGGCATATTTGAATTTTAAAAATTCATTTAAGGAAAAATTGACTCAAAAGTAAGGAGAACAATGAAGAAGATCTTATTAAGTATGAAAACTGGGAATTAACCCCATGGATGGCATAGCTATGGTACAATTAAAGCATTGACTCCAAAAAGTGTGTGTGTGTGTGTGTGTGTGTGTGTGTGTAGTTCTTTGCTTTCTTTTCCTTGAGTCATTTACTTAAATAAGAATGATGTGTTTTTCTGTAAGATTTTTTTTTTCCTATTTTTTACATGCACTTAAAAAAAATTAAATCCTGCCAAGGCAGACCTGCTCCTGGGCAGCAAGGCAGACTAGTTCTCCTGCTATCAAACACCTAGAGCTTGGATAAATAAGAAACATATTTCTAAATGATTTGGGAAACAGCCAAAATCAGAAGGGAGTACTGGAAATTCCCAAGAGGTTCCTTCTACCTGTACCCTTTCTCCTTCCATAAAATATACATGCATACATGTGTGCACACTTTTAAACACACACACACACACACACACACACACAGGAATCTGAAAGAAGCAAATTGATAAGCAAACCTGGGGACTGAAATTGCCCTGTGGGCAGCTTCCGATATAGGAAACTGAATTTTGGGGGTTAACAGCACGTGGAGGATATGAGAGTGGGTCTTGGCCTCATAAAATGAGAAAGATAACCTGAAATTCCCCCCATAAAACTGGGAATCTGAAAAGATAGACCTTAAATAAAAGTGTGAACTTAAAAACACATACACACACACATATATGTAGAAAATATATATAAAATATATGTAAATATAATATATAATTATACTTAAAAATCATATGTAATTATAAAATATATATTACAATATATTTTTAAAACAAAATGAGAGCCTATTGGCAAAGCAAGTCAATCAGGAAACCTTTCTATCCTCACTGAGACTCTGTGAGAGATAAAGATAAATGACCAGAACCACAACAATAATAATTTCCTCTGAGAATTTGTTACAGATTCCTGGTGTCACAGTATTTTTTGATTTGTTTTAATATTACCATCATGATTTTGGAAATTCCAAGTTGAAAAATTAAATGAGAATGTACCCAGGGTTAGTAGCACCACCCAACCCTGTCTCATTTCTACCAGATAGATTAGCAAAACATGAGCCCAAGGAGAAAAAAAAAAGCACAAGAAGTTTTAAAAAAAGAGAAAGAGTCAAAATCATCATCATCATAATGATAATAGCAGTCAGCCTAGAGTCCCAGGGAGCTTTAGGTGCTGGAATATTATTAAAACAGAATTTAGCATTTAAACATATAAAATTGCTTTAAAAGTATATGATCAAATTTAAAAAAATGAGAGAAACAAGAGACTATTTTAAAATGAGCAGATTTGGAAAATAACCAAATAGAAGTGAACAACATAACTGTTATAATTAACCACTCAGCTGAGATATCAAAAGCTCACAGAAGAGAGAATCTTTGACCAACAATATAAACCTTTAGAAAATGTGGTATGGGATAAAAGTAGATTAAAGAAATCAAAGGTTTTGAGACATAGAGAGCATATAAGAAAATCTAACAAAGCTTTAAGCAGAAATCTAAATGAAGAGCATAGAAAGAATGGAAGTGAAAAAACATTAAAGAGATAATTGCTGAGTATTTTCAGAAGTGTTGAAAATTATGACTGTCCATTTGCCAATGTGGTTACCATTTCCAGTATTTTTTTCTCATGTAGATCCAGATTTCCATTTGGAATCATTTTCTTCTGCTGAAGGCCTTCCTTTAACATTTTTCTTTCTTTTTTTTTTTTTTTTTGGTGACTTACATCTGTTGGCCATGAATTCTTCATCTTTTTTGTCTGAAGAGTCTTTATTTTGACTTGATTTTAATTATGTTTCCACTACTTACTAGCTGTGGGACTGTGGGCAATTTCTCTAGGATTCATTTTCTTAATGTATAACACGGAGGTATTAAGAGTACATAGTTCAAAGGATCGTCTTGAAGATTAAGTTAATTAGAACATGTCATTCACTTATAATAGTGTTTGACATGTAGTAAGCTCTCAGTACATGTTGTAAATTATGGGAATTTCTGGGGGCAAGCAACAACAATCTGAGTCATTAGAATGTTACTTAATGGGAAATCCAAGATGTAGTTTCAGGGTTTATGTTGCAATTCAGTGGTATCAGAACAAAAGTCTGACATCTCAGTGATTTTTCTCTCTCATGGGACACAAAATGATTCTTTTACCTCCAAATATTACATATTCATACCTATTATCAAATGCATGAAGGAAGAAGGAAAGGAATGGCACAAGTAAGCCACCTTTATACTCTTGTCCCTTTGGCCAGAAAGCAAAATTTTTTCCCAGAACCCTCCTTGTAGACCTCCCCCCACGTGATCACTGGCCAGAGTCCTCTCATATGGCCACCGTTAACTCCAAGTGAGCATATTCTTCAGGGAAGCGGACGATGCTGCACCAATTATGTATGATTCATCTCCTTAGGCTGGCCATAATGCTGCCTGTATAAAAGTGGAAATATCTTCATAAGGCAGAAAGGAAAGTAGCTAATAAGTAACTTGAGAAAACATCTAGCTTTGGAAATTTCATATTAATTTTGCTTTTTTTTTTAATTTTATACTTCAGGCTTACAGAGTCTCTTAGAATAATGCAATGCAACATTTTAATCAATTCTAGTCACACATACAAAAAAAAATATATTGCTGGCTAGTGTTGATGAAAACTGGTCTCCCCACCAAAAAAAATGGAGATTGGCTTAGGGTGTGACTGAAAACCTGATTGTTTTTCTTTTTTATGCAATTACTGCTTTCTTTGCTGCAAACTGTATTTGAAAAGAATCACCTTTGGCAAGAGAAATCTTTGAATCACAGGCAGCTACAAACCTGACGCTTAACTGATGTTTCTCTGAATGCTTGGAACCTTGTCACATATCCTATCGTGAATAACTTCAGGTGAAAAATGTACATGAATTACCATGTTTTGCTTTAAAAAGATGGTTCTTTTTATAGCATCAAGTGTAACTATTATCCTGTTCTTCCTTAGTTAAAACACTGATTTTTAGCGAGACACATTTCCACTAACCTTAAAGGCTACATTTTTCGTCCTCCATTGTAGGAGAGTAACAAAGGTCAGACTCCAAGGGAAGCACACTGTGGGATGAAGATATGCATGTAGGAAGTTTATCGGGGAAAGCTTTGAATATCAGCACCAGTGCAAGAATGAAAAGAGCAGGATTGGTAGGAGTTGGAAGGCAGTCACAACCAAGGCCTTAGCCAATCTCAAGGGGAGCCTTGGAGGTGGAATGGCCAATGGTCCTCATTTTGAGGACAATGTACTAGGCATTAGTTCCGTATATCAACAGGTTTTGGAAGGGAAGTGGATATGGTCTTCAGGCAGCTCTCTTTACCCACTGACCATCATGGTAGTCATGGGAGGAGAAGGCAGATGTGGGTAAGAGCAAACTCAGCTGAAAGCTTGTGGCCATTAACACTCCCACAACTGCTAGGGAGTGAGTGCTTCAGTTCTGGAAGGGTACCATACCACTTAGGATCATCTCCAAGTTGGCACCCTATCTGTGCCCTCAATTGCTGCTCAATCACTCTTTCAGGCTGACAATTTCTAGGAGGTATGGCATAGGATAATTAATAGGACCGCTGCTGTGCTTTTTTGGCTATAAAGTAGGCCTCTGGTTCACTGAGAAGTTACAGAGAATCCAGGCTGGTGGGTCAAACACACTCTTTAGGTTCTTAGACATTGGTGCTAGCTGAAGCATGGGAGACAAGAAAAGCAAAATGACATTTGGAATATGAGTTGAATCTGGGCAAGATGTATCAACCCTCTTCAGGGTTGGAAGGAATCTAATATAGGGAACTTAACACCAACTTAAACTTTTTCTCCTAAGAAAAATAAAATATTTTGACCAATAGTAATTTGATGCCCACTATCTCTCATTGAGTATTACAAAATAATAATGATAGCATAATAATAATAATAATATGAGTAATCAGTGAGAGCCTGATTCCTTTGGGGGAATGGGCCCCTTGAAACGCTGGCTTTCTAATAGGGAGTGAATAGAGCTGAGCACTTTAGTTAAATTTGGGGATCAAGTAATAGCCCAAGTAAAGCGGCTATTATGGAAATTTTGTCAGATAATTCTTTGAAACTCAGTATGACCCCTCTTAACTTGAGCTTTAAGAATATGCTGGTCACAATGAGGTTCCAAGGTAGCCCAGCTTTGTAAAAGGGGCATGACCATTAAGTCCCATGTCATATATATCCATCCTGAAGAATGTCCAGTCTTGAGATTACTCTACATTGAGACCAGATGTAGGATATTGTAGCAAGGAGGTTTTGCTTTTGGTCTAGAGCTAAATTTAACAACAAAAAAATATTTTCTCCTTTTCTCAAACAGGATATTGGTGTCTTAATTCAGGAAAAACAAAAACAAACATGAAGATGTGCTAAAAGAGAAATAAAGAGTTTTTTGTTGTTGTTATTTTTTTCCTTTTTAAATTTGTTTATGCTGGCTTAAAAGTCATCTTCAGTGGTGAGTCAGAGTTGAAAAGAAACATTTGAACCTGCTGGGTTAGGTAGGAGGAGAAAGAGATCACTAATAAGCTGGAAACATGGCTGTAGGATGGCAAATTTCCAAATTGCAAATATTTATTTCCAAATTTGCACCTGCCATTAGCTATCTTTTATGTAATCAGGCATTGAAGAAATTTGCAAAAATGTAAAATAAGTCCACTCTTATCACTGTTTTTTTTTGTTTGTTTTGTTTTGTTTTGGATAATGTAGTTAATTTTACATTAAAATATGTTTTTGTTAATAGGTAACAGGTTTATTTATTATTTTAAGTGTATAAAGACATAGTTTCTCAGTTTTAATTTCTAAAAAGGTAAAATATATATATATACATATGTATGTATATATGTAATATCTAGTTGTCCTTAATAATGTTTAAGTTTAAAAACATCCTGAGACTTGGGGCGCCTGGGTGGCTCAGTCGGTTGAGCGACTGCCTTCGGCTCAGGTCATGATCCTGGAGTCCCGGGATCGAGTCCCGCATCGGGCTTCCTGCTCAGCAGGGAGTCTGCTTCTCCCTCTGACCCTCTTCCCTCTCATGCTTTCTATCTCTCATTCTCTCTCTCTCTCTCAAATAAATAAATAAAATCTTTAAAAAAAATAAAAATAAAAATAAAAACATCCTGAGACCTATAAGTTTGAGAATCATGGGGCTAGAAGAAGGCAAACATGCCCAGAAGGAAAAAAAAAAAAAAAACATTTAGATGTTGCTGCTTTAACATTTTTACAGAAGGACAAAGGAGTATAGAAATTTAAAAGTTGCCAAGAAAATGGCTCAAGTGATGGACAAAGGGATCTATCCAAAAAACTAAAAAAGAAGAGAAAATAGAATAAGCTTAATAGAGATCATGGAGTGTATAAGGAATAGAGGTCCCAATAAAGTTGAAGAACAGATATAGTGGGGGGGAGTGTTAAGAGAAACCGAATGTCTGAAGTTTGAACTCAGAGGATAATGATAATATGAAATATGATAATGAGTTTAGCTCTCCTATATTGGGGTTCCCTTGTTTCCTGGGAAGGGTGACACATAGGGAGAAGGCTGAGAGTGACTGAGATGCAGTTGGAATGCAGACCACTAGAAATGGACTTGAGGAATGAGGGTATTGGTGGTTGTTCACTGAGATGTTGAAGATCCTAAACTGTGCCAGAGCTTGGGTGATGGTTAAGGAGTAAAAGAAGGCAAGGGAATCTTCAATACGTGAGGAAAACAACAAGGAGATAACAGATGGACTGAACGTAGGGAGGCAGAGAGCAGGACAAAATGAGGGGAGCCTTAAATACATCTGCTTTTTGGAGGAGAAGGGGTAATTTATTGCATGATTCTTATCTACATGGGGCTGAAAATAATGAGCAGCATCCACTTAAAAGTGCTGAAGGAGATATGATGCCCTCAGGGAAGATCAGTGTCTTTAGGCGAGAACCTGTAGTGCTTTGAGGAAATATGGGAGTTTACAAAATTGATGATAAAGAAGCAAGTGGGATCTTGACATGGAATGGGGTCTCACAGGACACCAAAGACAAATGTGGGTGGGGAGGAATCAATGGGAGTATGAGTCAGAAGAAAAAGAAACATAGACTCATATGTATAAGATTCAATAAGAAGGGATAGATGGGGGCGCCTGGGTGGCTCAGTTGGTTAAGCGACTGCCTTCGGCTCAGGTCATGATCCTGGAGTCCCGGGATCGAGTCCCACATCGGGCTCCCTGCTTGGCGGGGAGTCTGCTTCTCCCTCTGACCCTCTTCCCTCTCGTGCTCTCTATCTCTCATTCTCTCTCTCTCAAATAAATAAATAAAATCTTTAAAAAAAAAAAAAGAAGGGATAGATGGCTGAAGATATTTACATTTTGGTTGTTGACAGAGCATGACATGAATGTGAATTGAGTGGGCTGTAGCAAGCAGCAAGTCTATATACATATATATATGTAGGGCCTTACATCACTTTTTACAACATTTTTCCTTTTTTACCTTTTAATGTTCAACTTGATCCTATTTCCCTTAGTGTTTTAGGGGTGTTCCAAAATGCAATATGTGTGTTTCTGTCAAACATGATAACTGTCATAGAAGTAATCTACTTTTTGTGGCCCATAGCATCTAGAAGCTTAGGATTAATGTCAGTCAAAGGAATTGTTGATGCCATTTATGAAGATAAGCTGGGGCAGCGTCATTAAACATAAACCATAATCCTAGAAGAATTAGAAATTGCAGAAATCTTTTGTTTAGATCACCTACAACATCAAAGCACTGTGTCAAATTTGATTTCTTCCAGACAGAAGGCTGAGTTATCCTTGGTCAGTAACTCAGAGAGAGAGATTTACTGCAGATACCCTTATTCCATAAGATTCAATACTATTTCAGGAAAACACTACAAACACTACTAGGAATCATTTAAAATGTGGCAGGTAATTAAAATATATTTTTTCAGCCAAATAAACTTTTCATCTGCATGTATTCAACATTTAAAAAATATAATTTTAAAGTGAAATGTTTCCCAATTTTGATTAATCAGCTAATTCATTTTAATAGGCTTTTAAATGAAATCTGTACTGTCAACAAGAGGTTAACTTCTTAGCTGTTCACTTCTATATGACAAACAAAAAATTACCCCAAATATCTTCTGTTTGTTTTGGGTTTGGTAAGGAAACATCTTTTCCATTGAGGAAGTAAATTGCCTCTTCTGTCTGTAATTTATTTTTCATATGTGGCTCTTAACTTTATGGAATTAGCACTTTTTTTTTATGGAGAAGCTCACCTGCTTGATTCATTAAGTTACAATTCGCTGAAATACTGTGACAATTTGGGAAAGAGGTCTTTGGCTGAGGCAAACCCTGGGGTTAGTCACAGTTGGTATCTAGAGTGAGAGAGGCAAAGTGTCTTGAGGGCCTGGAAGCTAAATTTGAAAGCCAGCTAGAGGCCACACCAGGGGAACACACAAAAGAGCACTTCAAAAGAAAAAAAAATGCCCTGAACAATTTGGGTTGAGGACACTGTAACTAAAGCCAGTGTTGAGAGCCAAGCAAGAGTTTTCTAAGACATACAGAAAATTCTCCTTTATCCACTTCCCTGGAAGAAATGGTTTCATAAAATAGAATAAAAAGTCCATCAATCTTCTCTAGCCTTTTCAAATTAAATAAAAAGCTTAGAAATGTGGATTTTTAGAATGGCACTAATTATAGTAAACTTTAATTTGAGGGTTGTTTCAGAATTGCCAGTTAAGTGATTTTCTTACATAGTATGTAAAATCTGAAGGTGAGGTAGGTCATATTTGAGCCTTAATGTGCATCGTGCTGATTTAATGATGCCTTGAAAGCACTGCAAAATTGTATGTAAGTGAAGGTTACTTTTCTTTAAATTCTTTGTTATCAAACATATTATTTTTCCATCTGGAGTATTACGGATAATATAACATATAGAAATTCCAAGGAGCATTTAATTGAATCTAAATTGCCAATTAATATATAAAGTTGATTTAAAACATTCCACCAAACAAAACTCACTATCCCAGCTTTTATAAGCAGTTCTATTTCCGAGCAAAGTCGGCTTCTTCCCTTTAGAAAAGATTTGTAACTCACCTACAAGATCGAATTGGTGTGAAATTTTAATGAAAATTTGCAAGAGAAAGTGAGGGATGTTAAATGAACAAAAAGAGGTCTTTAATTATGTCATTTTCTTATACTTTCTTTACACTTCACCATATACAGTACAACAAACAATTTAGCAGTTCTTAAAAGCCTTTGATGACCAGTGGACAGGAAAATGAGAACCATACAACTGAAGACACATTCAGCTATACAGATAAGGCTATAGAGAAATTCATTTTTTTTCTGACTGTTCATTTTTTACTTGAGTTGGCTTTACGAGCATTAGTTAACTGTGCCTTAATGTTTAACCACCATGCTATATGTATCCAGCACCTCTTCTTAAAGACTTTGCTTGGTAACTATATAAAGAGTCAAGAGTACTAATCTAAATTTCTAGGCAATTTCAGGGTTTTATTTAGCTTCTTGGTAATACAAGTTAATAGTAAGTCAAGCTAGTTTGTGTATTGAATTGCCACATGAGGCCTGAGATTTAGAAATATGAAACATTAAAGATACTAATGGGATGGAGTTGATAAAGCAATGTTTTCTTCATCTAAATCTTAGCAAGGAATGACAGATAGTAAATTAAATATTAAAGATTAAAAAATATTTTGGTTAGGTCTGATTGCCTTTGTTTTTCAGTTTCATTTAGAAGGACTACCTTACAATCTTGGACTATTACCAAAGACACATAATCCTATTAATTGTACTTCGTGATTTTTTTTTTTGTCTATGTTAATTTTCAACCACTTGGTAATCAGATGTACAATGTTGTGGTCCTTCATGTTTAAGAAACACATTTAACAACAACAACAAAAAATCCCCTTCTTCAAAGATCAGTATGAATTCTAATGAGTCATGCATTCTTACTGATTTCTCTAGTGATGCGTTGTACTAATACATCATTTCTGAAAGCTGTCTCTTTAATGATGTATTAATATAATAAATCATCAGTCTGAGGCAGAAGAAAGATAAATTGCCTAAAATATGGTGTCTTCAATGGAACAAAAGATTTTTGGAATAGATTAATTTTAATTACAAAAGAAAGGGAGTCTACCTCTGAGTAAATTATATCAGCTCTTCCCCGTCAGTATCTGCATCTCTTCAACTAAATTTAAAGATGCTGTTTAATTAGGCTTTCCCCCCACAAGTTTCATTTAGAAATAATGGACATACATTATTGTATAAATTTAAGGCATACAGCATGATGGCTTGATTTGCATATGTTGTGAAATGACTATAATAATAGGTTCAGCTAATAAACATCTTCCCATCTTCTCATATAGATAAAAGGAAAATAAAAGGAAACAAAATCCTTCAGATAAGAACTCATAGGATTTCCTCTTCTAACAAGTTTTCTATAAATATCATACAGCAGTGTCATCTGTACTCATCATGTTATACATTGCATTCCTAGCATTTATTTTATAACTGGACAGTTGTACCACTTGACCATCTTTTAACAGTTTCCCCTCTTCCCGCCCTCTGCCTCTGGTAACATGGCCACAAAGTCTGATCTCTTTTCCTCTGAGTTTTATTGTTGTTGTTGTTGGTTTGTTTTCTTTTTTCTTGTTTAGATTCCACATATAAGCAAGATCACACAATATTTGTCTTTGTTTGTCTGACTTGTTTTACTCAGCATAATGCCTTCAAGGTCAGCCATGTTGTCACAAATGGTAGGATTTCCTTCTTTTTTATAACTGAATAATATTCCATTGTGTGTGTACGTGTGTGTGTGTGTGTGTATGTGTGTGTGTGTGTGTGTACCACAACTTCTTTATCTGTTCATCCATTGAGGGATATTTAAGTTGTTTCCATGTCTTGCCTATTGTCACTAAAGCTACTATCCAAATGAGGGTGCAGATGTCTTTTCAAGTTAGTGTTTTTGGGGTTTCTGGATGTATTCCCAGAAGTGTAATTGCCGTATCATATGGTAGTTTTATTTTTAATTTTTTGAGGATTCTCCTACTATTTTTCACAGTGACTGTATCAGTTTATAATCCCACCAGCAGGGCACAGGGGTTTTCTTTTCTCCATGTCCATACCAGAATTTTTTTCTATTATCTTAAAGATGGTGGCCATTCTAACAGGTATGAGATGATATCTCATGATGGTTTTAATTTGCACTTCCCTAAATGACTATTTAAGCATTTTTTTCATGTATCTGTTGGCTTTTATAGATTTTCTTTGTACGATCCTTTGTCCATTTTTAAATTGTGTTGGTTGGTTTTTGCTATTGAGTTGTATGAGTTATTTATATATTTTGGATACTAACCTCTTTTAGTTTGATGTAGTCTCACTTGTTTATTTTTGATCTGTTGCTTGTGCTTTAGGTGTCATATCAAAAAAAATCCTTACCAAGACCCATGTCAAGGAGCTTTATTCCTATGTTTTCTTCTCAAAGCTTTATGGTTTCAGGACTTATATTTAAGTCTTTAATCTATTTTGAGTTAATTTTTGTGAGTTGTATAAGATATAGGTCTGGTTTCATTCTTTTATATGTGAATATTCAATTATGCCAGCACTATTTATTGAAATAATTGTCTTCACTTAGTATTCTTGGCTTCCTTGTCAAATATTAGTTGACCATATACGCTTGGGTTTATTTCTGGGCTCTCAATTCTGTTCTGTTGATCTATTTTGTTGTCTATGCTAGTACCATACTATGGCTTTATTGTATAGCTTAAAATCAGAAAGTGATATGTCTCCTGCTTTGTTCTTCTTTCTCAGAATTTCTTTCATTATTTAGGTCTTTTGTGGTTCCACATAAATTTTAGCAGTAAAAGTTTTCTATTTCTGTAAAAAAATACCATTGGAATCTTGATAGTGATTGCACTGAATCTATAGATGGCTTTTGGTAGTATTGATATTTTAACACTTTAATAATTCAAACCCATGACCAGGGTACCTTTCCACTTATTTGTGTCTTCTTTGATTTTTTTCATCAATGTCTTATAGTTTTCAGAGTTGAGATCTTTCACCTCCTTAGTTAAGTTTACTTCTAAGTATTTTATTGTTTCCAATGCTACCATAAATGGAATCAGTTTCTTTATTTTCTTTTCAGAAGATCAGTTTCAGGTGTATAGAAATGCCATTTATTTTATTATTTTTTTTAAAGATTTTATTTATTTGAGAGAGAGAATGAAATAGAGAGAGAGCATGAGGGGGGGGGAGGGTCCGAGGGAGAAGCAGACTCACTGCTGAGCAGGGAGCCCGATGCAGGACTCGATCCCGGGACTCTGGGATCATGACCTGAGCTGAAGGCAAGTCGCTTAACCAACTGAGCCATCCAGGCGCCCGAAATGCCATTTATTTTTTATTAATTTTGTATGCTGCTACTTTACTGAATTCATTTATTAGGTCAAATGGTTTTTTTGTTTTTTGTTTTTGGTTAAGTTTTTAGGATTTTCCTTCTGTAAAATCACGTCACCTGCAAATAGAGATATTTTTACTTCTTCCTTTCCAATTCTGACACTTTTTTTATTTCGTTTTCTTACCTGGTTGCTCTGCTAGGACCTCTAGTTCTATATTGGACAAGAATGGTAAGAATGGGCACCCTTGTTTTGTTCCTGATCTTAGAGGAAAAACTTTGAACTTTTACCATTGAATATGATGTTAGCTGTAGGCATGTCATATAGGGCCTTTAGTATGTCAATGTGTGTTCCCTCTATGCCTGATTTGTTCAGTTTTTATTATGAATAAAATGTTGATGTTGAATTTTGTTAAACGCTTTTTCTATATTTCTTACATTGACCACATGATTCATTTGTTTCATCTCACCAATGTGATGTATCACATTGATTGAATTTCCTATGTTGAACCATTCTAGTGTTCCAGGAATAAATCTCACCTGATTATAGTATATGATCCTCTTACTGTACTGCTGAACTCAGTTTGCTAGTATTTTATTGAGAATGTTTGGATCTATATTCATCAGGGGTATTGGCCTGTCCTTTTCTTTTCCAGTAGTGACCTTTTCTGGTTTTGGTACCATGACAATGCTGGTCTTGCAAAATGGGTTTAGGAGTGTTTCCTTCTCTTTGATTTTTTGAAAAAGTTTGAGAAAGATTGGTGTTAATTCTTCTTTAAATGTTTGGTAAAATTTACCAGTAGAGCCACCTGGTTCTGGGCTTTTCTTCATTGGGAGATTTTTTAAAAAAGATTTTTATTTATCTATTTTAGAGAGAGAGAAAGAAAGAGAGAGACAGAGAGAGAATAAGTGGGGGAGAGGGAGAGGGACAAGCAGACTCCATCCTGAGCATGTAGCCCAGTGTGAGGCTTGATCCCACAACGCTGAGATCATGACCTGAGCCAAAATCAAGAGTCAAATGCTTAACCGACTGAGCCACCTAGGTGCCCCTTTGCTGGGAGATTTTTGATTACTGACTTGATTTCTTTACTAGTAATTGGTCTACTTAGATTGTCTACTTCTTTCTGATTTAGTCCTGGTGAGTTGTATGTTTCTAAGAATTTTTTCATTTCTTCTAGGTTGTCCAGTTCGTTGGCAGGTTGTTGTTCAAAGTAGCTCTTATGATCCTTTGAATTTCTGTGGTATCAGTGGTAATATGTCCTTTTCATTTATAATTTTGTTGATTTCTATTCTTTCTTTTTCTTTTCTTTCTTTTTTTTTTTTCTAGCTAAAGGTTTGTCAATTTTCTTTTCTTTTCAAAGAACGAACTCTTAGTTTGGTTAATCTTTTCTATTGTTTTTCTGTCCTCACCTCAATCTCATTTATTGTTTTACTCTGATCTTTACCATTTCCTTCTGCTAACTTTGGGATTAGTTTGTCCTTCTTTTTTCTAGTTCCTTAAGGCATAGGGTTACATTGTTTATTGGAATCTTTATGGCCTCTCAAAGTGGATGTTTATTGCTATGAATGTTCCTCTTAGAACAACTTTTGTTGCATCCCATAAATCCTGATATGTTATATTTTCATTTTCATTTGTCTAAGCAAACTATAGAGATAGTAAAATGATCAGTGGTTCACAAGGATTGGAGAGGACAGGAAATGAATAGATGAGGCACAAAGATAATTAGCACACTAATAATCTATTCTGTATACTACTCTAATGGTGGATATATGATACTGTGAACTCTGCAAATAGCAAAACTTAATATTGTAAACTATGGACTTTAGTTAATACAGATTTCACCTGTTGCTATGTCAATTAGCTTTTACAAAAGACCTATATTAGTACTAACAAAAAGAAATCTGAAGAGGATTTTTGCTTTTACAACATAGTAATTGCTTCTTCTCTTTATGTCATTTCAGCCTATCAAAGGTTTCAGAGGAATGCTCTTTTTTGGATAGCTGGATAAACTGTAATAATGTATCAGTATTCTTTAATTGTAACAAATATACCACACTAATGTAAGAAGTTAATAACATAGGAAACTGTGTGGGGGGAGGGAGTGATGGTTACAGGGGAATTCTGTACAATCTGCTCAATTTTTTGTAAATCTAAAACTATTCTAAAGAAATGGGGAATGGGTAGAGAGATCACTGGAGCTGGGAAAACTGGGTTGAAGTTATTGTTCTTTCAACTCAAATGATCCTAGGAGGAAAAATCAGAAAATCTTTCTTTACCCTGATTTTCTCTTCTCCAAAAATTTTTGCCTTTATAACTACTTATACTTCCTCCAAGATCTTTATCTGTGATCCTTTTCAGGGAAGAACAACATACATATTAAGTTTCTATCTGTACCTACTATATTTGTGCATCATGAGACTGATGTCAGCATATTGGACCACACGAATGAGGTATTTCCTAAAAGAGTATATTATCCTAAAATAATCTCACAGTTACTACCATTATCTCAGTTTTTTAATTCATATATACAAATGACCTTAACTAGAGATACAGTTGTTATGATGAGAGCAAGCCCTGGGGGAATAATGAATCTAATAAAATGATTGTATTTGGAGAACACATTGTTTTCCGGAACAAAGTATTCCATTGACATAAAATAATGAAGTGTGATGTATAAACAAGTAAAAAAACTTTTAAATTTAATTAAAAATACTATTTAATTTAAAATAGTATTTCCCCTTAGTTATTAGCATAGATGAATTAAAAGTTATATCAATAGTCTATCCACAAAGGGGAAAAAAAGAAGGATGGAGAGAAAGGAAATTTAATTGTGTTTGAGAAATGAAATAGTCAGAAATCCTGATTAGTGTGGGAAGAATAAATTATTAAATCTACCACACCTTTTATTTTTAATCTCCACTATGCAATTTTATATTCACAATGTTCTCATACAATGGTAAAACACTAATTAGTATTTAAAAACTGATTCATTTTATGATTGACCTTTAGCTAATTTCAGTCTGTGAATTCTATTCTTTGGGTTTACAAATAGCTGACAAAACTGATTTCTTTCAGTTCTGAAAATCCAATGTTTAATTAAAATAGTTTTAAGTTATTTTTTCTGGTGCTCAGTTAGCATTTATGTCTTAGTGAACATAGATAACATGAAGTGTCTTCATTAATTATTTTGAAAGTAGAAAGCATTACTTTTTAATAATAATTCAGTTTTAATATAGACTCCTTTTAAATGATTCTTACAGAACTGAGAAATATTTTAAAACCATAATTATATCATACTATATTTTCATCTTAATTAGAAGGTAGAGAGTATTAGGATTGTAATGATGAGGAAAGGAAAACACAGATAATTAAAATAATTTTTTAAGTTGATCAACAATGGAAAAAGAGAAAAGTTAATATATCCTGTATCTCTTACCTTTATTCAATAAAAGGTACCACAAGAAGCATTTGCCATATTTCTGAGAGTGTCTGGTGCAATTCTGGATATCACAAAAGTGCAAAGTTCACTCTTGTCCATACTTTTTACCCATGTCCTAATCTTAATTAAGCAATCCTTATATGCTTTACATGTCAATTGCATTCAGGCCAAGTCTTTGGTTTGAGTTCATTCCATGAGAGGGTGTAGATTAAAGTATCTCAATAAGAAAGACACTTGTTTAAAATTTGAGAACTTGCAAGTGTCTGCTATCTACAAGTCATTTGTCTACTGTTTTTCTGGGTCAACTATAAACTTCTTAAAGTCTACCAGGAAAAAAAAAGCTGTTAATTAAATAAAGCCAGGTTTATTAGATTTATTTCAGAAAGGGAAAACACCACCTCAATGGAACTTTGATCATGTTTCAGAAGAGGAAGTCAGGAGAAGCTGTTGTAGTATTTCAGGATCAAGACTGGATGGTTTTTAGGCATGTATTACAAGGTAGGAGACTAGTTTGGATTAGACAGAAATTAGGATATACTAATTTTGGATTGGAGGGCACAGTAAGGAAAAGGTCTTAAAATGAGTCTTAGTAAGTTTTAATAAGTAAGCTGTTTTAGTTGGCTCACAGTTTCATCATCTTCCAAGAGAAGGTATTTCTTGGAGCAAACAGCTACGTTACTTTCACTTACACTCAGTATTGTTTAACAAAGAGAGGGGAGAGGATTTCCAGTATTGATTAACACAGAGATAAGGAATATGCTCATTTTGTTTCTTATTTTGTGGGTATCACTTTACAACTACAAATCTGAGTCTGGAATGGAAATATTTTGTCAACTTAACTCTTAACTCCCAACTTTCCAGGTTAGTGGACAGGTCAAATATTATAATTATTGGGACTCCATTATTTTCACTAGACAGAGTCACACACAGATCTCAGTGTTCCATGTGGTACTTATAAACTGCGGGAAGGAAATTTACTTTGTAGTCCATTATAGATGCTACTAGTATTTTCATTGTCTGTATCCACGTAGTTCCCTTAAATTCCAGGGATTTTTGTTTCCATGTCCTTATGGAGCATAGAAGTACTTGTTCAGTTTTACAAGATCAGAAGTGGATTTGGGGGTAATTGATGAAGCTTAAACTTTAAGATTCATCACATGCAGAATCCCATTCTGAGGAATTTCTAGTGGAACTAGCAGTAAGTTAATATAGCTATAAAATTGTAAAATAATAATAATTACTATAAATTTAGGATATTTAACAATAATTGGCTGAGATTGCTTTATCTCCCTACTATGATGTCCCTCTATTTCACTTCCCCTCCTGTCTGGTGGTATCAAAAGGTCACTCTGACAAATGTAAAGGTAAGTTGAGGATAATTGGGTTGAGTTTAGTAGTCTATACTTATGTGTTCATAATCACTTGCCTGTAAAATTAAATAATTGAAAGTCATTGAATGTGGGCATGGCTTCCAGAAATACTGTTTTCATCTACTACAGCTCACTTGATATCATGACAAAATAGGTTTCATGGTTGAAAAGGTGTAAGGTCAAAATGTTTGAGCATGCCTAGCAAAGGAAATATGTAGGTAGTGAGTAAGAAGCAGGGCTTGAGATGTCTGGAGCCATCAGTTAGATAGTTAATAATCAGAAGTGTAAAATTGTAAGCAGAGGATGCATTGATGCACAGAATGGAAATTCTCTCATCAGAAATATACCCCAAAAATGCAGTAATGGGCAACATTTTTGATGAGTATTCAGTTGTAATAATTTTATTCCTTGTGCCAGTAGCTGTACATGATGATTCTTTTTCAATTTTATTCTGGTAAACTATACACAACATAAACTTTACCACCTTAACCATTTGTAATATATAGTTCTGTGGCATTAAGTACATCCATATTGTTGTGAATCTAGCACCCCTGATTGTCTCCATAACTCTTCATCTTGTAAGATTGAAACTCGCTATCTATTAAACGGTAACCCCACATTTCTTCTTACCCCCAGATCCTGGCAACCACCATTCTACTTTCTGTTTTATGATTTTAACCACACTAAGTACTTCATATAAGTGGAATAGTACAATATTTGTCTTTTTTGTGATTGACCTATTTCACTTTAATATCCTCCAAGATCATTCATGCTGTAGCGTGTCAGAATTCCTTTTTTTAAGACTAAATAATATTCCATTGTATGTATACTGTATATAAAATTTTAAATCAACTCTATTTGTATAATTTACAAATATAACAAACTGCAGCCATTTTCATTAAAGTATATATCTGTGAAACCAACAGCACAATCCAGATATAGAATATTTTTATCTTCCCCAAAGTTTCCTTGTGATTCTTTACAATTCATTAATCTTGTTGTACTCAGCTCTAGGTAAAGACTGATCTGCATTTTGTCATTATAGATTATATTTTGTCTCTTTGAGAACTGTATGTATGCATATATGAATTCATACGGTATGTATTCTTTTCTGTCTGAAATTTTTCACTAAGAATAATGATTTTGAGACTTATTCATGTTGGTGCATATATCCATGGCCCATTGCTTTTATTTCTGAGTACTCTTCCATTGAATGGGTATATCACATTTTGTTTTAGCCATGAACCTGTTGGAAGACACTTGGGTTCTTTCCAGTGTTGGGCTATTGTGAATAAAGTTTCTATAAATATTTGTTTACATTTTTATATCTCTTGGGTAAATACCTAGGTGTATACTTGTTAGATCATTTCATAAAGAAGTGGCCACTGTTTTCAGTGGGGTCAGTGGCATCATATTCTCCCACAACTTTGTCAGCACTTGATATTGCCAATTTTTCTAGTTTTATCTATTGCATTGCATATACAGTAATATTTCATAGTTTAATTTGTGCTTTCCTGGTTAAAAATAATGTTGAAAACTTTTCCATAAACTTACTGGCTATTTATATACCATCTTTTGTGTAATGAAGTTTCTTATATTTTGCCCATTTATTTTTTGGTTCCTTTTATTGAGTTGTGATATATTCAGGAACCAAGTCCTTTTTCTGATATATATATTGCAAAAACTTCTCTCGGTTTGTGTATTATCTCTTAATTTTCTTATTATTGTCTTTCTTCAGGGTAAAACTTTTAATTTTGATTAATTCTAATATATCACCTTTTCTTTTGTGGTGTGTGCTTCTTTGTCCCACCTAAAAATTCCATAGCTACTGCAAGGTTGTGAAGATTTCTTCCTATGTTATCTTCTATGTGGATGTAGCATTTTTTTTTACTATATTTTACTTTTATTTACTTTTTTATTACCTTTTTCCCCATTAAATTGTCTTTGTGTCATTACTGAAAAATCAAGTGACCTTCATGGGTCTCTATTTTATTCCATTTATCCAAATGCCTGATTTTTACCAAATCACATTCTCTTGATTGCTATAAGTATGGAATGAGTCTTGGAAGTCAAGGAATATAAATCCTCTAACTATGTTCTCCTTTACAAAACTACTTAGGCTTTTCTAGATTGTTTGCATGTCTATAAATTGCTAGCATCTGTTTGTTAATTTCTATGAAAAGTCTATTGGAATTTTAGCTGCAATTGTGCAGGCCTATAGATTAACTTGTGTCATGTTTGGAATTATATTTTTTCAAGGAATTTGCCCATTGTATTTAAGATATCAAATGTGTTATTTATGATAGGTTATTGTTATCCACTTAATGTCTGAAGGATCTGTAGTGATAACCTCTCTTTCTTCGTTTGGTTATTTATCTTCTCTCTCTCTTTCTTAACTTAATCACTTTAACCTGGGATATATCAATTCTATTGATCTGTTCAAGAATCAGCTTTCAGATTTATTAATATATTTATTTTTTTCTTTCATTCCTTCTTTCTATAATCTTTATTATATCTTATTTTCTACTTTTTTGGGTTTACTGTACTTTTCTTATCAAGCAGCCTAAAATAATACTTTAAACTTCTTTTAGAACTTTCTTTTGTTCTAAAATAATCATTTAAACATATTTTGTGTCCCAAATGCTCCTTCAAATATACTGTATTTTTATTACAATTTAGTTTAATAGTGTGAGAGCTGAAACAAGAAGGCAGAGAGTTTGTTTTTACCTCAACAGACTCAAATCTGTCACTGTTCTGTGCGTGTCTATGAATGATCATGAAAGCATTGCAAGTATTGATTTGACAGTTACAAATAAATTTAGTGAGAAGGAGAGTTCACAAATACAGAATCAGTGAATTATGAGGATTGATTGCATCTCTCTCTTTCTCTCTGTATGCATATATATAACAAGATTGGTTTGAACTGTGCGGGTCTACTTATATGTGGAATTTTTGATAAATACAGTACTGTACTATAAATGTATTTTCTCTTCCTCATGATTTTCTTTTTCTTTTAAGATTTTATTTATTTACTTGAGAGAGAGAGAGAGAGGGAGGGAGGGAGAGAGCACAGAGGGAGAGGGAGAAGCAGACGCCCCACTGAGCAGGGAGCCCCAGGTGGGGCTCGATCCCAGGACACTTGGATCATTATCTAAGCCGAAGGCAGTTGTTTAAACAACTGAGCCACCCAGCCACCCCATGATTTTCTTAATAACATTTCATTCTCTCTAGCTTAGTTTAGTATAGGAACACAATATATGGTACATATAACATACAAAATATGTGTTAATCGACTGTTTATGTCATCAATATGGTGTTCAGTCAACAGTAGGCTATTAGTAGCTAAGTTTTGGGGGGGTCAAAAGTTATATGTGAGTTTTCAACTGCATGGTGCGGTCAGTGCCCCTAACCTCTGTGTTGTTCAAGGGTCAACTGTGTGTTGTGTATATATATATACACACATACACACACCTGGTTTACCTGGGATTTTTGTTTTAAGTAAACGTTGACAACATAGAATTAAGTCTTTTTAATATAGCCATTCTGGCTGTCTCTACTTTTAATTAGATCAATAATTACTTTGAATTTAATATAATTGCTGATATGTTTATGTTTGGGTTTAACATTTTATTACTTATCATTTTTACTTGGCTTCTCACTTCTGTCTTGTTTCTCTGCACTCCTTTCTCACTTAGTTTTGTATATTTATTTTTTTAAATTCTATTTTCACTATTAGATTCTTAGCTATACATGACTTTTATTGGCTCCTCCAAGGAACATATGAATCCTCTGATTTTCACAGTCTGTTTAGAGGTAATATTGTAACCTTTCATGTAAAATGTAGACAATCTTGCAATTCTATAGTCCATTTACCCCACCTCCATCATCCTTTATGGTATAGTTATCCAAGGTATTATATCTCCAAAAGAAAAATACTGTAATTTTTATTTTATACAGTCAAATTTGCCTAAATTTCTGATGCTTTTTATTTATTGCTGAAGATCTGAGTTTCTCTAATAGTCTGAAGAAGTACATTTACTATTTCTAGTCCTACAGCTCTGATGTGAACAGATTCTGTTGGTTTTCTTTCACCTAAATGTGTCTCTGTCATATTCTTGAGGGATGTAATGCCTAGATACATAATTCTGGGTTGATAGTTTTGTCTTTAGATACTTCAAAGAAATTTTCAAATGTCTTTTGGCCTTCATTATTTCTGGAGCAAAGACCACAATCATTTAAATCACTGTTTCCCTGTGTTTCCAGTGCCTAATGTTGCATAAAAACCATCCCCAAACTTAATGGTTTCACAGCATTTCTTTTCCTCATGAATTTGTACTCTGTGTAGGGCTTGAAAAGGATAAGCTCATCTGTGCTTTATTCAGTGTGCTCAGATGGCTCAGATTGTGGGGTTGAAATTATCTGAAGGCTCACTCATGCAGGATCTGTTCCCTGCTGGGGGAAGACTCAAACAGTAGCAGGTTGGAACAGCCTGGGCTCTTCTGGTGCCTTTCTTCCCTCTAAGCTGTAACATATCTAGCTCATCACATCATCCCTTTTCACTTTTCCTCTGTGACCTGGGCCACCATGGTTCTTTGCAAACTTTATCCACTGTGCTCACTGCCATCATGACTTTCATAACTTTCTATAGAAGTCAAGAAAATACAATGAAAGGAAAAGTGCATAGAGGACCAGAGAGAATTGGGTTAGATGCCAGCTCGCAAACATGTTTAGAGCAGCACTGTTACCTGTTTGTCATCCCTGGGTTAGAAATCTTCAAAAAACACAGATTAGAGAAATTATGTTCTTTTTTTTTTAAGATTTTATTTATTTATTTGACAGAGAGAGACAGTGAGAGCAGGAACACAGCAGGGGGAGTGGGAGAGGGAGAAGCAGGCTTCCCGCTGAGTGGGGAGCCCGATGTGGGACTCGATCCCAGGACCCTGGGATCATGACCTGAGCCGAAGGCAGACGCTTAACGACTGAGCCACCCAGGCGCCCAGAAATTATGTTCTTAATACAAAATGGAACTCATTTTTACCACCACTGGGTTGTGCAGTAAAAGGTGAATTCCTTCAGGTGTTATGATTCTAGAAACCACTCATGTCAATTTTGCCATGGAAAGATGACAGTGAACAATATCTATCAACAAAACAGGATTGGCTTGCACTCTTTTCTTTATTTTTGGTGTTTTATCTGTACTTTGACTTACTTTTATCTTTTCTGTCTAAAAGACTTCTTTGACATTTTTTAACCATTTTTTTAAGAGAAAAGAACAGATTTTCTTAGTTTTTACTAATTTTTCCTTTTCTTTTGTAATTTTGCCATCTGTAAGAAGATCTTACCCCCTTTGTTTGGCATGAAAGATTCATGGAGGGAGAGGACTACCAATATAGTTAGTGGATTTTTCAGATTTATACTATCCCCGAAAATGACAATGTACTAGGAAAAACAACATTTCACACATTTCCAAAGTCTAAGTGTGGATATTAAAAGTTGCACTTACATATTTATCCAGCATATTTGTCCCAGGCTTTGTTAAATATCTCTAGGTGGTATAAAAAATTATTGGAGCTACTTGTTTTGAGCTCTTTACAATTTAGTTGGAGATCAGATAATTTAAACACTGTTATATAGCAATATTTGAAAAAATGCTAAATGAATGCTAGACAAAATGACATAGAAGTTCGTTCTCAACTTTTTAGTTTTAGGAATGAAATAACAGTAGTAACAACAAAGCTACATCTCAGTTCCTTTAGAAACTGCAGAAGTAAAAATCGCATAAAACAATTTCACAGTTGGTGGATAACATTCTCTATGTATTTCACATGAATACAGATATAACTCAAAGCAATAAGTATCAACCACTAATCACAATGCTTGTTTTGAACAATAGTTATTTCTCATTTCCCGTATCTGGAAATAAAGATGCATGTTGAGCACAGTTTTCAGATTGGCATCTAATTCTTACTTTAATAAATATTTAAGGGGTGCCTGGGTGGCTCAGTTGTTGGGCTTCTGCCTTAGGCTTGGGTCATGATCCCAGGATCCTGAGATTGAGCCCCTCATTGGGCTCCTTGCTCCGCAGGGAGCCTGCTTCTCCCTCTGCCACTCCCTCTCCCACTCCTCGCTGTCTCTCTTTCTGTTGAATAAATAAATAAAATCTTAAAAAAATAAATAAATATTTAAAATACTCCTGAACCTTTGAGGCTGACATCCTACTGTATGATTTTTGATGATATTGCACATGACACTCTTAAATGTATTGCATATAGTAAGGTCTTACAGTAATGACTCTTAGCCAGCAAAGTAGCTGGCTTATTCTCTGGCTCATCTGTATTTGCCAGGTGATTCTAAGTGTTAAAGTAAACTGCACCTAGAATTTAAGGTCTCTCCTTGTTGTTTGGCAGAGGAGCTCAGCCTGCCGTGGGCCCTTTGAAAATCTCTTTTGGTGATAACATACAGCTTCCTTTCTCAAGTTACTCAAGAGTGCTGTTAAATGATTTCATCACCTTCTATGTTTAGAAAACAAGGACTTGGTGCTTTATAATCCTTAGGGTTTATTTGAATTTTATTATGTTAACTTTAAAAATGTTATTCAGTAAGTTGGGAGGACGTGGTGTCAATTATGTGTTTTTTAAAGATCTAAGAGATACTCCACAGTCTTCAGTGGTTCCTATTTCAATGAGAAATAGTTCCTACAACTGTGTCCTTCAACAATGGCCTGAGAGGTAATTTGTGAACTGGCCCTCAGTACCTCTCTGACTTCATCTCCTGCTTCCTCTGCCTCTAACTTACTCAGCTTCAGCCACTATTTCTTGCTGTTCCTCAAACACACTGCTGCTCTTCCCAACTTAGACCCTTTTTTTTTCTCGTATTACTCTTCCCTCAGATAACCTCATAGCTAACTGCCTTGCCTCCTCTAAATCTCAATCATCCATGCCTATCATGTCCACCCTATTTAAAAAATGAAATCCACCCATCTACCTCCCTTTACCTGCTCTATTTGTCATCATAGCACTTATCACCTTTTAACACACTCTATAATTTTTAATGTATTCTTGTCTTTATTTATTGTCTGTCTTTACTGTTAGAATCTAAGCATGTAGATGAATGTCTGGGACATATTAGGTTCTCAGTAAATATTTATTAAAATATTTTTAATGCTGGAGTGTTTTGTAATAGTTACTTCTTCCCGACCTCTGAGAATTATGAAACCTACTGCAGACAGAGGTTATTCCTTTGATCTGAATTCACTTCTCTGCAAATGTAGGCTTCAGTATATGGCTAAGATTCCATGCTTAAAATAGATAAAAGACTTTTCCTGAATATAAAAGAGATTCTCAGAATCTATGAAGAGTTGAGATTCTGGGGCTTCCATGGCAAGAAAGCTTACTGGCATTGCTGTGAGGAAATGGTAGGACCTCAGGGCAATGATCCCCCAAAGATTAGCATGTCCCCATCGTAGTACAGAAGAGGCAAAGCAGGAGAGGTAGAGCCTGGTGGGCCTGAAGAACCCTTACAGAGACACTAGGGTATATCCCAGATTGAAGAAAACACAAGGGACTGAGCAGGGATTGGGAATTAGGGAATTAAGTTTAATTTCCAACCTGCCAAACAAAATGAGAATTCTGAGACAAAATTAAGTTAATTTAAATAATGCAGTGGTTTGGGTTTGGTTTTTGTTTGTTTGTTGGGTGTTTTGTTTTTGGTTTTTGGGGCTTTTTTTGGCACTAGTTTTGTGGACTGAGATTTATATATCCTAATTGAAGGCTAAAAATCTATTCCAAGAGTAGTAAATAGGAAGCTAAATGATAGTGCAAGGATACCTCAGTGCTGATGATTGGTATATTTTCCATTTCTTCCCATGGTTTCTAGTCATTCTTTCTTGGACAGAGTCTGCGTTTCTTCTGTGTGTGTGTGTGTGTGTGTGTGTGTGTGTGTGCGCACGTGCGTGTGTTTTAATGCTCTTCATGTCAGTGTGTGCCTGTAATGCTATTTGTTATCTGGCAAACTCCTTAACCTATGGACTACAGATTCTATTTCCATAGCTCAAGGTGTAAGTCAAGTACTTCACTTATTTTCTCACAGCAGTTTGATTACATTGAGATCATTTACTTCTGTAACTCCTTAACTGTAATCATCTTTTTCTTTTTTTGTAATCATCTTTATGGTAATAATTGTGCTTTTGTTATTTGCTTCCATGATGCTTGGAACATAGATACTTGTTGATGTTACTGAGATCCTACAGTTGTAAGTACTTTGAGATGTACTGTTCTTTAAAGTAAGCATTAACACATTTTTAAGCAGACAATAAAATAGAAGAGAAGTAGCTTGCTAAGGTGATACGGTGGCAGTCTGCATTCTAGTCAACATACATCTGCATTCTAAACCGTGCACCTTCTTCTCTCCCAAGCTGCTTTTTGACATATGAGATGTCTTAACAATATGATTCCTAGGTTACAAGGAGTTTTTATTTAAAAAAAAAAACTGGAGAAGCCCAGAGGCTGCTTACTCCAGCACAGCCTCTTTCAACCTCAGATTTTTTTAGTATTGTTTTCAGTCTCCCAAACTGGCATGCTTTGTGTTTGTGTATGTGTAGATCTCTAACCAAAGGAGACTTATAAAAAATCCCAGGGAAATATTCTGATCACAAGGCAGCACTGGCACAGAGTGGAAGGACACGGTGATAGCGCAGTCTCAACTACTTACCTGACCATTGAGCAGGGGTCAGAGGTTGTAGACGTGGAGCCTTCCATACGGTGGTTGGGGGGGGGTGTATGGGGAGAGAACGAGATCCCCAAATGAAATGAGGTGTCATTATTAGAAGAAGGAGTAAAAGATGTTGGACAGATTAAAACAATATGATACATTCCCCTAGATACCAAAATGTAATATCCCAAAATACTTCTAGAGATCCCAGGAGCAAGACATATTAAATGTGTTTAATTTAGAATTTCTTTCACGGTAATCTGCCTTTGGAATAAATTGAACTGCTTCCAATCAAGAGAAAGTTTTAAAAGGATTATCTTACTCATTGTTTCTCAAATCCTGTCTTTATATGGAAGCTTAGGGGGAACTGGAATGACTCCCAGTGAGAACAACTCTTATTGAGTTATTCTACTTTTAAATCCAAAAATTACCTTGTAAATAGACCTGAATAGAAGACTGTAGTCCTCCAGTGGAACACCCCTAACAGGGTAATTATAACACCTGAGGCTACCAGGAACCAAATGCATCGAAGCAGTTACTTGAGCATCTAGTTCTTCTCTAATTCTTTCTAATGGGAAACAATTGGTTAGCCGAGCAGCTATAATGCACCTTTCCCAATATACTGGTTTTCATTTTTAAAGCCAATCTTTCCCATTTGAAACCATGTCTGAAGGCAATTGCTTTAAACAATGATTTGCTCTTCTCAGGTCAATATCCCTTAGTGATCTGTGTTTGCTAATGTAGTTCAAGGGATTTCAAAGGTATTTAAATTAACATGAGAAAAGTAAATGGCATATCTCATCTGCTCCCTTTATTTCACTACAGAAACGAACATGGCAGTCTCAATGCATTATTTGGTAAAAGGCTATTTTCTAATTTGAAATAAATGGATGCTAGCTGGTGGCAAAAAAAACAGTGAAAAGGTTACTTTGAAATCGCTGTAAGAAGTGATGAACATTGATAATAGGGTGTGGACCCAGTAGAAATGGAAAGGAAGATGCAGTCTAATCATTTATAAAAGCAATATGGATGTTTCTACAAAATCTTATAATGAAAAAGACATATCATTAACACATATATTGATATGAAAAAAAGTGATTGAAGAGCTGCTGAGATTCCAAAGTGGAGGATATTTAAAAAGAAAATATGAATAGCTATAAAATGCAATGCTAGAGAGAATACTCACCTTATCAGTGAATATCACGTAACAGAGTTCTTCACTGATAAACATAAATGGATGACCAAGATCAACCAGAGAGGAGAAAAACAACAACACAGAAAACATGGACTCAAAGGGACAAATGGATAAACTGAACATAGAAATCAGAATATCAGTCAAATGATCAATCAACCATGAGAGTAAAATAAACTTAATTTGGACATGCATGAGCTCAGACATTTTACCACTTACAGGCCATTTCTGTATATTTATTTAGGAAGTATTATAGCTGTTGTAAAGAGTCCAAGGCATCCAAGAAACAGCTTAACATAGAAGAACAAAAGTAAGGGTAATTCTCAGATGAAAAGCAATTGGTGTAAATTAAAATCGAAATTCTTTGCACAGGGGCGCCTGGGTGGCTCACTCAGTTAAGCATCTGACTCTTGATTTTGACTCAGGTCCTGATCTCAGGGTTGTGGGATTGAGCCCTGTGTCAGATTCCATGCTGGGCATGGAGCCTGCTTATGATTCTCTCTCCCTTTCCTTCTGCCCCTCCTCTTCCCCCACTTAAGTGCACTTTCTCTCCAAAAAAAGAAAGAAAAGAAAGAAAGAAATTCTTTGGACTTTCAGAAAATGCCTCTTAAAAATGGGTTCTTGGGGTGCCTGGGTGGCTCAGTCATTAAGCGTCTGCCTTCGGCTCAGGTCATGATCCCAGGGTCCTGGGATCGAGTCCCACATCGGGCTCCTTGCTCAGCGGGAAGCCTGCTTCTCCCTCTCCTCCCTGCTCCTGCTCTCTCTCTCGCTATCTCTGTCGCTATTTCTGTCTCTCTCAAATAAATAAAATCTTTTAAAAAATGTGTTCTTTATAACAAATACATGATTAAGTAGCTAGAGGGCCTTAGGCATAAAGTGAAGATATCTATTAAGAGACTATACAATAAAACACATAAGCAAGCAAATGTATTAATAAAGAACATGTAAAATAAATAAATCCAATATGCTTCCTCCCTGTCTTTCCCTTATTATAGAAGTCAACATGCTCTCTAAAAATATTTGAGCAAAGAAATAGACATTTATGTGTGCTATATACAAATATAAGGGTCATAATAGAGTAAGAAATAAAAATAAATATGAATTTATATTTTTAGCAAAGATTTAGAAGTATAGAAGGAAAGGATGGAACTATAATAAGTGTCAACTTTTATGGAAGGATAGACCACATTTAATATTGAAGATTAACAAATAGGTGTACACAGGTAACATTTATACTTATTGAGATAATTATGTCAAGTCCTAAAAACAGACTATTAAAAGTGTCTCTGGGTGGAAGGTAGTAAACTTTCATTTTCACGTTATATCCTTTAGTACTGACTGGAGTTTATGATCCAGCACGTGCATTTCTCTTATAGATAAAGCAAATTAAAAATAACAAAATGAAGTTATATCCATAAAGCATCATTGAGAAAAATGATTACTAAACTCAAAAGAAGATTGCAACATGATTGCTTTTTACTATTACTCATGTTTATTACCACCAGGGCTACTGGCCTAATACTTGCACATTCTCACCAAATGTCATCACCCATTGTTTGTGTTAATGTATAAAGCAACTGTTTTTCCTTTTTGACAGCTTTTCTTGTATGAGTCTGGTCAAGTTCCTGGCCACTATCTCTTTAGAAGCAGTAATGATCTGTGTGAAGAAAGCAGTAACCTCCAGGTGACAGATCTCTTTATATTTCTTATTACGTTAAAACGTTCACAGTAAGGAAGATATGCCTATTCTGGTGAATCTAAAAATCGATGTTGCCATACTATAGATTTCTTTATAATAAATACATTAGGTATGATGCTTAGAAGGACCAGACAGAAGCTTGCATTAACATTCCGGGAGAAGTTTCCCCACCACTCATTCCATCCTGTAGGACACATTTTTTTTTTCTCTGTGAAGAAGGCTAGGACTTGGTTAAATCAGCCAGCTTCTCCTTTTCCCAGGAGATAAAAGGAAGAGGGAATAAATTGCAGCTGGACTGTTTCTACATCAAAGAGACTATGGGGAGAGTTCTTAAAGAATTTTGTTATGATTATCTTTGCTTGGGAAAAAGGGAAATAAGACTCATGACAAAGCTGAAAAATTTATTTGTAAAGCACACTTTTCAGAGTGAAAGATGTAGAAGAAATTATATGTATATAAATACACACATGCACTTATTTCAGAGTTCTATACTTGCCTTCAGAAAACAGTTGAATTAACAATAACAACACAAATGTCCCTGACTGATGAAATTGACTTAGAAATGATAAAGCAATTAGGAATGCTGATGTAAATAAGAATCATAAGGAGATGGATTCTTATGCACTGACTGCCATTAGCGGACCTCACCTTGAGTGAGGTCCAATATATGAATAGAGCCTTGGTAACAGGCTGGAACCGTTGCTGTGCACTTTCTATATATCTAAGTAATGCTAACTCCAGACCCAATCTGTTGATTTCTGCCCTGAAACCGAAGTAGCTCTGCAGTGGTTAAACCAGGTTTCAAGGAAGTTACTACCTATTCTCACTCATCTTAAGTGAACACACTTGGACTGTTTGTCATTTAAAAGAATTAAAACCTCATCTTCACAGATGTATGTTAATAAAGCTCTTCTGCACCTGACCCTTTTAATAAGTTATTTATTAACCAGTTTATACAGATAACATTTAAAAGTCAAGGCATTGCTTCTCTCTCCCCTCTCCCCCCCCAAGTGCTGTTCTGGCTGCACTGAGCTCACTCAGAGTTCTTAGGCTCCTGCTAAGCTGGTACCACTGTAGTCTCTGTCCAGCCGCAGTCATAATCATCTCCTCATTAGGCATGATGAGATGTTCTCCGACATCCTCAAGATCTGGGAGATCACGGACAGGCTGTGCCTGGAGGTGGAGGGGAAGATGATCAGTAAGACAGAGGGTAACATTGTTGACTCACTTATTGGTGGAAATGTCCCCACTGAAGGCCCCAAGGGTGAAAGTACCAAAAGCACAAAATCACTAGCATTGATATTGTCATGAACCATCATTTGCACTTCCCGCAAATGATGGAAACCAGCTTCGCAGAGGAAACCTACAAGAAGAACATCAAAGATTATATGAAATCAATCAAAGGTAAACGTGAAGAACGGAGACCAGAAAGAGTAAAACTTTTTATGACAGGGGCTGCAGAACAAATCAAGCACATCCTTGCCAATTAATAACAAAAGCAAAGAAACACATCGACAACAATACAATAATAGTGGGGGACTTTAACACCCCCCTGACTGAAATGGACAGATTATCTAAGCAAAAGATCAACAAGGAAATAAAGACTTTAAATGACACATTGGACCAAATGGACTTCACAGATATATTCAGAACATTCCATCCCAAAGCAACAGAATACACATTCTTCTCTAGTGCCCATGGAACATTCGCCAGAATAAATCACATCCTAGGTCACAAATCAGGTCTCAATCGGTACCAAAAGACTGGGATCATTTCTTGCATATTTTCAGACCACAATGCTTTGAAACTAGAACTCAATCACAAGAGGAAAGTCGAAAGGAACTCAAATACATGGAGCTTTCCCCCTAAGGTCAGGAACACAGCAGGGATGTCCACTATCACCACTGCTATTCAACACAGTATTAGAAGTCCTAGCCACAGCAATCAGACAACAAAAAGAAATCAAAGCATCCGAATTGGCAAAGAAGAAGTCAAACTCTCACTCTTTGCAGATGATATGATACTTTATGTGGAAACGCCAAAAGACTCCGCCCCAAAACTGCTAGAACTCATACAGGAATTTGGTAAAGTGGCAGGATATAAAATCAATGCACAGAAATCAGTGGCATTCCTATACACCAACAACAAGATAGAAGAAAGAGAAATTAAGGAGTTGATCCCATTCACAATTGCACCCAAAACCATAAGATACCTAGGAATAAATCAAACCAAAGAGGCAAAGGATCTGTACTCAGAAAACTATAAAATACCCATGAAAGAAATTGAGGAAGACACAAAGAAATGGCAAAACGTTCCATGCTTATGGATTGGAAGAACAAATATTGTGAAGATATCAATGCTACCTAGAGCAAGCTACACATTTAAAGCAATCCCTAACAAATTACCATCCACTTTTTTCGAAGAAATGGAGCAAACAATCCCAAAATTTGTATGGAACCAGAAAAGACCCCGAATAGCCAGAGGAATGTTGAAAAAGAAAAGCAAAGCTGGTGACATCACAATTCCAGACTTCAAGCTCTATTACAAAGCTGTCATCATCAAGACAGTATGGTACTGGCACAAAACAGACACATAGATCAATGGAACAGAATAGAGAGCCCAGAAATGGACCCTCAACTCTATGGTCAACTCATCTTCGACAAAGCAGGAAAGAATGTCCAATGGAAAAAAGACAGTCTTTTCAACAAATGGTGTTGGGAAAATTGTACAGCCACATGGAGAAGAATGAAACTGGACCATTTCCTTACACCACACACAAAAATAGACTCCAAATGGTTGAAAGACCTAAATGTGAGACAGGAGTCCATCACAATCCTAAAGGAGAACACAGGCAGCAACCTCTTTGACCTCAGCCACAGCAACTTCTTCCTAGAAACATCGCCAAAGGCAAGGGAAGCAAGGGCAAAAATGAACTATTGGGACTTCAAGATAAAAAAGCTTTTGCAGAGCAAAAGAAACAGTCCACAAAACCAAAAGACAACCGACAGAATGAGTGAAGATATTGGCAAATGACATATCAGATAAAGGGCTAGTATCCAAAATCTATAAAGAACTTATCAAATTCAACACCCAAAGAGCAAATGATCCAATCAAGAAATGGGCAGACAACATGAACAGACATTTTTCCAAAGAAGACATCCAAATGGCCAACAGACACATGAAAAAGTGTTCAACATTGCTCGGCATCAGGGAAATCCAAATCAAAACCTCAATGGGATACCACCTCACACCAGTCAGAATGGCTAAAATTAACAAGTCAGGAAACAACAGATGTTGGTGGGGTTGCGGAGCAAGGGGAACCCTCCTACACTGTTGGTGGGAATGCAAGCTGGTGCAGCCACTCTGGAAAATAGTATGGAGGTTCTTCAAAAAGTTGAAAATAGAACTACTATACAACCCAGCTATGCACTACTGAGTATTTACCCCAAAGATACAAATGTAGGGATCTGAAGGGGTATGTGCACCCCGATGTTTATAGCAGCAATGTCCACAATAGCCAAACTATGGAAAGAGCCAAAATGTCCATCGACAGATGAATGGATAAAGAGGATGTGGTATATATATACAACGGAATATTAGGCAGCCATCAAAAGGAACGAAATCTTGCCATTTGCAATGATGTGGATGGAACTGGAGGGTACCATGCTGAGTGAAATAAGTCAATCAGAGAAAGACATGTATCATATGACCTCACTGATATGAGCAATTTAATCTCAGGAAACAAACTGAGGGTTGCTGGAGTGGTGGGGGTTGGGAGGAATGGGGTGGCTGGGTGATAGACATTGGGGAGGGTATGTGCTATGATGAGCGCTGTGAATTATGTAAGACTTGAATCACAGACCTGTACCTCTGAAACAAATAATACATTATAGGTTAAAAAAAAAGAAGAAGAAGATAGCAGGAGGGGAAGAATGAAGGGGGGGAAATTGGAGGGGGAGATGAACCATGAGAGACTATGGACTCTGAGAAACAAACTGAGGGTTCTAGAGGGGAGGGGAATGGCGGGATGGATTAGCCTGGTGATGGGTATTGAAGAGGGCACGTACTGCATGGAGCACTGGGTGTTACATACAAACAATGAATCATGGAACACTACATCAAAAACTAATGATGTAACGTATGGTGATTAACATAACATAATAATAAAAAAATTAAAAACAAACAAAAACAAACAAACAAAAGAACTACCAGTTCATTATTGTGAAAACATGAATCCAGATGGCATGGTTGCTCTGCTGGACTGTCATGAGGATGGTGAGACCCCATATATGGTTTTCTTTAAGGATGGTTTAGAAATGGAAAAATGTTAACAAATTTGCCTATTACATTGGATGTATCACCTGTTATCATAATTGGCCACTGTGCTTTATCCACACACAGCAGGACTTAGACAAATGTGACTGATGTCATCTTGAGCTCTTCATTTATTTTTACCTTGATTTATTTGGAGCACAGGCACTTTTTTAAAGAAAAAAACATGTCATGTTAGTTGTCTAAAATAAAATGTATTTAAACTAATGAGAGGGTGCCTGGGTGGCTCAGTCGTTAAGCGTCTGCCTTCAGCTCAGGTCATGGTCCCAGGGTCCTGGGATCAAGTTCCACATTGGGCTCCCTGCTTGGCAGGAAGCCTGCTTCTCCCTCTCCCACTCTCTCTGCTTGTGTTCACTCTCTTGCTGTGTCTCTCTCTGTCAAATAAATAAATAAATTCTTAAAAAAAAAAACAACTAATAAGAGAATGCCTTGTAGTTTAATATATAGGCAAATCCCTATTGTGTAGTGTCCTGGAGAAGCTAGAGCCTGGTTGTAGACTAGTGCTAGAAAGCACAAGATGGCCTGCAGATAGCTTCTACAATGAAAACTACTTCTGGGACTGGAATATAAAAAACAAGAGCCAAGAGTCTTAATTCTGAGTTCAAGTAAAGGGAAAGACCATGCTTAGAGCTGGGCCAACATTTGAAGTAGGTTCCTAACACATTTCATCACCTACAAACGGGAGCAATTATCTCTGGAAGAGATTACCAAAAGAATACAGTTGGAAAGAAAAAAAAAGTTGAGGTACATTATGTAGGAAGCCCCTATTTTATAAAGGAATTTGACTAGGGAACAGGATTATCTACGTAGAGTCCTAAGAATTGAAATACTAAAGCATCCATTATTTGGAGAGATATTAATTAACTCAAACATTTTCTAGCAAAAGGTATTGTATATTCAAAGCCACTCATTTTTATTTCATCATTATTCAAAAGTCACTCATTTTATTTCATTATTTATTAAAATTATAAAATATAATTTTAGTAAAAGCTAATTTATATAGAACAAATTTCAGTAAAATATGATTGTTAGTATGCATAAATTTGACTTAGAATATACTTATACTTTCGTTTTTATTGTATGTGGAGACAACACTGTTAAAATAATTAAACACCAAAATCATTTATGGAAAAAGTCCCAATTGCTCCATGAAAACAAGTTAGTTCTATATTGAATGAATGAATGAATGAATGAATAAATAATCATCCAAAATAAAAAGTTTAAATCTTAGCAGTTTATAGTTTTGTTTTGTTTTGTTTTTTAAGATTTTATTTATTTATTTGACAAAGAGAGACACAGCGAGAGAGGGAACACAAGCAGGGGGAGTGGGAGAGGGAGAAGCAGGCTTTCCACCGAGCAGGGAGCCCAATGTAGGACTTGATCCCAGGACCCTGGGATCATGACCTGAGCCGAAGGCAGACACTTAACTACTGAGCCACCCAGGTGCCCCATAGTTGTTTTTTTTTTTTTTTTTTTTAACATCTAAGAAACCTGATGAGAATGACATGTTTAATATTTATAATCATATTTTAGTTTTAAAAGACTGCCACCATATTTGCCAATGAGCAATATAAAATATCGCATTCTTCTAGTATCTATGGAAGTTCACATAGTTACCTTCTAATATGTAGTGTTAAAGCTACAACCATATAATTTCATGGTGATTTATTTCTAAAAATGTATTTTATCGTCTAAATCCTCATTCAGTGATGATCATGAGAAACTGGGATACTACGTAAAAGACCCTCAGGTCATTCCATATTGGAAATCTATAGGTAATTGCCAATAATAAAAATTGTTATTTGTGCAAATTATGTGAGTTAAGTTGTCAAAGAGATTTGTGAATTCTTACTAAAGAAATCACTATTCTTAAATGATTTTAAGTGTAAGTGACTTCTATTTTTATGAGGTATTAGCTCAGAAAATCAAACTGCCATTTAATTTTGCTCTGGCGAGCCTGTTGTCTTCATTTCATGTCCTTCTTGGGATACATTTTTCTCTGAAATTTTGAAGATTTATTCATGAACTCCCATTAACATTAATAGGGGTTGTATAACTCTATCCCCTACATAGCCAGTGGTAAATGAAATCCCTTTGGCATAATTTTCAGGCATTTAAATGAGTCTTGGGCTTTATAAAATACAATTATGGTGCAATGTTACTAATGTAAATACCGAGAAGGTGTGGGAGAGAGAATAAAGGTGCCCTTTGTAATGACGCATGAGAGGACACACTTTCTCAAATTGAAAGACACAATTGTGAGAACTTGTCACATTATCCATCTGATCATCACTAGTTTGGGGAATAGTGATGTCTCTCATGGAATTAATAGATATTAAATCCAAAATCTGACTTAACCATCAGATCACACAGCTTTTTTTCTTTTCTTTTTAATACTGGAAACAATGGCAAAAATTTTTATTGCTGGTACTTAACTTTTTAATGTGCAGGTATAGGATTTATTTCTTACCTTGCTTGCAAAAGACTGTAATTAGTTACAGATTTGTTTAATTTGAGTAGCCTTTGTGTTAGAAGAGTTAAAGGAATTTCCAGTGAGAAGGTCACAGATAACAGTAAGGCATCTGGGAGCGGGGCACATGCAATTCATAGTACTAACATATGTCAAGCTCTTAAGATACAAAGGCAGGGAACTCTTCTCTGTACTCAAAACATCTACTAGTGGCCTAATATAAGGTAAAATTGTGTTTCTGCCTTGTAAATAAGTGCACTGCATATTACGAATATAATGCAGATATTTCTGGAAATCACACCTTTTACAAATTTTACCCCTATCTCATGTCACTGTTCCTTTAATTCCACTATTAGTAATTTGTCTCTGTATCTCCAAGGAATTTTAAAAAATATCTTCTGGAGCTCCCTATATAAATGAGCCAGAAGCAACCTACTAGTAGTTACTTACAACTCAGGAAGGAGTAACATGTTATAACAGTTTAGTGAGACTTCCACCCAGCAAGCCCACGGAGAATCTGTATTTGTTTGCATGGAACAAGTTGCAAACTGGGAGAAATGAAACCACAGAGTCACAGGAATGGGGAAGGTACTAGAAGGGGTAGAGGGAACGTATATGACTGCTGCTTCACACTGAGTTTGACACTGGTTCTGCTCTCGGTAGTGGCTTAAATTTACAACTACAACTCAATCTTGTTGATTCAGTTCAGTGATTACTTTATAGTACTGGGCTGTGAGGGATGGGTTTTGGATTCAGACAGACCTAGAATAGTGTCCTTTATCTTCACATAAATAAATGAAGCCTTCTGAACCTCATTTTCCTAATCTGATCATTGCTGATAGTTATTGACATTGAAGAAGACAATGAATGAGGTGACGACTAGTTTTTGATCTTTGGCATGTAGTAATGTTCCCTTTGTGTCAAGGCAGAGGGTCTCTGGGACTGGTAGCCACCATTATCAGCAGTGAGATCTTGCTCTTGTATTATAATTACAGATTCAAGAGGAAAGGTAGTCTTAATCTGGACACACACTATGTTTGGACATTTGTTACTTAAACTCCGTTTCATCTCATGAATAATTTTAAATGATTTTATATACATTTTGTTATTTAATGAAAAACCTCAGTTGTTAGGGCATCCTTCCCATATGTCCTGCCCTACCCTGTGGTGGTTATCACTGTGCTTCTTACCCAGAGCACTGTCTGAGATCACGATATTTTGGAATGCAGTTCAAGTCACAGACATCAGTAGAAGTATACTGTAACAGGCCCAGAGTGGTATGAGAAGTATGCATAAAATGCCACACAATGATACCATGTAACTTGGTTTCAGATCAGGTGAGCTTAATTACATTTCAAATGGAAAAGCCTGAATTTCTGTTACAGTTATGGTCTCATGTTTATTTTCTCCATTCTGCTCTTCTGAAACCCATGATGTTTGGAGAAAGGTAATCTGTCAGCTTTTAAAAGATGAACTGGAGAGCGGAGGTATCTGTTTCAGCAAATAGGTATTGAATTGTTATTATTTTTCAGAACAAATACAAGGTCTTTGTGTACATTTAATCAGAACAAGTGATGTTTAAGTTGTTTTTAGAGTCCATTGATTCTAAGAAACACTCTCTGGGTCACACACTTAACATGGGGAAGAACAAAGATACGGTCAAAGTACCATTAGGCTGTTTTCTGGAAATATGTTGATCTCTGCTTAGTCCACTTACAGACGAGAACGAAAGCACATACACACACACACACACACACATTTACTAACCAACACATGGGAAATTTAGTCACTCAGGATTTGATTCTTAGGGCTGGCGCAATTTTACCAGTAACATGACGCACACCATTCAAGGAAAACACTCTCTCTCTAGGATACATCCTCAAACAAGAGGGAACTTGCTTTTAATACCATGAAGGTTTGCAGGTTGTGCTGCCCCTCCCTCAGAGACAGACTGAAAGGATTTGAGCAGCATAAGTGTTTATGAGAGAAAAGTCAAATTATCTTGTGAAATCCCTTAATTGCAGTAATATGTTTGCAAGGATTCTCCCATTTATTTTCTTTTAACTCTTTATGTTCCAGTTTGTGGTTATGAAAGTCCTCATGAATTACTGTGATAGTTCAACAGTTGCATGTGTTGGCTGGAGGAACATTCCAATATTAAACAATTCAAATCACTCTTAAATTCATGTATATGTCATTCTAAACCGGGGCTCAGCACACTATGGTCCACAGGCAACATCTGGCCTTCTGTCTATGCCTGGAAGTAGTTTCTTTCGGTAACGCAGTCATTCTCATTAATTCATGTACCATCCATGTGATTTCACGTTACAGTGACAGAGCTGAGTAGTTGTAACAGAGCTGTATGGCCCTAAACCTAAAATATTTACTGCATGTTTTTTTATAGAAAAAGTTTGGCCGCCCCTGAATGTACATAAAGAGTATCTCTGATTCTTATATTAATCAATTAATGTTACATACAATTAATGTTAGAATCAGAGTTTAATCTTTCTGAAAAATTATATTTAGTCTTAATTACATGAAATTAAACTTCAGATAATTTTACATAACTTTTTATTTTCTTCACTTACAACTTCTATATTGCCTATGAAAATGAATAGAAATTTTGAATATGTTGGAAGAAAATATTTTAAACATTAAGAATAATTTTGATTTTTAAAAATTCTTATATTGACTATATTAATTTTTGATTAAAATACATTCAGATTTTTACCCTTTGAATACAGTTACATTTTATGTTTAATCCTTTAAATCACTGAGAAAAAGTACAGTTAGAAATAAAAAATATACAAGTAAAGCTCAGAAAAAAAGTAAAAGGTGAAAAGAAAAACAGAAATTTTGATGTTATGACCATGTATTTTATCAAGATAGAAGGTAGAGCATAATATTAAGGAGTTTATTGGCTTAATTGGTAACTTTGTTTATTTAGGCCTCTAGTATGTGGGCCTCCACTTGTGCTCTTGTCTGATAAATGCCCTATAAATGTCTGCAAGGAGCCTGATCAGTCTCAAACTGAACAGGAATTAGCTGCTTTGGGGTATCTGGATCTGAATAAATTCATCTGCTTATCTGTCTACTAAGGAGTGAACCAACCCTAATCTTGGCAGGCCTGTTGATCAAAAGGCAGAGAATCTCTCAGCTTCTCATTGACAGTCATACTTGACATTTGGAGCTATCGTCAAAGATATGATTGGTCCTAACACTTCATAGTTGCCTTGTTTTTCCATAATTATGCACCTGCTATTTGGATAAAGGCACTGTTCTTTGTTTTTGTTTTTGTTTTTGTTTTTTTTGTAACTAGGATTGATACAGCTTTTCTGACTGAAGTGTTAACTTGTGATTGAAAAGTCATGTTTTCTAAGAAAATATACAATACTCTAAAACATTTAAATTAATGTATCTCGTTTCTTAGGTATGCTCTAAAAAGCACATGCAACAGTTTTTCTCCGGTAAATGAAATTAAACTTTCATCTGTCTGTTCATTTCAGCCTTAGAAGGAAATGACTGGACTTGGTTTAACCAAATATAGATGGTGAAATTAAAATACAGACAACGGTTATTTGAAAAGTTCACTCAGTTGAGGGAGGGGCACATTGGAAAGCACATCAACAAGATAGGCAGTCATGCTTCAGAAGTGAAACAGGTAAGAGAGACCCTTGTGATTTCTGGTATGAAGGGATACGCCTTATGTAGATGACAGTGTGAACCAAGAAAAAGCAAAGAGCTTGGCAATTGCAGCAGCTCACCTTCAAGACTGAACCTGCAGGTGAACTTCATTACGACCCAGAGTGGGGCAGTCATGTTTATTTACTTAACAATTAATGTTTCTTCCCAGCATCCCTGGTTACGACTAATCCTAAATAAACCTTAAAGTGTATGCTTTCAACAAGGACACTTTAGCACTATGTGTGCACACAGTCTCTGACATACTTTGAACAACTCTATTATAAAACTATAAGCTTTTCTTAAAGACTTTCTGGAATCCTCTCCCTTGGACAATTTATCTGTCTCTCCCTCTAGCTGGGCTCTGAAGCTTTGTACTGATTTAACTCACTCAAAACACACAGCCCTTTCACTTTAGGGGTATGTTACCTCCTTGTCTTAAGTGAGTGCTTCCTGGATGTCTCAAGTGCTTGTAAAGGCTATTTGTCTCCTCAGCACAAGGTATACTGTGAGTCTAACTCTTAAACTAAAACATGGGTTATTTCCCTGCTTGTTTCTGATTTTTCTTTTTTTTGTCCAAACACAATAAACACCAAAGAAGTTCCATCTGTGTATTTCTACTTTCTGCTTGACATCTCTGAGGCTCAAAAATATTTAAAATGAGGGGCGCCTGGGTGGCTCAGTTGGTTAAGCATCTGTCTTCGGCTCAGGTCATGATCTTGGGGTCCAGGGATGGAGCCCTGCCTCGGGCTCTCTATTCAGCAGGGAGCCTGCTTCTCCCTCTCCCTCTGCCTGCCGTTCAACCTGCTTGTGCTCTCTTTCTCTCCCTGTCAAATAAATGAACATAATCTTTAAAAAATTTTTTTAAATTAATTTGGTAATCCCTTCTTATTTCACTCCTGATCTCGATATTTAATGAGTCTGTTCACTAGTTTCTACATTCTCTTTAATTCAGTAAACTTTCATTGTTCAATGGAAGCTCCATTTTGCCCCCTTCTTTACATCTCTGTTGTCTGGAACCTGTTTAGCCAAAGTTAGCATCCTCTCCATCTTACAGGACTGCAGTTGCCTCCTGACTAGTTGCTGGCTTCTAATTTCGCTCCCATTCAGCCTATTTTCCCTATGGCAACCAGATTGTTTTTGACTTTTTTTTTTAAGGAATATATATATATATATATAAAATATTCATTTTCTCATGTTGTTATTCACTCAAACATTTCTTTTTAATTCTCTCTCTTTGACCTTCAGTGTCTTTCTGTCACCTTTCAATGAGACCCTTCAACACTGAGGGAGACTCTTAACGTCTACTGGGCCTCACTGCCTCAGATCCTGCATCTTCTCTAACTTAATCTCAGACATTCCTCCCTTTTGGAATTATGCTCCAGCAGAACTGGCTTTCCTAAGGCATTTATTCCTGACTCATGCAGCACAAACATAGACTAGCCTAACTCTCCCAGTCTAAAGTGGATTCCCCCTTGCCCCATTTTGTTTCTCTCACCCCGTTCTTTTTCTTTATAGCACTTACTATAATTTTCAGTGATACGTTTTTTGTTTGCTAATTTGCTTATGGCCTTTCTTCTCTATTTAATTCTAAGCTCCAAGAGGGCAGGGACCTCATATTGTTTGATACTATAGTTTTTGCTACAGCTTACTTTGTATAGTGTCTGACCCATTGTGGGCCTATGATAAATAGTGAATGCATAATTGATAAAATGAATGAAAGAATTAACCATAAACTATTTGTGGGAAAACAGATAAGAAAACCTTTAATATTGCCTTGAAGGAAGATTTTTCTCCCCAGGGAAAGAGCTTAAAATACACTTAATATTCATCAGATAGATAAGGGTTAGAGAATATTAACATTCTCGTGTCTGTGATGTTCAATGTATCTAAAGAAGAATGAAAATGTATATGTGTTAGAAGTTCAGAGAGACAAAATAATACTCACAGTTATATCTGGAGAGGTTTTTTGGAACTGAGTTTTATGGTGTTAAAGTATTTGAATTTTGCCTATAGGGGAATAAGGGTTTTTAAGTAGCAGACTGATATGGTCATATCTATGTGTGTTTGAGGGGAGCAGGGGATTAGTTTGAACAGGCAAGTGAACTGAAGTAGAGGGGAGTATTTAGCAGGACACTCAAGTAGTTTAAAAAGAGACCATGAGAGGTCTGTCAAAGAGCAGCATTAAGTGGAATTGACATCACAATAATGTAGGAGGAAATAATGAATCAACAACGTATACAGATTTCTAAGTTGAATATATCCGAAGCAGTTGAATGTTTATAAACACACACACACTCACTCACACACACACACACCCACATACACACACATCTTACTCAATTTACAACAGGGTAATGTCCTGATAAACCCATTGTGAGTTGAAAATATTGTAAGCCAAAAATGTATTTAATACACCTCACCTACTGAACATCATGACTTATTCTAGCCTACCTTAAACATGCTCAGAACACTTACATAAACCTACAGTTGGGACACAAAGCCTATCTTATAATAAAGTACTGAATATCTCATGTAATGTATTGAATACTGTACTGAAAGTGAGTAACAGAACAGTTGTAAGTATATTGATTGTTTACCCTCATGGTCCCGTGCCTGACTGGGAGCTGTGGCTTTGCTGCCACTGCCCCGTGTCACAAGACAGTATGAATTATACCGCATGTCACTAACCTGGGAAAAAATAAAAATTTAAAATTCAAAGTATGGTTTCTACTAAATTCATATGACTTTCAAACATTATAAAGTTGAAAATCATAAGTTGAACCGTCTTAAGTTGGAACCATCTGTATATATTCATATTTTTCTGACATATTGATATGTGTGATAATTAAGCAGTATAGTTTTATGCATACTTAAAATACTGTCTCCAACTGATATTTCAGTAGCTAAGTTTCATCATTCAATTTCCCTCCTGTCATTTCCACCCAAGCCCAAAGTCCTTGTGCCTGCTATCCTGTGGACACCAGTGGGATGGATGAGAACACTGATTTCTCAAAGAAATATTGACATATAGTAGCAACAAAATCATTGCCTCTTGGGAGAATAAATGAATGAATGATAATACTAGACACACTTTCATTCCTACCATATAAAATATCTATGATACAGCTGGTTAAGTCAGCTAGTTAACGGGATAAATACACTAAGCAAAGGATCAAGTCATTTTAAATTTATAGTGAATCAGCCACAGCCAAAATTTTGGTGTCCAGTTGAATAACCTAATATTAAACAAAACAAATTATTTATTTTTCCAAAGAAAATAAGACAAGGAGAAAATATATAACAAATCAGATGTTACTCAGCAGAAAAAGTCAATTGATCAGTGTTTACATATAGTTTAAATTTTGAAGTTTGCACAAACTCATTAATAACTCCATCCAGAATATCGAATGGCTCATGAGCAATGCTAAGAAGAATTATACACCTTTCATAAATGCAATCTCAGTTCGTTTTCTGAGAACATATCTTCGTGGATTACAAACAGTGGGGGAATTCGACAGGCCTTACTATTCCATTCCATGCCTCACTCCCGCTTCGAAGCTGTTACTACTTAGACTATTTTATAGCCTTGAACTGCTAAGAATTGATTAAACTACATTAATGAGGCACATTACTTTATGGTGACGGAAAGGAAAAAAAGTCTTTAAGGATTTCCAGATAGCTTAAATTAGCCTTAATCTTTGGCAAGCAATGATTTATATATTTTCTTAAATATATTTGCAGTCCTAGAAAGGTTCGTGTTGGTTTGTTATGTTTTGAGAAAATAGGCTTTTTATCAATCTGATTCAACCAGCAGAATGCACATAAATTGGAGAAAGTAGAGCCTTGGGGTAATGATGCATTACACTTAGGCTACTACAAAACTATCCTGAACATTCAGATTTATTACATAGGAGGGGTTACTATATCTTGTTATGGTATTATCCAAGACAACCAAGCCTCCTAATAAATTTCAGAACTGTTTCAAATCCAGAAAACAGACCATACAATCTAGAGTTTTATATTCTAATGCTTGAAGAGGTTCACTCTAGAAAGGAAGCAATTTGTCTTTAAAATATGCCTTACCTACCAGATTATGCAGATATGAATTAGTTTTGAAAACTTTGCCAGCTCTTAAGCACGTATAATAAACTAAAAATAGAAGTCAGTCAGTCTTGAAAGCTGACATGCCTATGAGCAACAGAATTCTGCAGTGGTTTTGCAATATGTTCAGCAGCCAAAATGAAAATGGCACGTATGCTCCATGCATTTTGAAAACATAGTAACTTACAGTATCTCTTTAGTGTTGATTGAGCTGATGACAGAATGGCCACAGCTATGCAGGTATTCTTTAGTCCACAATGGCATTGACAAAGGGAAAAAATGTTCATCACTGCGGCTGAGGTGTCCTCACATTCCCAGATGCATACATTGGAGATATCAGACTTTATTCTTAGACTATGAAATTGTATTGTTAATTTTATTTTTTGGGGGAATGGGGTTGCACAAAATCTTAGTTACTGAAAAAATAGAAGTAAATCCTTAAGGAAACTTATGAGCAATATTCCCTTTAATGTATCTTTCATGAATTAGAGATAATAATTTATGTTATAAAATATAAAATATAAGAAATGCAAATCCAGTCTAGGTTTTACTTGCAATTTATAAATGCCATTTACAAAATCTCTTTGAAATGCTATTTTGCATATCTCATGTATTACCCAGCCCAAAGTTCTATTTGAAAATGACATTATGGCATAGTTGTTGAAGGACAGAATAGTGTATTTTCCATGTTATAATGCTCAAAGATTTGAGATTTATCTAATGAATTCATATGTGAAAATTTTTGTCAGTTCTACAATGCTACACAAATGTAAGAAATTACCACAATGTTCCCCCTGGCTTCCTTTACACAGGCGTTATAAAAATCAGCGGGTTCAATATCGCTCAATCATAGGTGTGCATTTTAATATCTGTTGGGGTACGTGTGTGTAGTTGTTCAGGAGATTACTTTTTCCCACTACTCATGTGTACTTGTGAATGGCCTTCCCCCCAAAAATACAGCTGGTTTTCTGTTCTACTCCTTCCCATGCCACCGTATGAGAAGTGAGTGATCTCCAGTTCTTAATTGGATGGATCTATTCTACTAATGTGCTTTAAGCACTAGGGATGTACTCAGGTGAACTATCCAAGGTCTACACTTAGTAGGATAGAATGGGGAAACCAAGAGGTTTTAGGAGCTCTTTGATCACACCCCGTAGCCACATTCTACAACTTAGGTTTTATTCGTGATAATGGTGATACATTGATGTCTACATTTCTGTTGCCTGTGTTTCTCAATTTAGTGCAGACTGGGACAAGAGGAATATAATTTACTTGAAGAGTAAGACCGATCATAATAAGCAACAGATCTCCACAACAAAATTACTTCAAAGTGCTTCTCTACTATCCAATTCATTTAATTTTCCCCAAAGTAGATTCAGCACAGTGGAGATCTTCCTACAGAGTTGTGTATGTGTGCATATACACATAAAACTTGCTGCTATTGTTTCTTCCATTTCCTCTAGTCCTAAATCATAATAAAATGGATAAATTATAAATACACCATCAATACAGGTAATGACCTGTGGTCTTGCTTCTAGTTGGTGCTTGCTTCCTGACTCCATTTCTTTTTTTCCATTTTTTAAAAATCCAAAAAAATCTGTCAAGAAGGACAAGTGCTAAGAAGGACAAAGTGCATTTGAATAATTCTTTATTTCACTTTACTTTGAAAATATGATTGAATAATTTGGCTTACCTTTGAAAGATGTTCTTAAAAACTCTTAAGCCCACCCGAAACTCTAAACTTCATCATCACCATGGGCATTGACACCAGGAGTTCTTAATAATAAAAACTGCTTTATGTATAAGCTTGTCTCCCATTACCAGGGGTCAAACTCCTTTGATTCTATTTTAGAGTTTGGTATAGTCAATAAAATAGTTTCTTTACAAATGAGTACAAGGAGGAGATATAATAAATTATGCATGTTTGGTTAATTATTTTGACTTGACATTTAGTATTGGCAAACAGCGAATTTGTAATTAACTGTTTTTTTTCTTAATCTCCCTTACATTCCCTTTGTTTAAGATACATGTTTAATGTTTTACATTAGAATTATGTTTGTACTTTTCCCAAAGGACTTCTAAACACATTTTTTTCAGTTGATTATCAGAGAGTGGAATATTCTCTTCATTTTATATCAACGCACACAGAGATAAGAAGAAATTAAGGGAATCACTCGACGGTCCATGACTACACCAGGACAAATGTTAAGAAATCTCTCCTAGCCTATTTCATGGAATGGGACTTGCCTCAGAGCATCCCAGGACTATTGGCTAAATTAGCCTTCAGCATAAAAATGTAAGCACTTTGTTGAATGTTTTGAGTATCAGTCTGATTTTGAGCAAGGGTAATTGATTAGTTGGGGTAAAGTGGAGAGTGAAACAGCTGAGCACATCTGGTGTCAACTGATAAGAACCACAACCACACACTCAATTTCCCTCCTGGAAAGGAAGGAACTGCCCTCTACTTGACAGCTCTCTAATGCGCTCCTGCCTCTTCCACCTAATGTCACCGCGGGGATCCCCTGATGGAAAGTCTCTATCCACTGACAGAAGAAAGAAGGTGGATTTGTGATTTAAGGAGACTTTAGAATGCTGAAATAAGCTCTATTCCTCTTTTCCTCCATTAGTGTTCACTGACTACTTACTGTCTGTGAAATGTGGAGCGGGTACCCTGCCTTAAGAAACTCTCTTTGCAGGGCACCTGGGTGGCTCAGTCATTAAGCATCTGCCTTCGGCTCAGGTCATGATCTCAGGGTCCTGGGATCGAGCCCTGCATCGGGCTCCCTGCTCAGCAGGAAGCCTGCTTCTCCCTCTCCCGCTCCCCCTGCTTGTGTTCCCTCTCTCATGTGTCTCTCTCTGTCAAATAAATAAATAAAATCTTTATAAAAAAAAAAACCTCTCTTTGCAGCTTCTGGGAAAAAGGCATCAAATAAAATAAACTTATGTGTTTAACACAAAAGCCTATATGTAGGTGTACCTTTTTTTCTTTAGGCATGTTCATACATGTACATATATACTTAAGGAAGAGATAAGTCTGAGGAGCAAACATTATTGGCTTCATTTCAAAAGGGAAACAAAAAATGCTCAGATGACTAAAATGCTCTTTAAGATGAAGGCGTAGTCTAACAGGTCTGAAGATGATCATCTAGACCAAACTTTGAAACTTTAATGTGCAGAGGAATCAGTGAGGGATCTTGTTAAAATGCGGATTCTGAATCAGGACATCTGAGATGGGGCTTGTAAGTCCGTCTTTCTAATGAGTTCCCATGTGATGATAATTCTTCTGGTGTTCAGACTGCACTTTTGAGTAGCAAGGGTGTAAATTACAGACTGATAGAATGGAAAAACAAAACAAAACAAAAACAAATCTTTGATTCCCCACAGTTTACTTGCAAGTAAATTTTGCTTTCCCATTTTGGATTTGCTTTCTTGTTTTTTTCTGGAAGTCTTAAAAAAAATTAATATCCGTGAGGCCACACTTACCAGGTTTTTCTCTTTTCCTGCTTGAACACAATATAAAAATTTTTAAAAATCAAATATATATATATGTGATGTTTAAGTTGACATATTTATCCAGTTACTGGTTTATAAATATTAACATTGTACTAAGCATCTATTTCTTGGGCTGTGAACTAAAATTTTATGTTTTGTAAATGCGGTTGCATCCATAATTTCCTTAGTTCCATAATTAGCCATTAAATCTCGGTGTCCCCAGCTGGGAAATGGGGATATATATTTATGGGAAGTGGGGAAAATATGTTCCCGTGTTTAGCCATCTATATATATGTCTCAATCACTGTGTAAATGACAAAGGCCACCTGTCTCATGGCCAGGAAAGAAGTGGATAAGAAGATAGTCTGGCCCCCTTACGAGACTGGAGCAGATTTCCTACACATTTTTCATGTTCTAAATTCAATTGAAAAACACTTGTATGAGGACTCTGGTTAGAAGCATTTCCCTTCAGCTCTGAGATACTGTTCATTAAAGTTTTGCCTACTCAGAACACTTCATTCATTCATTCATTTGGCAAACGCATTTGAAATGCACATTCACTAGGAGACACAAAGATGTAAAGAAAACTCTAACCTCACATTGCAAGTGTGCATGCAGTTATATAAGATGAACTAAGATAATGTCTCTAGTAGATTATCCATGATATGAAGTAGGAATCCACAAGAAAGGAACAAATTCGTAACATCTTAAGGAAGATGCAGCATTAAAACTGGTGCTTGAAGACTGAGCTTAAAGGAATGAATTTTCCAGGCAGGCCAGCTAAGGTTGGGGGAGGAGAGTAGGAGACAGAATGAGAACATCCCAAGCACAGGAGGTGGCATATTCAAAAGGCAGGGCTACTGTGTTAGAGAATGTGACTTATTTAGGGGCTCTGCATGTCGTTCAGAAATGATGGAGGGTGATGTGTGAGGGGAGAGTGGTGAGAGGTGGAATTAGGTACGTAGACAGTACCATAATATGAAAAATCTTCCATCTTAAAAAAAAAAAGTTTAGATCTTGTCTTTAAATTGAAGGGAGCCATTTAAAATTTCAGCATCTATAATATCACAGTCATATTAAAATGAATTGCATATAATGTCTCTTCTCTGCAAAACTAAATATATGAATAAATTTTTTTGCAGCATACATGAGTTTTTCACACTGATTGATTTAACATTACAAATTAAAAGATTCCCAGTTTCCATCCATCATTCCTTCTACCTGCCTTCTACCTTTTCCCTGTGCCACTCAGGTAAACAAAGAACCTGCAATCTTCTTGCACTTCAAGCCTGTATCTCCCTATTTTCTTGGTTTCCTTGCTTTGTGAGTAGAAAGAACCATGTTTCTATCAGTATTACCATCAGTGCCTCTTCCCTCCTACTACAGGTCTCAAATGTAGCATACTAGTTGCTCTACCCTTTCTTCGAGTGTCATAGTTACTTACACATCAGATAAACAAAACTATTCTAAACATTTGCATCACTCAGATTGATGTCCTGAGATATCTATCTGTGGACGTCTCATTGCGATCTGAGTATCACAGCTATGGATTTGACCCTTTATTAAATGCCAACGGCAAGGGGAAAAGGTGGGAATATGCAGATATTTATCAAGTATTGGCTGGCAAAATACCCTGAGTCATTTTCTTTGAGCACTTGAAAACACAGAATGAATCTCCTTTGGCAATCTTGGGACATTAGCTTTTTTAAAAATGCATGCCCTGGAAAACTACTCTAAGTTCAAATTAATTACAGAAAGAGCATGCATTACCAGTTCCTACTGTATGAGTATCAGGATGTCTTTCTTTTTTTGAAATTACAGATTTGGAAGAGAAGATATTTATGTAACACAGAATTCCTGAAATGATATTTTCTAGAGTAATTAAAATAGCATTTGTTTTCTTTGCAAACAATTTATGATGGGAACATCTTTTTAATGATCTATATTATAGTTTAGTAACCAGGTGTCATTAAATGTAGCTCTTGGTAGGATTCTCAAATTTTAACCCAAAGTGTTGGCAAAATGAGGCTTGGTGTGGCTGTTTCTTTAAATTGACTCAAATGCTTAAGTAGAAATTTATAATGAAAACTTTTGATTTTATAGTGTTAAGTAAGCAAAATGCGTCTTAGAATGGTTAGACAATGTTGCCTTTTATAAGTATAGTATGCTGCCTGATATATCCTTTTTCTTTTTTCTTTAGTAGCATATGGTTCTTGAATGAGAAAACATCTTTCTAAAGGCCTTTCCAGCTTAGCTCTGCTTCATTGGTCATAGCTCTAAGAGTGCAGAGAAGGGATTTGGGGGCACATTTGACAAACAAAGCATCTTGACAGGAACACAAAGAGTTAATGGCTGGCTTCCTGACATCTATGTGGTGTATGAATCAACAAAAGACAAAAAAAACTGTCTTATAATTATGAATATATTTTTAAACTAGAGAGAGCATGAGAAAGGGCTGATTTCTGAAGACTGTTTATTCTATAAATATGCTTATGTACACACAACACCTTCTTAATATATGATCCATGACAACAATCACTAAAAGGGCTCAAAGGGGACACAGGAAATTTCTGATCCATGTTCTTGTCTGGAAAGTGCTACCAGCACAAATTTGCTGCCTCGTTCTACAGTTCCAATTCTGTTCTCCTGGTTCAGAATAGAGCAGCCCGCAGGGAATTTTGAGACTTGGATCATTTTTGTTCCCAATTCTCACCACAATTCGTAAAATATAATTAAATTAGTGACAAAAGACAGTTGTTCTCAATGTCCCCAAATCCCAAAATGGACTGGATTAAAATATGACATAGAATTTTTCTGGCTTCACTTGTTCTCTTACCTACTCCAGAATCAGTTAATTATATGTTCCCTTCCAATAATACCCTACAGCCCCTCATCTACTTGAATTTCCCTAGTGATTGTGATCTGTTTCCAAAACCTAGGCAACTATCACCAAATTATTTCTTTTTTTCATGTGTAAAGTATACGGAGAAGATGCAAAGACTATAAAAACTTGATCCATGCTATATAGTCATTACGTCAGATTTCAACAGATTCCTCAGGTTACACATGTTTCATGGTTTTTTGTCCTTTATTATTTCCTCAAAAATAATTCCATAATTTCCATTTTTGTTGAGTAGTCCCTCCATTTCCACTAGGTTTCAGCAAATAGTCTCATTTTCTACTTTGTTTACTATTATTATTAACTGTCAAGTATGATGTTAACTAATTCAACTGTATCCTAAGGTAAGCACTATTATTAACCCAATTTTACAGATGAGGTGACTGCAAATAAAATTGCATGATGTTTGGGAAATATTATTTTCTTAATATCCTTTTTTGTCATTTGCAATTCCCTATCTCCAAGTCAGAGCAGTAAGATTTACTGCCCTGGGGAAAGAAGAAGGTGGGAACCACCAAGAACAAACCAGCTGTTAGCTTTGAACCTCATATCTTATATTTTTATTGCTTTAACTAGAAAATAGTGATCAAAAAGACCAGTTGAGAGAGACAAAAATTTTAAGAATTTCTTCCTCATCTTCTTTTAATATATCTAGAAGCAGGATAATGGACTTTATTTTAGCTATTTTTTAACCTGATGTGTCAGAGCTATGAAAAGAATAGGAAGAAAAGCCTCAATTTCCAAGAAAATAACCTGTCGGAATAAACATGTGTTGACCTGCGTTTTTTGACTGCTTCCTGCCTGAGTTCCAGGGAAGAGTCCTGTTAGGAGGATTCTCAATTTCTCAAGGGACTTTAACAAGTGTTCTTTTCATGTGGTTGTACTAAAGCAGGCTTAGATTGTTTAGGGAGAAGATAAGGACCTATTAGTTCCATTATCATCCCTGTGGGGTGTGTGTGTGTGTGTGTGTGTGTGTGTGTGTGTGTGTGTGTGTAAATGGGGCAGGTGATGTGGCTATTAGCCTGTCTGCTGACTATTAAGAATGTCAGAAGCTGATGTTGTAGGGGATAAAATGGACCTAGAAATGAGGGCTGAAGGATGGGCTTCCTAGACCAGGTGCTAAAAAGAAATCAGGGCAAGTAGGAATATCAGTGGAATCAGTCAACGGAAGAACATGGATGATTTAAGAGGAGCATAGTCTAAATTAAGAACATAGATCATCGTACCTCCGGCACACCTCTAAGAACATCTGTCACACCTCTGCAAAGACTAGCAATGGTCCCAAGAATGTTGAATGGATCTCAATAGCTTCCACCCTTAAATTTCATTTGGTTATATCCCATGCATATTCATCATCCCTTCATATACCCCGATAACATCTTAAAAAGGAAAGGAAAGGTGGAATTTCTTCTTAGGGTGGCAAAATGTTTAAAATTAGATAGTCTTGATTGTTTCACAGGCTTCTATACTAAAAACCATTACATTATATACTTTAAATAAGTGAATTGTTTAGTATGTAGATTATATCTCAATAAAGCTGTTAAAAACAGATAAATGTGGTTATCTTGTGATTATTTGTATAGAATAAAAGGCCATGGAGCAACTATTGTTGAAAATTTATTTCCCATGAATAAAAGATTTGTAAATATGTATTAAAAATTATGCACAACAGTGGGGGGAAAAAAGGAAAGGTGGAAATGGGAATACTTCTGAAAGGATGTACATTTAACTGAATCATCTAGGCAGATATCAACTTCCTAAAGAGATCATCCAAATTGCTGGACTTGGCTAAGATTACCAGATCAGAATTCATCTAGTTTCCCTCAACTCCAAAACATCCCTGCCCCTTGTCAGAGGTCGGGAGCTAACAATAAGGATAATTTTAGTTATAGTGAATTAAAGAAGACATTTTCCTTTGCATATCTAAGTGTAGTGTGAATAAATTTTCTTAACAACTATAGCCCACTATACTGTGAGCTCTGAGACCAAGGACCATGTCTTTTTGTTCACTGTGTACAGCATGAGTGTCTGCTTATTCAATTATCACGCTTTTGGAAAGTAAAGATAATTTAAAGAACTTGTTCTTTTACCTTTAAGACAGAAACATAATCATGATTTTAAGAACTAAATTCTTCACTACTGATCATGAACCCATTTCCTTTCACATTTCCTGGAGCCTTCATATCTCAACCACTCCACTTTGTTCCAACCTGTTCACTCTTGATTTCATTAGTGATTTTCCTCTACGTCTATAAACATGCAAACATTGGCTCTTCTTAAAATAAGGAATAAAATGGAATATATTTGAATATTCTGACCCTTTGGATAATCATTCAACTTCTGTCCCTTTCAAACATTTTAATTAAGATTTATAGTACCTGTGTCCATGCCCATACTTATTTTTCTCTCTCCTTTTCTTCTGTGTTCTCACTGGCATCATAAATCTTTTTTTTTTTTTAAGATTTATTTATTTATTTATTTGACAGAGAGAGACACAGCGAGAGAGGGAACACAAGCAGGGGGAGTGGGAGAGGGAGAAGCTGGCCTCCCGCAGAACAGGGAGCCCGATGCGGGGCTTGATCCCAGGACTCTGGGACGATGACCTGAGCTGGAGGCAGACGCTTAATGACTGAGCCACCCAGATACACTTAGCATCAGAAATCTTACCTAAGACCTAAGGACTAGTCTTTAGTAACTAAGGACACTGTTGATTTCCTGTTATTAAATGAAAGAGCATATTTCTGTTCTCCTTCCTCCTTGACATCTCCAGAAACCTTGACTCTGAACACACTTTCTTTTTTTCTTCTCTCACAGATTTAGTGAAATGCAATTATCCTAATTCTCCTCTCACCTCTTTGTTACCTCTATTCTTTTTTTTTTTTTTAAATGCCTTTGCCTTGTTTGCTTTCTACTCACTGACCACACAGCCTTTCTGTTTCTAAGGCTGTTTTATTAACTGCCTTCCAAATAGTCTGTGTATGTGTCACCCCCAAAGCTATTAGTCATCTAAAGACCGTCCCTATTAGAGCTTAAGAGCACAGAGTTTGTATTAGACATTTACAGGGTAGTCTTAGCTCAGCTATTTAATAACTGGTCTTGAATAAGTTCTAATCTTTCTAAATATAAGTTTTATTATCTATAGGTGTTGGATAATTATATTTACATTAAACTTTTGCTTGATGGTTACAAAAAATGAACCTTAGAAGTGGTACCAAAGACTGGCATACAGTATATACTAACATATAGTAGCAATTTTTATTCATAGTATTTTGAGGATGTATTTCATTTCCCTTTTATTTTTCCACTAAAATCATAAACATTCATCAAAGCTGGGTCAAAGTCCTATCTCTTTGAAGAAGTATGTCATTTCTATTCTAGATTCAGGGCTTTACTTGCTCTGTTGAGCAAATTTTAAAACATATATTATCCATTAATTACATCTTCCTTTTGTACAGAGGTTAGTATTTGAAAGGTACTTTTGTTACATCATAAAAATGATCATCATAAATACTGTATAAGAAGAGTAAGTTCTCACTCATCAAAGGTTCAGTATAAGAACCTTTCAATAGTATGTATCAGTTTTCTTTCTCTTAAATTTTGTACTATGGTAACAAAACATTTTACTTTTGCATATGTTGTAAACCACACCATACATGGTTATTATTTTTATTTAAGTACTAAATCATGTTCCAGAGAGATTTATATAATAAGAAAATTGTTATATACTTACCAATGCAGTTACCATTTCCAGTTCCCTTCTATCCTTTGTGAAGATCCATATTTCTATCTGGGGTAATTTTCTTTGTAATCTAAAGACTTCCTTTGATATTTTCTGAAGGGGGTCTGGTGGTAATGACTATTTTCAAATTTTGTATGTGTGCAAAAGTCTTTATTTTTGTTGTTGTCATGTTGTTTTGGAAAGATTATTTAACTAGGTGTAGAATTCTAGGTTGACAGCACTTTTCTTTCAGTATATTAAACATGTTACTTCCACATTTCTTCCGATAAGAAATATGCTGTCACCCTTATCTTTGTTCCTTTGTATATAGCATGTGTTTTGTCACTATCTGCTTTTCTTCTTTTTTTTTAAGATTATTTATTTATTTATTTGACAGAGAGAAAGACAGCGAGAGAGAAAACACAAGCCGGGGGAGTGGGAGAGGGAGAAACAGGCTTCTTTCTTTCACACTAATTTTGAGCAATTCGATTTAGATGTGTCTTAGTATAGTTTTCTTCTGTATCTTCCTTTAGAGTTTGTTGAGATTCTTGGATCTTTGGATTTATAATCACACTCCAGGTTGGATGATTTTCTTTTTCTTTTTTAAAGATTTTATTTATTTATTTGACAGAGAGAGACACAGTGAGAGGGGGAACACAAGCAGGGGGAGTGGGAGAGGGAGAAGCAGGCTTCCCGCGGAGCAGGGAGCCCGATGCAGGGCTCAATCCCAGGACCCTGGGATCATGACCTGAGCCGAAGGCAGACGCTTAATGACTGAGCCACCCAGGTGCCCCCAGTTTGGAAGATTTTCCACCAATATTTCTACAAATAATTGTTCTGTGTCCCTTTCTTTCCTCTCTCTCTTTGGTGATTCCAATTATATATATTTTAGGCTTTAGGCCACTTGAAGTTTCTCTCAGTTCCCTGATTTCTCTCTGCTCATTTTCTTAAAGTTCTCTTTTACTCTCTGTTGCATTTTGAATAGTATGTGCTATGCTATCAAGTTCATTTGTCTTTTTAATGTAGAATCTATTGCTATTGATTTGATTGCATTCAGTTCATGTTTCATCTTATGCATTGTAGGTTACCTCTCTATAAATTTACTTTGGGTATTTTATCCTCTACATCTTTACTGAACTTTTGTATATATAGAATATACTTTATAAAAGTGTCTTGTTATTTTTGCTAATTCTAACTTCTGTTCTTAATCGTTTTCTACTTATTAATTTCCCCTCACTATGGGTCATATTTTCCATACCTTTTCGGCAAGCCTGAAAATTTTTGATTGGATGTCAGACTTTGTGAATTTAATTTGTTGTTTGCAAGATAGTTTATATTCCTATACATATTATTGAACTTCATTCTGAGATGCATTTAAGTTACTTGGAAACAGTTTGATACTTTCAGATGCTATTATTTATTTATTTATTTTTATTTTTTCCCCCCTTAGGTAGCACAGGGGTAGCAATCAGTATGAGGACAATTATTCTGTATTACTGAGACAAGAGTTCTCTTCCCAGATACTTGTGAATAATAGAATTTTTCATTTCTCACTGTTAGAAACAAACATTACTCCTAGCTCTATGTGAGCACGGGGTGCTACTAAAACTAATTTTTTGAGAGTGGTTCATTCTGTGGATTCAAGTAATCTCACATATCTGCTGGTCCATCCTCAGCTGAATTCCAGACAGGGACCTTCTGCAGATCACTGAATTTCTATCTCTGTGCATTTTCTCTAATAGTCTACATGTGAATACTTGCTATTTTGGTGTCCCCAGACTCAGCTCTCTGTCCTCAAGTTCGCCTGCATTCTTACTCACAGGATTTAAAATGCTTTCTAGGCAGTAAGTTGGGGGCAATTATTGGACTCATATCATTTGTTTCCTGTCTCTCAGGGATCACTTTCCTATGCCTGATGTTCATTGTCTTGACAATTGTTGTCTCTTATATTTTATCTACAATTTGCTTTTTCAGGTAGGAATACCTTGACCTGTTACTCCATCTTGACCAGAATTATAAAGTCTGTTCAAATGTGTTTTGACTTATCCTAATTTATAATCATTAAGGTGATTGAGTCAGGATTTAAATGTGTTATCCTGGCTGAAACCTAAGTCTCTATTTCTGAATATAAATTTGCATAACTTATAAGAATTTAACATTATACACACATAGCAGTTATCTAAACACACACACACACACACCCCTAACGGTGTCTATGTGTATATATATGTATATTCTTCAAGTTGAGTGATATATTGCTAATTTGATTCACTCGTTCATTTATTCACATATTCATTTATTTACTTTTCAAGTATGTATCAGATACCTCCTTTGCGCTCATCATGCTGATGAACACAAGGCATTCAACATGAAGAAACAGAATGTTTTCCGCCCTTAGGGATCTTAGTTTTAGAATAAACTATTCGATAAAGTAATACATTTGATTCTTTTTATTTCCCTCATAGATCCTAGTACACTGTAGATCAGAAGAGAGTTAAACATTCATTGAAAATGTAATTTTAAATTTAAAAAAAGATTCTCAGATAAATGAAGTTTTAAAATTTTAATTCTGTGTGTGTGTTTAGAAACAGGCCATATATATATAATTCAAGGGGTTTGGAATTGTTTTTAATGTGAATAAAGGTTAGCTTAATATCTAAGATATTCCCTCTACATGCCACCTCTCCACATACCCACATTCTTCTAAAATTCTTTGTTTTTTTAAAATGTATTTGATGATGCTTAATTAATTCCAATATTTCTTAAGCCAGCTCTTTTCTCCCAAAGATATAATTTCAAGTTTATAGTTCACATTTTCTATTTCTTTTATTTCTTGTCATTTGTTACAATAATGAAATAATTTACTTTTGATAATTTGACTTCATTATATTTTTAAAAATTTTTTAAGATTTTATTTATTTCACAGAGGGAGAGAGAAAGAGAGAGCACAAGCAGGGGGAGCTGCATGGGGAGAGGGAGAAGCAGGCTCCCCACTGAGCGGGAAGACTGATGCAGGGATCATGACCTGAGCCTAAGGCAGAGAGTTAACTGATTGAGCCACCCAAGCACCCCATTTTATTTTCTAATTATTTTTAAAAGTGCATTATTTTTTTTCCTGTGCTATAAAGTATGATCAATAAAAATATATGAAATATGAATAAACTAATATTTTCCTTAACTACTATCATGGCATCGATTATTTATATACATTAAAGTTTCTGTAAGAAAACAAAACAAGGAATAAAAATCAAAACCTCTGTATACAAGGCATTTCTAATATTCTTATCCTTAACTGTATCATTATAGAAACTTCTATGTATTTCTACATAATCTAGATAAGATGTAGTTACTTCAATATGAGTAAAGTATGATTAAAAATATCTATGTAAATTATCAATTTTTGAAATTTTAAACAAATCTATTTTAATTTTCTTTAATTTCAAGTTTTCCATATAAATACCAAACTAGAATCCATACTTGAAAATTACCATAGTTTTTAGACTATACTCTTTAAATTGGAATTACTATTTTAAAAATTACATATATGCCTATAAATTATATATGAAAAATTATACATAAGTTATTGCATATATAATACTGACATAGTATAATACATAGGGTTTATGTACATAATTGGAGCAACTCAGTTTGTTATACAAAACTCATTATATACCAATGAAAAATAGATTTATTCGTTTTTCTTTTATTGTTATTCAAAGACATCTTTAAATAAAATCAGGGAACAGGTCTCTAAATACAAACTTTGTAATTAGAAATATTCCTCTTTAAATTGTTGGTAATAAAAAGGTAAATTGTTTTAGGTGTACAACATATTGAGTCAACAGTTCCATACTTTACTCAGTGCTCACAACATTTGTCACCATACAATGTTATTACAATATTATTAACTATATTCTGTGTACATTGTACTTTTCATCTCTGTGACTTATTTATTTTATAACTGGAAGTTTGTACTTCTTAACCCTCTTTACCTATTTCACCTATCCCCTCACTCACCTTTTCTCTGTCAACTACCAGTTTGTTCTCTATATTTAAAAGTCTGTTTTTTGGTTTATTTGTTTGTTTTATTTTCTAGAGTCAACACATAAGTGAAATCATTTTGTATTTGTGTTTCTCTGTCTTATTCCCCTTAGCGTAATACTCTCTAGGTCCATCCATGCTGTCTTGAAGATGAAAATGGCAAGATCTCATTCTTTTCATGGCTGAGTAATATTCCATTGCATATATATATACCACATCTTCTTTATCCATTCATCTGTTGATGGAGACCTGGGTTGCTTCCATATCTCGGCTATTGTAAATAATGCTGCTAGAAACATAGGGGTGCATATCTTTTTGAATTAGTATTCTTATTTTCTTCAGATAAATACCCAGTAATGGAATTACTGGATCAAATGGTATATTTATATTTAATCTTTTGAGGATATTTCTTACTGTTTTCCATAGTGGTTGCACCGATTTAGATTCCCACTAACAGTATACAAGGGTTTCTTTTTCTTCACATCCTCACCTACACTTTTATTTCTTGTCTTTTTGATTCTAGCCATTCTGACTGGTGTGAAGTGGTATCCCACTATGGTTTTGATTTGCATTTCCCTGATGATGAGATGAGTGATGTTGAGCATCTTTTCATGTGTTTGTTGGCCATTTGTTTGTCATCTTTCAAAAAATGTTTATTCAAGGTCTTCTATTTTTTAATCAGTTATTTGTTTTTTGGTTTTTGGTTTTTTTTTTTTGGTGTTGAGTTGAATAAGTTCTTTATATATATTGGATATATACTCCTTATTAGATATATCATTTGCAAATATCCTTTTCCATTTAGTAGGTTGCCTTCTCATATTTTTTTTTTGACGGTTTCCTTTGCTGTGCAAAAACTTTTTATTTTGGTGTATTACTAATAATTTATTTTTGCTTTTATTTCCCTTGCCCAAGGAGACATATTTAGAAAAATGTTGCTAAGGCCAGTATCAAAAAGATTACTGCTTATGTTTTCTTTTAGGACTTTTATTATTTCAGGTTTTACAGTTAGGACTTTAATCTATTTGAGTTTATTTTTGTGTATGATGTGAGAAAGTGGTCTAGTTTCATTCTTTTGCATGTAGCTGTCTAGTTTTCCCAGGACCATTTATTTAAGAGACTTTCTTTTTCCCATTGCATATTCTTGCCTTCCTTGTTATAGACTAATTGACCATATAGTCATGGATATGTTTGGGGGCTCTCTATCCTGTTCTAATGATTTATGTGTCTGTTTTTGTGCCAGTACCATCCTGTTTTGATTATTACAGCTTTGTAATATATCTTAAAATCTGGGATTGTTTTTCTTTTTCAAGATTGCTTTAGAAAGGTTAAAGTTTAAGAATATTTTATATTGAGGTCAGATAAATCTTAGTGGGTTTTTTAAAAAAATATTGAAATATATTTAATATATAACTGTGCAAATGTATGGTATACTAATCTAAAGATTTCCCTCATTTTGGCTGAAATCTATAGGTGTCACAATCTTTTACTTTGTTTCATTTTTCTCCTGTGATTTGTCAACTTTGAAAGATCTGTTTTCCTTTTCTAAATTGATATATAATTTATGTATCTGAACTGATATATAATTTATGTGTCTGAAATACCCATCAGGAAGTTCAGTTTGTCTTTGTTTCCTATGTATCTTGCTTTATCTCTTTTAACTTCAGATGAATTTCAGGTTTTTAAAGATTATTTCAAATGATCACATTTTTCATTAAGTGAAAATTTGTTGCAGTAAAATGTATTTCTTCCCTTATACCAACAGAATGAATTTCACACGTTATCTGGGAATATGTGAAAATATTGATATTCATATCATCACTATTATTTCAATGGAGTGAGGAGACCAAACTGGGGTGACTCCCTCACTGTCAGAGGTTTCTCCTGTGGCCATGTCAATGTTTTAACCTCTGCTTTTCATCCCCCATAGACTGTGACTAAGATTGAAAGCTCCAAAATTTAGCATAACTGTCCGAAGCTGAATCAAAGAAATCTTCTTTCTCTCTTTTTTAAGATTTGATTTATTTATTTGAGATAGGGACAGAGATAGCAAGAGAGAGCAGGAGCTGGAAGGAGAGGGAGAAACAGGCTCTCTGCCGAGCAGGGAGCCGATGTGGGGCTCTATCCCAGGACCCTGGATCATGACCTGAGCTGAAGGCAAACGCTTAAGTGACTGAGCCACCCAGGTGCCCCCAAAGATACCTTCTCAATGGAATGTTGACATTTGCACAGAGACATAAAACTGGAGGTGCAAGCAAGCCTACTTACCTCATAACAGTGTCCCTGGGTGAAGATCCCTAATTCCCACTAGCCCCAGAACTTGCCTGGTTTCTAAGGATTCATTGATCATTTTTGTTCGGTTTTTAAATGACCCCACTATGCTTTCAATAAATGATCTCTTTGCTTAAGTTAGGCAAGGTTAGTTTTGAGATGCAAATCCAGAAAGTTGGTCTAAGGCAGAGACAATGATTATAAGTGTTTAGATTGCAATCTAGTATACACAGATACTAGCAATTAGTTTTGATAACTTAGGTGTCCTATTTTAAAGATGGATAAAGTATTTTTATACTTGTAGTAATTATATTTTTCTGATTTTTTAAAATAAACTATTGCAGTGGCATGGTTCATGTCAGAATAGATGAGTCTTCTTTTTGAAAACAACCTTGATGAATGTATTTGGACATAAAAAATGGACAATCTTCCTCTTTTGGAGTATTCTGAAATAAAGTCCAAAGCAAAAGAATAAGTGAGCTCTTCTGAATAATACAAAGTAGAATTTTGAGATTTTATAAATCAACCTTGCCGTGAAGAGTAAGAGACGCAACAGAAATGTAATGGGGAGGCCTTGTGAACTAATCATATGGCCTGAGAAGATGTTGGTTTCTAAGAAATCTATAGCAGAGGATAGATGGCAACTACCAGGCACACTGAAATTGAAGTTGCTTTCTGTTTCTTCTACATGGTAGAAAGAAAAATGATGTTAGTATCACTTTGGCTGAAATTAAGTAAAAGGAGCTGTGTCCAGTAGGGAGTGGAATGGGAACAGAAAGAGGATGGAAGCGGGAGGAGGGACACTGGTGGAGGGAGTGGGTGGCAGTTAGGAGGAGGCTGCGGCAGGAACCGAATCCGAAGACATCCTCCTCTAGAGTCCCTTGGAGATAAACAGGTCTCCGGGCTTTTCATGGCTCAGGAAATAAGCATGCAACTGTTTTACGTGGTATTTTAGGAAAGCTGGGCCCGGAATATCAGAAGACTTTAGACCACTCAAGCTTGAGGCTCACTCTTCATAATGTGGAAGTTTCTGAGAAATAACAATTGACAATACAATGAATGAGATTAAGTTGTTCTGTCGTTGAGGCCTTGAGGTTTTATAGCACTTTAAGTAAATCACTCTTTATTTTCTCAGTGCCCTAACAAATACATTAAATGCAAGTGATAGATCTTTCCTGCTTTAGTTTATTCTTGATTCAGCTTCAGAATATTGACTGGCATTACTTTTTAACAAGTCTCAAGGTTCAGAGCAGTTTTAGATTCACAGAAAAATTGTGAAGATAGTACAGACTTTGGTGATTGTGAATTAAGTTAAAAATATTTGCATGCAGGTTTTGTGTGGACATAAGCTTTCAAATCAGTTGGATAAATACCTAGCAGCATGATTACTATATCTTATGGTAAGATTATGTTTAGCTTTATAAGAAACTGCAAAAACTGTTATTCAGAGCAGCTGTACTATTTTTGCGTTCCTGGAAACAATGAATGACAGCCTTCGTAATCTGAATCCTGACCATAAATTAATATTGTGAGTTTTTTGGATTTTAGTCATTCTAATTGGGATGTGCTGGTATCTTGTTTTAATTTGCATTTTTAAATGACAAATGATCTCAAATATATTTTCATATGCTCATTTACCATCTATATATCTTCTTTGGCATGTTTTCTGTTCAGATCATTTTAAAATTAGGTGATTGTTTTCTTATCATTTGGTTTAAGTGTTCTCTGTATATTTGGGGTTGAAATCCTTTATCAGATACCTGATTTGTAATTATGTTCTCCAGTGTATGGCTTGTCTTTTCATTCTTTCACAGAACTGAGGTTTTTAATTTTAAAAAGTCCAAGTTATCAATTTTTTCTTTTATGTATCATTCTCTGGATATTATATATAAAATCTCACCACCAAACGCAAGGTCACAGAGATTTTTCTACTGGAAATTTTATTGTTTAAAATTTTACATTTAGGTCTTTGATCCATTTTAAGTCCATTTTTGTCCAAGGTGTAAGGTAGATGTTGAGATTCTTTTTTTTTTTTTTTGCATATGGATATTTATTTATTGAAAAAATTATCCTTTCTTCATCAAATTGCCTTTGTGAAACGTCAGTTGTTTAGTTTTGTGTAAATCTGTTCCTGAGATTTCTATCTAGTTCCATTGATATATATGTCTATTCTTCCAATATCATGATCCTTTGAGTTCTGTGTTCTTCAATATTGCATTGGCTCTTCAAGGTCTTTGTCTTTCCATATAGTTTAGATCAGTTTATAGCTATTTATAAAAATAGTTTTCTGACATTTTGATTGGTTTTGCATTGAATTTATGGATCACTTGAGAAGAATTGTTATCTTAACAATACTGAGTTTTATAATCCATGAACATCATGTATTGGTCCATGTAGCTCTTTGGTTTTTTCATCAGTAATTTGTAGTTTTCTACATATAAATTCTGTACATATTCTGTTGCCTTTATGCCTAGGTATTTCATTTTGGGAGTACTACAAATGGTATTTAATTTTCTTTAATTTTACTTTTTCATTGTTGGTTTATAGGAAAACAATTGACTTTTGCATATTGATCTTAAATGTGCTGCAAACTTGCTATACTTGCTTATTGATTCCCAGAAGTTTGTTTATAGCGTCTTTAGAACTTTTACGTAGTCAATTATATCATCTGGAAGGAAAATGGTTTTATTTCTTCCTTTTCAATCTATAAACCCTTTCTTTCTGTTGCCTGTCTTTCCCCTCTTCTTTCTCTCCCTCTTCCTTCCTGCCTCCCTACTTTTTCTTTGTTTTTCTCTCTGTGGTTCTTTCTGTGTTTCTCTCTCTTTCCTTCTTTCTCTTCTTCCCCCACCCCATTGTTTCTCTCTTTTTTCTTTCTTTCTGTCTCTCCTTCTCTCTCCTTCCCTTCCTTTCTTCTCCTCCTGCTCTTTCTTTCTCCCCTTCTCCCTTCCTCTCTCCCTCTCCCTTTCTCTCTCTCTCCTTCTCTCTTACTCTCTTTCTTTCTTTCTTTCTTTCTTTCTTTCTAGAAGGTCATTCATTAATGCACAATTTCTTTAATGGGTATTGGACTATTCATATTGTATATTTCTCCTTGTGTGTATTTGTTAGTTTTTGTATTTCAAGGAATTGATCCACTTTATAAGTTATCAAATTTGTGGACATTGAGCTCATCATAAGTATTCCTTTATTACTCTTTTATGTAACCAGTAATAGACTTTTTCCATTAATATTATTGATAATTTGTGTTTCTTCTTTCTTTCCTTGGTGTGTTAGGCTAGAAATTTATCATTTTTATTGATATTCAGATTATCAGTTTTTGCTCTTGTTAATTTGCTCTATTATTTTCCTGTTTTCACATTTATTTATTTATTTATTTATTTAAAGTTTTGTTGTTTTTTTTTTTTGAGAGAGAGAGTGAGCAAGTGAGTATATGTGAGGAGGGGAGGGAGGGAGAGAGAAAATCTCAAGCAGACTCCCCACGGAGCGTGGAGCCCATTGTGGGGTTTAGTCCCACAACCCTAAGATCATGACCTGAGCTGAAATGAAGAGTGAACACTTAACCAACTGAGCCCCCCAGATACTCCTTTACTTTTATTAAGTTGTGCTCTAATTTCTGTTGTTTATTTTCTTATGCTTGTAATGGGCATAAATTGCTTTTATTTTCCTAGGTTTCTAAGATGAAAGCTTAGGTTATCAATTTTCAATACAGTTTTTTTTTCTAATATATGCATTTAATACTATAAATTTACTTCTAAGCTCTACTGCTGTATCCAGATTTGATGAATTATATTTTTATTTTCATGTATTTCAAAATAGTTTTTAATTTTTCTTGAAATGTCTTCTTTGACTCTTGTGAGTTTCAAACTGTGTTGTTTAATTTCCAAATATCTAAAGATTTTCCAGCTATCTCTTTGTTATTTAATTCTGGTTACATTTATTTGTGATCTGAGAATTGATTTCTAGTCTTTTAAATTTAAGATGTATTTTACAAGTTAGAATTAATCTCTCTTGGTGAGTGTCCTATGTGAGCTTGAGGAAAATGTGTAATTCACTGTTGTTGGATGAAGTATTCTTTATGTCAATTATATCAAGTTGATTGATAGTGCTGTTCAGTTCAACTATGTTCTTACTGATTTAGTTATTCTTGATACAGCTTCAGAGCCTGCTGGATCTGTCCAGTTCCTCAGTATACAATAGTGGAGTTTTCTATTTCTAAATCTACTAGTTTTTGCCTCTTGTTTTTCTGCTCTGTTAGGTTTATATATATTTAGGATTTATATGTGTTCTTCAAAAACTTGATCCTTTATCATTATGTAATGCCTTTTTTGTCCCTGATAATCTTGCTCATTCAAATATCTCTTTTTCTGAAATTAATATGCTAGCAATTTTTATTAATTCTAGCATGACATATATTTCTCTTATTCTCCATCTCTTTACTTTTAAGCCATCTGAATGTTCATATTTTAAATGGGTTTCTTGTAAAGAATATGTAGTCACATCTTTTTCTTTTCACTCCATATATGAATCTCTACATTTTAATTAGTATATTTAGCTCTTCACATTTAAACTGTTTGCTGAGATGGTTAGAATAATATCTACCTTTTTGTAATTATTTTCTATTTGTTGGACTTGCTCTTTGTTTCTTTTCCCACTCTTTTTTCTGCCTTCTCTAATTTTTATCTTAGCATTTACATGACTCTATTTTATGCCATCCTTTGGTGTATCAATCATACTTTTAAAAATTATTAATTGCCCTCGACATTACAATATACATTCCTAAGTAATAAGTCTTCTTTCAAATAACATTATTCTATTTCAGTGAAGATACTTTATATCTGGGTGTTCCTAATTATTCCCTCTTGCCCCTTGTGACTTTGCTCTCATTTACTTTAGCTATCTATATCCATCACCCAATCCATAGTTACTTTTATTGATTTAAACAATTATTTTCTAAATTTATTAAGAATATAAAAAATACGAAGGTTTTATTTTACCTTATTATTCCTTCTCCAACATTCTTCCTTTCTTTTTTTAAATTTAATTTGATTTTATTATGGTATGTTAGTCACATACAATACATCAGTAGTTTTTGAAGTAGTGTTCCATGATTCATTGTTTTCGTATAACATGAAAGTTTTATACAAAGTGCTCCATGCAGCACGTGCCCTCCTTAATACCCGTTACTGGGCTAACACATCCCCCCACCCCTCTCCCCTCTAAAACCCTCAGTTTGTTTCTCAGAGTCCATAGTCCCTCACTGTTCATCTCCTCCTCTGATTTCCCCTGCCCCATTTTTCCCTTCCTTCTCCTAACGTCCTCCATGCTCTTCCTTATGTTCCACAAATAAGTGAAAGCATATGATAATTGACTTTCTCTGCCTGACTTACTTCACTTAGCATAATCTCCCCAGTCCCATCCATGTTGATGTAAAATTTGGGTATTCATCCTTTCTGATGGCTGAGTAATATTCCATTGTATATATGGACCACATCTTCTTTATCCATTCGTCTGTTGAAGGGCATCTTGGCTCTTTCCACAATTTGGCTATTGTGGACATTGCTGCTATGAACATTGGGGTGCATATGGCCCTTCTTTTCACTACATCTGTGTCTTTGGGGTAAATACCCAGGAGTGCAATTGCTGGGTCATAGGGTAACTCTATTTTTAATTTTTTGAGGCACCTCCACACTGTTTTCCAAAGTGGCTGTACCAACTTGCATTCCCACCAACAGTGTAAGAGGGTTCCCTTTTCTCCACATCCTCTCCAACATTTGTTGTTTCTTGCCTTGTTAATTTTTGCCATTCTAACTGGTGTAATGTGGTATCTTAATGTGGTTTTGATCTGAATTTCCCTGATGGCTAATGATGATGAACATTTTTTCATGTGTCTGTTAACCATTTGTATGTCTTCTTTTGAGAAGTGTCTGTTCAAGACATGAACAGACATTCTTCCTTTCTTAAGGTAGATCTTAGTTTTTTACCTGTATCATTTCCTTCTTCCTGAAAAGCTTCTTTAACATTTCTTGCAGGGATGTTCTGCTGGCCACAAATTCACTCAGTTTTGTTTGTCTGACTTTTGAAGGATAATTTCACTGGATATAGGTTGGTATTTTATTAATTTATTATTTATTTATTTTCTTTCAACATCTTAAATTTTTTATACCACCCTTTTCTTGTGAGCATGGTTTCTGGTGACATGTGTTCTCTAATTCACCTTTTTCCTCTCTAGGTGAGATGCCTTCCCACTCCCAGTTTGTCTCAAGATTTTCTTTTTGTCTAAGAAGTAGTTTCAATATGGTATGCCTCGATGTAGTTCGTTTGGTATTTATCTTGCTTGGTGTTCTCTCTTCTTCGGTGTCTGTCATTAATTTTGAAAAGTTCTCAGTCTTTATCACTATAACTATTTCTTTTACTTTCTTCTTTTCTCGCCTTCTGATATTCCAATTATACATATGTTACATCTTTTGAAATTGTCCCCAAATTCTGGGATCCTCCATTTTGCTTTTTCATCCTTTTTTTAAATACACTTCATTGAACTATCTTCAGACTCCCTAATACCCTCCTGTGCTGTATCTAGTCTACTGATCAGGCCCTGAGGACATTCTTCATTTCCATTCAGTGTATTGGTTCCTCTCATTTCCTCTTACCTCTTAGAGTTTCCATCTTTCTGCTTACATTATCCATATTTTCTTGCATGATGTTTTTTTTTTTTTCATCAGAACCCTTAACAGGTTAATCATAGTTACTTAAAATTGTATCTGATAAGTCCAACTTCTATGTCATGTCTGAATTGAGTCCTGCTGCTAGGGTTGATTATGCTTTTTCTTAGCTTTTGGTATGCCTTGTTATTATTTTGTTGATAACTGCATGAGCTGTGTTGGATAATAGGAAATGAAGTAAATTAAGTGAGGATTTCTTTTAATCTGGCTGGGTGTTAGACTGTGTTTAATGTTTGTTATAATTGTATTTGCCAGGGGTTTCAGATTCCCCTCGTGCCCTTGTTTTGTTTACCTTATTGTCTTCGTGTTTCTTTAAGTACCCCTTAACAGGGAAAGTCGACATCTTGCAGTCTTTCATCTGTAAATCTCTTTGTCTTAGGGCCCTATTGGTTTGGTGGTAAGGTGTGGGAGAGCAAGTGTTCTGTAAACTATGATCAAATATTCATCTTTTAGTGGGGCTTCGTCTCTGGACTTTGACCTCCAGAGGTGATTCCCCAGTGGCATAGCTTCCCGCTTCCCTTAGTGAGACACAAAGGCCAGGAGGAGCTAAAGTGTGAGCAATGCCTTTTGACCCAATTGAGATAAGGCTTTATCAGTCCTTTCCCCTGGTTCCCCTGGAATCTATTACTTTAATATGAAAAAATGCTCTGGGCACATCTCACAATGATTACTCTTCTCTCCTTGCCAGAGCCAGGAAACAATTTTTCTTAGATCTTCACCTTGAAAATTTAGAGATAAAAGCCCATGAGCAGGTATGGATCCCCCATGACTGTGGCCACCAGGAGACTCTCACTTTAAGGCTAGTCCATACACAATCTTCAGCAATATGTTAAAATTACCAATTACATTCTCCTATCACTTTATGATTCCAGCAGTTTCTGGTCCAGGTATGCATATAATAGATTTTGTCTGTGACCCTGATTTGCCCATATCTCCAGATTTTGGTGTGGCTGCTTGCTCTGCAATATAAGTTCCTTGTCTCTCTATGAGTCAAAGAAAAGTCATTTGTTTTGAATTTTTTTCCAGCTCTCTCTTGTTGTGAGGATGGAACTGATGTCTGCCAAGCTTTTACATATTCAAAGTGAAACTGGAAGTCAAATGACTATGAAGTCTTTGATACATACATATTAATTAATATGTTTTTCCATTTAAAAAATCCTTTTTTGAGTTGAAAGAACTAGGTCTGAGTCCATGATCCATTAATTATCATCTTGTGTCTTTGTAAGTCACTGAATTCCTCATTACCTTAATTTTTGTTCATCTATTAAATAGAACAAATTCTAGTGTCCATGTCTGGGTAAATTAATAGGGCTAAATAGCAGCCAGCAAGCCATTAATAAATGTTCCACATAATAACATAAAATTAGACTTTGAAATTTCCTTCTAAATTATTTTATTTTTATTATTTTAAATTGTGTCATAAGAAGTATACTAACCTTACTTTGCATATTATAAAATACATTACCCAAGATGTAGAAAGTATAACCTCTATGTTAATTAAATAGTTAAAGCATCTTTCCCTAAACTATCATCTTTGGGTCACTCTTTTAGTGAGACGTTTCTTGGTTGAACAAATGTCACCCTTGTTTGCTTGCCAATATTTATCTTTAGTTCATTTTGTTTATTTGTTGTGTTGTTTTTATTGCCTGAATTCAACTATTTTTTAATTCACCATTTCTTCATATTAATTTAACAGATTTATATTCTACTTTGTCTCTCTAGTAGTTATTTTTAAAGTTTTTATCATCCATATTTGATATAACAAGTCTAAATTTAATATTATTTAATTCCAGCTGTGTAATACAGGGTCATAAAATGTTTTAACTCCAAATCTTTTTTTTATGCTATTGTTTTCTCGAATTTTCATTTCATTCCATTTTTGAATCCTTTCTAATCTTAGTCTCTATTTCTCTTTATTTTATTTTATTTTATTATGTTTTTTAGAGAGGGGCAGAGAGACAAAGAGAGAGAGGGAGAGAGAGAGAGCATCAGCAGGGGAGGGGCAGAGGGAGAGGGAGAGAGAGAATTTTAAGCAGGCTCCACATGTAGCAGGGGTTGATCTCATGACCCTGAGATCATGACCTGGGCCAAAATCAAGAGCCAGAAGCTTAACCAACTGAGCTACCCAGGCTCCCCTCTCTTCTTTTAATAAACATACATTTGTTTGTTAATAAACACATTTATATTTAAATAACTGTCTACTCTTTACTTACCTTAGCATTTCACTATTTTTTTTTTTGGCTTTAATTTCTGAAGCACATTTTTTAGAAGTTCTTTTAATGAAAGACTAAGAAAGAGAGATAAACTTTCTCAATCTTCATCTAAAGATGTATTATTTCACCTCATTCTTGATTTATGGATAAGTTCAATATAGAATTTTACATCTATTGCTATTTTCCCTCTGCACTCTGAAGAAATCATTTATCTTCAGGTGTCTGCTCTGGCTGATTAGAAATCTGGTGAAAGTCCAGTTGTTATGTGTTTACAGTTAATTTGACTTTTCGTTTGACTCTTGGTTCTGGTGTCCTGCAATTATTCTGGAATACATCTGTTGGTTCTTATTTATTCTGCACACTCCAGTTAAATACTCCTGGATTGAATAAATTTGGGAGACTTCTCTTCTGAGTCATTATTTTTTGAGAATTGCCTCTCTCCTATTCACCTTTTGTTTGATCTTTTTTTTTCTTCCAAATTCAACATATGTTGAATGTTCAACATATGTTGAACCTTATTATCCTATTCTTTTGTCTTCTCTTGAGTGGGTCCAACTCTTTAAGTCTCTATATCTGTGTTTTATATGTTGTGTGATTTATTTCCTATACTTAATTACTATTCTATTTTCCAGTTCATTCAGTTTCTCTTTAGTTGTATATAATCTGCTATTTACCATGTCCAATGAGGCTTTAATTTTAATAGCCCTAAATTTCATTTTTAGAAGTCTTATAACTTGAGTTTACCTAAAATATGTTTCCTGTTTTTCCAAGCTGCTCTATTCTTTCAGTATTTTGTGTTATATTTTTATATTATTTTAATGCTTCTTAACACACATTAAAAAAATAATTATTTGAGATTGTTTTGTTATCTATAGTTCTAAGGTTATATGGGCTCAAGTTAATTTTTTATGATGAATTTTCCTCAGTGAGTTGTAGTGCTTCATTGCTAAATCATTATTGCCTAAGCTGTTATTTCTGTAGGAATTCTGTGCTCTCTGAGTTATGAAAGTCTCACAACACAATGGTTTTGTGTTTGCTGCTTTTGAGGCCCTAGGGATTTCAATGGTACTAACCATGTTATGTTAATTTATGTGTGGCTGATCCCATGCTACAGCAGTAGTATACATTTTTACCTCATATCTTTACATGGCTCAGGTTTAAGCTTCAGTTTCTTTGTTTAGATGACCACAACTTCTCTACTGATGTTAGAGGAACTAATTCTTCAACAGTATCCATATGCCAGGTTGTGTGTACCTCTATTCTACTTTCTCAAAAACATTGAAACTTGCTACTATCTCCCAACTTTTATATAAGGTCCCCCAAGGCAACAGAATTGTCCTTTTTGTCTCTTCATACTTAACACCTTCCTTTCCATAATAAATATTCAAGAATGTTAAATGAATAAGTGCATGTGATGATCAAATTTTAAATATTGGCTGAAGTTGATACTAATTAAATAAAACTAAAAAAATAGCAAATATAATTTAATTTTCTAAGCAGAAACTACATTTTAGATTTGCTTAATGGGGAATCATTTTTCTTTGCCATATAATCTAGAGCTGAATAACCTTGATATTGCTGGTTATACCCAAATTATATTCTTTAAAAATGTAGAAATACACATAATTATTGTATATAACTATCAAAGGGTTATGTAGAATGTGTAAATATTCCAAAATTTATCTGGTAAAGATACATATAAAACACATATATCTATACAAAGAAAAAGTGAGTTTCTTATTTCAAAGAAAATATCATAAAAAATAAATTTTATCTCCAGTGAATTTCAAAGAATGAGCAAAAATTACATCATTCATAAGCTTTGCTAGAGAAAAAATATGTCATTATAATTATGCAAAATAATCTTTCAAAATACTGTTTGTAGACTAAATGATAAATGTTACGTGAATTTTCTCACAGTTTTGAACATGATGAGCCATTGTTAAATTTTTGGGGGAGTTATTCTACTTCTATTTTAGAGACATAGTCTGGAGAAAAGATTTTTTTCCATAACTTCAAGTCTCTGGAAATATTTATGTGTATGTTATTGTGGGTAACATTAATAATTGGAATAACTATTAAACTAACTTATTTGAGTATTCCTTCTTAGCGATTTGCTTTTGCTTAAAGAGATCAAATGAAAGTAGCCTATATTTTGAATTTGCTGTAAAGCAGGCTAAAAATACTAATTATCTGTAAGTTTTTAGCAGACATGTAAATTTTAGGATCCCAAAGTCACTTAGCTTATAATGTAATTAGCTATTTTTGGGTAATCTCATTAAAATCTTTGAAAGTCTTGGGTCCACTTAGTGAAAATGTATTTGTGTAAAACATTATTCTAATTCTAGTTTTCAAATATTTCTTTTGTATGATTTTTCTCTGTGACTTAATATCAAATTATTTCTAATTATTGGAATTTAATATTTAGTTTTAATTAGCATGTACATAATAAGAAAGATACTTTAATATATTTAATAAAGTTAGTTTTCTGTGTTTTGTATTTTATTTTATTTTTTTATTTTTTTAAGATTTTATTTATATATTTGAGAAAGAGAAAGCAAGTGAGAGACAGAGAACATGAACAGGGGGAGGGGCAGAGGGAGAGGGAGAAGCAGACTCCCAGCTGAGCAGGGAGACCAATGGTGGGGCTTGATCCCAGGACTTCAGGATCATGACATGAGCTGAAGGCAGACACTTAACCAATTGAACCATGCAGGGGCCCCTACATTTTGTATTTTAAAACAAAACAAAAACAAGGCTTTATAATATTGCAATTCCTAGAAATTTTTTTTGTTTTTTAAAGATTTTATTTATTTATTTGAGAAAATTTCTTCAAGTCATAACACATAAATATGTTATTTTAGTGTTCAGTGCTTTAAAATAACCTAGAACATAATTTTGTTTCACTAAGCATTGTTAGAGCATGTCATTAAATATAGTGATAATTTTTGGATAATTAATACATCTCACAATATTAATTGAGAATTAAAACAAAGTAATCTTGTTTTTATGAAAACAATGCAATATTATTCCAGTTACTCTAAATTTTATGAGCAAAGTATTTATTTGAAAGCAAACATAGTAAGGGTGCCTGGGTGGCTCAGTTGGTTAAGCATCTGACTCTTGATTTCAGCTCAGATCATGATCTCAGGAGTCGTGGGATCCAGCCACGCCTAGGTTCCCTGCAGCATGACATGGCCTTGGGATTCTCTCTCCTTCTCCCTCTGCCCCATCCCACCAGGCTCTCTCTCTCTCTCAAATAAATAAATCTGAAAAAAAAAAGCACACATAGTAATGAAGTCACAATGCTTTGGTGGAATTAACAGACATATGATAGATTTCTATTAGATTTTTAAACCATTTCATATATGTGGTTGCAATTGATTTGACTTCCAAAAATATTATTTTATATATATGTATTAGGGAAAGAAATAGGTTTGATTTTCTATTTGTATAATCAGTTTTTCAAATCCTCACTGATCTGTGGGTAAAAATGGGGTTATATTAACTAAAATGTTGCTAACATCCAGAATACTAATAGAGAATATGATTTAGGTATTATTTGGATTTTTCTTTTTGACTGAGAGGCCAAGGCATTTAAATGAGATTATATTTTATGTAAATAAGATGGAGCCATGTTTTTAATAAGTTTATAAATAGTTGCTGTTATTCATGAGATTTAGGGAATCCCTCCTTAAATTGTGGTACTTTCAGTCTGTTTTGTTAGACACTGGAAATACTGGTGGGGGCTGGGCATGAGGTGGGGGCTAGAATTCATGGAAGAGCTTAAGCCACATGAAAGAGTATTTCAGAATGCCAATAGGCTGTTAACAATTTCAAGATTTTAAATGGAATGTTAATAAGTCATTTAGTATTTCAAGAACATTGATAAAGTATATTAACTGAAATATAAACAATATTTCCTTTATCTTCACAGTTAGATTTTAGGACTTCTATGAATAATGAAAAGAGAAGAACAAGATGACTCAATTGATGGGGTAGGAACTGATTAACAGAATGGAGTTTCATGGATAAACTACAAGCAGGAAATGTAGATGGAAAGCAGGATTAATACTGTGTGGAAGGAGATAGTGGAGAAGTGAACTTTCATAAAACTATGTATTTAATAATCAACTAACCATCTACTCAAATAGTCATAGAGCATTTTTACTTTTAGATAATTTCCATCATTGCACTTAGAGAAATATTGCTCTAGATTAATACTATTTCCTACCTCCTGTTCGTGCTTGTTTATTGTTTTAATTCTTTAGACAGGCTTTGTTGTTGAGTTCAGATCATTTATCTCTCCATAGTCTATTGTATCGATAGTTATAAATGATTTGTGTCTCCGGGGTGTCAGTAAATATTCACTCAAACCACTAAAATCACTGTATTAGATGTGTTTTAACAGGAGCTTATGACAATTTGTTATTATTATGGTAATATTTCATATAAAGGCACAATTCCAGTTTTTGCATCAGTGCTAACTAGCAGTTTTCTTTGTAGACTGAATATATCATATGAACCATAACTGAAACAAACTTCACTATGCCCATGTTGCAATTTCAAGGTGAAAAGAATAACAGGTTTTAACAAGATGGATCTTTCTCCAAAGACCTTTATATTTCAAGTGTTGTTCAAGTTTTTCATTTGTCATAAAACAAAATATACCACTGTGATATGCTTTATGTCTTCTATATCTTGAGGTGAACTGTCTGACAAATGTATTATTCTCTCATAAAGAAGAGAAGCCCTGGATGATATTTGCAGCTGCATTACCCATGCTGGACCAAACTGCTGCTTTTGTTCATGCCATCTTAACTGCCGTAGATATAGTGTGTGAAGTTCAAACTATAATGTCAACTTCATAATGTTGTTTTGTTCTTTCTGCAGAGATTCACTGTCTTATATTAAATATGCCCATAAATCTCTCAGTAATTGTATATTATTTTTCTGTTCCCTCTAAGGTTTACACATTGTATTCAACTTTGAGTTTATTCAGCTTTGTACAGTGCTATGGCAGGTTTATGGGATGTTGTAAAGCTGAGAAAAGTAAGGCAATTATTGTTAAGCCTTTGTAAGCTGTTTGAGAAAGACATTTGCTGTGAACAGGGCATGAGGATCAATGCTACTGGGTGAAGGTTTACTCAGATTTTTAAACTCTTTCTAAAGGAGTATTACTAAGAACGTTTTTTAAAAATTGAAAACTGGGAGTTTTCCATTATTTTTTAAGTAACAACTAAGGGTATGAGATATATGTGATAAAAATAACATGAATGAAAAAGTTGTTTTTTTTCATCTCATGTAAGTGAACTGAAAAGATATTTTAAAGGAATTATATAAAATTATAATCCAGTATCTGCAAGTTTTCTATGAAGTGATAATCTTTGTAGACTAAACTACTTTGAATAATATTAATATTTTTCATCATTTAACTCCATAGATATAGTTGTGGGTATTGAAGAGTAGCAGAATATGCTACACCAAACTATGATTATAGAAGTTCAGGACATACCACTCCAAAATATTACTTTGGCATATTGATTATTTTGAGTTGTAGGCACTTATAAAGCTGCAAATGCTGGTAGAGACTTTCTCTGAACTCCCCTTAGCTGCCTAAAGATACATCTTCCCAAAGGAACTCGGTTGTCATAGATTCCCTCCCTGGGTGTTTCATTAACCAGGCAAAATTGACTTTTATCACGGAGGAGGAGAGTCGAAATTGGCACCACACACAGACAGACTCTGTCACAAATTATCATAACCTCCCAGCTATTCTTCTCAGGGCCCATTGATCTTTCCAAGAAATCATTTACTCTCCCCTAGGAGACCTACCTTCCCTCTCCCCTTTCCCTATTAACATGGTATTTAATCCCGAATTCTAAAGCCATCTCTTTGAGAATTACTCACTGTTCCTAGGCATCCCCCATGTATATATGAGGTTTACATGTTATCATGTAACTTGTTTTTCTCTTGTAAATTGTCTTTAGTGCAAGGATTTTCAGCCAAGTACTCAAAAGAGCAGACGGTAAATCATTTTTCCTCCCCTACATTCTATTATCACTGTAATACTTCGGTAGGAGTTGCAGAGCCCAGATATCTTTGTGTTTGTGAGATGTTAAATACACAACTTTAACTGATTATACACAAACACACACACACACAAAGAATATTAATTAATTTAATTAAAAAAGATTAAATTCATAAACTTTGGTAAATGCTATAGTATGTATAAGGGTAAAAAAAAAAATCAGATATTTACATGAGAATACCCTGAGTTCAAACTTTAGCACTGCCATCTACTTGTATCACTGATATGAGATCAAATGAGATCAAAATAAAGCCCTTGGTCTACCGATTTAATGATTTATAAATGCAACAATGGATCTTGTTATCAGTCTTCAGTTTATTCTTTCTAGGGGACCAATGATAACTTTATTAATAGATAAAATAATACTTTAGTCCACACTATTATTTTTCTAGATCTGAAGATCTTTTTTGTTTTCCTCAGAAGGATATTCCTTAATGGATTTAGGATCATTAATGAGGAAGTAATATTATGTGCTTGTAAATATTTAATACCAAGATTGTATCACTTAATTTTATCAGAGATTTCCTTTTATTCCAATGTTTCTAGAAAAATACCTGCATGGTACTTCTCAGTTTGTCTGTTACCCCTATACTACTTGAATTGTTTTTTTTTTTTAATTTGAATATAGTTGATGCATGACGTTAACATTAGTTTCAGGTGTACAACATAGTGATTCCACATCTCTATATGCTATGCTACGCCCACCACGAGTGTAACTGCCATCTGTCACCATACGACACTATTATAGTTCCTCTGACCATACTGTCCATGCTGTACCTTCATCCCCATGACTTATAGTTGACACACAATGTTACATTAGTTTCAGGTGTACACATAGTGATTCCACATCTCTATACACTATGCTACGCCCACCACGAGTGTAACTACCATCTGTCACCATACGACACTATTATAGTTCCTCTGACCATACTGTCCACGCTGTACCTTCATCCCTATGACTAGCTGACACACAATGTTACATTAGTTTCAGGTGTACTCATAGTGATTCCACATCTCTATATGCTATGCTATGCCCACCACAAGTGTAACTGCCATCTGTCACCATACGACACTATTATAGTTCCTCTGACCATATTGTCCATGCTGTACCGTCATCCCCATGACTTATAGCTGACACACAATGTTACATTAGTTTCAGGTGTACAACATAGCGATTCCACATCTCTGTATGCTATGCCAGGCCCACCACGAGTGTAACTGCCATCTGTCACCATACGACACTATTATAGTTCCTCTGACCATACTGTCCATGCTGTACCTTCATCCCCATGACTTATTCATTCCACAACTAGAGGCCTGTACCTTCAACCCCCTCACTCATTTTGCCCATCTTCACAGGCAGCCATTAGTTTGGTCTCGGTATTCTTAGGTCTGATTCTGCTTTTTGTTTATTAATTTGTTTTGTTTTTAAATTCCACATATGAGTGAAATCATATGGTAATACAACTAGAATTCTAAATGTAAGGATGACTTAGGTGTACCACTTCTTCTATTTCTTAAAAGGAAAAATCAAATTTATAAAGAAAATATTGGCCTGTCAGATCTTGGCTGCTTTGGTAATCTCGAATGACTAAATTGGACTTTAAAGTTTTATTTCCTGATTTATAGATTGACATTGGCAGGATGTCAGGTCAGGTAAAGTCAGTCCATCAATCAGAAGTACAATTTCCCTGCTATCTGTGGTATTTCCCCAAGTCCTGCCATCAGAGATCTTTTTAAATTTTTCTTTTTAAGTATACCTGGAAGTATATATTCAGTAAATAGCTGCTAGATGACTGAATGACTGAGTGAATGCTTGTTGCAACTCTATTAATGGTTCTGTACAGCAAGTAAATTCTCCCCAAAAGGTGAGCATTTCCCTTTCTGCAAGCTATGGTTGTATATGTCACTTCAAATAAATAGCAGCATGTTGTTTTTTTCCCATCAGATCACAATAAAAACAGATTCCTCTTTTATGCAAGAATTTGGAAGGTATGACTAGCTCTTTGAACAGCATCCTAACACTCCTCTGTTCAAGAATGGCTACTTCACATATTCTGTCTCTCTCTCTCTCTTTTTTTTTAAGCAGTCTCTACACCCAACATAGGGCTTGAACTCATGACCGTGAGATCAAAAGTCACATGCTCTACTGACTGAGCCAGCCAGGCACTCCCAATTATTCTTTTATTATCAATTCATTCAGAGTTAACTCAGGTACCATGGAGACTGTTAACAGTGAGATACATGGATAACACTCAGAAGCCCACCTCCAGGCCTGACTATTTATGTGCACAAACACACATCCACAGATAAAAAATACTGGTCTTATATGAAGAATATGAATTTGTACATTGGCAAATTATTTAATAAACAATTATTTTGTCAATTAGCAAAACCCACTGACTCAGGCTATGAGACTATTTTTATCTAAATAAAACTGATAATGAAAAATAGCATTCACTTTCCTTTGGAAGTTATTATAAATAATTATAAAAATAGATATCACCGATAGGGGAAGGGAGCAAGATTGTGGAGGAGTAGGAGACCTGGATTTCATCTGGTCTCAGGAATTCAGTTGGATAGGTATCAAACCATTCTGGACACCTACGAACTCAACAGGAGATCGAAGAAAATAATTGCAACAACTCTCTGAACAGAAAAGCGACCACTTTCTGGAAGGTAGGACGTGCAGAGAAGTGAATCCGAGGTGATATTTGGGAGTATAGACTGTGGGGGAGGGGGCCTCCGTCGGCTGCTTCTGGCAAGTGATAGAGCTGCGGAGCACAAAATCGGAACTTTTAGAAGTCGGCTCCACTGAGGGACGTCGCTCCAGTGGCTAAGCGGGGGGCAGAACCCTCACGGGACAGTGAGGTCTCAGGACCCTCGGGGTCACAGAAAGACCGGGGGTGCCTGAGTGTGGCAGAGCTCCCAGGTATCGGAGCAGGGAAGCCGGCTGCAGAGACGGAGCCGAGGCGTGGGCTCTCAGCTCGGGGTTGCCATAAACTGTGATGGGTGACAGTCGGGCCACTGCTCCTCCAGCAGGGACCCAACAAGTGGCAAAGTCGGGGAGACTCCCCTTCCTCCCCGAGGAGGAGCGGCATGGGAGTGCACTGCAAGGATCTGCTGGGTTTGGAGACTCCACACGGGGTTGGGTGCCAAAGATAGAAACGCTTGGTCACAGGCTGGGTGAGCACAGAGTGCAGCCGGAGACCAGGGAGACGGGAGTGATTGACTGCTTTTCTCTGGGGGTGCACTGAGGAGCAGGACCCCGAGTTCTCAGCTCCTCCCGGGCGGAGATTGGAGGCTGCCATTTTCACTCTCATCCTCCAAAGCTGTATGGAAAGCTTGCAGGGAACAAAAGCACCCAAGAGCGAACCCGAGCAGATTGCTTAGCCCGGACCGGCAAGGGCGGGGCAATTCCGCCTCCAGCAAAGACATTTAGGAACCACGGCAACAGGCCCCTCTCCCAGAAGATCAGCGCGAACAGCCAGCAAGCCAAGACCAAGTTTACCGATCAAGGAGAACGGGAGAACTCCAGCGCTAGGGGAATACTGCATATAGAATTCATGGCTTTTTTACCATGATTCTTTAGTCTTTCAAAGTTAATTTTTTTAACTGTCTTTTTTTTTTTAATTTTTCTTTTTCCCTTTTTCAACCAACATCTTATCAATCCCTTTCTTTAAAAAAATTATTTTTCATTTTTAGGGTCATATTCTATCCCTTCATAGTAGTTACCCTTATTTTTGGCATATATATATATATAAGTTGTTCTCTCTTTAAAATTTTGAGATACAGTTTCTTCTAACAGATCAAAATATACCCTAAATCTCTAGTGTATGGCTTTGTTCTAGTCTCCTGCCTGATCACATTCTCTCCCCCTTTTTTTTATTTCCTTTTTTTTCTCTTCTTTCCTTTTTCAAACACCTTCTTATCAATTCTTTTTATAAAATTTTTTATAATTTTCATCATTACACTCATTTCCATCCCTTCATCATATCAACCCTTATTTTGTACATATTTAAGTCTTACTTTCTATAAAATTTTAGGAGGCACTTTCTTCTACCAGATCAAAATACACCCAAAATCTAGTGTGCGGCACTCATTTATGCATCAGCCTGATCATATTTGATCATATTCTGTTTTTTTGTTGTTGTTGTTCTGTTTTTGTTTGTTTATAATTTTTTCATTTTGTTTTTTTCTCTTTCTTTTTTCTTTCTTTCCCTTTCTTTTCCCCTGGTTTCAGATCTTTTCTGATTTGTTTAGAGTATATTTTCTGGGGACGTTGTTAACCTGTTAGCATTTTGTTCTCTCATAAATCTATTCTCCTCTGGACAAAATGGCAAGACGAAAAAAATCACCTCAACAAAAAGAACAAGAGGTAGTACGGTCTACCAGGGACCTACTCAATACGGACATTAGTACGATATCAGACCTAGAGTTCAGAATCATGATTTTAAAGACAATAGGCTGGGCTTGAAAAAAGCATGGAAGTTATTAGAGAAACCCTTTCTGGAGAAATAAAAGAACTAAAATCTAATCAAGTCGAAATCAAAAAGGCTTTAATGAGGTGCAATCAAAAATGGGGGCAGTAACTGCTAGGATAAATGAGGCAGAAGAGAGAATTAGCGATATAGAAGACCAAATGATGGAAAATAAAGAAGCTGAGAAAAAGAGAGATAAACAACTACTGGATCACGAGGGCAGAATTCAAGAGATAAGCAATACCATAAGACGAAACAACATTAGAATAATTGGGATCCGAGAAGAAGAAAGAGAAAGAGGGGCAGAAGGTATATTGGAGCAAATAATAGCAGAGAACTTCCCTAATGTGGGGAAGGAAACAGGCACAAAATCCAGGAGGCACAGAGAACCCCTCTCAAAATCAAAAAAATTGGTCAACACCCCGACATCTAATAGTAAAACTTACGAGTCTCAGAGACAAAGAGAAAATCCTGAAAGCAGCTCGGGAGAAGAGATATGTAACCTATAATGGTAGAAACATTAGATTGGCAGCAGACCTACCCACAGAGACCTGGCAGGCCAGAAAGGACTGGCATGATATCTTCAGAGCTCTAAACGAGAAAAATATGCGGCCAAGAATACTATATCCAGCTAGGCTGTCACTGAAAATAGAAGGAGAGATAAAAAATTCCAGGACAAACAAAAACTAAAGGAATTTGCAAACACGAAACCAGCCCTCCCAGAAATATTGAAAGGGGTCCTCTAAGCAAAGAGAGAGCCTAAAAGCAGCATAGACCAGAAAGGAACAGAGACAATATACAGTAACAGTCACCTTACAGGCAATACAATGGCACTATATTCTTATGTTTCAATAGTTAACCTGAATGTAAATGGGCTAAATGCCCCATTCAAAAGATGCAGGGTATCAGACTGGATAAAAAAAAAAAAGACCTATCTATATGCTGTCTGCAAGAGACTCATTGTAGACCCAAAGACACCCCCATATTGAAAGTGAAGGGGTGGAAAACCATTTACCATGCTAATGGACACCAAAAGAAAGCTGGGGTGGCAAACTTTATATCAGACAAATTAGAATTTCAACGAAAGACTGTAATAAGAGATGAGGAAGGACACTATATATCCTCTTTAAAGGGTCTATCCAACAAGAAGATCTAACAATTGTAAGTATCTATGCCCCTAACATGGGAGCAGCCAATTATATAAGGCAATTAATAATAAAAGCAAAGAAACACATTGACAACGATACAATAATGGTAGGGGACTTTAACACTCCCCTCACTGAAATGGACAGATCATCTAAGCAAAAGATCAACAAGGAAATAAAGACTTTAAATGACACATAGGACCGAATGGACTTCACAGACATATTCAGAACATTCCATCCCAAAGCAACGGAATACACATTCTTCTCTAGTGCCCATGGAACATTCTCCAGAATGGATCACATCCTAGGTCACAAATCAGGTCTCAACCGGTACCAAAAGATTGGGATTATTCCCTGCATATTTTCAGACCACAATGCTTTGAAACTAAAACTCAATTGCAAGAGGAAAGTCAGAAAGAACTCAAATACATGGAGGCTAAAGAGCATCTTACTAAAGAATGAATGGGTCAACGAGGAAATTAAAGAAGAATTTTAAAAATTCATGGAAACCAATGAAAATGAAAACACAACTGTTCAAAATCTTTGGGATGCACCAAGTCAGTCTAAGAGGAAAGTATATAGCAATACAAGCCTTTCTCAAGAAACAAGAAAGGTCTCAAATACACAACATAACCCTACACCTAAAGAAGCTAGAGAAAAAACACCAAATAAAGCCTAAACCCAGAAGGAGAAGAGAAATAATAAATTTCAGAGCAGAAATCAATGAAATAGAAACCAAAAGAACTCTAGAACAGATCAACGACTTATTTCACTCAGCATAACACCCTCCAGTTCCATCCACCACATTGCCAATGGGAGGATCTCATTTCTTTTGATGGCTGCATAATATTCCATTGTGTATATATACCACATCTTCTTTATCCATTTATCTTTCGATGGACATCTTAGTTCTTTCCACAGTTTGGCTATTGTGGATATTGCTGCTATAAACATTGGGGTGCACATACCCCTTCAGATCCCTACATTTGTATCTTTGTGGTAAATACACAGTAGTGCAATTGCTGGATCGTATGGTAGCTCTATTTTCAACTTTTTGAGGAACCTCCATACAGTTTTCCAGAGTGGTTGCACCAGCTGTCTTTCCCACCAACAGTGTAGGAGTGTTCCCCGTTCTCCACATCCCCACCATCTGTCATTTCTTGACTTGTTAATTTTAGCCATTCTGACTGGTGTGAGGTGGTATCCCATTGAGGTTTTGATTTGGATTTCCCTGATGCAGAGCGATGTTGAGCACTTTTTCATATGTCTGTTGGCCAGTTGGATGTCTTCTTTGGAAAAATGTGTGTTCATGCATGTATCATATGATCTCACTGATATGAGGAATTCTTAATCTCAGGAAACAAACTGAGGGTTGCTGGAGTGGTGGGGGGGTGGGAGGGATGGGGTGGCTGGGTGATAGACATTGGGGAGGGTATGTGCTATGTGAACATTGTGAAGTGTGCAAGACTGTTGAATCACAGATCTTTACCTCTGAAACAAATAATTTAATATATGTTAAGAAAAAAAGCAACAAGAAGAAGATAGCAGGAGGGGAAGAATGAAGGGGAGTAAATCGGAGGGGGAGATGAACCATGAGAGATGATGGACTCTGAAAAACAAACTGAGTGTTCTAGAGGGGAGGGGGTGGGGGGATTGGTTAGCATGGTGATGGGTATTAAAGAGGGCACGTTCTGCATGGAGTACTCGGTGTTATGCACAAACAATGAATCATGGAACACTACATCAAAAACTAATGATGTAGGGTTCCTGGGTGGCTCAGTTGGTTAAGCGACTGCCTTTGGCTCAGGTCATGATCCTGGGGTCCCGGGATCAAGTCCCGCATCAGGATCCCTGCTCAGCAGGGAGTCTGTTTCTCCCTCTGACCTTCCTCCTTCTCATGCTCTCTCTCTACCATTCTCTCTCTCTCTCAATAAATAAATAAAAATCTTAAAAAAAAAAAACTAATGATGTAATGTATGGTGATTAACATAACAATAAAAAATTTAAAGAAAAAAAAGAAAATGTGTGATAAATAATGATGTGGATAATGATAATAATAGCATCCATGTGCTGAGTATGGCAATAAATTTTATCAGCTTTGTTGGCCTGAAAAAAAAAAAAGAACAGATAAATGAAACTAGGAGCTGTTCTTTGAAAGAATTAACAAGATTGATAAACCCCTGGCCAGACTTATCAAAAAGAAAAGAGAAATGACCCAAATCAACAAAATCATGAATGAAAGAGGAGAGATTACAACCATCACCAAAGAAATAGAAATAATTATAAGAACATATTATGAGCATCTCTATGCCAGCAAATTAGATAACCTGGAAGAAATGGATGCATTCCTAGAGATGTATCAACTACCAAAATTGAACCAGGAAGAAATAGAAAACCTGAACAGACCTATAACCACTAAAGAAATTGAAGCAGTCATCAAAATCTCCCAACAAACAAAAGCCCAGGGCCAGATGGCTTCCCAGGGGAATTCTACCAAACATTTAAAGAAGAATTAATACCTATTCTCCTGAAACTATTCCAAAAATTAGAAATGGAAGGAAAACTTCCAAACTCATTTTATGAGGCCACCATTACCTTGATCCCAAAACCAGACAAAGACCCCATCAAATGGAGAATTACAGACCAATATCCTTGATGAACACGGATGCAAAAATTCTCACCAAAATACTAGCCAATAGGATCCAACAGTACATTAAAAGGATTATTCACCTTGATGAAGTGGGATTTATCCCTGGGCTGCAAGGTTGGTTCAACATACACAAATCAATCAACGTGATACAATATATTAACAAAAGAAAGAACAAGAATCATATGAACCTCTCAATAGATGCAGAAAAAGTATTTGACAAAGTACAGCATTCTTTCTTGATCAAAACTCTTCAGAGTATAGGGATAGAGGGTACATACCTCAATATCATAAAAGCCATTTATGAAAAACCTACAGCGAATATCATTCTCAATGGGGAAAAGCTGAGAGCTTTCCCCCTAAGGTCAGGAACGCGGCAAGGATGTCCACTCTCACCACTGCTATTCAACAGAGTATTAGAAGTCCTAGCCACAGCAATCAGACAACAAAAAGGAATGAAAGGCATCCAAATCGGCAAAGAGGAAGTCAAACTCTCACTCTTTGCAGATGATATGATACTTTATGTGGAAAACCCAAAAGACTCCACCCCAAAACTGCTAGAACTCATACAGGAATTCGGTAAAGTGGCAGGATATAAAATCAATGCACAGAAATCAGTGGCATTCCTATACACCAACAACAAGACAGAAGAGAGAGAAATTAAGGATTCGATCCCATTTACAATTGCACCCAAAAGTATAAGACACCTATGAATAAATCTAACCGAAGAGGCAAAGGATCTGTACTCAGAAAACTATAAAATACTCATGAAAGAAATTGAGGAAGACACAAAGAAATGGAAAAACGTTCCATGCTCATGGATTGGAAGAACAAACATTGTGAAGATGTCAATGCTACCTAGAGCAATCTACACATTCAATGCAATCCCCATCAAAATACCATCCACTTTTTTCAAAGAAATGGAACAAATGTAAAATTTGCATGTAACCAGAAAAGACCCCGAATAACCAGAGGAATGTTGAAAAAGAAAAGCAAAGCTGGTGGTTTCACAATTCCAGACCTCAAGCTCTATTACAAAGCTGTCATCATCAAGACAGTATGGTACTGGCACAAAACAGACACATAGATCAATGGAACAGAATAGAGAGCCCAGACATGGACCCTCAACTCTATGGTCAACTCATCTTCGACAAAGCAGGAAAGAATGTCCAATGGAAAAAAGACAGTCTCTTCAACAAATGGTGTTGGGAAAATTGGACAGCCACATGGAGACGAATGAAACTGGACCATTTCCTTACACCACACACAAAAATAGACTCCAAATGGTTGAAAGACCTAAATGTGAGACAGGAGTCCATCAAAATCCTAAAGGAGAACACAGGCAGCAACCTCTTCGACCTCAGCCACAGCAACTTCTTCCTAGAAACATCGCCAAAGGCAAGGGAAGCAAGGGCGAAAATGAACTATTGGGATTTCATCAAGATAAAAAGCTTTTGCACAGCAAATAAAACAGTCCACAAAACCAAAAGACAACCGACAGAATGGGAGAAGATATTTGCAAATGACATATCAGATAAAGGGCTAGTATCCAAAATCTATAAAGAATTTATCAAACTCAACACCCAAAGAACAAATGATCCAATCAAGAAATGGGCAGAAGACATAAACAGACATTTTTCCAAAGAAGACATCTAAATGGCCAACAGACACATGAAAAAGTGCCTAGCATGGCTCAGCATCAGGGAAATCCAAATCAAAACCTCAATGGGATACCACCTCACACCAGTCAGAATGGTAAGATTAACAAGTCAGGAAATGACAGATGTTGGCAGGGATGTGGAGAAAGGGAACCCTCCTACACTGTTGGTGGGAATGCAAGCTGGTGCAACCATTCTGGAAAACAGTATGGAGGTTCCTCAAAAAGTTGAAAGTAGAGCTACCATACGATCCAGTAATTTCACTACTGGGTATTTACCACAAATATACAAATGTAGGGATCCGATGGGGTATGTGAACCCCAATGTTTATAGCAGCAATGTCCACAATAGTCAAACTGTGGAAAGGGCCAAGATGTCCATCGACAGATGAATGGATAAAGAAGAAGTGGTATATATACAATGAAATATTATGCAGCCATCAAAAGGAATGAGATCTTGCCATTTGCAACGACGTGGATGGAACTGGACGGTGTTATGCTGAGTGAAATAAGTCAAACAGAGAAAGACATGTATCATATGACCTCACTGATATGAGGAATTCTTAATCTCAGGAAACAAACTGAGGGTTGCTGGAGTGGTGGGGGTTGGGAGGGATGGGGTGGCTTGGTGATAGACATTGGGGAGGGTATGTGCTATGGTGAGCGCTGTGAATTGTGCAAGACTGTTGAATCACAGATCTGTACCTCTGAAACAAATAATGCAATATATGTTAAGAAAAAAAAAAAGAAGAAGATAGCAGGAGGGGAAGAATGAAGGGGGGGAATCCGAAGGGGAGACGAACCATGAGAGACGATGGACTCTGAAAAACAAACTGAGTGTTCTAGAGGGGAGGGGGTTGGGGGGATGGCTTAGCCTGGTGATGGGTATTAAAGTGGGCATGTTCTGTGTAAGGCACTGGGTGTTATGCACAAACAATGAATCATGGAACACTACATCAAAAACTAATGATGCAATGTATGGTGATTAACATAACAATAAAAAATGTAAAGAAAAAAAGGGAAAAAAAGAAAAAGAACAGTGCCTGGAACACAATAGTCTCTTAATAAATATTGTTGAACACAAAAAATAAAAATAAAAGTAAAAAAATAAAAAATAGGGATAAAGGATCCATCTCTCAGGATTATCTTTAAGGTTTAATAAAATAATTCATGTGAATATTTTGTCATAAAATACATGTTCAACACATTAAAAAAATAGATATCACCATGAAAAAGTGAGGGTTATAGTTTATATAATTATATATTCTAAACTAATTATACAGAGTGCTGAAGAGGTTTATACATAGTGAACAATTTGTATTTCTTCAAACATATTATCTTCTTATAACTGCATGTTTTAGCCTATGATGCAGTTCTTGCCTGTCAGATTACTTCCTTCTGTTCTCCTCAGATACCAGAAAAAAAATAATCACCACTTCATTAAAGTCTCTCCTAATATTTCTAGTTTGGTTTAAGTGTTTATCCATTAATGTTCTTGTCATCTCTTTGAGTAGAGCTTGAGATCAAGAACCAGGATTATGTTCTATCCGTTCTTTCTGATGCCTACATAATGTCTGGAAATTGTTATTACTTAATGGATGCTTATAGAATGAAAAAATGAAGCCTGAAAATAATTTTTGTCTCACTCTAAACTGTGCTGAACTATTAAGTGCAAAGCTACTTTTCTTCTCTGATTTTTCTGACTTGAACATTCTCCAGAGCTCACCCAACTTTCCTGCTCTGGGTCGTATTTGATTATCTGCCAAGTTAAGACCTTCATCTCAGAGGCTAGATCAAGGAGGATGTGTTCACTGATCACTCAACACTAATGACTTCAACATCTGATTCCTCACTTCTTACATTGCTAATGGAGTACTGGATTTTTCCACTATAGTCATCATATAGCTCTGCCGTTCAATGTGTCTTGTCTTCCATCTTTTTAAAAAATATTTATTTATTTGAGACAGAGAAAGAGAGACAGAGACAGAGTTGGGAGAGGGAGAGAGAGAATCTCAAGCAGACTTTGTGCTCCCACAGTGCCTGATGTGGGGCTCAACCTCAGGACCCTTAGATCATGACCTGAACTGAAATCAAGAGTCAGATGCTTAACCGTCTGCACCACCTAGGCTCCCCTGTCTTCCGTCCTACAAATAAAATCTTCACTGAATTATTTTATTTGCCATTAATTCACCACAAATATTGTGATTACTAACTTTGAACTAACTGGTATATCTGTTTTCCATTTCCATTACTGTTGTGGTTTCCCTGGTTAAGCCTTGGTATTTATACCATTATGTTATCTCTAATTCTTCTTCTTTTCCTCCTCCTCCATCCCCTCCTTCTTCTTCATTTCAGCATGGTTCATTATAGTGAAAAAGCTACTCTCCTCAAGGTCTTCAATTATGTCCTTAAGTGACACCACATTGTTCTCCAGAATTTGTCAAAATTCCTCAGAGTAGCTAACAAGGCTGTCTTTGATTCAGTCACACTTATTTATCCAAATACCTCCTGACTCACTCCCTACTTTTTATTCCTGCCAGAATGGAGCCCTTACTAATCTGTGAATGCACCTCATTCATTTTCATGTCTGCATTTTGGTGAAGTATCTCTGCTACTGACTCACTATATTGTTTTCTCTTCCTATGGCTGCCTTTCCTCATAGCTTATTTGTTTTCCTTGTAGAACATTCCCCAATTATTCTAGTTTATATTAGTTCTGGGCCTGGACTCCTCACTGTTCAAAAGAGTTTATTCAGTGCTAATTAATTTCTGGCACATTGTGAAGAATTGATGTATAAATACAAATAAATGCTACCTTACTCTTTAGTATTGAATTTTACTATGGCCTGTACCCCCAAATAAACATAAACAAGATGTCATGGCAGCAAGGAGGAGTGGAGCAGCTACTGTCTATACCATTTTTTCTCCTGTGTAGCCTGTGTCATCTTAAGTTTTTGGAAGGAAGGATACACTATTTAAGCTTCTTTTGTTTTTCATATAGCACCTGGAACATTGTAGTAACATAGAATTTCAATAAAAGTATGTTAATTTGGATTTTGTTTAATTCCTGTTTTAATTTTCAACTTAAAAAATCACATTGTAAATGATGACCAGGATGTTAATATATTTCCAACCCTTTTTTAAATTAATTAATTAATTTATATTTTTGACAGAGAGAGACACAGCGAGAGAGGGAACACAAGCAGGGGGAGTGGGAGAGGGAGAAGCAGGCTTCCCGCTGAGCAGGGAGCCTGATGCGGGGCTCGTTCTCAGGACCCTGGGATCATGACCTGAGCCGAAGGCAGACGCTTAACCGACTGAACCACCCAGGCATCCCATATTTCCAGCCCTTTTAAAGTGAATTTCAACAGGGAAATTCAAGAGCACTAATTCTAAAGGTGGTTAGATTTGCCTTTGAAATGGAATTTTATGCTTACCAGTGAGCATGAGAATGTCTTACACATCAAACAACATAACACTTGTGCCCACTAAAATAAGCTGAAACACTACTTGGCTTTTCTCATTCTTAGCCATTCTTTCCACATCCCAACCTACGTTTAGCTCAGCCAGCTCAGTTACAGGAGCTGATATGACTCAAACTTTGCCTGGAGCAGGAATGTTGACAAAGGTTTAATAGTTCAAAGAACTTCCTTTTTAAGGTGCAAGAATTTAAGAGCAGGAAGTACCAGATATTAACAAATAAGTGTAAAATGTACTTGATTACTTAAGAGATGTCAAAAATTATTTAGTCAGAAACTGTAAGTCACATTTAGGTAGACTGCATGTACCAACAAGAGCCTTTATACCCTTGCCTCTTTTTTTCCTCTTTAAAGATTTTTGTCTTATAGTAGACCATAGGAATCTATTGAGTTAAGCAATATGAACAACAATACACATAATAATATTAAGTTATGTTATACTGATATTATGATATTTCATTATTTCATATTAGAATGTGGGCTCTTTGAGACAGGTATTTTGTCTAACACTGTTGTATATTCAAAGTCTAAAATAATCATGGTATAAAATAGATAATAAATGTGTTTCTGGAATGAGTTAATGGATATTTTATATGGTTTTGTAAAGAAAAAGGTGGTATTATAAAGGAGTAAATGTGGATTCATTTTGTTCAAGAATTAAATGTAGTGAAAATCTGAGTTGTTTTAGAGTCAGCTAGCTTTTAGGCTGTTTTTCAAATGTTTTGCATTAGCAAAACCTTTAATGAGTTTGACCTCAAGGAGTTTTTCTTTAATCCATATGTTTCTGATTCCCACAGAATTAGCTGTTCCCAAAACTATTTTAATTATTTATTTGAGTTCCAAGAAGCCTTTTGAAAGGTTTCATTAAGGAATTCTTTATGTCTGACTTTTAAAAATAAAAATTCTAATTTTTCTCAATAATTTTTACTGTATCTTCAAAAACCTATAACTATTGTGAGATTCTTTATTTTTATGCTGATCCCACATTTTTATTTCTAAAGTCATTAGAGCAAAAATGTTTTTTATATTAGTTAAATGAACAAATAAATTCTCTGTAATGCTTGTATTCTGCATTTCTAATGTAGATACTGCAATAATTTGTGATGGCTTACTTTCTCACAATTTAACCATAGCATTTATCTTATTAAATATATATGTATTAATCTTATAAATGACATTCTCCTTGAGTTACTACATGGAGTTGAAGTTCTAAGTTTGACTTAGGAATGGATTTTGACTTTATATATGTGAGAGTTGAGGAGAAACAGGAGAAAAAAGAAAGAAATCAAGAGGATAATAGATAACAGCTATTCTCTTTCCTGACCATGTTTAAATTCACCACATCACTAATTGCATTTTTTTGTTTCTGTGAGAATGTTTAAAATTCAGAGATTATCTTCTTCATTTTTATTTTCAGTAAAATGAAGATATTAGTTCAGTAAAATTAAGATTAAAAAATTAATTATATAAATATACACACTCTCCACTAGACATTTCAACTATCAAGATTTTATTTATGTATTTAGTGTTTTAAAAGATTCATCATATCCCTGTAATGTGGCAGGAGTTCCGGAGGTGGGGAGTATATGCTTGTATTTTCTGTGAATTAAAAAACTGCTTTGGTGTGCTGTGAGTGCTTCACGATTTAGGTATATTTAATCAATACCTCTAATTAACTTAATACTAAAAGGAGGGAATTGGCCTCTCTCTTTTGTTTATTTTCACAGCTCAAGTATTTTAGAGAATATTGTTCTCGATGATATTTGATATACTCAAATAAAAGAAAATTTAATTTCACTGATTGTTTAAGTAGTTGAATAAAATAGATGCTTTCTATATAAACTATTATATTCTTATATTTTCATATTCTAATGCAATACTATATATAAAATAAAGGGGATTAAACATATTAAATTGATAATTTGGTAAACTAAAATAAATAAAATGACAAAAAAGTACCAAAAACAAGCAGTCATGTAACAGTATGAAGAAACTCCTATTTTGAAGTATTTTCTTTTGAAATAAAAAAATTTCCAGTGGAGACAAATGAAAACACAATAATCCAAATCTTTGGGATGTAGCAAAAGCTGTTTTCAGAGGGAAGTTCATAGAGATAAAGGCCTACCTCCAGAAGCAAAAAAACAAAACAACAACAACAACAAAAAACCTCAAAGAAACAACCTCACCTTATACCTAAAGGAGCTAGAAAATGAACAAAATCCAAAACCAGTAGAAGAAAGGAAATAACAAAGATTAGAGCAGAAAATAATGAAACAGAAACCACACACACAAAAAGTAAATAAATAAAAATGAACAAATAAAAAATAGAACAAATCAATGAAACTAAGAGCTGGTTCTTTGTAAAGATCATCAAAATTGATAAACCAGTAGCCAAACTCATAGAAGAAAAAAAAAAAAGGACTCAAATAAACCAAATCAGGAACAGAAGAGGAGAAATAACAACCAACACTACAGAAATACAAAGGGTTATAAAAGAATATTATGAAAAATTATATGCCAACAAATTGGACAACCTAGAAGAAATGGATAAATTTCTAGAAACACAAAACCTTCCAAAACTGAATTAGGAAGTAGAATATTTGAACAGACTGATTACAAGCAATGAAATTGAACCAATAAAAAAAAAAAAACTCTCAACAAATAAAAACCCAGGATCAGATGACTTCACAGGTGAATCCTACCAAACATTTAAGAAGAATTAATACCTATTCGTCTCAAACTGTTCCAAAAAAATAGAAGAGGAAGGAAATTTTCTCAATTCATTTTATGAGGCCAGCATTATCCTGATACCAAAACCAGACTAAGATGCTACAAATAAAAGAGAAAACTACAGGCTAATATTTCTGATAAACATAGATGTAAAAATCTTCAACAAAATGCAAGCAAACTAAATCCAACAATACTTTAAAAAAAGCATTCACCATGATCAAGTGGGCTTTATTCCTGGGATGAAGGGGCAGTTCAATATTTTCAAATCAACATGATACTTCACATTAACAGGAGAAAGGATAAAAAATATATGATCATCTCAACAGATGCAGAAAAAGCATTTTAAAAGCACCACATCCATCCATTTTAAAAACTCTTAAGAGAGACACCTGGGTGGCTCAGTCAGTGAAACATCAGCCTTTGGCTCAGGTCATGATTCCAGGGTCCAGGATCAAGTCCCGCATTGGGCTCCCCACTGAGCAAGGAGCCTATTTCTCCCTCTGCCTGCTACTCCTCCTGCTTGTGTACCCCCTTCTCTGACAGATAAATAAATAAAATCTTTAAAAAAAAAAAAAACCTCTCAAGACAGTAGGTTTAGAGGGAACATACCTCAACATTATAAAGGCCATATGGGAAAACCCACAATTAACATCATACTCAATGGTGAAAAACTGAGAGCTTTTCCCCTAAGGTCAGGAGCAAAAATAGGATGACCACTTTCACCACTTTTATTCAACATAGTGCTATAAGCCCTAGACTCAGCAATCAGACAAGAAAAAAGAAAAGGCATCCAAACAGGTAAGGAAGAAGTAAAACTTTCAGTCTTTATAGATGACATGATACTATGTATGGAAAACCCTGAAGACTCCATTAAAAACCTACTAGAACTAATAAATGAGTTCAGTAAGTTTGAAGGATAGAAAATCAATATACAGAAATCCATTGCATTTCTGTACACTAATAATGAAGTAGCAGAAAGGTAAATTAAGGAAACAGTCCCATTTACAATTGCACCAAAAATAATAAAATAGCTAGGAATAAACTTAACCAAGGAGGTAAAAAACCTGTAGTCTAAAACTATAAAACATTGATGAAAGAAACTGAAGACAACACAAACAAATGGAAAGCTATTCCATGCTCATGGATTGGAAGAACAAATATTTTTAAAATTTCCATACTACCCAAACAATCTACAGATTTATTGCAATCCCTATCAGAATACCAACAGTATTTTTCACAGAACTAGAACAAATGATGCTAAAATTTGTATGAAACCATGAAATACCACAAATAGACAAAGCAATCTTGAAAAAGTGTTCTACTTTTTTCTACTTTGTTCTAAAGCTGGAGACATCACAATCCCAGCTCTCAAGATACACTACAAAGCTGTAGTAATCAAAACTGTATGGTACTAGCACAAAAATAGACACCTAGATCAATAGACCAGGATAGAGCCCCAAAACAAACCCATGAGTATATGGTCAATTAATCTACAACAAAAGAGGCAAGAATATGCAATGGGGGTGTGTGTGGAGGAAACAGTCTCTTCAATAAATAGTGCTGGGAAAACTGGAGAGCTACATACGAAAGAATGAAACTGGGCCACTTTCTCACACCATACATAAAAATAGGTTCCACATGGATTAAAGACCTAAATGTGAGATGTGAAACTAGAAGAAAACATAGGTAATGATTTCTGTGACATTACCATAGGAACATTTTCCTAGATATATCTTCTTTGGCAAGAAAAACAAAAGCAAAAATAAATTATTAGGACTACACCAAAATATAAAGTTTTTGCACAGCTAAGGAAGCAATCAACAACCTACTGAATGGGAAAGGATATTTGCAAATAATATATCCTATAAGGGGTTAATATCCAATATATATATAGAACTCATACAATTCAACACCATAAACCAAATATTCAACTTAAAAAATGGGCAGAGGACTTGAATAGACATGTTTCCAAAGAAGACATCCAGATGGCCAACAGATACATGGAAAGATGATCAGCATCACTAATCATCAGGGAAATGAAAATCAAAACCATAGTGAAATATCACCTCTCACCTGTCAGAATGGCTAGAATCAAAAAGATAAGCAATAACAGGTATTGGTGAGGATTGGAGAAAAAGGAACCCACGTGCACTGTTGGTGGCAATGTAATGTTCAGCCACTGTGGAAAATAGTATGGAGGTTCCTTAAAAAATTAAAAATAATATTACCATATGATCCAGTAATTCCACTACTGGAAATTTACCCAAAGAAGAAAGAAATACTAATTCAAAAAGATACATGCACCCCTGTGTTTATAGCAGCATTATTTACAATAGCCAAGATATGAAAGCAACCCAAGTGTCCATTGATAGATGAATGGGTTTAGAAGATATGGGATATATGTATATAGATATACATATAGCTATCAATGGATATAGATATAAGTTTTGAATATTACTCAGCCATGAAAAGAATGAGATCTTGTGATTTGCCACACATGGATGGACCTAGATGGTGTTATGCTGAGTGCAATAAGTGAGTCAGAGAAAGGCAAAGACCATATGATTTCACTCACATGTGGAATTTAGGATACAAAACAAATGAACAAAGAAAAAAGAGATAAGCAAAGAAAAACAGACTCTTAAATACAGAGAACAAACTGGCAGTTGCCAGAAGGGAGGTGGGGGGGGTGATGGGTAAAATAGATAAAGGGGATTAATAGTACACTTATCACTTATCATGATGAGCACTGAGTAATATATAGAAAAGTTGAATCATCATATTGTATACCTGAAAACAATATAATACTAAAAAAAGTCTTTGAATTGTAAAAACCTTTACTATATTGTTCAACTTTTAATGTTTTTGGTAGAAACATCTAGGCATTTCTACTTAATGTTCATAATTATTAAATACTAATATATTGCTTAATAAATGCAAACAGACAAAGGCTTAAATCCCCATGCCTTACATTTTTATGGAAACTTTTAGTCTATTTGATGATATGTCTTCCAGATATGGAAACACTTTCTAATACATGCTGTCAAAAATTATAAGCTGTCTGCGTTCATTGTGAAAACTCATTTTATAAATAAAAACATTTTTAATATGTTGGATTTTCCTGAAGTTTAAGCATAAGATAGTTTTGCCATGTGTAAGTAAAATAGTGAGGAAGCTGAAGTTCAAGAATTGATGCAGATCCACTCTTCTGTCATGTTAGGTCTGAAAATGCTGTATCTATACCATGGTGCATTATCAAAAACAGAGAAAGCAGAGGAAAAGGCAAACTGCTATTTTAATATATGATATCAAGGAGCAAGCTTTTTAAAAAAAATTCTATACTTTCCATCTTTACCTAAAAAATTAGTTTGCAAAAATGAGTTTTGAGGTATTATTCTCTGTTAGGAAAAAGTGAAGAACAATATTATGCAATTTATTTTGACATACCACCCTGATTTTAATTATAATGTAAGTTAACTAATTATACCTCAAAGTGCAGTGAAGTTAGAAAAAAAGGCTTTGGAAATACTATAGCTTGGATTTTACATGCCTTGAAATCTAGAATGACTAGAGTCTTATTTTCCAGAGGAGTTGTGTGAACAACAGTGATGATTTAAACATGTTTTAATTACTTCCTTTGATGCAGAAACAGTTGGGCAGAAATCATAATCATTTAATATCTAGAAAGGGTCATATCCGAGGACTTTGAATCCCTGAATTTTTGGCTTTGGTCATTATAATTTGATTTTTTTTTTTTTTTTTTTTTTTTTTTTTTTTTGCTTAATGCTGCTTAAAAGCTGGCTAACTATAGTTTAGGATTAGAATATGGGATTCATTAATTTTTAGATGATATTTCTATGTACTGCCCATGCCATGTTAAAGCCCTGAGTATGGAGAATATTATAAATCCACATATTTATAGCTTTTTTAAAAAAAGATTTTATTTATTTATTTGAGAGAGAGAGAGAATGAGAGACAGAAACCACGAGAGGGAAAGAAGGTCAGAGGGAGAAGGAGACTCCCCACTGAGCAGGAAGCCCTACGCGGGACTCGATCCAGGGACTCCAGGATCATGACCTGAGCCGAAGGCAGTCACTTAACCAACTGAGCCACCCAGGTACCCCATATTTATAGCTTTTCTTAATTGGCAGAGATTTTAGAGAAAATCTAGCCTAATCTACTCATTTTCTGTATGGAAATAGGCTCAGATTCCATAATCATCTTAACTAATTAATGTATTTTTTTTAATTTGAAGGTCTGAAAGTCCCTACTTACTCTGTTTTTAATTGAACAGACACCTTCACTAGAAAAAAAAATGGAAAAAAGTACATCAACGACATTTTCACTGGCACTAAAATAAAGTTCAAGAAAAGTTGACATTTTTTAAAAGACAGAAGCATTATACCAAAAAAGCATATGCTTAGTTAAATCATAGGGACTATTTTTATGTGGCTGATGAATGGGTCAAGCTAGAAAAAACTAGTTAGACTCCTCTCAGGCAATGCTATTTTCAGGTAGAAAATCCTACCAGGGTTGGTGCAACAAATATGATAACCATCTGTTTTGTTCATACAGATAAATTAGACTGTCAGAATTTAGCAAAACCATGTGTTTTCCCCCTCCAAAGATATATTTATAATTTTTGCTCTGAAACAGTAATTTTATTAATAATAAAACATTTAATAATTACCAAATACTAACTATGTGCCAGGTACTACTGTAAGCTTTTTTCACATAGTATCTCATCTAATAATTGTTAAAGCAGCCCTATGAGGGAGACATTGCTATTTTTTGTGTTTTATTTGGAATGTGGTTGAGAAGGATTTTAAGCTCTCAGTCTTAAAAATAGCACCAAATAGAAACCAAATGCAGAAGAGCTCTTGCTAAGTTTCAAAAAAGTGAACAAAATCATATGAAACTCCTATTTCAACAGTTAAATCCTGCCATCCTTCAAATTTTAAGAGATAATGGCATGCTGAAGCTAGATCTTACTTTTCTTCTCTGTAGTTAATGGTGTTCCTAGTTAAGTTCTGATTACAACTTTTCACAAAAGAATGGTGTCTTAGTCCATGTGGGCTATTAAAACAAGTACCATAGACTGAGTAGCTTATAAACAACAGATTTTTTTTTTCCTCCCAGTTCTGGAGGCTGAAGTCCAAGATCAGGGTGTCAACATTGGTTGCCTTCAGGTGAGGACCCTCTCTCTAGTTCATAGTCAGCACCTTCTCATTGTGTCCTCACATGGTGGAAGGGGCTAGGAGTCTCCCTGGAGTCTCTTTTATAAGGCAGTAATCCCATTCATGAGAACTCCACCCTTATGATTTAAGCGCCTCTCAAAATCCATACCATTACCTTTGAGGGTCAGGATTTAAATATATAAATTTCAGGAGTACACAAACTTTCAGACCATAGCAAAAGGGGAGCCTTAATTTTCTTTTTGTCTTGATATCCTTAAATTTTAATTTTAAACTACAAGTGTGTTTATTACTAATAATTAGAAAAATGTGAAACTATTAAAAGGATAAACTAAAAATCACCCAGTGTTGAAGAGTTGCATTTCTGTTTATCTAAAATATTTTTAATGCATACTTATTTAATACAGGATCTAGAACATTGTTGTGGTTCTAGGATAGATGATAGATGATGATAGATGATAGAGAGATAGAATGATGATAGATAGTTAGATGATAGAAAGATCGATCGACCAACTTCAGACGTTAGTGGTTCCTTTATCCTCAAGCACATAAGTAAATTTTTGTGAGATGAACATCAACTCCACATTGATTAGAAAAGAAAGCAGCACAGGTTACTCACTAGAACTTTTCTTTCTGTCTCTTTCTATCTCTCTGTCACACACAGATATATTCAAAAAAACAATAGTATTTAATGCAAAATTGACTGAAGATTTTGAGGAGTTATAGAAAAAGAGAGTTTACATAATTAAACCTACTCAAACAAGTAAAAAAATTTCCATTAGTATTTTTATCTTTCTCACCCACCAGCAGATATTCCTTACTTTCCCCTTCACCCAAACCTATCACCGGCTTTTCTCCCTTATTGGTGATATTGCTCTAGGAACTGGCATTGTTTGCCTTATATCTGCACAGCTATCCAGTTCTGCTCCAGCTCCTAATGTACATCATAAAACCACTGTGCTTCTCAACCAAGAATCCTATAGTAAACAGATCTCTTCTTTTTAGAGGGCAATATAAAAACCACTTTTTAAAAAAGATTTTATTTATTTGAGAGAGAAAGAGAGAACACAGGCAGGGGAATGGCAGAGGGAAAGGGAGAAGCAGACTCCCTGACAAGCAGAGAACCCGATTCGGGGCTCGATTCCAGGACCCTGAGATCATGACCTGAGCTGAAGGCAGATGCTTAATCAACTGAGCCACCCAGGCGCCCCTACAAATCACTTTTTTCTTGAATGGAGCATGTTGATGAGCTATCTGTCACCCACACTAAACAATTCATCAATATATTTCCTGTAAGTTACTTATATAGCTCTATGACTTTTTGTCATTTGTTTGTTAATGCATTAGTAGCAGTTAAGTACAGGATGAGCCATAGATGGACCCAGGCATCTCATGTCCTCCCTGTTATATTGTCTCAGGCCTAAGTTATGCATTCTTGGGCTTGCCACTTGCCTCTCAAAGTGTAAGCCTTCAGACAATAAAATATATGGATGGCTTAGAAAGTGTTTTCTTGTTCTCCCGTCTAAACCTCCAAAAATTGTTATCTCAGTCGATCTTGCTTGCAAAAAGCAATATACTAAGAGTTGCAGGAATTTATGAAATCTTGAAAAAATTGGATGGTTCCCTTCTTATAGTGTGATAGAAAGATTAACAAAACTATATAACAAGTGTCTGAAGCATTGTGATGTCTTAACATTTCCTAATTGTGATGAAATCGACCATTTGGTTTTCTCCGTTAGGTTATATTCAAGGAAAACTGTACTTAAAAGAAAATGCTCTGGCTATGCATTAAAGTCTGATTTTGTCATCTTGCTTTGAATATCATTTAATAACAAGAATAACTAAAAAATATCATGCAACAACCAAATGAAGTGTCTAAGAAGCAATATTCTATTTTCCTTTAACCGTATGACAATTATTTACAATAGAAAACTCTATACTGCAAATATGATATAATAAACTTTACTGGAAGCTGGTAATATTTATTTATTTATTTATTTATTTATTTATTTATTTATTTTTTAATTTTTTTGGAAGCTGGTAATATTTAAAACTTATAAGGGACAAATTTATTTTAACAATGAACATTAAATTATAATTTTATCAATTATGTAGGGTGCAGGTTATTTCTGACATTGTCCTTTAGTTAAGTGTCCATTGAAAATACAGAAGTCATTTTATTTGTACATGTTAATTTTTGTTCAGCCACTGGCTGTTTTGTGAATAAATTAAACACCTTTTTCATTAGACAAACGTTAACTCAGGACAATTATTGAAAGCGTTAGGAGACAATGCTAATGTATTTCATGCTTCAAAGGATACAGCTGCCAAAAATTCATAGCAATCAATCAACATCTTTTCTGCTGTATTTCATATCTTAAACAACCCACGGTGGGTAATAATTATGAGTAGATTTTCTTTTTTTAGATAAAATTCCTGGATATATTGATTAACCTCATTGTTCCTTTGTGACTGCCTCATATGTAGCTAAAATATTAAAGCTATAATCTGTTTTTCATTTATAGAAAAAAAATTAAAACTTGCCCTAGAAAATTTAACACAATTCATTGCTTGTGAATTTAGAATTACCTTTTTGGGAGTGCTTTTATAATTGGCAATTCAGAATTAGGTAACTGAATAAGGAATGCAAATAGATAAAGAATTCGTTTTTCACAGCTGACACACTTTGCTTTGAATTCTAAAACACATTTTGGTGGTCACTGTGGTATCTGCAGGGAAAAGTATGAGAGAAGCATCTCAGTTCATTGGAACAAGTAGATAGAAGGTGAAGTCAGCTCTTCAGCTATTTATAGGAATGACTTCTTGAATTCAAATGTAAAAATGATAAGAATTATAAGTCAGAATCCTCAAGGAAAGGAAGGAAAACCTACCTTGGATTTTGCCTCCATTTTGAAAGTGGGGGGATGGGTTAGCCTGGTGATGGGTATTAAAGAGGGCACGTTCTGCATGGAGCACTGGGTGTTATACGCAAACAATGAATCATGGAACACTACATCAAAAATGAATGATGTAATGCATGGGGATTAACATAACATAATAATAAAAAAGAAAGAAAGCCCTCCTTCTAGTCCTCTCTTTCTCCTACCCATCATCACAGCCACATTGTAACGAAATCATTTAACTGAACATCAGGATAATGGCACCACAGTATGATGCAACCACAGCCTAACTTTGTAAAAAAATGGTTAGAAAATGATTCTGTTTGAATCAGTCAGTTTGAAACTGGCATTCTTGAACCAAATAATGACATATAGATGTATTGGGTTTGGTCTACACAGTATTTTAAAAGGGTGTTTAGTAAGTTAACAATACATAAAAGTTGGAATAGTTTATAGAAAACATCTGTATTTTTAGTTTTTCTTGAGAAAATAATTAGAACATCTGACCACCTTGATCTCACATTATACAAGGCAAGAGCTGAGTAATGGAATCCCTTCCCCTTCCTGAAAGCCTTTAGATGCCTTCCTTAAGGCACACTGATTCCTATAAATACTGCTCCGTTTTATCACATTTATTTGTGGATGTCTTATTCCTAACTGCTGCCAGCTTCTTAACAGAAGAAAAAAATATATCCTTTGTAATGTCGGGTACAGGCCTGATGCACAGAAGAAACCTAGTAAATGCCCTGTGTTCCCTAATATGTACGAAATAATTAATCAATGAAAAAAGCTGTTAGTATATCACTAAGTATAATAGGGTTTTGAATGTAAAGGAGTTTCCGAAGGATAATAATGAAATTGAAGCATATTGAAAACATTTATTTATAAAAATTTTCCTGTAACACCTTGGAATTTGTTTTAAAATTTGAAGAGAACTTTTTACAGGGCAGCGCAGTAGTTTTGAAACTCAGTTATCCTTTAGCAGAAGAGCACATTGTCCGAATGGAAACTAATGTGGGCACCAGATATCCATAGAAGAGTTTCACCCTGTTGAAGCAGGAATGGATGGTTCAAGGCCCCTCAGCTAAGCCAGCTTCTTGGCCCTAATTCTCTTTAAAAACATCTCTTTGGATTCTGTGGATCAGCTGGGAACCCACTAATGCTGTCTGTTTTCCATTTGAGAAAAGAGGAAATTGACGTTGAGTGAGATAATGGTTTTGTCCATTATGAGCAGACCCAGGAGTACTGGTTATAAAGTTCTATTCTGAGACATATATGGGAACTGAAAAAATGTGTCAGACACCCTTTCCTGCATGCACAGAAAATAAAAGGAAAAGGAGGAATGTATGAAAAATTAGCCATGTAAATAAGCACTAGACAGCTAAGAATTACTCAGGAAACTAAACATGTCTCTAAAAAAGGCAAATATAAGAAATCCTGTTAGGGGCGCCTGGGTGGCTCAGTTGGTTAAGCGACTGCCTTCGGCTCAGGTCATGATCCTGGAGTCACGGGATCGAGTCCCACATCGGTCTCCCTGCTCAGCAGGGAGTCTGCTTCTCCCTCTGACCTTCTTCCCTCTCGTGCTCTCTGTCTCTCATTCTCTCTCTCTCAAATAAATAAATAAAATCTTTAAAAAAAAAAGAAATCCTGCTAATGTAGTGTTTCTAGACTGCTGTGTTTAGTCTGAATTGCAGGAATACTGTTTTATAATCGAATACTCTACAACAGGGTGTCTCTACCTTAGCACTACTGACATTTGGGGCTGGATAATTCTTTGTTGTAAGGAGCTGTCCTGTATGTTGTAGCTTAGCAGCATCCCTGGCTTCTACCCACTAGATTTCAAAGGAAGAATCTGGGTTGTGACAATAAAAATGCCTCCACATATTGCCGATGTTTCCAGCAGCAAAATTGTCTCTAGTAGAGACTCACTGCTCTGTATTACTGTTTATAGATGCTAATTCTTGGTAAATAAGACATCTACATGTACCCTCCAATTCCAGTTGTAACATGTAAATTAATTATAATGGTTTTCAAAATACTTGGAATTATTTTGGAGCAACCAAATTTTGGTGTTCGATTCCTAGTGTAGGATTTGAAGCAATGATATTTTTATCTTTATTAGTGAAATAGAGCCTAAACTTGGACAGAAAAGTCATTACTAGTGTGTTCGATGCCCTCTGAGAAGTTGAGTATTAAGGAGAGAGGTCTTAATCTGGGAAGGTGCTGGGCTGGGTTTGCTTAGGCCTGGTTGGAATCCTTCTATATGAGGCTAACAGTAGATGTTGGATAGTTGGTACCCTAAACATTCTTGGCCAGGCATTCCAAAATTTCAGTCAGTCTTTGAGGTTCAGAATGTCTACTCTGATTTACCTAAACTTGATTAGAATTTTCTGTGTGTTTAAAAAAAACAAAAAACTAAAACCAAAAACAAAAAATTAATCAACTTCGTAGGTAATATATCACTTATATACAAGGCAATATTCTAAGTATTATCTATACATTAACTCATTTAATCCTCACAGCCAGACAATGAGGTAATTGTTATGATTATCCCCATTTTAGTCATAGAGAAGTCATATAATATGCTCATAATCATTTAGTTAGTTTTGGTTATTCAGAATTCAATAATTGGCAGACCCTTTCTTAAAAAATGAAACTGTAGCTATAAGGAAAACAACTGATATTAATTGTTGATGATACAATACAAGCTTTTATGTGAAAATGAGACATTCAGAACACTTTTATCAGCCACTATCAGCTAAGACTTTTTGATAAGATTGGTGGTGATAGTAGCAAATGTGATTTTTTTATATTGTTTAATCAAATGTGTCAATATTTGGAAGATCTGCATAACTCAATGAGCCTGCATTTTCCAGATGACTAGTGTGTAATGTCACAGAGTCGTGTGTGGGTAAGAGATTCATTCAATATTTAAAACAAAATAAGAAATTTGAATGTATGTAACTGGTATAAAAATTTCATTGTACTGGTTTCAAAATCCACATTTCAACTTTAAATTTCTCTGATCTTAAAAACAACAGAAACAAACAAAGTAACCACATGTTCAGTTTTGGTTTAGTACCAAAGAATATCCACAATTATCTGGAAAATCTATTAAAATACCCTCTCCTTTCCTTTTTTAAAAAATTTTTATTTTATTATAACATAGTTAACGGTTACATTGGTTTCAGGTGTACAATATAGTGAATCAATGATGCTATATGTTACTTCATGCTCATCAAGATAAATGTGCTCTTAATTCCCTTCACCCACTTCACTCATTGCTCCTCTCACCTCCCCTCTGGTAACCATCTGTTTATCCTCTATAGTTAAGAGTTTATTTTTTTTGGGGGGGGTGTTTGTTTCTTGGTATGACTCTCTCTCTTTTTTTCCTTTCTTCATTTATTTTGTTTCTTAAATTCCACATATGAGTGGAATCATATGGTATTTGTCTTTCTCTGACTGACTTATTTCACTTAGGATTGTGTTCTCTAGATCCATCCATATTACAAATGGAAAGATTTCATTCTTTTTTATGGCTAAATAATATTCCTCTGTGTGTGTGTGTGTGTGTGTGTGTGTGTGTGTGTGTGTGTGTGTGTACCACATCTTCTTTCTTTATTCATCTACCAGTGGATTTTTGGGCTGCTTCCATAATTTGGTTATTGTAAATAATAATGCTGCAGTAAACATAAGAGTGCATATATCATTTCGAATTAGTGTTTTTATATTCTTTAGGTAAACACCCAGGAGTGTGATTATGGATCACAGGGTAGTTTTATTTTTAATTTTTTGAGGAACCTCCATATAATGTTTTCCAGAGTGGCTACACCAGTTTGCATTCCCACCAACAGTGCATAATGGTTCTTTCTTCTCTACATCCTCACCACTTGTTTCTTGTGTTTTTGATTTTTGCCATTCTGACAGCTGTGAGCTCCTAACTCATTGTAGTTTTGATTTGCATTTTCCTGATGATGAGTGATGTTGAGCATCTTTTCATGTGTCTGTTGGCAATCTGGATGCCTTCTTTGGAGAAATGTTCATTCATGTCTTCTGCCCTTTTGTTAATTGGATTATTTGTTTTTTGATGTTGAGTTGTATCTGTTCTTTACATATTTTGAATACTGACCCTTTATCAGATGTCATTTGCAAATATCTTCTCTTATTCAGTAGGTTGTCTTTTAGTTTTGTTGATTGCTTCCTTAGCTGTGCAGAAGCTTCTTATTTTGAGGTAGTCCCAATAGTTTATTTTTGCTTTTATTTCCCTTACCTCAGGAGACCTATCTAGAAAAAATGTTGCTATAGGCAATGTCAGAGAAATTACTGCCCATGTTCTCTTCCAGGAATTTTATGGTTGCAGGTCTCACATTTAGGTCTTTAATCCATTTTGAGTACATTTTTGTGTATGGTGTGAGGAAGTGGTCCAATTTCATTCTTTTGCATGTAGCTGTCCAGTTTTCCCAACACCATTTGTTGAAGAGACTGTCTTTTCCCCAATGCATACTCTTGCCTCTTTTTTTTTTTTTAAGATTTTATTTATTTATTTGACAGAGGGAGACACAGCGTGAGAGGGAACACAAGCAGGGGGGATGGGAGAGGGAGAAGCAGGCTTCCCGCTGAGCAGGGACCCCGATGTGGGGCTCGATCCCAGGACTCTGGGATCATGACCTGAGCTGAAGGCAGACGCTTAATGACTGAGCCACCCAGGCGCCCCTCTTGCCTCTTTTGTTGAAGATTAGTTGACCATATAATCCTGAGTTTGTTTCTGGGTTTTCTGTCCTGTTCTGTTGATCTATGTGTCTATTTTTGTGCCAGTTTCATAATGTTTTGACTACTACGGCTTTGTAATATAACTTGAAATCTGGAATTGTGATGCCTCCAGCTCTGTTTTTTTTCTTTTTCAAGATTGCTTTGGCTACTTGTGGTCTTTTGCGGTTCTATTCAAATTTTCAGGATTGTTCTAGTTTTGTGAATATTCTTCCCCTTTCCAACCACAAGTGTGTAGTTGGGTTTTCCTCATATGCTTCAACAAAAGCAATATTTAACGAAAGACTGAGTTCAGAAGCAGGTGTTAGAATGTAGCTCTCTTCTGTTAAGTCACATGTAAAATAGTGCTACTCTTCTTACTAATTTTGGGGGTTAAATACCATTGTTTTTCACAATAAATGTTATTTATGTGGACAAGTAATGGATTTATTATTGTTATTTTAAAACAAATTTGTGAATAAATGAATATTTCATTTTCTTGATTTTAATTATAGTAAATATAAATAGAGCCTATATAAACAAATTGGGGGTAGGTATTCCTTGATTATTTTAAGAGTATAAAGATATCATGAATCCAAAAATTTTGAGAACAAATGCTTTAGATGACTTTTCTCTTTATATTCATTTATTTTGATTTTTTTAATAAAATTTTTATATTTTTAGAAAATTTTATTATTTTTATATTTGAGAGTGTCAAACTCCAGGTACGGGTATAAAGAGGACAGTGAAAAATGTAACGCATGTCTCTAGTAAGAGATTAGCCAAGATTATTTAGGGGGTGGAATGGTGTGGCCAATTTCATAATAAATTCCTAGGAAGTTTCTCTTATCTTTGTGTAAAAACAAGGAAAAATGCAGGACCCATTTGTTTCTAATATGTAGTTTTTTCATGTGGAAATGTGCAGTCTAGGATTTTTCATTTATTTCAAATATTTGGCATATAGGACCATATTCTATAATGAATCAATACACACACACACACATATGATATATAACAAATATGTATGTATATATGTGTAATTTTTAGCCCATCTCTTAGTCCAAGATATATATATGTGTGTGTGTGTATGTGTGTGTGTGTATCTTGCACTTTGCATTGCATTATCAGGTTTACACAGAAGTAGTAGGAGATATATATTCTTTCCATATACATCAGAGTGTCACCTTTTATAGTGGTAAATCAAGCTTTTTAATACTGAGCGCTCCTGGTACCAATCTCTGATCTTCTAGACTGCTGCAGACTGACTGATAACAGACTTTGCCACCTTAATAACTAATTTATCTTTAGCACAAGGAAAATTGCATTGAATTTCCTTTGAAATTGTATCAAGGACTTAGAAGGCCCTGGTTTTTTTGAACCATACTTAAGGGGGAAAGAAAAACTGAAAATAAACTAGTCCAGCCATAAAAAATATAGATCACGCACACTTTTAAGGGATTTTTTTTTAAAGACTTGATTTCTAGTAGTTTTCAGTCTTTCATTTAAAATATTCTAAAATACTGAATGATTTATTTTTATAGGGTACTGATTTAAAATATCCAAAAATATTGTGATTGAACATCTTAAACAGCTCATATTTATTTCTCACATGAGGGCTCCTGATGAATCTTCATTATGTTAAAGCTTCATTTTCATATTTCAAAGAATGTACTTGAGCATTGTCAAATGGCAATTAAGTTGTGATGGCTTTTAAGTATCTAATTTAATTTGAATGCTTAAATATTTTATGCTGTCTACAGGGACTTATATATGATGGCTATGATGTTCTTTCTCAGGTTGAATAATTTAGCTTTAAAATGTAGCAAAAACAAAACTTAAGAAGGCTTAGTTCTTTTTGTTTGTTTGTTTTGTTTTCTTTTTTTGAGAGAGAGAGAGAGAGAGTGTGAGCATGTGACTGGGGGGGAAGGGCAGAGGAGAGTGAGAGAGAGAGAATCCCACGCAGGCTCCACACCCAGTGCATAGCCCAACATGGGGATCGATCTCACAACCCTGAGATCATGACCTGAGTGGAAACCAAGAGTCGGACACTTAACTGACTGAGCCACCCAGGCACCCCTTACTTTACTTATTTTTAAAGCTAAAATAAAAACAAAAGACAATTTTACATATTAAACTGACATTGTTTTTAGGTAGCTTAAATTTTCTCATATATGATTACATTGGTGAGGGTTTGTTTTGTTTTGTTTTTCTTAAGTTGGCTCTCATTTTACCTAGCAATCAATATACAGACTTCTGAAAAATTGGGAATATTTTTTTTTTAAAGATTTTATTTATTTATTTGAGAGAGAGAGAATGAGAGAGAGAGAGAGAGCACATCAGAGGGGATAGGGTCAGAGGGAGAAGCAGACTCCCTGCCGAGCAGGGAGCCCGATGCGGGACTTGATCCTGGGACTCCAGGATCATGACCTGAGCCGAAGGCAGTCGCTTAACCAACTGAGCCACCCAGGCGCCCCGGGAATATGTTTTTTTTAACATAAATGTTAATTTATGTCATTTGTCCCTTACTACAGGAAATATTTATTGAGTACTTGTCGTGTACCAGGTATAGTGCTATATATATATTTTAAAGATTTTATTTATTTATTTGACAGAGAGAGACACAGCGAGAGAGGGAACACAAGCAGGGGGAGTGGGAGAGGGAGAAGCAGGCTTCCTGCGGAGCAGGGAGCCCAATGTGGGGCTCGATCCCAGGACTCTGGGATCATGACCTGAGCCAAAGGCAGACACCTAATGACAGCCACCCAGGAGCCCCTATAGTGCTATATATTTAAGGTTCAGTGATGTAGGGACACCTGGGTGGCTATAGTTTCTTTAAATATCAGTCAGTGGAGAATTATAGTAGTTTTGGGTTTGTGGTTTCTGTTTCAATATTGTTTTTCTTCTTCCCACTTACCCATTTTCCATTGTCTCTTTCAAGGACTTTTCACAGTTTTGGTCCACTATAACTTCTTTGTTTGTTTTTCTTCTCTAGCATCATTACAGATTGATTTAAGATTTTAAGTGCTCTTTATACAATTTAGGTGATTTGGAGCAGAAAGGAGAGTTATGTGCACAATTCTCCTGACATCTTTTAACTCTAGGAGTTTTTCAAAATGCCTGATTTCCCTGGCAGATGCTGATGCATTAAGTCTAGAGTGGGATTCAGGTACCTGCCTTTTGTCAAAATTTCTTGGTATTTTTATGAAAAAGCATATTTGGGTAACATGATTGTAATACACAAAAATCCAGTTCAAATCAGGAAGGTTGGGTTTCAATTTAAGCTCAGTCACTTAAAGCAAACCTGATGCCTACCACCACTCACAGTCATTATGACAAATAAAATTGATAATGCCTGTGGAGCAAATATAGTGTGCCTGATGGTTAATGTCCTATAAATATGAGGTCCCTCCTGTTCCTAAGCGACTCACACAAAGAGAAAGAATCCATTCGGGGAAACACATAGAAGTAGTGTTGGTATGGGACACCTGATCTGATAGTAGGTCTTGTATAACCCTTCCCTTCCATTGTCACCTAGACAAACATCATTGTCTGCAGTTATGGTAATTTTCCCTGATCTCATCTAGTACCTTCTGGGTAGTAGACTGCATTCCTTTGTATTTTCTCTAATTCTGATATGTGATGAGGACGCCAGTGCTGCGCTATGAACACATCTGTCATGCCGCCATGCTCAGACTTGCAGAGGGGAAGGCAGCCTCAGTAGCCTTAGAGATGGAAAACACCAAAACCCAAGACAGACTAAGGTACACGTGGCTCCAACTCTAACTTAACTTTATTTTTTAATTTAATTTAATTTTATATCTTTATTTTAATAGTGAGCCAGAGGGAAAATTATAGTTTCACTTTAAAAGTAAAATTTTGGAAGAGTTCTGATTTTTACCTCTTTTTTTTTAAGATTTTATTTATTTATTTGACAGAAAGCGAGAGAGGGAACACAAGCAGGGGGAGTGGGAGAGGGAGAAGCAGACTCCCTGCGGAGCAGGGAGCCCAGTGTGGGCCTCGATCCCAGGACTCTGGGATCATGACCTGAGCTGAAGGCAGACGCCTAACGACTGAGCCACCCAGGCGCCCCTGATTTTTACTTCTTATAGTTTTTCTTTTTTTTAATAATCCGTGTAATTTAATGCTAATCTCTTCAATGTTTATTATAAATCTTAAATTTTTATAAGGAAGTTTTTCAAGTTTATCATGGGTAGGTAATCTGGTCACTGTAGGAGCTAAATATGTATATATACACACACATGTAGGTAAACACAAACATATATGCATATATAACTAAAACACTGGAAAATAGGGGCACCTGGGTGGCTCAGTCAGTTAAAGCATCTGCCTTTGGCTCAGGTCATGATCCCAGAGTCCTGGGATCTAGCCTGGCATCGGGCTCCCTGCTCAGTGGAGAGCCTGCTTCTGCCTTTCCCTCTGCCTGCCGCTCCCCCTGCTTGTGCTCTCTCTCTATCTCTCTGTCAAATAAATAAATAAATAAATAAATAAATAAATAAATAAATAAATAAAATCTTTCAAAAAAATTAAAATGAAAAATAAAACGCTGGAAAATATAATTGTGCCTACATCAGGGATCTGAATATACAGATCACATCCATATATCATGCTGTACCTTTATTCCTCAGGTATTTAAACTCAGCAACTATGTTAACTATCACTTAACTCTGCATTCATATAATTCAATTATCAATTCTAAATTGATTAATTTGGAACTTTGGTAAATTTTGAATGAGTAATTCTATTTTAGTCTCTCTTTTGTGAAACACAACTTTTAATTCACTTTAAAAATTCACTAAAGCTGTTAATGATATTCATTTGCAATATCTCACAAATATGCACTTGTAGAAGTAATATATTTTCTGGTGTTTTCTTTTTAATTTAAATTACTAGCTAAGCAAATAATCAAGTACTGAGTATAAGGCCTCTGTAATAGTTGCTATGGAAAATTCAAGTTTGAGAAAAAGATTATTTAGAGTGCTCTAATTAAAAGCTAATGAAGATTAAACTGTTCTTAATTCCAATTTTCAATCTATTTGAAGGTCATCCTCCTTCAGAGTGAAGATGAATAAATAGGAAAATCAAGCTGCCATTTTAAACATTGGAGTCATTAAGTAGCAAAGCAAAACAAAGCAACAAAAATTTTAAAGACACTGAAATAGTTTATACTCTGTGAAAAGTGAGAAAAATTAGACTGACTTTCTATGTTGGAGGTATGATAAACAAAAATATGGCAGATAATTTATTTTTATGTGTAATTATATTTACACAATCTTTTGTTCCAAAGCATAAGTCAGTCCAAGCTATGAATATAATTATGTTAACCATGCTTATACATGAGTTTAAAATGTACCTCCAGGAGGGTATTTTCTGGAGCTAAAGTTTCCAATTAATTTATGTTATGTGAAAAAATAAGTTACATACAGATTGAAAAATCTTCAAAGTAGTTTATTTCCCAATATTTATACATTCTTATGTACTACAGATACATTCATTTATTTAATAAATACATGTTATTGCTTACTCTGTGAAGAGATGTATTATTGCTTACATTGTAAATTAAAGACCGAATATTAATGTATTCTCTGATCCATTTATGTAATACCAGTTAGAACCTATACATCATTCTACGTAGAGGCCGCTTGGAGGCAACAGGCTTGAGCAATGCAAACCTGAACAAGGCACAAGGGCCCACAGTGACCACTGAGCTGACGCAAAGAGACCCATTAAGTGACCCACCTCGAAATAGCCATAGCCCGTAACTGACCAATTACAACCAGGCACAGTTCCTAAGGTTACCAAAAAAAGGAAAATTCCATAAGTCCCCCACTCTGCCCTATAACTGTGGCTCCTTACCCCCACCTTATTGCAGACAGTCCCTCCTTTTCTGTCCTGCTCGCTGCTCCCTTGTGGTATATATCCAGTAAACTTCCATCTCCTGTTCTGCCATGGGTGAATTCCTTTACTGCTGGTGCTACTGACCCCACCTACTGGGGTCCCCCCACATTCTATGAATAAAAATCAACTGGAACAAAAATCAATTCAGCATAGTGAAATGAAAAGATTGAAATGAAAATATACTGCAATGTAGTGGAAACTTTGTCTTAGTAGAAATGGAGATTTAAAATCTCTGTTGGGGCAAAAGAGACCTATTGACTAATGTCAGCAAGACAAGTTCCCACTATACCCATATCAATGGCCCACATCTCCTTTAGACTTCCTGTGTGTATGAGCATGTGAGCCCAGAATCTATTGTAAAATAAGTTTCTGCTTTTCCTTCAGATCTTTGTGTTCAGTTGTGTTGGCTAGAAGACATGAAGAAAGGGAACTTCACTCAGTCATTTTCTTTACCCATCATATGTCTCCTATTTCCTGAAAGTCTCTATAAACTTCATTACTCTTAACCAGTTGTGGACTTCCTGCTCTGGAAGGAAGATCTCACTTCTTTCTTTTTTTTTTTTTTTTAAGATTTTATTTATTTATTTGAGAGAGAGAATGAGATAGAGAGAGAGCATGAGAGGGGAGAGGGTCAGAGGGAGAAGCAGACTCCCCGCCGAGCAGGGAGCCCGACGCGGGACCCGATCCTGGGACTCCAGGATCATGACCTGAGCCGAAGGCAGTCGCTTAACCAACTGAGCCACCCAGGCGCCCGATCTCACTTCTTTCTTACTCAGAAAATTTAAGCCATCAGACATGTAATCAGATAATTTCGTTTCCTCTTCTTAGAACAACAAAAATAACAACAATCACATCCCTTCCTGTTCCTATTCAGGGTTCAGGGTTATACCTTTCCAATCCATGTTGATGACTTCTGCTTCCCTTCCTTATCCTGAGGGATCTAGCTTTGTCAAGTTATTTCTGAATTAACTTCATTTTCTTCCTCCTGACTGTCCCTACCCTGCCTATGCGCAGACCTCAGTTCTCGAGTATGGCCGAGAAAGAATTCAGAGCCAAACTCTCAGGTAAGCACAATTTTAAAAGCAATTAAAGAGAAGGTACACTCTGAAGATGGGAGAGCGGGCAGGCCCAGAGGTGGCACCTGCACATTGGGATTACAGGTGTCTTTTCTTTTTATGTTTGCATAGGTTATGGGTCATAGGTAGGGTGGTCTCTCTCTGAGGTTACTTCCAATCACCTAAGGGACTCCTCCTATCAGTTGGGAGTGTCAAGGAGGGTCTAACTTGCAATGTGAATCTACTATAAGGAGGATATAAGTTACTGTAGGGCAGAGGTTATAGGGAAGATTGCACTGGTATCCCCCACGCCCCATGGGTCTTTTGCTGTTGTTTGGAACTTGGTTTCCGCCCTATTTATCAGTTGGAAAGCATTTGTTCTCTGCCCATATTTAGCTAACTGCCTTCTATATCTTAACTACTCCCTAAACCTATAAATATTTTCAAGCCTCTTTATAAATAAAAAAAAGAAAAAAATGCTTCTTTTTTATCCTCCAGTTACTAACTGGCTTCCCTTCACTTATCTCAGGAAAACTTCTTAGGTGGGATGCTATTTTGTGTACCAACTAATTCTCAGACATCAGCTGTCAACTCAATTCTGACACTACCTGGAGTTATCATAGACCCCTCCAGTTCAGGGCTCAATCTCACAAGACTGTCCAGTTTTACATATCAGTCACAACCCTTGGGCCACTCATACTTCTGACTAATAACTTGGGGGGGTTCCCAAAACCCTCTGCTCAGGTTTGATAATTTACTGCATGGCTTAGAGTATAGGAAGCACTTTGCTTGCATTTACTGGTTTATTATAAAGGTTACAAATGAACAGCCAGATAATGAGATACATAGGGGTGAAGTCTGGAAGGGTGTTGAGTACAAGAATTTCTGTCCCTATGGAGTTAGGGTATACCACCAACCCAGAAGTTCTCCAAACATCTTGTTTAAGAGTTTTTATAACCTAATCTCTAGCCTTCCTACTCTCCCTTGAGGTTGGAATAGGGGCTGAGAATTAACATCCTCCAATCTCAATGTGTTTGGTGTTTCTGGTGAGCAGCCCCATGCTGAGACTATCTAGGCACCCCACCCTGAGTCAACTCATTAGCATAAACTCAAGAATGATCAGTAGGGACTCCAGATGAATAACAAAAGATACTTTTTATCAGTCAGGAAATTCCAAGGGTTTTTGGAACTCTACAGCAGGAATCAGGGACAAAGATCAAATATGTTTCCTATTATACTATGGATAGGATACATTCATTGCATGTCCCCTCAAATTCTTTCTTTACTTCCTCTTGATTTCTTAATACAATAGTGTTTCTGCCCTGACCATGTCACTGAAACTAGTTAATGGATTTCTTATTCAACAAATTCAATAGATATTTTTAAATTCTAGCTTTATTGGACCTCCTTCCTACATTTGATATTATGGATCATTTTCTCCTCACTTGAAGTTTTGTTTTGTTTTGTTTCCCATAACTTCATGGTCTTTCTTTTCCCTCCTTCTATATCTCTACCAATCTCGTCTCACTTGCTTTTCTGGATTTTTTTCACACCCAGTCTTCCCATTCTTATCTGAAACCAGTGGTTCTCAAGTGCCATTTTGGCATGATTGTGTACCCTATTTAGTTCTAATTTGTTTATTAGTAATATAGTATTACTTTTAATTGTGTTACTTTTACTTCCTAACATCATTTTTTAAACAAAATATTTCAAACATACAGAAAATTACACAGAATAATATAACAAATGCCATGGACCTCCTACCCAAATCCAATATATATTTATCATTTTAAAGTATTTGCTTCATGTTCCACAAATAAGTGAAACCATATGATAATTGACTTTCTCAGAAATTGGAGTGGGAGACGAACCATGAGAGACTATGGACTCCGAGAAACAAACTGAGAGTTTTAGAGGGGAGTGGGTTGGGGGCATGGGTTAACCCAGTGATGGGTATTAAGGAGGGCACGTACTGCATGGAGCACTGGGTGCTATACAAAAACAATGAATTGTGGATCACTACAGCAAAAACTAATGATGTATTGTATGGCTAACATAACATAATAAAATTAAATTAAATTAAAAAAAAAGTATTTGCCTCATATAGTAACATCACATTGAAACAGTGCTTGTAAGCTTCATCAGTTGGTTTCTTTCTTGTCCTACCAAAATAAAAATACTAATCCAAAGTATCTAATTCTTATTCTTATTATTCTATTTATTATTCTAATTATTTTTTACTACCTCTCCATAAATGATATATATTATTTTGCTTACTTTAAAATTTTAAATAAACAATATCCTTCTGCAGCTTACATTTATACTTAACCTTTTTTTAACAAGATTTAACTTAGCTGAAACATGTAAATGTGGCTACTGCTTTTAGCTGCTGTCTTGTGAGCATTTCATATAGGGCTATATGCATTTTTTTAATCCATTTTCTTATTGAAAGTCACTTAAATCATTTCAAAGTTTTGATTATTGTCAAAAATTTTGCAACAAATATCCTGGGTAGGTCTCCTTGTGGAAGTCAGTATGTACTGATTTGGGATTTCTGGGTCATAGCATGTGCATACCTTCAAGTTTACTGGATATTACCAAAATGTTTTCCACAGTGGGCACATGCATTATACAACCTCCTACAGTATCTACAATAGCCCTTTTCTTCCATCTACACTGACATTGGCAATGTAGGTAGTGGGTAAGAGCATATGTCTTGAAGTTCCAATCTTGGCTCTGACACTTTTTAACAATGGGACATTAGCAGTAATTTAACCTCTCTATTCGTGTTTTCTTCATCTTAAAATGGGAATGGTATAATACCTATCTCATAAAGCTAGGAGGCCATTGCTTTCCTGAGGGGCTCTCTTCCAGGCTCTGTCCCGTGTCGGCATGGCCCGAGGAGGTCAGTGAGAACTTGCCCGCCAGAAAAACATGAAGAAATCCCAGGAAATTAGCAAGGGAAAAACAAAAGAGGCTGGCTTGACTACCTCTCAGAGAAAGCAGAGGGACTCTGAGATAATGCGACAAAAGCAGAAGGCAGCTAATGAGAAGAAGTCTATGCAGATGAGAGAAAGATGATGACTATTTGGAAAAACGTGGGTGTTATTGTCAACTAGGTGTATCATAAGCTCTAAGGTCAAAATTTTGTGGAGCAGTCATATGTTATATCCTTATAAAACTATTTTAAACTTTACCTTTCAGCCTGACTTAGTGTAATGTTTCAGAACCATTCTTCAAAGAATAAGACACTAACCATTCATGTGAAAAAGAAAAAGTAATGTAAAATGGCTAGGATGGTATGGAAAATAGCTGATTAAGGATTAATCATTTTCCTGCTGTTGTTATTGTTGTCAGGCAATTTAGTGAAGAGATTAAATGTTCAAGGTTGTTTTCCAAAGAGGTTTGAATTCCAGCTGCAACACTTAATCAATTTTAACCTGAGATTCACTTTTCTTATCTGTAAAGGGGCATTATAACAATCTCTAAGTCATGGTGTTTTGTAATGATCTAATGAATTAATCCATGAATAAGCATGAAGCATTATTTGATGCCTAGTGAGCAGTCGATAATCACAACTGGTATAATTATTGTAATTTTTTTTTTTTATTGCTGGAATGGTAGGTGTGAGATGGTGTCTTATTTTAATTTGCATTCTCTACTGACAAAGTTGAGCATCTTTGCATGCAAATATTGACAGTTTACGTTTCCTTTTAAACAAACTACCCATTGTAGGATGAATCACACACCTGATCTAAGGACTTGCAGCATTTATTCCAGAAATATCTGATTTGACAGTACTCAGTTCAAAAATAAGGATGGATGCGGGAAAATGCAGGTTATGGTCGATGATTTTGTCCATATCCGAATGCACTATATGCTGCTGTCTTAATGTGTACTATATAGATGCAGGTGACCCAGTGAGGTGGCCTCTGTCATATATCAAGATAAGGCCACATGGAGGACGAGTCGAATAAGTAAAACTTACTTGCATTATTCAAAGTATTCTGTGAAGGTTTTGACTCAGTCCATTCCTACTACTGAAATACATCAATAGGGGACTCTACATATTCATGGTCTTTGATACACGTTTCTGTGGGATTTTTAGTCTACTTATTTGTAGGAATTATGTATATATTTTGAACAATAGTTATTTTTTATAGGCATCTTTTTGTAGTCTGAGGTTTGTCTTTATCTTGTCTCCTACCTTAGAAAACTTTTCAACCTTAATACAGTCAAACCGATCGGTGATTTTGCTGATAGCTTATAATTTTTGCATCTTGATTTGGATTTTCTTTACTATGTTGAAGGTATAAAGATGTTCTATGGGTTGTTTTATATAATTTCAAATTTTACTTTTACATTTCTGTTATCACTATATCCTGTTTTTTAATTATTGTTCATGTTTATATATTCTTACCTTAATAATATAATAGTTGTCATATAAATACATTTAAATGTTTTTTATAGGTAATTACCTAAAGATATCAAGCTTGAAAGGAAAAGTACAAAAATTTAAAGATCAGTAGTCAGAAATTAAGATAAAGGGCTAATGAGGATTATAATACAAATCAAAGGGAGAAAAATGATCTACTTTACAAAACCTTAAGAAAATAGGAACAGTGTAAATGGAAATATACCTGTAACTTCCTACATATGCCTTTTTTTTTAAATTTCTTTTTATTATGTTATGTTAGTCACCATACATTACATCATTAGTTTTTGATGTAGTGTTCCACGATTCATTGTTTGCGTATAACACCCATGTTTTTAAATTCAATGACACAGCACCCAGCACATGTAAGTCCTACGTAACTCTAAGTATAAGCTATCATAGCAGATGCTGTCAGGGTCTCACCCACCTGCCCCAACCTTTCAGTGAGCTCAAATCAACTAGTAACTGCTAGTGTCTGCCTCTCTGTGCCTACAGGCGGATTTGATTGGATTTGTGGAGTGTCAGTGCACAGTGTGTGGCAGGCCAAAAAAGCCAGGGAATTCATACCCCCTGGCAGATGCCCTCTAAAGTATGACTCTGTGGAGTATATTTCTGATTCCTCAAACATCTAGTTATTTTACTGTCAACCCACACAAGACTGCCCCAAGCTTGCTGGCTCCTCTGCCTCAAGAGTGGCCTTTTGCCTAGGCCTTTTGTGAAGATCTTCAGTTTCTTGTCCAGCAGCTGGAATAAATTAGAAGCTGCAGATTATCAATCACTGCTCTTGTTTCTCCTCTACAATGTTTTCCTCGCAAGTCATGCTCTACTCAGCAGCTGTCCTTCAACCCTATGATGTTAAATTTGATGCGGCTTTTCTACTTATCTGCGGTAGTTACATTGTCTGCAGTAAGCCACAGTACCACAGTCACAAGCAGAGGTCTCAGGTATTTTTTATTTGTATTCTATTACTTGAATCAAACAATATAGGTTGTAGACTGTTGGTTCTTAGTTATTTGCTGAAACTACTATCTACTGGTACGACTCGGCATCTTCTATTCTCTTGCCTCTCTTGCTGTGAATTGTATTCAATTTGATTCATACAGTAATTTCCCTGAAGTATTGACATGTTCCTTTAGCCTAAAATAGTTTAAAGTTACCACGAATTTTATTGCCCTTCTCCATTAAATTTGGGTTTAAAAATGCTTTAACTCTGCCACTTCGCCGCAATCCTTCTTTCTTGTTCTAATTTACTATATTGTTTGCATTTGGTTTTAAAGTATTTCTTTGCTTCTGGCACTGGAAGGTTCTTTTATATCTTCTTTAAACCTCTGTCAATGTGCTGTTAGTCATTGGTAGTGATAAATTATATAGACTATATAAATTATGTATATAGGTATATAGACAAATATGCAGAGGCTCTATTTTATCAATGTATTTGAAGTGGGATGTGAGGTCTTATAGTCCTCATGATAGTCTTCCATATTTCAAAAATCTTTATCAACTTAAGAAGTAAATTAGAGAGAATTTAAGGGTACCACTTTAATGTCATTCTCATTCATTTGAATACCTAAATGCTACTTGAGAAATGTAGTCAGCAGGATAGCTTGACTCAATAACTAGGAATTGCACATAATCTGAAACTGATTTAGTTACGCCATCATCTACAGAGACTGACATTGTTCTGTGCCCATTATTAATTGTGCTAGTATCTCATATCTCCACACACATTTGGAACGTTTCAGCAAAATCTGGGCATGAGTTTCATGTGCAAATGTCATTTCTTGTGTGTATTCTTGTGGAAAATATTTGAGAACTGTTTTTTTTAGACATCGTTTTTACCTGACTTCATCCTTGGCCCACTCATCTTCTCTTCCCACACTCTAGTAACCTCTAGGTTTGTGTGATTCACTCTCATAGTTGTAATCATATTTCCTGTGTTACCCATCTAGCTGATTTTCAAACTGACAGGCATTTCCATCTGAATAGGCCACAGGTAACTCAAACAAATTAAGACCTAGGTTGAGCAGTTCATCTCTGCACGAAATCCTTTGTCCCTTCATAGTTTTCCCATCTTGTCACTTACCCAGTCATTATTTTTAAATACCGGGTTTGAATTCATGAGATATAATACTATAAGTGTAAAATCATATTAACATACTTTAATACTTTGAGTATAACCAAACCATTATTCAGGGCCGATTTATTTCCTTTGAATTCCTTTTATATTTGCAGAACAAGAAAGACATGTTTTGTCCTCACCTAACTCTTACTAAATAATAGCATTGATTGATTTTCCATCCATTTTTTAAATTTTAATTTCACTATAGTTACCGTACAGTGTTATATTAGTTTCAAGTGTACAACAGAGTGATTCAACAGCTCCATACATCACCTGGTCCATCTATTTTTTTTTTAAAGAGTAGAATAGTGAATTCAAGGGTTTTTGTCAATTTTAACCAGGACCTTATGAATAAGAATAAACAGAAAATATATTAAAAGTATGCAAAAGCACACATAAATTGTTTAACCATAACTTGAGATACGTGAACTAAAATTCAGTAACTATTTAAAATATTACTTGTTGGAATCTGTTTTAGGAATGTACTTAATTTCCCAATTAGGAATCCCAGATGTTGATCAATGCCTTAGTTTAAACTAAATAAAGACAAATATTATTCCCTATATTTGAATGTTCTGATGGATTTTCATATTATCCTTGGATATGAGATGGACTGAAGTGCAAAATACTTATTAGAAAAGTATTCTTTCAGAGACTCTCACTTGTAGTCTCAGCACACAGATTTGTGTACAACAAATACATATTCAGTTATAATGTAAATATGCACTTGGGTGTAGTAGTAATACAGATATGCTGCAGTTATTATAATAACTGCTCTGTATTTAGTGCTTTGTACAATATGAGCTTTTAAAAGGAATAGTTTTCTTCTCTCTGTTCTCTGAAGGAAAAATTTACAGAATGATACCGGGCAGAGCAATACAAAAGGAAATGGAAAAAAATGTATTTTAGCTAATTATTTCCCATTATTTGGATTAAATCAAAGTACTGGGGGGGGAGCTAATTTTTTTGTAAAGTTCCATCAAAGTACTCTTTCCTTTCCTTGATTTTTCTTACCTCTTTTATCTCACTTTTCTTCTCTATTCATACACTAAGAATAATGTATGAACTCTATTCATACACTATTCATCATCTAAGAATCTGCCCACACTATCACCTTTTTAACAAAGCCAATACTTAACTTAAAATATATATCCACTTTTGAGCCTAAAGTAATGTTTCAAATTCACTCAATATTTATTTGAAAAATACATGTTGAACGACTAATATGTACTAAGGATGGGAACATGAAAACAAAGATGATAGAGTCCTGTCATTCAAGGAGCTCATAATTTGGTAAAAGGGACACACATGTAAAAAAAAAAAAAATTCTATTAATGAGTAATATGTGCCTTAATAAGAATGTGAGGCCATTACAGATTGGTCAGGAGACCCTTCACAAAAGAGATGATGTTTAAGTCTTTCTGAAGGATGAGTGCTGTGCCAGAGAAAAGACATGGGATAGGCAATAAGCACTGAGGTCTGTCCAAGACTTTTATGGAACACGTTACAGCTGAATAGAGAGGCCGTTGGTGAAATTCTTTTAAGGACATAAACTAAAAAAATTAGCTGTTTGTGTGATTAAAATATTGTTTTTCATTTTGTCATTTAAAATATTAGATTGATTTTTAAAAACAGCATTGCTTCAAAATTAAACGTCTATTATGTGGTAATTACAAGTAAAAGAAGCGGAGCCAATTATCAGAACATGACCAGCTTCAAAATGAACTATTCGTAACAGTCTCTTGAAAAATGCACGTTAACCTATGATGACGCACAGGAAAGCATATTTCAGAGTAGGACTGGATTAGTACAGCAAAGAAAAGAGAGGACTAGTTCTATGGCAACTGGGCATGTGAGGGGAGAAACAGAAAGTCACTGCTCAGTGGGCATGCGGGCTGCCTCCGTGCACTTAAAACTTAAAACAAAAGTGAAATAATTACAATAATTCTAGGCTCCAATTAGGCATCAGAGAAGGGTTGTTAAATTTTTTTAGTTAGTTTTTAAAGATATTATTTATTTACTTGAGACAGAGCTTGCGCACAAATGGGGGGTGGGGCACAGAAGGAGAGGGAGAAGCGGACTCTCCACTGAGCGAGGAGCTGGAGTTGGGGCTCCATCCCAGGACCCTGGGATCGTAACCTGATCCTGGGATCATGAGCTGAGCCAAAGGCAGACGCTTAAGCGACTGAGCCACCCAGGCGCCCCACTAAATTTATAGAGCATTGGTTTATAACCTGGGCACCACTGACGCAGACTCAGCAGGACAGGTGAATTGACAATATACAGATAGAATTAGAAAACCAACAGAACTGAGTGACAGTATTTGAACCACAAAGCTCCATGATTTTACAGTGTTATGGTTTTCTATCTAGTGAATACCTTCTTGCTCTAGCTGTTTCCTTTTCTTGAATGTTCATATAAAACACCTTGTGTCCTTCAAAGTCAATTCAAAGATTATTTCTCTGAGATCTTTCCCAGCTCACCATTCTCCCCACATTCAGGTGTATGTGAAAATAAGCAGTTTCATCTTCATTTCTTCCACAGAAATATATATATTTCCTATGTTAAAAGTTATCATGGATAGTTATTTAGAGTTTGGGACATGACCTTCTGAAAATATTACATTTTAGATTTATAAAGTTGATGTGATTATAAAGTCTACTTAAAATTATGAAAGATTTTTAGTAGAGAAAAGTAATTTGGAATGGAGAGTAACTAAAAGGAAAATAAATTTGTATATATGTTTATCAATGTAGTTTCTTTAAAATGAGTATATTCTTTCAAAGAATGTTCTCTATGTTAGGTGATACTGCTTACCTGTAGCTACTGTGTGAGGCATGAAGGATCATAACGGATTGAATACCATTCTCTCTAATTCTGAACCTGTATAATTAATAGCCATCCATTTATATGATTTCTATTCTTTGGAAACATTCATTTATTATTTGAGGACTGAGATTTCTTTTTTGTTTACATAATATTTAATAAGTATTATGCTCCCATCTCATTTTCGACATTGACCTTCATTTGCTCATTTAATTCTAGAATAACAAGCGGTGGCCCTTCTCTGTCATGCTCACTTTTAAGGGTCACTGTCATATTTTCAGTGTTAAGAAACTTAGGCTATGCCTTGCACAGTGTTTGATTATATTTAGTAATGAGAATGCCAACGACCTGTTAGACATTTACAATTTTTCCCAGTCCATAGCAGAAAATTTTTAAAAGAAATAAGGATAATTAGATCTTTTCCACAGTGTTTGTATTCCTGAATTTAGCATGGCATCTCTGAGTTTAACTAAATTTTGTTTTATGGAAGTATATTTTTCCAGACATAAACATTCTCCCTCTGAATTTCCTTAGGTAATGTTTTATAACCGTACCTTATATAATTAAAGTGCCCCACTCACTGATCATGTCACTGACACATAATCCTGACCACAGAGAACACTTTTAGTTAAGATTGACTTGGATTCTGACCCATCCTATCATTCAGATTTCATGGAGCTAAAAGTGGAAGACTCCTCACACACATAATATTTTGATCCCCGTGCACCATGGATCACATCTGAAAGAATATCATACAACAATGACCTCTTCATGGATTTAAAGGCCCATTAGCCTAACAGCTGTAATTACTCATTTTTATAACTAAGTTGATTAATTAACGCTGTGAAGGGCACATTGCTTTCTAGAGCTAATAAACAGTAATATGATTTCTATCAGGACAATATCTCTCTAAGATATATAAAGAGGACACTACTTTTACTCTATACTATCAACAAGCATTTACCATAACATTGGTAGAATACATTATGTTATATGTGTATACCTATTGTTTTTATTTTTTTGTAATCCTAATGAAGTATGAATTAACATTATTACTATTTTGCTAGTATTAATTTGTGCCCACCCCCCTTTGTTTTGTGAGAAATTTCTGACTGTTTTGTACCTGAAGTTAGGCAAGTAAGGATGATGTTTGGAGAAAGAGTGCAAGGACCAGTATGTCTCAGATTCATGGTTACTCTGTAACAAACATGCTTTACAGCTTTTAAGTAAGTTACTTCAACTCTCCGAAATAGGTAAAATTAAATGAAAAAAAAAATGTAGCTTGGCAAAAACAACCCATTGACATATAGTAATTTACATAAATGTTTTGGTGACTTACATGATTCACTTTCCTTCTGAAAGGGTAAAAGGATGATAAAAAGTATAAAGATGTCAGAGATGAATAGCACACCTGAGATTAAAGAACATATAGATTGTGATTAGCTTGAAGGAAAAGACAGTCATCTGATCTGTACTTACGTTTGTGTTTCTCACCACAGTTCCTGCACACAGTAGTTCTACAGGCTGACCACTTTGTTATTTTGCTTGGTGAGTCACATTTGCAAATGGTAAATTCTTAGATAGCAAGATTGTAATAGTTTATAGATTATGTAAATTTCTAATTATGCCTAGTAATACAAGCTGCATTGTTTTTTGTAATTTGCACAAAAAAACTCAGGCATAATTTCTCTTATTAGAAATAGCAGAAAAGGCTTCCTTTGTAACATTTCTAAAATAACAGGAATCGTAAAAGACACATAAAAATGAAGATAGTAGTCCTTGATATTGCTAATACATCTTTCTATTGTTCTACAGAGTTAAATAGATTTTTTTTTAAATCATGTTTGGCAATGCTTTTTGAACAAATCTATAAACCTATATAGAATGTTAAGCTCAGACATTAGACAGGTATGATCAGACTGACTTGTAAGGAAAAAAACTTTCTCGGTGTATCTGGTATTTAGTGCTCTTTTCAAGAAGTGAGCCAAGTGATACTCCTACCAAGACTTAATTTTTCCTATTCTAAATCCAATGTAAAGATCAACTGGCTGCAGTTATGTTTTTTTTTAAATCATAATAATTATGTCATTACTCCAGAAGCCACAAAAAATACTTGTGTGTATCTCTGATAAAAAACAATATTCTTGAGTTGTGAATAATCATACTTTTGTTATACTTGAATAATCACATATTCTTCTGAATCTAAATAACTAATTCTAATAAATGAGGTTCTGGATAGAATGTAGTTTAGCAGAACATAAAGGAGAACAACCTAAAAGACTTCATTTTTAGCACATCATTTAACATATCTCAATTGGATCAAACCAAACATTTTCCTTGCAGAGAACCGACTGATGCCAGTCATATTGTTTATATTGTTGTTGCAGACATGATTTGAGTAAAGCTCTAATATTCCTTATTCAACAAAATGCTTGGCAGCTATGTGCCACGCTCTGCCATAAGCACGTGTGAGGCACTATAACAAAACCTTCAAAGACTCTTATCTTCAGGAATAGTAAAGTTAAGTGATATTAGAGAAGGTGCTAAATTCTGATATTTGTTACTGCAGAAGGTATCATGTTCTCACAGAATCTTTTATTGTAAGTTTCTAACAAATAAAACTAAAAGAAAGAAATGTTTTTCCCAGTTTGCAGAACTGTGGCCATATGGGCTAATGGCAGCCTTATCCATACTCAGATTTTCATTGTATGAAATAATGAGCAGAATTTGATTCTTTGTGAACCAAATATTGCCCTTTGATTGCCTTGGGCTCCTGGCAACTTGGTGTTCTCTACTTTGGATTGCTTTCCTTAACATTTTTCACTCCTGTCTACTGCCAAGGGGCAGCCGCTGCTGACAGGACCATCCATGCTATAGCATGTCATCCAGGCAAGTATCCATGTGGGCCCCAAGTCTCAACTCTTCCCCTCAGGGCAGCCTTTGACCCTTTACCTGAATGCTGAGTCAACAAGTCAACAAGCTCCTCAAGAAGCTCTGGAAGTCCCTTCCATGGGTCCTCCTAGGCACTGTGGCCAGACTGATAGTGGATCACTCCCACTGACTGGGATGGTACTTATTTATTTGTTATTTATTTATTTACTTATTTACTTATTTATTTGACAGAGAGAGACACAGCAAGAGAGGGAACACAAGCAGGGGGAGTGGGAGAGGGAGAAGCAGGCTTCGCGTTGAGCAGGGAGCCCGATGTGGGGCTCGATCCCAGGACCCTGTGATCATGACCTGAGCCAAAGGCAGACGCTTAATGACTGAGCCACCCAGGTGCCCCTGGGATGGTACTTTTTTGATAGGATCAAGAGATAGGCCACCGAAGTAGTGCTGTTATGCTGATTTGGGGTGACTGATATTGTTCATATGAGCCCTGAACAAATAGTTTCTTAAGAGCCTGCATGCCCTAGGGCGAACTTGTACACCCTAGGGGGCGACCCTGTATGAACCAGTTTGGTTTTCACCATTTTCGAACAAGGAATATAATATTTACCCTTATCAATTTTCTTATAAATGGGTTCTACTAATAGCTCACCTTCTGTTCTCTTCTTTATTGTAGTGTTATTTCTCTTAACTTGCTTTATCATAGTTTATATTGAGTTCTCAGGAGGTAGAAAAAATAAATATATGTGCTTACACTGCATCTTAAATAAGAAATTACCCCTTTATTCTAACCGTAAAACTATGCTTTTTGCTTGTGATTTTTGAGCAAGTTTTTGTTACTTTCAACAAAAAAAGATTGAGTGTGCCTAATTGTCAGGCTTAAAATGTAAGAAATTAGCAACTTTATTTTGTTCTTTTACTAAGTTTAGCTGGGTTCTCAGAGTTGGTTATAACTCTCATTAGAATGAGACACAGATTCCAACAACTAGGTTATCGTGGGAGTAGAGCCTGAAATAGTTAAGAATGTAGATAGAGTGAAACAGGGAGGCTAGAGGAAATATATACAGCACATAATATGCTGTCCCTGCCTTTTCATAGAGTGCACAGCAATCTATGTGAAAACATTTGTGGGTAGTAAACAAGAAATTAGATGTTGAAGAGGAGTTAAAAAGGGAGAAAGGACAAAGAGACAAATGTAATCTTCGTGGTACGTGTTTATCATCTCCCAGCTCAATGCGGGATATAGATGACACTTCCCCAGTATATTTTCAGGTGGCCCCTGGGACAAGGGGCTGTTTGAAGAATCTCTTGAATACCCCAAATTACTATTTTCTTCATGTAAGATATTCATGTGTGTTTTGTGTAAAACTGGGTGTTTTAGAAATCATTTAATTGTTTTGGCAGTTTGGTTTTCCTTTGGCAACTTGAAGAAGCAATATGAACTACTAAACTTGACCTAATATTCAATAGGACAAGAACTGCAAGTTACTGAAACCTTAGACGAAGGTGACCAGCACATGTTAGAAACTACTGGAGTCAAAGGCGAGGAACCAAATACAGTTTAGGAAAATAAAACTACAAGTGTTTAGTCAAGACAGGATTGTTTTAATGCCAATGATTTTAAAAGAGGAACACTGGAAAGTGATAGAAGGAGCTTAAAAATAAAATTTGGGCAATAAAAACACAAATGGGACCAAACCAGTGATATTTATATAGATACATATTTTCAACAACTCTCTTTTGGAGGCTTCATTGTACCAAATACTGTGCTAAGCTTCGCAACACAAGTGTGATGAAGACAGATCAGATCCTAAAGAAGTCTACTTTCTAGAGAATGCATCCCTGGGACTATGTAAGTTCCAGCGTAGCCAAAAAGCCCCGTGTTCCACTTGAGTTTCATACGGGAACGTGCATCCTGGATTTCTATCTACCTTATTCAGATCCCTTTTCCTAGTAACATCACAGCATGCTAAAGACAACAAATTTATCAAGAGAACACTTGATCCTCATTATTTGAGGATTCTGTATCTGAGAATTTGCGTAGCGGCCAAAATTTATTTGTAACCCCCAAATCAATATGTATGACACTTAAATGGTCATTTGCAAACAAGTGCATGCACAGGGAGGTGAAAGATGGAATCACCCTAGGCTCACATCCTCAGTTGAAGTTGAACAAAGTGACACTCTATCTTCTGGTTTCAGCTCTCATACTACAACAATACAAGAATCCTTTTTGCAGTTCATTTAGTGCCATGTTTTTTTGTTTGTTTATTTTGGTGGGTTTTTTTCTTTTTTTTTTTGCATTTTTTGGTTTTTGTTGGTGATTTTGCTATTAAAACGACCCCCAAACAGTGCCGAAGTGTCCTTTGTTGTTCTTTAGCATAAGAAGCCTGTGGTATGCTTTGCAGTGAGAAAGAACAGGTGTTGTACAATAAGCTTTGTTTAGGCATGACTTATAGTGCTGGTGGCTGTGAGATTCAGGGTTAATGAATCAATATATATTAGGTTGTCTTTAAACAGAAACACACATAAAATAAGTTATGTATTGTTCATTTGACAGTAGGCTGGCAGGAGTCTAACTGTATTTCCCCTAAGAGCAATGATTTGGTATTAGCTAATTAGTATTCCTGGTGACTTTAGAAAATATAACTACCACGAATCAATGATATATTGAGCTTTCTTATGGTTCAGATAACTAATATGCAATCCTACAATGATTGTATTTGGTATTAACTTATAAGCCCTATTAAATGTTGGTGAAATTATTAACCCTTGCTCCCACCAGCAAACACCCTGCTCAGGGTTATCTGATCCTCCTGTTTCTTTTATTGTGTTCACCTGACACTTTTTTTTTTTTTTTAATCCACACTTTCGGATCTACTTTCCACGTTGCCCCATATCCCACCCCACTAAGGCTGCTTCCTGATATTGGAAGTAATTCGCTCATTGCAAAGACCTTTGGATTTCTCTTTCAGCAGTAGCTCTGTATTCCTTCATTAAAATAGTGACTTTCGGGCGCCTGGGTGGCTCAGTTGGTTAAGCGACTGCCTTCGGCTCAGGTCATGATCCCGGGGTCTCGGGATCGAGTCCCGCATCGGGCTCCCTGCTCAGCGGGGAGTCTGCTTCTCCCTCTGACCCTCTTCCCTCTCGTGCTGTCTGGCTGTCATTCTCTCTCTCAAATAAATAAAGAAAATCTTTAAAAAAAAAAATAGTGACTTTCTGCCTCAAGTACATGGACTTTGTCAACTGTATTTCTATTACTGTCACTATTTCTCTTCTTAATTGCCCTAGCAAAAATCCATGTAAATGCTGGAAGTCAGGAATAGCAGCTTTGGATGCAAACTCACTCTATCAAGGTGTTTTGCAAAAACATCTATGAATATTCACTCTCACTTTGATGGGAGGGATTTTATAGATCATTTTAAATTGTGGCAGAGGTGGAAAAAAAGAAAGAAAAAAGATTATCCAGGTTGTAAGTCTAAATGACCTTGTGTCATTCAAAAACCCTTATTCTGGGGTGCCTGGGTGGCTCAGTTGGTTAAAGCATCCAACTCTTGGTTTCTGCTCAGGTCCTGTTCTCAGGGTCTTGTGATCGAAGCCCCCCCTTCCATCCCCCAGGGTCAGGCTCTGCTCTTAGCTTAGCACAGAGTGGGCTTGTCCCTCTCCCTCTGCTCTTCCCCACTCGTGCTCTCTCTCTACAATAAATTAATAATAAATAAAACCTTAAAAAAAAACCTTTAATCTAATATCATTTTTTGTCTCTTCCTGTAAAACAGCCCGTGGCAATACTATAGACAAGGCATAATTCTATATACATAAAAAAAGGTGGAAAAGCCTACAACCCAGAATAAACTATAGATGATATAAAACCTTATGCAACCAAAAAAGTTTATAAATTTTATTTATTTTTTAAGATTTTATTTATTTATTTGACAGAGAGAGAGACACAGTGAGAGAGGGAACACAAGCAGGGGGGAGTGAGGGTGGGAGAAGCAGGCTTCCCACCAAGGAGGGAGCCAAAGGTGGGGCTCGATCCCAGGACCCCAGGATCATGACCCGGGATCATGAAGGCAGACACTTAATGACTGAGCCACTTAGGCGCCCCTATACATTTTATTTTAAGCTAAGGAATGATCTGAATAGTTGAGAGACATATAGAATATTTTCTTCTTCTGTCCACTCAATTTTAAAATAAGTATTTTAGCTTGTAAAGAATTTTTCTTTTTTTAAGTTAAGAAGAAATTGAAATCAAAGATACTCAAAATGAAAGTAAGAAAACTGAATGCCTTTAAAAACTGAAGACTCGTGGGTTGCCTGGGTGGCTCAGGCAGATAAGGGTCTGCCTTTGGCTCAGGTCATGATCCCGGGTCCTGGGATCGAGTCCCGCATCGGGCTCCTTGCTCGGTGGGGAGCCTGCTTCTCCCTCTGCCCGCCGCTCTCCCTGCTTGTGCTCTCTTTCTCTGTCAAATAAATAAATAAATAAAATCTTTAAATAAAAACCAGATAATTTTTAAAAAGATAACTTTCAATCAGTTTAATGCAAATGAGATAAATCATTAGTGTTGGAAATTATGATTTTCCACACCAAGTAGAAACTGACAGTGATTTTTATAATCTATCATATATGTAAAGAAATAAATATATATTGAAATGTTGCTGGGAATCAAAGGTATGTTTAGTAGTTTTCTTGTGATTTTTTATTTCAATATCCTCTGCCTCTATGGCTCTTTATTCAGGTATATTCAAAATAACTTAAAAGATAAGTACTACTATTATCGCCACTTTACAGATAAGGAAAATGAGCCATATAATGTAATATAGTTTGTGATAAAGATTTTTAAATATATTCACTTTCACATCATCTTTCATAATGTATCCTTTACACAATGCTAAAGGTTGATATTGCTTATTTAGTTGTTAAATAATAGCATACAAAATCTGTTTAAGAAATATGTTAATGTAATGCAATTCAAATCATTATTGTAGTTCAAATCCAATAGTTGAACTTACACTTAATTTGTAAGATAAGGCCATAAACTGATAGGAAAGAACATGTCAGCAAAGTGATTTCTAGAGGCAAATATTTTCCCCCCTGCTTTGGAAGAAGTATTTTTAATAGCTTGCCCTGCCATAAAAGAGGAGACCCACGATATTTACCTTTTCCTGACTTGGGTGTCTTTCGGGGAAATCCATAAATAACTCCTTAGAACTCATTCTTAATATAAAATGGCAAATATGTATTAAAAATATATATGTTAAATACTGTTATAAAATTAATACCAACAATACATAACATTTGCAATGCCCTTATAACCTTTTAAATACTTCAATATCTATTAATGGGTGCATCAGTATCATCATATTGAAAATGATTCATCATTCCTATTTAACTTTAATTTTCACTTTCAAGTACCAGTGTGAAAACTAGGGAATTTTCACAACAGTCTCATAAGGAAGACAAAAATCATAGAATGTTGGGCGCCTGGGTGGCTCAGTTGGTTAAGCGACTGCCTTCGGCTCAGGTCATGATCCTGGAGTCCCAGGATCGAGTCCCGCATCGGGCTCCCTGCTCAGCAGGGAGTCTGCTTCTCCCTCTGACCCTCTTCCCTCTAGTGCTCTCTCTCTCTCTCTATCTCATTCTCTCTCTCAAATAAATAAATAAAATCTTTAAAAAAAATCATAGAATGTTATTTAATTGAATTTCTATACAATTGCTTTAAGTAAAATAGAGTAGCAGGGATGATGAAAAGAGATAAAATCTAATTTTCTAATAAATTTATTTACAAGTGAGTGTTCATTTCTTTTTCTATCCTAAGATAAATCTGAATTTTTAAATTTTTTTTTCAGAAACTTAATGGAATTTTACTAACCACATAAGCAATGTTTCTGGAAGAAAAAAAATCACCATTCTAAAATTTGGGTGACAAAAACTTTGTAACAAATAAGATATGCCAGCAAAGATATTTTTAAAGAATAGCGGTGCCTGGGTGGTTCAGTTAGTCGGTTAAGCATCTGCCTTCAGCTCAGGTCATGATCCCAGGGTCCTGGGATGGAGCCCCACCCTGGGCTCCCTGCTCAGTGGGGAGCCTGCTTCTCTTTCTCCCTCTGCCCCTCCCCCTGCTTGTGCTCTCTCACTGCCTCTCTATCAAATAAATAAAGTCTTAAAAAAAAAGATACTTTTAAAAATATATGAAACTTTTCTATTTAAACTGAAGTGATCATTCTAACTTTATATTATAGAGGACCAGGAAAGAAATTTCATCCCTTAAGAAGCTTAGATGCTAATCACTCCTTTCTTGAGGAGCTTACTTATGTTCCTTTTGTGTGTTGTTTTCTCTTTTCATTTAAGCCTTTAGAGAGTGAAATGTCTTTTATAGAAATGATAACTTGAAGGTGTTTTTTTAAGCACACAAAGTAGCTGCACATACAAGGAAAAGAAAAGGAACACCATAGGCATGAGGCATATTGTGCCTTCAGTTTGAATAAAGTTCAACAGCCAGAAGAACACTTGAAGAATCAAATCATATAAAATATTTAAAGGATTTTGATGCTAACAAGGACTTAAAAAGCTGTGAGATCAGAGTGAGTGCAGTGACATATAATATACTGCTGTCACTATACTGTTAACATGTGCATGGAGGAAACTTGAAGTTAAAAAAAAAAACCTCCAGTTTCTTCTCCACATAATCTGAGTAATACTTTTAAAATTCTAAGTCAAATGAAGTCACTCATGTGCTCAAAACCTTCCAGCGGCTTCCTGCCTCCTTCACAATCAATCCAGGTCCTTGCCTGGGCTTTCTTCTGCCAACTGCCTCCTTTTCTGACCTCTCTTTCCCCTCTGGGCTTCAGCTACAGTGGCCCTCATGTATGTCTTTGAACACACTGCCATCTTCTCAAGCCTCAGGGACTTGGTCCTGACTGTATCCTCTACCCTGGAAGGTTTGTATGTTGATCAGATAAACCCAGAGCTCAGTCCCTTATTTCAGTCAATGTCCGGTAAGGAATATAGAAACCCCTCAAGATAATTCACACAGAGAGAGATTCAGTGCAAGCACATGGCAGCAGAAGAGATGGAAGGGCTTGGAGGACAAAATGGAGAGTAGAGTATTAACTAACTAAAACCTGTTGCCTTCCATGTTGGAAAGAGTACTGCCTCCAACCCCCCAAAATTGTTCCTGTCCCACTCCTAGAACCTGTGAATGAGTTATGTGACTATGGCAAGAGTGAATTAAGATAAAACTGTAGACGGAATTAAAAATATTAGTCAGCTGACTTTAAAATGAGATTTTCATGGATTATCCAGGTGTTGGAATGTAATCACATTAGTCTTTATAAGTGGTAGAAGGAGGCAGAAGAGTTAGAGTGGAGAGATTTGAAGATGCTATTCTGCTGGCTTTGAAGATGGAGGAAGGGGTAGGTGTCCAAAAATACAACAGCATCCCAAAGCCGTAAAAGTCAAGGAACAAATTCTTCCCTAGAGCCTCCAGAAAAATCAGCATGGTAACACCTTGCTTTTAGTCTAGTGAGGCTTATTTTGGACTTCTGACCTCCAGAAGAAAATAAATTAACGTAAGTAAGGAAATAAGTAAGAAGTAAGAAAATAAATTTGTGGTGTTTGTAAGCCACTATGTTTGTGGTAATTTGTTACAGCAAAAACAGGAACCTCATATAGCACCCTGGAGGCTATGAACACACATGTCCATCCAAGCTGGGGGCTAAGGAAACCATGTTACTATAAAAAAATTCAGGACCTGTAGTTTTCTTATTTATGACAGTTTTGATTATTACAGGTTGGTTCACAGACTAGGCTTACACATTCATTTTTAGAGTTTTAACTTTCACCTATATGCTCACGCTTTTTCAACTATTTCTCTTATCCTTTGAATGCTCTAGGGTAGCAAACTTCTAAATCACTTTTTTGTAGACATTTTTAGTAGATGTTAAAGGCAACCCCAAGCTTATTATATTCAGAATAAGACTTATCAATTCTAAAAACTACCACTGTATTTATTCCCTTTACTCTTCAGGATCCCTCAAACAGCCTGCATTCATCTGTATCCCTTATTTCGGTGAAAGGCCTACTATCACTTGGCATTTTAAAAAATCAAAAGTCAGACTTCTATTCCAACATGTATCAATTATTACCCACTGGCTATTTTAGACTCTAACAACTTCTTGATCTTTCCCCCTCCTCACCTCTGCATCATATTGACTCCCACTGTGCTAGTTCTGGCCAATGTTTTTTGTCTGGATGATGGCTTTTCCTATTTCTTGTAGTTTTCTCCCATTTCCACTAAAAGCTTTTCATTCTTGCCTGCCTCCACCTTGTGAACAGTTTTCTCTTTACATTTTGATAGGATCTCACATTGTAAGTTCCTCCTTCAAAAGATAGAATCCAAGAGCCATTATTTCCTAGTCTCCTATTAAATCAGTATGTAGACACGTGATCTAGATTCCACCACTCAGACACACACAGACAAGATTCTAGTTCTGAAGTGAGCAGTGAGGGTCTCTTATGTTGTCAGGGGTGGTGGCAGAAGTGATGGTACAGATTTCAATATCAGACTATTTTTGTGCAGAGTTAGGGTGATAAGCATTATCAGGGGAGGCTTGGACACCAGCCTAGCTTGTGATGCAGTTCTGAGTGCTTCTCTGGTAAATTTAATCTCAAGCCTGTTTCTCTAGACATCTCAATGTTTCTATGAGTTACTATCCTTTAGCAAATTATTTTGCTGGTTAACTAGCCATAAACATACAGAGTTATATCTGTCTTCTACATTGTGACTGGAATGATCTTTAAAAGTGAAAACTGAATTCCACTGCCTAACCTCATCACTATTCAGTTCACTCAATGACAAACAGGATGAAGTCCTGCCTTCTTTCACTTAAACACATGGTCCTCTGGTCCACCACTCCATCCAGCCTTGGTTTCTTTTCCCTCTCGTCGTGTATTCCACGTGAAGTTTCACAAGTCCATGACTCTTGCTCCTGATTCTATCTAAAATATCCACCTTCCCTCCCCCAATCACCGAGTTCATGCTGATCTAAAACTCATATCACGCACAGTCTCTAGGAAGGCTTTGATGTCTTTTCCCCACCCCACTCCATGGTCCTGCTTGAGGCAAGGGGCCATTTCTCTGTGATCTCATAGTTCCCTACAGCATCCTCTATCATCATACTTCTTCCATTCTATAGAGTTCTCTGTGCCCATGTGTCTCCTCTTACTACTTTTGAGTTCCTTGATAGAGGCTGAAAATATCCAAATCAGTTAAATTTGTGTATTCCCCACAGCTAGCTAGCACCTACGCTTTAATATATTCATATATGTTTGAGTGATGCTGCTATGGGTCTGAGGATAACTGTAAATGATTAGGATTATACTTAAAAGGAGAGTGAGGAAAGGATAGGGAACAAGCTTTCTCTTTCCCAAGGCAGTGGGATCTAGGAACGTTGACTTCTTTCAAGATGCTTTGTGAGAAAGAAATTCTATGAACAAACGTATTTAGCAAATATTGCAGAGTGTATCTCTTATTGGTGATTTATTATTTTCATTGGAATATTAAAGGTTCTGAGAAATGATACAGTATCTAAATGTATAACTTTATTTCTCCATTTTGTAGTATTGCAGACTAATGAATTGAAGGAATAGGGGTCCAAAGGATACAAATTGAATGATAGGGTATAGGTGAAAACAGAGCCACTGTTATTTTGCCTGTCATTTTTAGAGCTGTGGTAGTGGGAGTCTGTTTTATTATTCCATTATATTACACCTTTTCCCAATGTTCAGAAAACTGCACTTTAAATGTTTTTATACGGAAGAAGAGCCTAGTGCTTTTAGCCCTGATCAGAATCAATGATGGCATTGCCAAGTCCGAGGAAAAATATTTGACAGTAAACTTCTGTCTTCAATCCTTTCATTTCAAATTGATCTTTCAGAATTGACCTATGCAGCTGTCAACAATCCTCACTTTAATACTGATTTGACTCAATGTCAAACAAACCAAATAAGCAGGGCAAGTCAAGTTAGCAGACAGTAAAATTGACACTTTTTGAAGAATAATTTGTTTTAAAATGATGAATATCATAATTTTTATGAGTTTAGACATTACAGTAGAAACTATGTGTCTGTAAAAGAATTGATTTCTTACCAGAATAGCAACTAAAGCAATTCTTCAATGTAACTATCTATGGAATCATAGCAATTTTGTTTGAAATTCTATATAGAAACAAAGCAAATTTCATACAGTTATCAATTTTAATCTCTCACAGTAGAGTTTGTTAATTGATGCTTCTCCCATGCGTTTTAATTTTTAGCTGAGGAAAATAGTTACCCAGAAAAATATACTTCCCCTCTTTTGTTGCAGTTAGATGTGAAGCGATGACTATCTTCTGGCCAATGGGACATAAGTGGATGTTTTCTGTGTCAGCTTTTAGGAATTTCCTTAGGAGGACCCTAGAGAAATCCCTTCTATATCCTGATGGATATCTTGGGGAGGGACCTTTGCACCATGAGGATAAGAGTCACACCAGAGATATGGCAAGTGAATAAATTGGAAGAATCTAGATTGTAGTAGATTGTTTCTCCCAAACATGGGCACAGCAATATTTCAGATCTCAAATGCTCTTCTAGAACCTGTGCCTGTTACTGCTGATGCTTCCCATAAAGAGGCAGACTAATTTCCTTTCCCCTGGAACCTGGTGAGATTGTGCTGGCCTCAAAGAACACAGTGTGGTAGAAGTGACACGGCAAGACCTCTGCGACTAGGTCATAAAAGGAGGTTCAGCTAACGGGGTCCTTTTCCCACATGGGACACTGACCTGTGGGACTCAGCCCCCATGCCGTTAGGAAGCACAGGTGAGAGAATAGCATGGAGAGGCACAGATTTATGACTATGCGAGACTTCCGATGAATTCAGCCCCCCAGACTTTAAATCTGTCTGACACTCAACCCTGGAGCAAACACACATCATCCCCCTGTGACCTATCCTTATGCCTTGCCCATACAACCTAGCACAATAAATGTTTGGTTCCTGTCATTAAACTGTGGGGCAATTTTGTTACAGAGCCAGATACATTGAAACACTTGATTGCTGGGGATTTTGTAGATTAGTGCTGTTATCCAAGACGTGGAATGAATGGCTCTGAACTTGAATGTGAAAAATAAGTATATATTATCATAGTTAATCAGTATTAGTCAGGTTTTTTTCTTCCTACTTATAGCTGAATTTAATCCAGCTTTTGAAAGTGAGTCTCCTCGGCTCAGGTCATGATCCTGGAGTCCCGGGATCGAGTCCCACATCAGGCTCCCTGCTCAGCAGGGAGTCTGCTTCTCCCTCTGATTCCCCCCTCCCGTGCTCTCTCTCTATCTCATTCTCTCTCTCAAATAAATAAATAAAATCTTAAAAAAAAAAGAAAGAAAATGAGTTTCCTCATGCTCATATCTACAACCGACATTGTATAGCCATTACCAAGATCTTGATCTTGAAACGCATGAGTTCTAGATTTGTATGTTCAACTGCCTATTGGTGATCTTTGCTTTCATGTCTCACAGGAAGATTAGATGCAACATATATATCTCAGGTCAAACTAACATTTCCACAATCTGACCTTCTTTTTATATCCTTCACTTTGGCAAAAGGCATCATCAGATACCCAGCAAATTAAAAAGCTAGGTATTTCTCCTTTCCTCTCTTCCATTCATATAATTGTCCAACTGTCCAGAATCAAGGTCTGTTGATTCTGCCTACTAAAATGTTCCCTCCCTCAGCATACATTGCTCATGTCATATTTCTCTATTAATTTCTTTCCCACCTTACTCCACAATTCTTTTTCTGCAGTAGCTTTCCTGCTTATACTTTCATCAATCCATCATCCATTGTGATCACATCAGTTCTCTGATGATAGAGCTCTGGCTTACATCTCCCATTTGATATCTCATCATAATTCCAAGAGAATGTAGATATATTCTCTATAGAGAACCAAGAGAATGTAGCTAATTCATTTCTGTATCCTCCAAGCACTACTTTATGTCTTGACCACAGCATGTAACTTAGAGTTCTTTGTTTCTCCATTATAATGCACTATCTAAAAGGCACTGACTATATCTTTTCCCTCTAAATTTTCTATAGCCTAATTTCTTGTGTGTTATATACATTCATAATTTTTTTTTTGAATCAGTGAACTACTGAACAGGCTACCATATGCCTACTCCTCCCCCTACTCTAACAATGAGAGAAAGTAACAGATGCTTCTCTTGCTTACACTGTATTTTCCTCTTATAAAATTAACTTTTATTGTAATTTATTCATTTAATTGCCTATACATATGACATCAGCCATTTATCCATTCCAGACCAGAGGTGGATTTACTGTGAAGTTAACAAGGCCTAGGCTTCAGGACCACTTAATTATATGACCTCTTCTAAAACCATATATCTATTTTTTTTCATAATTTTATTCTTTTTCTTAAACATTGTTTCCCAAATTATATACATGCCTCACAAAATCTGGATTCATCCCTGTTCCAATCAGAATTTACTAAGTGTCTGCCATGTAACAGAGACTATAGTACATCCTCACAAATACAAGAATAAATGAAATGAATTTAATTCTACATAATTTCTTCAAGACATCAAAATAGTTCATTTGCAGGAGGTCGTGCTCACTACATCTCATATTGTGACAATATCTGTTAATGTCTATTCTCTCTGTCCTTCTCTTTATTCCCCTTAGTATTCATAGAATTGATCCAAAACCCTTAGAAATCTGATCTCAACATAACTGCAGGCCAAATCGCCTGCAACTTCCCCACTTCCTAAACACCTCTTTACTCCACTAATTATATGTTCAAGGCAAACTAAACTATTCATGAATAATGCCCTGATTGTCTCTCTGATCAAATTATTTTTTTCTCCTTTCAGCATCCAGTTTTTACAATACTGTCTAAAATATTTCCAACCCACATTGGCAGGGTTAACCACTACTTCCTTTGCCCTCTAAGCAATTCGATCATACCTTCAGTATGATGTTTGTCCCCATGATGTTTGTTAGTTAGGAGATATCAGTTAGAATTGTATTCAGCTGCTTGAAAACACAGCATTGACAATAGTGACTCTATTAATGATTTTGTTGGCTGATCGACGTCTTTTCTCCCTGTTCTGTGCCCAGGAAGGGTGGGTGGCCTTAACAGACTGCTTCACTCCACCTCCTTTCTCTGGATTCTGGTTGGGGGTACTGGCAGGAAATTGGTATTTGAAAGAAGAGGGTGGTCAGAGAATGTATTCTTTCCCTTACTCCCTGCAAGGCTTCAGCAATGGCTTTGTCTTTCTGCCTGTCACTTCAGATCCTATTGAGTGACTTTACTGCTCTGGTCCCAGCTCTTTGTTCTTGTCAGGATCTGGCATCTCTCTCCTTTTGTCACATCGGGCAAAGCAGAGGTAATGACTTTCTGCTCTTGTTGTGTCTGGGTGCTTCATCATCTCTATTTTAGTTCCTTTAACCTTGACCTTACCACTGCAAATAGTCCCTTTGTTGCCTTCATTACATTTTTAAAAATTACCTCTTTGAGTATTACCATCTGCTCCCTGCAAGAATTGGAATCATGTGTGGACCCAGAAGACAACTTTCAAAATGTACCTGATTATCTGTTTTTTCTTGTAATGGCAGGTACTTTTTACAAAGTGAGAAGAAAAATCATACAAATGTTAAAAATTGAATAAGAGTATCTTATTTTCTGCAAAGCATTCCCTTATTGAGGGTTGGTATTAGATTATTTGGTATTAGCGTTTGCGTATCTATTCACACCATCAAACTGTATCATGATTTAGAAAAGTGTGAGATTACACTCTGTCTTCTTAGACAAAAGAGGGATAAATGACTATGTGTTTTGTACAGAACATTTTATAGTCATAAACTTTTCATTTTAAAAATATTAATCACAATTGGTTTCATGAGGAAATTAAATTTTAGAGCAGATTTTAGGGGGAAAATGCTTGACTAGGAGTCAGGATTTGGGTCATAATTCTAGTTCTACTAAGAAATCATTGAGGTAAATCAGGGCGTGGCAAGATGGCGGAGGAGTAGGAGACCTGGATTTCGTCTGGTCTCAGGAATTCAGCCGAATAGGGATAAAACCATTCTGAACACCTACGAACTCAACAGGAGATCGAAGAAGAGAGTAGCAACAACTCTTTGAACAGAGAATCGACCACTTACTGGAAGGTAGGGCGTGCAGAGAAGTGAATCCGAGGCGATATTCGGGAGGATAGACGGCGGGGGAGGGGGCCTCCGTTGGCTGCTTCTGGCAAGTGATAGAGCCTCGGAGCACAAAATTGGAACTTTTAGAAGTCGGCTCCGCTGAAGGACGTCGCTCCAGTGGCTAAGCGGGGGGTGTAACCCTCGCGGGACAGTGTGGTCTCAGGACCCTCGGGGTCACAGAAAGACCGGGGGAGCCTGAGTGCGCCAGAGCTCCCAGGTATCGGAGTGGGGAAACTGGCTGCAGAGACGGAGCCGAGGCGCGGGCTCTCAGCTCGGGGTAGCCATAAACTGTGATCGGCAAAACAGTCGGGCCACTGCTCCTCCAGCAGGGACCCAACAAGCAGCAGAGCCGGGGAGACTCCCCTTCCTCTCCCGGGAGGAGCAGCGCGGGAGCGCACCGCAGGGATGTGCTAGGTTTGGAGACTCCACACGGGGTCGGGTGCCAGAGATAGAAACGCTTGGTCACAGGCCGGGTGAGCACAGACTGTGGCTGGAGACTGGGGAAACGAGAATGATTGACTGCTTTTCTCTGGGGGTGCACTGAGGAGTGGGGCCCCGAGGTCTCAGCTCCTCCAGGAAGAGATTGGGAGGCTGCCATTTTCACTCTCATCCTCCAAAGCTGTACCGAGAGCTTGCAGGGAACAAAAGCTCCTGAGAGCAAACCTGAGCAGCGTGCTTAGCCCGGACCGACAAGGGCGGGGTAATTCCACCTCCGGCAAAGACGTTTAGGAACCACGGGAACAGGCCCCTCCCCCAGAAGATCAGCACGAACAGCCAGCAAGCCAAGACCAAGTTTACCGATCAAGGAGAACTGGAGAACTCCAGTGCTAGGGGAATACTGCACATAGAATTCATGGCTTTTTTTTACCATGATTCATTAGTTTTTCAAAGTTAATTTTTTAACTGTTTTTTTTTTAAAGTTTTCTTTTTCCCTTTTTCAACCAACATCTTATCAATCCCTTTTTTAATAAAAACATTTTTTTATTTTTCATTTCTAGAGTCATATTTTATCCCTTCATAGTAGTTACCCTTATTTTTGGCATATATATATATAAGTTGTTCTCTCTTCAAAATTTTGAGATACAGTTTCTTCTAACAGATCAAAATATACCCAAAATCACTAGTGTATGGCTTTGTTCTAGTCTCCTGCCTGATCACATTCTCTCCCTTTTTTCTTTTCTTTAAACTTTCTTTTTTCAAACAACTTCTTATCAATTCCTTTTATAAAATCTTTTATATTTTTCATCTTTACATCTTTACATCTTTCATCTTACATCCCTTCATTGTATCAACCCTTATTTTGTACATATAGGAGTCTTTCTTCCTTTAAAATTTTAGGAGGCACTTTCTTCTAACAGACCAAAATACACCCAAAATCTAGTGTGTGGCACTGATCTATGCACTAGCCTGATCATATTTGATCATATTCGGGTTTTTCTGTATTGTTCTGTTTTTGTTTGTTTTTATCTTTTTCTTTTTCTTTTTTTTTCTCTTTCTTTTTTCTTTCTTTCCCTTTCTTTTCCCCTGGTTTCAGGTCTTTTCTGATTTGTATAGAGTATATTTGCTGGGGACGTTGTAAACCTGTTAGCATTTTGTTCTCTCATTCATCTATTCTCCTCTGGACAAAATGACAAGACGAAAAAAATCACATCAGCAAAAAGAACAAGAGGTAGTACCATCTGCCAGGGACCTACTCAATACGCACATTAGTACGATGTTGGACCTGGAGTTTAGAATCATGACTTTAAAGATACTAGCTGGGCTTGAAAAAAGCATGGAAGTTATTAGAGAAACCCTTTCTGGAAAAATAAAAGAACTAAAATCTAACCAAGTCGAAATCAAAAAGGCTATTAATGAGGTGCAATCAAAAATGGGGACACTAACTGCTAGGATAAATGAGGCAGAAGAGAGAAACAGCGATATAGAAGACCAAATGATGGGAAATAAAGAGGCTGAGAAAAAGAGAGAGAAACAACTACAGGACCATGAGGGCAAAATTCGAGAGATAAGCGATACGATAAGATGAAACAACATTAGAATGATTGGGATCCCAGAAGAAGAAGAAAGAGAGAGAGGGGCAGAAGGTATTTTGGAGCAAATAATAGCAGAGAACTTCCCTAATGTGAGGAAGGAAACAGGCAGCAAAGTCCAGGAGGCACAGAGAACCCCTCTCAAAATCAATAAAAATAGGTCAACACCCCGACATCTAATAGTAAAACTTACGAGTCTCAGAGACAAAGAGAAAATCCTGAAAGCAGCTCGGGAGAAGAGATATGTGATGTACAATGGTAGAAACATTAGATTGGCAGCAGACCTATCCACAGAGACCTGGCAGGCCAGAAAGGACTGGCAAGATATCTTCAGAGCACTAACCGAGAAGAATATGCAGCCAAGAATACTATATCCAGCTAGGCTGTCATTGAAAATAGAAGGACAGATAAAAAGCTTCCAGGACAAACAAAAACTAAAGGAATTTGCAAACACGAAACCAGCCCTCCCAGAAATATTGAAAGGGGTCCTCTAAGCAAAGAGAGAGCCTAAAAGCAACATAGATCAGAAAGGAACACAGACAGTACATTAACAGTCACTGTACAGGCAATACAATGGCACTAAATTCATACCTTTCAATAGTTACCCTGAATGTAAATGGGCTAAATGCACCAATCAAAAGACACAGGCTATCAGATTGGATTAAAAAACAAGACCCATCGATATGCTGTCTGCAAGAGACTCATTGTAGACCCAAAGAGGCCCCCACATTGAAAGTGAGGGGGTGGAAAACCATTTACCATGCTAATGGACACCAAAAGAAAGCTGGGGTGGCAATCCTTATATCAGACAAATTAGACTTTAAAAGAAAGACTATAATAAGAGATGAGGAAGGACACTCTATCCTACTTAAAGGGTTTATCCAACAAGAAGATCTAACAATTGTAAATATCTATGCCCTGAACATGGGAGCAGCCAATTATATAAGGCAATTAATAACAAAAGCAAAGAAACACATCAACAACAATACAATAATAGTGGGGGACTTTAACACCCCCCTGACTGAAATGGACAGATCATCTAAGCAAAAGATCAACAAGGAAATAAAGGCTTTATTTAAATGAAACACTGGACCAAATGGACTTTACAGACATATTCAGAACATTCCATCCCAAAGCAACAGAATACACATTCTTCTCTAGTGCCCATGGAACATTCTCCAGAATGGATCACATCCTAGGTCACAAATCAGGTCTCAACCAGTACCAAAAGATTGGGATTATTCCCTGCATATTTTCAGACCACAATGCTTTGAAACTAGAACTCAATCACAAGAGGAAAGTCGGAAAGAACTCAAATACATGGAGGCTAAAGAGCATCCTACTAAAGAATGAATGGGTCAACCAGGAAATTAAAGAAGAATTAAAAAAATTCATGGAAACCAATGAAAATGAAAACACAACTGTTCAAAATTTTTGGGATACAGCAAAGGCAGTCCTGAGAGGGAAGTATATAGCAATACAAGCCTTTCTCAAGAAACAAAAAAGGTCTCAAATACACAACCTAACCCTACACCTAAAGGAGCTAGAGAAAAAACAGCAAATAAAGCCTAAACCCAGCAGGTGAAGAGAAATAATAAAGATCAGAGCAGAAATCAATGAAATAGAAACCAAAAGAACAGTAGAATAGATCAATGAAACTAGGAGCTGGTTCTTTGAAAGAATTAACAAGATTGATAAACCCCTGGGCGCCTGGGTGGCTCAGTTGGTTAAGCCACTGCCTTCGGCTCAGGTCATGATCCTGGAGTCCTGAGATCGAGTCCCGCATTGGGATCCTTGCTCGCCAGGGAGTCTGCTTCTCCCTCTGACCCTACCCCCTCTCATGTGCTCTCTCTCTCTCATTCTTCCTCTCAAATAAATAAATAAAATCTTTAAAAAAAATTGATAAACCCCTGGCCAGACTTATCAAAAAGAAAAGAGAAATGACCCAAATAAACAAAATCATGAATGAAAGAGGAGAGATCAAAACCAACACCAAAGAAATACAAACAATTATAAGATCATATTATGAGCAACTCTATGCCAGCAAATGAGATAACCTGGAAGAAATGGGTGCATTCCTAGAGATGTATCAACTACCAAAAGTGAACCAGGAAGAAATAGAAAACCTGAACAGACCTATAACCACTCAGGAAATTGAAGCAGTCATCAAAAATCTCCCAACAAACAAAAGCCCAGGGCCAGATGTTTTCCCAGGGGAATTCTATCAAACATTTAAAGAAGAATTAATACCTATTCTCCTGAAACTGTTCCAAAAAATAGAAATGGAAGGAAAACTTCCAAACTCATTTTATGAGGCCAGCATTACCTTGATCCCAAAACCAGACAAAGATGCCATCAAAAAGGAGAATTACAGACCAATATCCTTGATGAACATGGATGCAAAAATTCTCACCAAAATACTAGCCAATAGGATCCAACAGTACATCAAAAGGATTATTCACCATGACGAAGTGGGATTTATCCCTGGGCTGCAAGGTTGGTTCAACATCCACAAATCAATCAACGTGATACAATACATTAACAAAAGAAAGAACAAGAATCATATGATGCTCTCAATAGATGCAGAAAAAGCATTTGACAAAGTACAGCATCCTTTCTTGATCAAAACTCGTCAGAGTATAGGGATAGAGGGTATATACCTCAATATCACAAAAGCCATCTACGAAAAACCTACAGCAAATATCATTCTCAGCTTAGAGCTTTTCCCCTAAGGTCAGGAACATGGCAGGGATGTCCACTATCACCACTGCTATTCAACATAGTAATAGAAGTCCTAGCCACAGCAATCAGACAACAAAAAGAAATCAAAGGCATCCAAATCGGCAATGAAGAAGTCAAACTCTCACTCTTTGTAGATGATATGATACTGTATGTGGAAAAACCCAAAAGACTCCACCCCAAAACTGCTAGAACTCATACAGGAATTCAATAAAATGGCAGGATATAAAATCAATGCACAGAAATCAGTGGCATTCCTATACACCAACAACAAGACAGAAGAGAGACACATCAAGGAGTCGATCCCATTTACAATTGCACCCCAAACCATAAGATACCTAGGAATAAATTTAACCAAAGAGGCAAAGGATCTGTACTCAGAAAACTATAAAATACTCATGAAAGAAATTGAGGAAGACACAAAGAAATGGAAAAAGGTTCCATGCTCATGGATTGGAAGAACCAACATTGTGAAGATGTCAATGCTACCTAGAGCAATCTACACATTCAATGCAACCCCCATCAAAATACCAACCACTTTTTTCAAAGAAATGGAACAAATAATCCTAAAATTTGTATGGAACCAGAAGAGACCCCAAATAGCCAGAGGAATATTGAAAAAGAAAAGCAAAGCTGGGGGCATCACAATTCCAGACTTCCAGCTCTATTACAAAGCTGTCATCATCAAAACAGTATGGTACTGGCACAAAAACAGACACATAGATCAATGGAACAGAATCGAGAGCCCAGAAATGGACCCTCAACTCTATGGTCAACTTATTTTTGACAAAGCAGGAAAGAATGTCCAATGGCAAAAAGACAGTCTCTTCAACAAATGGTGTTGGGAAAATTGGACAGCCACATGCAGAAGAATGAAACTGGACCATTTCCTTACACCACACACAAAAATAGACTCCAAATGGTTGAAAGACCTAAACATGAGTCAGGAGTCCATCAAAATTCTAAAGAAGAACACAAGCAGCAACCTCTTCGACCTCAGCCACAGCAACGTCTTCCTAGAAACATCGCCAAAGGCAAGGGAAGCCAGGGCAAAAATGTACTATTGGGATTTCATCAAGATAAAAAGCTTTTGCACAGCAAATGAAACAGTCCACAAAACCAAAAGACAACCGACAGAATGGGAGAAAATATTTGCAAATGACATATCAGATAAAGGGCTAGTATCCAAAATCTATAAAGAACTTAACAAACTCAACAGCCAAAGAACAAATAATCCAATCAAGAAATGGGCAGAAGACATGAACAGACATTTTTCCAAAGAAGACATCCAAATGGCCAACAGACATATGAAAAAGTGCTCACCATAGCTCGGCATCAGGGAAATCCAAATCAAAACCTCAATGAGATACCACCTCACACTAGTCAGAATGGCTAAAATTAACAAGTCAGGAAACGACAGATGTTGGCAGAGATGCGGAGAAAAGGGAACCCTCCTACACTGTTGGTGGGAATGCAAGCTGGTGCAACCACTCTGGAAAACAGTATGGAGGTTCCTCAAACAGTTGAAAATAGAGCTACCATACGATCCAGGAATTGCACTATTTGGTATTTACCACAAAGATACAAATGTAGGGATCCGAAGGGGTCCGTGTACTCCAATGTTTATAGCAGCAATGTCCACAATAGCCAAACTGTGGAAAGGGCCAAGATGTCCATCGACAGATGAATGGATAAAGAAGATGTGGTATATATACACAATGGAGTATTATGCAGCCATCAAAAGGAATGAGATCTTGCCATTTGCAACGATGTGGATGGAATCGGACGGTGTTATGCTGAGTGAAATAAGTCAATCAGAGAAAGACATGTATCATATGACCTCACTGATATGAGGGATTCTTAATCTCAGGAAAGAAACTGAGGGTTGCTGGAGTGTTGGGGGGTGGGAGGGATCGGGTGGCTGGGTGATAGACATTGGGGAGGGTATGTGCTATGGTGAGCGCTGTGAATTGTGCTAGACTGTTGAATCACAGATCTGTACTTCTGAAACAAATAATGCAATATATGTTAAGAAAAAAAAAGAAGAAGAAGTTAGCAGGAGGGGAAGAATGAAGGGGAGTAAGTCGGAGGGGGAGACGAACCATGAGAGACGATGGACTCTGAAAAACAAACTGAGGGTTCTAGAATGGAGGGGGTTGGGGGGATGGGTTAGCCTGGTGATGGGTATTAAAGAGGGCACGTTCTGCATGGAGCACTGGGTGTATGCACAAACAATGAATCATGGAACACTACATCAAAAACTAATGATGTAATGTATGGTGATTAACATAACATTAAAAACATTAAAAAAAAATAAGAAATCATTGAGGTGACCTTTCTAAACTCAGTTTCCTCAACCTGAAAATTCGAGGTCAGAGGCACTGTGTCTTTTGTTCCTTTCCAAAAAGTTCATAATTTTGGGATTCTGTGAGAAATCTTTGATTATAAATAATTTTTCTTAGGAAGATTTCATTGATTTTTAAGTTCTGAGGCTACCACAAATCTTTCCCCACTGACTTGGCTTGGGGCAAGTCTTTGAAGAACTCATCTATCTAAGGGAGATATCAAGGCTTGAGATACTGCCCCCAGAAATACTGTTAGCTCTCTCTGAAGAAAATACAAACATTAGAAATCTCTAAAGCAATGGAAGATTGCCTTGAACTTCTAAGAAGACCTGGATAGACTGGAACAGCCCTTCTTGACATTTGCTTTTACTCCACATGGCCTTGAGAAGACCACCATCACTTGCACCTCTAGGTTGAAATATGGCAACAGCCTGGCCAGCTCATGGTACTGGAGTCCAAAGACAAATATCTGGTAGCTCAATGTACTCATGGAAGAGGAGTGAATGCTCTTTGACATTTGTTACTCAACTTCCAATCTCCTTCCCCATCAGGGCTTGTTAAATGGCAAATCGAGTATAATATTTTTAAGGCTGAGAACCTTAGGAGAGAGAATCAGCAAACAGGTATATTGTCTAGTGTCTCTGTGGGGTCCTAGGCTCTCCTCCCTCTACTTAAATTCAGAGAATAGGGCTCTTAACCCCCTCCCAATAAAGAGTAGGAGTAGGCATATGCCTGGGGAATATAAACGCACAGGTTAAAATAACTGAAGTATAAGATTTAAAAAAAAATACAGAAAATTGGATCACATCTACCACAGAAAGCAAGAGCATTAGGTCAGGAAGACCAAGAATTTAAAATATTGCCCTTAATTGACATTGTAGATATAAAAAATCCCTGGGTGGCTCAGTTGGTTAAGCGACTGCCTTCGGCTCGGGTCATGATCCTGGAGTCCCGGGATCGAGTCCCGCATCGGGCTCCCTGCTCAGCGGGGAGTCTGCTTCTCCCTCTGACCCTCCCCCCTCTCATGTGCTCTCTCTCTCTCTCATTCTCGCTCTCTCAAATAAATAAATAAAAAAAAATCTTTTAAAAAAAATCCCAATAGAGGGGAAAGGGAATAAAATCAACTCAAGCAAGTTTATTTAAGAATCTTTAAACCATCAACATCAGTGTCTAGCACATTGGCTTTATGAGACACTAAATGAAACAAGAGATAAACTTAAATTCTGATCCAGAGTTTCATTTAATAGTTAGTTTGCCCTTATCTCCTCCAGGTAAGCCATCTAGATATATAACAATATGATCACCCTGATCAGCCCCTCTAGCTTTAAAGTTTGTACTCTTAACCTTTACCATAATACATAATAAAACACTGCTTACCTGCAGGCAAACAGTCCATGTGTATATATCCGTATTTATCCTATGTCCTTGTCTTTGTTCCTTGTTATTTATAAAACAGCACAGCAACATTTGTTTTTCCTGCTGTATATAGCACCTCGAGTTTTGTATGCCTCCAGTGACTCCCTTTTTAGAAATTTTAATGGAAATGTGAATGAACTATATCTGAAAGGAGGACTTATGAAGAGGAAGTGAAAGAAATAGGAGTAGGAAAGAATCACCATGGAGCTATACATGATGTAGAAGGGAAAACCAATGCCCTGGAACAGACCTGCACAACTTCTCCTCAAGCAAACAACGGACTTGAGTGTAAGAGTGTAAGGTGTTCTCAGACTGTCTCTAAGTGCTCAGCCTGCATTATAGTTATTTCAAGGCCACTAGATCAGACATAGTGATGGCTCCAGCTCTGTGATTAATGATCCTACAATATTCTCACTGACCTTCATTCATGTAAAAGAAATAATTATATCAGCCCTACCAAATTTGCAGGAAAAAAAATAAGAGGATGAAATGAGTTAAGTGACAAATGCAACTTTTTTAAGTGACAAATGCAACTATCGTTTTCTTCTAATAATGCAAGTTTTGATTAAAAGGTTTGGATTATAATAGTTATTTTAATGTCTTTCACACTAAACAACTGAACACATGAATGGTAGGACTTTCCTCAGAGTGACCAGAGCCTCGAATTGACAGGAAGTAAGCATCTGCTTCTCAAATTCTATAATGGAGGCACTACTATTCCTACTATCTTACCTTTCCCCTTTAAACAAAATACCTTCTGGATATTATGGTATATGGAACCCCAAGTGCAGTTTGGTGCATTTTGGAATGGAAAGAAACTGTTTTCTCCATGGGTGGAATGAATGTTTACAACCATGGGGTCCCAAATCCTAGAACATGTCCTTGTCATATTATTAGATTTAGTATCAGTCTTAATTTTACTTGGCTTCTTTGTTTTACCTCCTGTGTTTTGTAAATAAACTTAAGTAATTTACTTCTATTATATTTGTAAGGTTGGGTCCGGAGTTTGGTCTTTTAATCACTCTTTGTACTCTGAGCAAAGTTGCAGGGATCTTTGTCCCAAGCATGAACTGACACGAAAAATACAGGGTGCTCAAACAAAAACAAAAACAAAAATAATACAGGGTAGAGGGTGATCAGACCAAACCTAAACAACATAATAAAAAATGTTTACTTACTTGGGGCAGAGATTTGTAATATGACTCGTGAAAATGCTACAGTCATATTAGGACAAATATTATATCCAAAAACAATCAGGTCCCTTTAGGTTTGCTAAACAGCTTTGCTGACACATGTAGTAACAGTATTCATGACTATTAAGAACAGTATCTGGCAATTTTATTCACACCACCAATATTTAAGGAACCTATGATGTGTGAGGTATGTGCTAACAAGTTAGGTTTTTTTTTAAAGATTTTGTTTATTTATTTGACAGAGAGAAACAGTGAGAGAGGGAACACAAGCGGGGGGAGGGGCAGAGGGAGAAGCAGGCTTCCCGCTGAGCAGAGAGCCCAATGTGGGGCTCCATCCCAGGACCCTGGGATCATGGCCTGAGCCGAAGGCAGACGCTTAATGACTGAGCCACCCAGGCACCTCTGTGCTAACAAGTTGTAAAGTGTTGCAGTCAATTTTATCAAACGGAGAAATAAGTGGTGATTTGTATTTATAAATCTGACTATTTTAAAATGAAGATCAAATCTATAAAATAATTTTACCTATTTGAAATTGGAAATAGGTATTATTAAGAAAATAGGTATTGGTGTGAATCTAATATTATTAAGTTTATTTTTAAATGTCATAAGTTATATATTTGTGCTATGTATATTTTTTATTGATGATAACTACCCAAAATACTCCATCTGATAGGTTAAAATTATTTTAAAGAAATGCTGTTGTCAAATGGCTGTTGTCAAGAATGTGGCAGAATTGGGGACAGTAGGAATAAATTATTTTAGCAAGCAGGGTTATAGAAATGACATAGGAGTCAGTAAATGTTTACACTTCAAGAAACACAGAAGTAGAAAGAAACATTTAGAGAAAGAATATGCTAAATAAGGAACAAAATGTAATATCCAAGAATTCAAGTAAAACCCAAGGAAACTACCCACACATTTATTTTTTCCTAATCTCAGACCAAAATCATACAAGATACATATGTTCACATAGTTTCCAGGGCTAAAAATGACTTGACAGAGTATGTATAGCCCTTAAACCGATGAGAATTAGGTGGATGGGGTGAGGCAGATCAGGAGTGGAAATACCTTGGATAGAATTTTGCAGGAAATGAGAAATCTCAGGCAAAAATGTAAAGATGTTGGCTTGATTCTCTGTGTAACTGTTTTCACTCAGAGGCAAGATATTTACTGGACAAAAACTGAGGGCTACCATTTTGAGCCCTTCTCTCTGATGGCTTTTGTCAAGAAACTGCTAATTGTTCATTGCAGTTTGTATTCTGATAGAAAACATGAGGTCTCTGGATCAGAGAACAGACAGTTTATTACTCACAGAACATTTTAGTGGCAGTTTCCAGGACACGATCTTCATGGGATGTGACAGCCTCATGTTACTCTGCATATGCAATGGGGGTGCAATGCAGGAGAGCAACCGCTGAAAGTATGAGATTTGGATGTGATGTTGGGTTGGGTGGCATGCACCTCCTCTTTGAAGTTTGTGGTGGGAGGGTTGGAGGAAGAGACAGAGAGAGAGGAGAGAAGGGAGAAAGAAGAGAAGGGACAGAGAAGAAAGAGGGAGAAAAAAAGACAAACAAATGTCTGGGGATGGAAGGAGGTGGGAGATGGGGCTCTCTCTAAGTTCACCCCTGAAATGTAAGCAAATGGCTCTAGGGAAGATTAAGTCTCATTTTCTTTAGAGGAATTCACTTTCACTTTATCACTAACTTTCAAGGCATATTTGCTCTTTAATCATCTTTTAACCTTTGTCCTTTGCTCATAAAGTCTGGGTTGTGTGCAGAAGTATGGAAATATTCATGGATACTTGTCTCCTGGCACATCCCTAGACCAATCCAAGATGTAAAATGTCTTAGCTATTCATCATTTCAATTGAAACCTTCTAACTCACCATTGTTTAGGACAAACTTACTTTGCTAATGGATACACTCATCACCCATGCTAATATTGCAATGAAAAGGGACATAAAAGTTGAGTTTATTCGATTTATCCTAATAGTGGCAAAAGATAGTTCACAGACTGTGAACTCTGCCTGTATTTAAATAGCTTTCTACTCTCTGTGCACAATAATCTACCTAAGATCCTATCTTTCATCTGAATTTTCAACCTAGTAAAGCCTCAGTGACATGGTTATAGCCCTTTATTTTTTTAAAAAAATGTGACTATTCTAAGGTAAACCACAAAACAGACTCAATTGTAGAGAACAAACTGAGGTTTGCTGGAGGGGAGGTGTGGGGGGTAGGTTAAATAGGAAATGGGGGTTAGGGAAGATGCTTGTGGTGATGAGCATTCAGTGTTGTACATAAATGATGAATCACAAAATTCTACTACTGAAATTAATATTGCACTCTATGTTAACTAACTGGAATTTAAATAAAAACCTAAAAAAGAAAAAAGTAATAAAAATAAAAATGAAAATAAAAATAAAAATAAAAAAATAAAAATTCCTCTAAATTCTAGAGGAATAACAAATAAAATATAATAAATTGATAAATTCTCAAATTTATTTAGTGAATAACAAAGGTTAAAAAAATAACACAATTCAACATTTCAGAGTTATTCATTTGTTTTATCTTTATTTTTGAAACTATTGAAAAATACAATGTGAAATGCTAACATGAAAATCACTTTTCTTAATTTAGTTCAGGTGTAGCTACATGATAATGTTTCTTCATACTAAAAAATGTTTTATATTACCTTTCTTTGGTTTAATTTTTAGCACACTATCATCTAAAATTAATACTTCTTACAGTATTTTATTGTTATTTGAGTGAACTAGAATTAACAGTGACTGCTTTTCTTCTGCAGTTTGTTTGCATGAATTCCTCTATATTTTCTCTTTTCTCCTTTTTTCCATAAGTCAGTCCTCATAAGCACACAAAATACTCTGTCTCCAAAGCTTAAAACAAAAACAAAAACAAAAAAACAAGCCTTTCCATCATGATTCTTTTTTCTTTTTTAAAAGATTTTTTTTTTTAATTTATTTTTTGACAGAGAGAGACACAGCGAGAGAGGGAACACAAGCAGGGGGAGTGGGAGAGGGAGAAGCAGGCTTCCCGCCGAGCAGGGAGCCCGATGCGGGGCTCGATCCCAGGACCCTGGGATCATGACCTGAGCTGAAGGCAGACGCTTAACGACTGAGCCACCCAGGCGCCCCCATCATGATTCTTTTTTCTCTATCACTTTTATTCATAAAATTATTGGAAGGTTTTTTTGTTTGTTTTGTTTGCTTTATTTTTTTTAAGTTATATCCATTTCTTCATTTCTCATTCACTTTTCATTTCATCTTATGCCAACCAATCCACAGAAACTGTTTCATATCAAGGTCACCAAACACATTCTTGTGTTAAATCTAAACATCCATAAGCACGATTTTTTTTTAATTATATGTTCTCTATGCATATCAGAAAATTCAACTGAATGGCTGAACAATTTTCTTATAGGCAACTCTATGAAGGTGGAGGAAAAGACTCAAAATTTTTATATAAATTGCAAGTTGAATTAGAGTCAGTTCTATGGTAGACTATTGAGGCTAATAATACTTTCAATTGTGTTTCTAGAGTTTGAGATAGGAGGTGGAACTCAGCAGTTTGTTAAAGAAGCAACAAGGATTTGTATTTCTCTCAAAAACAGAGATTATTCATTTAATTAATAGGCACCACTATATTTTTCTGTTTCACTCAAATATTCTTGACCATACTGACTTAACTTTCTTAGGAAATTGGCATTCATAGAACTAATCCTTTGAGAGGAAACAGCAATAGCAGATTCTACCCATGTGAGAACTTCCCTTGGTAATGGGTTGCTGAGCTCAAGCTGGCTTGATAATAAGGGACATCCATCTTACTCAAAAAAGGATTTAATGATTCTTTCTGGTTCACTTGGTCAGATCCTTTATTTTTATCTAAAGTTCAAGTAATTACATTTACCACTACCATGTACAGTATTAATTACATAATATTTATATAACAGAATGAAAAGAATATTCACATTAATAAGAGTCCTGCTATAGATACGGAAGGTTTACTCAAATTGTTCTTACTCAGATTTGTAAATAGATTATGTTGTCAGATTGACAAACTACACATAACCTCAAAAATGGTGGGTATTATTTTCAATTGTTTCTACGAAAAATTATTTCATATACAGAAATTTGAGTCCTCTTTCAAGTATCTAAATATAGAAACATTGTTATTTTATTCTGACATGGATGGATATTCCCTGAGATGGATGGTAAACCTGATCATTTAACTACGGATTTCTCTTCTTTTTTCACTCTTAAGGTGAACCTCTATCCTGCAAGTATGGAAGAATTTTTTTTTCCTCCTGAGAGTATAAGTCAGTGAATCCAGATTCCCTCATTCCATCAGGCTTTAGGTGTATTCACTTATTCATTCAAATATTAATTGAACATCTACTATGTTCTAAGAATGGTCCCAAAAAAGAAGATCCAACAGTGAACAAAACGGCAAAATATTGATGACCCTGGGAAGTTTTCATTCTCCTGGTGGAAGATAAAGTAGGAAAAAAATGAGGAATTTTTTTATTGAAAAAATTATTTATGATACAAAAGGAATACAAAACTTGCAATACTTAAATATAACTAATTAATTGATCATATAAAACATGTCAGTATTATACACCAAATGTAACAATTCCAAAGATGAATTTAAATAATTTTGGAAAAGAAAATGCCATGACATAATACTAATAAATAAAGAAAAATACATCATTGTGTGGAAATTACACATACATACACACACATACACACACACAATCAATCAATCTTCATTATTAGCAGATTTCTTACATGCCAACTCTCCTACTCACTAAAACACATTTCAACCTAAAATCCATACTTAAAGTGCTTTCTTGGTCATCCTCTGATGTGCATATGCGGAGCGGTTAAAAATATGAATTGCCAAATTATCTTGTCAAAAGTTCCCATGTGAAGTTGATCAAGGTGAAGTTCTGACTTCTTTATCAGTTCCCATACTGTAAATAAATATCATTTTCACTATATATTTAGTGCCCTATTTTTCTCATTTTTGTGCTTTTGGTTGGTGATTTTGATGTTTAAAGTGACTCTTAAGCATACTACAAAATGCTGTCTAGCATTTCTAAGTACGAGAAAGCTGATGTATCTGATGGAGACAATTTGTCTTTAGATGAGCTTCATTTGGGCATGAGTTAAAGGCTGCAGGCTGTGAGTTCAAAGTTAATGAATCAACAAAATATATGAAATAATTATTTATTAAGTTTTTTTTTAATTCCAGTATAGGTAACATACAACGTTATATTAGTTTCAGGTGTATAATATAGTGATTCAACAATTCCATACATTACTCAATGCTCATCACAAGTGCACTCCTTAATCCCCATCACCTATTTTCACCATCCCCCCACCTACCTCCTGTTTGGTAAGCATCAGTTTGTTCTCTATAGGTAAGAGTCTGTTTCTTGATTTGTCTCTTTTTTCTTTCCTTTGTTCATTTGTTTTGTTTCTTAAATTCCACACACATGAGTGAAATCCATGTGTCTTCCTCTGACTGACTTATTTCATTTTGCATGATCTTCTCTAGCTCCATCTGTGTTGTTGCAAATGGTAAGATTTCATTCCTTTTTTATGGCTGAATAATATTCCATTGTATATATGTACTACTTCTCTCTCCATCCATCCATCGATGGACACTTGGGTTGCTTCCATAATTTGGCTATTGTAAATAATTCTGCTATAAAAATAGGGTTAAATGTATTCCTTTGAATTAGTGTTTTTGTATTTTTTGGATAAATATCTAGTGGTATGATTGCTAGATGATAGGGTAGATTTATTTTTAACTTTTTTAGGACCCTCCATACTGTTTTCCACAGTGGCTACACCAGTTTGCATTCCCACCAACAGTGCAAGAGGTTCATTTTTCTCCACATCCTTGCCTCCGCATCCTTGCACTTGTTTTTTGTGTTTTTGATTTTAAGCATTTTGACAGGTATGAGGTCATATCTCATTGTTGTTTTGTTTTGCACTTCCTTGATGATGAGTGATATTGAGCATCTTTTCTTGTGTCTGCTGGCCATCTGGATGTCTTCTTTAGAGAAATGTCCATTCATATCTTCTTCCCATTTTTTACTTGGATTATTTGTTTTTTGGGTGTTGAGTTGTATAAATGCATTATGTATTTTGGATACTAACCCTTTATTGGATATGTCATTTGCAAATATTTTCTCCCATTCTGTAGGTTGCCTTTTAGTTTTGTTGATTGTTTCCTTTGCTGTGCAGAAGGCTTTTATTTTGATGTAGTCCCAATAATTTAATTTTACTTTTATTGCCCTTGCCTGGGTAGACATATCTAGAAAAATGTTGCTACAGCTGATATCAAAGAAATTTCTGCCTGTGTTCTCTTCCAGAATTTTTGAAATATTTTTTTTTAAACAGAAACATGCTAGAAACAAGGTTATACAACGATCAGTTAATGGAAATGTGAACAGAAATTTGTAAGCACCTAACCTTGTGTTTCTTCTAAGGACAGTGATTCAGCATTTGCTAACTCAATATTTGTGGAGACTTTGTAGAACATAACTACTCCAGGTAATGATAATCAAATACACACATATATTTTTTCTCTGTGTATGCTTTTCTCCCTTGATTTCTTAGTATTATATCATTTATGTTATAGGAATCTTCATTTCCAAATTTCCAAAATTATTTTGTTTATGACAATAGTAAGGAAATATATAACTTTGCATATATATATATATACACACATATATATATATATAACACTATATATGGCTATATATAATTGTATATAAATACTTGTGACTATATAACTATTTAATGAGATTATGGGCTTGATCTTTGGCCCCAGATTGTCTGTGTTCAAACCATTGCTTTGCCACTGAGAGATTCAATGATCTTGGGTGAGTTATATACCTCTTGAGTCTCAGTTTGTCCAACAAACAATGATGACAACAGTAGTACCTTCCTTATAAGGCTATTTTGAAAATGAAATAAGTTAATGCTTGCATATTAATGTGAAGGATATATTGAACATAAGGTACAAATAAATACGTGGTTATTAGTTGACATATGCATATGTATAAATCTATAATTCGTATTGGCCATCAAACTGTTATAAATTGATGTGATAACTATTTTTTTAGATTTTATTTATTTATTTGAGAGAAAGAGTAAGAGAGAGAGAGAGAGGAGCAAGAGGAGGGTCAGAGGGAGAAGGAGAAGCAGACTCCCTGTTGAGCAAGGAGGCTGATGTGGGGCTGGATCCCAGGACTTGATCCTGGGACTCTGAGATCATGACGTGAGCTGAAGGCAAGATGCTTAACTGACTGAGCCACCCAGGCACCCCAAGTGATAACTATTTTTAAAGTCAGGTTCTTGAGGTATAATTTCATTCAGTAAAATTCACCCTTTTTAATGTAGAGTTCTGAGAGTTTTGACAGAGGCATATAATTATATAACCAAACCAACAATCAAAATATGGAGGGGAACCTGGGTGGCTCAGTCAGTTAAGCATTTGACTTTGGCTCACAATCTCAGGGTCCTAGGATCAAGCCCCACTGCTGGGCTTCCACTCAGCGGGCACTCAGCTTTTCCTTCTCTCCTCCCTCTGCCCCTCCCCCCGACTTGTGCTCTCTGTCTCTCTCAAATAAATAAAATCTTTAAAAAATATGGAATATTCTATTACCCCAAAAGTTCCTTTGTGCCCTTTTATCCTCTCTTCATTTCTGCCATTGACAACCACTGATCTGTTTTCTTTCCCTAAAGTTTTGTCTTTTCCAGAATATCATATAAATAAAATTGCATGTCATAGAAATGAATTATAAGTATGCATCTTTTTGAGTATAACTTCTTTTACTTAACATAATCAATTTGAGAGTCATCAATATTATAGTCTGTATCAATTGATCATTCCCTTTATTTCTGAGAATAAATCTATCATATGGATATACCATAGTGTATCTATGCATTCACAAGTGGTAGAACATTTAGGTTGTTCTAACAAAATCCAGGATTTTTTGTGTGTGATTTTTTGATAAATCTTCTGAAGACATTACTGTATAAGTTTTTGTATGAACATAAATTTTCATTTATCCTGGACAAACATCTAAGAGTGGGAATTCTGGTCATATGAAGTGAATTTTTACCTCTGTAAGAAACTGTCAGAATGTTTTCCTAAATGGTGTATTATTTAACATTCCCACAAACAAAGTATGAGTGCTCCAATTGCTCTGATTTTGTCAGACACTGGTATTATTGTTTCTTCAAGTTCTTCCAAACTAAAACCTGTGTTGTGGTATTCCAGTGTTCTTTAATTTGCTTTGCCCCCAATGAATACTGATGTTGAGCATCTTTTCTTGTGCTTCTTTCCCATCCATATATCCTTTTGGTGAAATTCTTACTCTTCAAATATTTGGAAAGTCTACGTCTACACAAGAACCAGAGGCTGCCTCTACTTACTCTCTCATCCTTTACCATTTTTGTCTTTAGCACCCCATGGAGGACCAAGAGGAGCCTATAGAGACTACAGACTGTGCTTTTGTCTGCAGCTCCTCCTCGGGGATCTCTAACCCTATACCTTATACTCTAACATTGCTCAGACTTGACCATTGCTATTTGTTGCCAATTTGGTCTGATTTCTTCTCACCTGCTTTTCTGGCCTGGCCCCTCTTCCATCAGGGCTCTGTCACAGGTCAGCCAGCTTGCAGCTAGTCTGTCTTTGAGGAGGCCCTTGTCCTTGATTTCAGGATACTTGCTTTCCTGTGAACCTCAGCTCTCAGAGGATTCAAGGAAATTTATAATTTTGAGTTTATTTATTTCTTCTTGTTGTTAGCATGAGAGTGACATTCTTTCAAGCTTTCTATATTCTAGGGAGAGGCTAAACTCTCTGATTATATAACTATTTTGTTTTACATTTCTTTAAATGAGCATACATTGCCTTAACCATAAGAAAAATAGCAAATAAAATAAATCGTAGGTAATGTTAAATGACATTGCATAATACATTTAGAATTCATGCTTAAAGACAACCTCATCTCTTTTGTATTTCCTATATTAATAATAAAAAACAAAAAGAATGCCTTTAATATCCATTCTTCAAATCTCTTTGACATATTAAAAAGAAATTTAGAATTTAATAATACTATCACTTTAGAAGGAAAACAAAAAGCAGTGTTCTCCTCTTAGTAAAACCTTCTTCACTTTGGCTTCTATTATTTGCTCTCTCTCTCTTTTTTTTTTTTAATCTGGCTTTAGTAGCTTGAAATTAACAGTTAGGAAACCTCTCAAATAATTAAAACCAATGATAAATGTGTCACTAATTTTACAGTGTTTCAATTAATAAGGATAAACCTATTTTAGCTATAAGATATTAATTATGCAGCACACAGAAATTATGTAGTATTTTACAAAATAATAGAAATCAGCACAATGTCATATGCTAGCAGTAGTATAGAGTATATTGGATTTTCAATAATAGTTTAATTTGATGGGAAAAAAGCGCTTAAAATGCAAAAAAACTCACCATAAAAATAAAATTATTTTTAAAAGTGGTTACTTTATTATGAATTCATAGTTTGCATACATCAAAAATAATACAAGATTACCAGAAATAACATAAGGACCACCAGAACTAAAAACAACTTGTAATGAATCTATTAATTTGTCAGACAAGGGAATGCTGATCAGTGAAGAAATTCACTGTATAGTTTGTTAAGGGGAAATCTAGATAAATTTTAATTGATAAAGAGGGTAGTGTTCATGGTGGTAATGCTGATTAAGAATGAAAAACTAGCACTCTTAATAGTATGAGATAAAAGCATAAGTCTATACACAGTTGGATGAAATATGTTCTGCTATTCATTGATTAAAATAGGGTCTTCAGATCATTAGACCCAATTTGTATCTGGTATCCCAGAATCACCAAAAGTTCATGATCCTCTTCTGGTTTTAGCTTTCTTAAGCCAATTGTGATGGAACTCAATAAGTCATTTCTAATATCTACTAGGGACATTGCTTAGGTGGGACATTTTCCTTTATATGTGATTTTATTTCTATCTACCTTTCCACAAGTCTTTCTACCATTATCAGCAGCATAGCCACTGTGTATTTGCTATAGAAAAATTAGACTGGTTAGTTCTAGAAAGTTTGAAACTGAGAAAATAAAATACTTTAAAAGGAGTACAGGAAATCTGTACAAATTAGAACTATAGAATATAAATTACATTATGAGAAGACATTGTGTATTTTAATTCTGAATACATAAATTCAAGCATCTCTACCAACTAATTTTAGAAGGCAGATATATCCAAGTGAGACTACACTATATTGTGCTCAGCAGCTACTCCAGGACTCCTAATTAGAATCGTCTTAAATTGGCATGCTGAGGAAGGGAAGGGCTAGGTTGCATTTATTGATAGGCGATCTGTTCTTATTTAGTTAGCATGTTTATTTAGCATGGCTTGTGGAAATGACAATTGTGTTTTCTGTCGGAGTGGAAGTGGATGGTAACCATTGTTGTAATATTCAAAGCTGTCCTCTGAACACCAATGGTTAAATTTTAACCATCTAGAATTAAACGAAGAATGTAGGTACTCTGTGGACTTTTGTTTTCTCGAAATTGTATATTGTATTACTGTTCAAGCATTTCCTTCTACTATCCAGAAGAAATGGAAAGAGAAGAAAGTTGAATATCTGAATGTCAGAATTGTGTGTTTTATCTTGGGTAGAAGATGTTAATGAGAATTTTTATACTGATTTATTGGCAGGCAGCATATGACAAATGCTTGAGGAAATAATCTTATGAATTTCTTTATGTTTCTTGAGAACAAAAATCTCTTAAATGAAGGTTCCTTGGTCTCTACCAGGATCTAATCAAGGTAGTGAATAAGATTCCAGCCACAATAGCTTTCAGACATGTGATTGTTCTATTCATATTTATTTCACAATATATATTTTTATAATTAGTTGTTAATGATTTGGGCTGCGGTCACTCAGGTATAGGAAACCAGTTCTAATTAAAGTGATGCTTCATATACTACACAAGAAGGGTTATTCTTGGGCACCTGGATGGCTTAGTTGGTTAAGCATCCATCTCTTGATTTTGGCTCAGGTCATGATCTCAGGGACATGAAATCAAGCCCTGCATCAGGCTCCAAGCTGAGTGTGAAGCCTGCTTAAGATTCTCTCTCCTTCTGTCCCTTTCCCCAAACCCCACCCATGCTCTCTCTCTCTCTAAAAAAAAAAAAAAAAAAGAGTCATTCTTATTCTTTTAAAACCCATGCCCTTTTTGATAAATTAAAAAAACTTCCTTTTCATCTAGAATAATCAGCCTTAGGGGAAAATGAGAAGTTTATTATTATGTAAATATCATCACAAATTTAAGAAATGTTTTAATTTTGGGAGTTTCTTTAAAATAACCATGGTTGGGACACCTGAGTGGCTCAGTCAGTTAAGCATCTGCCTTCTGCTCCAGTCATGATTCCAGGGTCCTGGGATCGAGTCCCACATCAGGCTCCCTGCTCAGTGGGAAGTCTGCTTCTCCCTCTTCCTCTGCCTGTCACTCCCCCTTCCTGTGCTCTCTCTCTCTGTGTCAAATAAATAAATAAAATCTAAATAAATAAATAAATAAATAAATAAATAAATATAAAAGTAACCATAGTTGTTTTGGGTTACTGTTTTAAAAATGTGAAATTTTAATAAAACATGGAGTATGCTTTTTCAGACTAAGATGGCCTGTTCTGGACATCCCGCATCTGGTGTGACAATTTGCTATCCAATTCAGATAAACCTCCTTCCACTACTTCACAATATCACACCAGCTGCTACTCTTCTAAAGGCCATTTCCACAAGCAAGCTTCAGGTCTCTTCAAAGAAAAGTGTTTTTATTTTATTGTAGTGCTTATATATATCTTGACTATTTAACATGTATAAATCGTTGTTAAACTTGTTAAATGTGTCACTGACAAAGTTTTTGAGTTTTGTGCCCTTAACCCCATTTTCCCCACAAATCTTGTGGTTTTTATTGTACAATTTTGCATAATATAGTGATTTTTAGGAACCTGTATATTGTGATATAGCAGAACTAGCTATACATTGGTGAGTGAAATGAAAAAAATGTATGCTCTTTTAGAGCTTATGTTCTAGCAGGAAGGAAAAAGGAAATAAACACAATATAACAGCCAATTATGTAGTGTGTTAGAAGCTGAGAAATGCTCTGAAAGAAAATAACAAGGAAAAGAAGGAGCTAGAGATGGGTGCAGAGCAATTTCTAAAATAAGTACAGGACAAAAAAATAAATAAATAAAATAAGTACAGGACTCACTGTGGTGATTTTTGCACAAATATTCGAAGAAGATAACTTTTCATCAAAGTATAGTTTTTAAAAAGTCATGGCTTTCATACAAATATAAAATGTGCATGTGCCAAAGATTTTTTCTTTTTTTCTTTTTTGAGAGAGAGAGGAGAGAGAGAACATGCATGCACATGAACAGGAGTGGGAAGAGGGAGAGGGAGAGAATCTTAAGCAGGCTCCACACCCAGTGCAAAGCCTGACTTGGGGCTTGATTTCACAACCTTGAGATCATGATCTCAGCCAAAATCAAGAGTCGGCCACTTAACTGACTGAGCCACCCAGATGCAGAGCTTAGAATTCATAGGTGACTTAGGAAAAAATGTTAGAATAAACTTGCTAAGTTAGATGCAAAACTAGTTAATGTTTTCTGGGCTATAAGCCATATGTGAGTTTAGTAAATCTTCACTAGATCTTTATTAGTCCATAGTCAATAATCAAATGTAAACCTTGAATCAAACAAAGTACATTCCTTTAAATGATCTTTGGATGGGTCTGTTAAATAATGCACCCACATGACACTGAAAGGACAGAAGAACCACCTTTTAGATTTTTTTTGCCTTATTTCTAAATTTAAGATAATTTTTCATACAACTACATGCCAGGATATTTTTGGAAGAGCTTTTGAGTCAGAGGAATGTACCAGAGCAAAAGTCCTCAAGCAGTTTACCTAGACTGTTCTATAATCAACAAGTAAACCACTGGAGATGGAAGAGAGGGAAAGTGAAGGGAAAATAAGACTTTGTAAGGCCTTCGGGGCCATTAAAAGGATTTTGACTTTTAGATTGAATAAAATGGGGAGCTGTGAAAAAGCAATCAGATGATTTTCATCTGATATTTAACTTAAAAATATCCCTCTGCCTGTTGTATCAGAATTGCATGGGGGGTGGGGGTTATATGGGAGAAAGAAGACCAGTTAGTGGCTGTTGCAATAATCCATGCTTGGACCGGTGTGGTGTTCATGGAGGTGGTGAGAAGTCATCAGAATCTAGATGTGTTTTTGATAGGAGAGAATGAATAATTACATTTGGGGTGTGAAAGAATAGCGTTGGGACTTGAAGCAACTAGAAGATATGATGTTGTCATTAACTGAGATGGCTATGCTTGAAGCAAGTTTAGATTTAGGCCTGTTAAGTTTGTGTTGCCTCTTGTCTCAACTTCTTAGCTGAAGTTTGGGTACTTAACTTAGAGTGAAGAAATGCAAGTACCAATGCAAAAAGGAAATACTATATTTACAAGACTGTACTCTATTTATTGAGAAAATTCCACATGTAAGTGGACCCTCACAGTTCAAAACCCATGTTGCTAGAGGGTCAACTGTACATTTTCCCCACAATGTATGATCTTCATAGATGCACAATCTTACAGCCATTTGATAGACTAATGGTTTATAAAGTATATGCTAAAATATACTGTAATAAAATATTAAAAACAGTTATGAAGTGGGGCACCTGGGTGGTTCAGTCAGTTAAGCGTCTACCTTCAGCTCAGGTCATGATCCCAGGGTCCTGGGATCAAGCCCCATGTCGGGCTCCCCACTCAGCAGGGAGTCTGCTGCTCTCTCTCCTTCTGCCCCTCCCCATGCTCGTGCTCTCTCTTCTCCCTCACTCTTTCTCTCTCAAACAAATAAATAAAATCTTAAAAAAAAAAACAGTTATGAAGAAAAGGCAGACCAAAACCTTGAAGAGGCATTCAGTATCTTCTTAGAATGAATCAAATATGTAATGTTGGTAAGTTGTAAGTTATGACTGTAGTAGTCCAGGTGTAAGTGAAAATTTTGGTTTAAAATCTGGCTTCCTCTAAGCAAAAGTCACTCAGGCTGACTGAATATTTGATTCAATCTACCTGTGGTTCAATTTAACTAATTGATGAGGGATTAAATAAATTGAAATAATTATGTTTCCCATTGTTTAACATATGGTGGCATAGAATTGCTATTATCTATCTATAATTTCCTTCTGTATTTGAGCATAGGCTTCATTCCAATTATTTAAAATTTTAAGATAATTCAATTATGGATATACTATACCATTATCACACCGTATAAAAATACTTTTTTAAAATTGTGAAAAATGAATAATGCCGTGATTATCATTATTGCTATTGTTTCCAAATTCAGATCCAGAAATCCCCTTTTACTTTGATTTTCTTATCTTCTAAGGCATAGTTTAAACTTGAATCAAAATTTTTATTCTCTTACTGTTATAAAATTAAACTAAGAAGAAGAAGAAAATAAGCATGTGTTTGGTCAAATTATATGTGCTTTCAACTTTTTTGTTAAAAGACATTTATATGCTCAAGCATCACATGACACATGACTAGAAATATCCATTTGATAGATATTTTAACATTAAAAATGAAATCTGCATGTATATAATTATTTGTAAACTTTTTTTTAATCTAATGAGCTAGATTCTAGAAGTATAAGTTAAATGTTCTCACAGTAGAAAATAAACTGTGGTTTATGTAAAAAAATATATTTAGCTTTTCCCTGTGATCTTTTAATAATTCCATTTTAGGTATTTTGGAGGAAAAGGGACGGAGAATTATTTAAGCTATTAATGTATCATGTCAAGATATTTCAAGAGCCTTCTGAGATTCAGGGAGAAAGAACTGTCTTTTTGTCAGTCACAAAATAACTGAAGAGATAGGGTTTCTTTGTTTCGACTATTTTTTAAGAATATGTTCAAATTCTGGCCATAAATGTAAGATTTCTTCTTTCCTTTTTTTGGTTAAAATCTCTCAGTTTATTGTTTTATAAGTGAATGCCTTTGTAATATTAGTTAAACTTTACAGATAAAGTTCTCTGGAATTTTTTGTTGCTGTTCTTTCTATTTGTTCTTGCTTCCTTTAGTTATGTATTTTTCAGTAAGTAGTTTTAATCGGCTTTTGCAATATATAATGCACAATTTACCAACCAAATATACTGATTAACAAAATAAAAGAGTTTTGAATGGCTAGTGAACTATCGATGTTTGCACAAACACTGTTGCTAGCTTAGGAAATAGGCCAAGTTCTTCTGAGATATGTATATTCTATATTTGCATAATAAAAACAAATTGGAAACAATGCACTACCTTTTTTAAAGAAATGACTTCTTTTTATATCAGCAGAAGTTTAATTTTCAGAATATGATTATAAAACTAAGCCACATTTTAAGAAGTCAAAATAGTTAAATTATTATAGGCTGTGGAAAATTGCTTCTTTGCTATCCTAAGTTTAAAAATCAATTTTGTTTGATTATTAACATAGTTGTTTGTGATTTGGGTTATTTTGTTCTGCTAAGCACGAGCACCATGTCTTATTTCAATTCTATATAATTAGAGGAGGGAAATGAGATTGAATTTTTTTTAATAGTATGTTTTATTTACAAGGCAATAGGAACTGAATTGCAATGAGTATCTACCTTACTATTTGAATCTGCCAAATCTGGGTATATTTTTATCTTAAAAATGATATTCCATCAAAGGCTGTGGGATATCCTCCAGGCATGTAGATAAAAGGGTAAAGATGCAAAATGTTTACAGAAAAGAAGTAAGAGATAAGCATCTGTTGGACTGGCTACTTTAGAGTCTCATATTTATTCATTTTATTATGATAAATCTATTTTCAGGTTTGGCATTGTGAAAATACATGGGTTAGTCATCAGAAGACTTCTACCCCTGGTCTGCCATTGTGAGGTTTAGTTAACAGCAAAAGGTCTACATGGTACAAAGAAAATAACCTAGATTTTGGAGCCATTAAGAGCAGAATTTGAAATTAGTTCTACCATTGGCTGCCTAACCTCGGCCAAGTTACATTAACTTGATGGATTTCAGTATAGAGATAGAGACATGCACATTAAAGATTTCATAATTGTTACAAATCTTTCATTTGTAAATGACAAGAAACTCAATTTAAGCTACATTTAAATTCTTTAAGATTTTATTTATTTATTTGAGAGAGAGAGAGAACAAGCACAACCAGGGAAAGGGGCAGAGGGAGACAGAGAAGTAGACTCCCCACTGAGCTGGATCCCAGGACCCTAGGATCATGACCTGAGCCAAAGGCAGACTCTTAACCGCTTACCCAGCAGAGCCACCCAGGCGCCCCTACATGTAATTTTTGTTTTTTTTTTTTTAATTTAGGAAGAAGGGAGGAAGGAAAGAAGGAAGAAAGGGAGGAAGGAAGCGAGGCAGGAAGAAGGGCAGTTTACTGGGTTATGGAACTGATCTTTTATATGTAGACTTGCCTTCCAAACATACTTTGATCCAATAGATGCAAATATTAAAATCAGGCTCTGTTTGTCTACACTTCTTGGCTTTCTTCAACTTTATCTTCAGACTGGCTCCCCTTACGGTAGCAAGAATGGAATAGCACCAAGTGTCGTGCAATTTTGTCACAAGTCCTGAAGAAGAGAATAAGCTTCACTCATCCTTAAATTCCGGTATTAATCTTCTCACATCTCCTTAGCTCTAATTCATCTTAATCCTCTCTCTGAACAAATCATTAGGTCTAGTAAGTGAAGCAAGCTGATTAGATTAAACCATGCAAGACCTATCTTTGGAGTTGGAGCTAGGGTGACTGACTCCTTTGCGAGCCACATAGCCGATAATAGTGGAGTGATAGTGTCTCAAAGGCAATGTTTTGTGTTAATCTGATGGAATGGATGTAGGAGAATCAACACCATCATTCCCTTTAAGGGTTTCTTCTGAAGGGATGCCTGGGTGGCTCAGTTAATTAAGCATTTGCCTTCAGCTCAGGTCATGATCCCAGGGTCCTGGGATCGAGTACCTCATCGGGCTCCCTGCTCCATAGGAAGCCTGCTTCTTCCTCTGCCTGCCGCTCCCCCTGCTTGTGTTCTCTCGCTCTCTTTCTGACAAGTAAATAAATAAAATCTTAAAAAAAAAGAATTTCTTTTGAAAATCGAGTATCTTAATACATCCCAAGGTTTCTAAGCCAATTAGATTTTCAAAAATGTTAGTTCTATGTGCCCAGTTAGAGTATCAGTAATATTTTTATTACTGTATGTAATACAGTAATTGTGATGTATCACAATATATTTTAACATAGATGTTGACATTTGAAAATAAAGTGACTAGCTCTTCCTCAGGAATTTCTTTTAAAAAGCTATTCCTATGCAATATGTTTATTCTCACTTTCTCGAAATTCGCTATGCTCTTTTGCATGATAGGAAAGACACAGAGTTCAAGCGAGGCCTACCTTACTTCAGTCTTACCCCATCGTGAGCTCATTCTGATGTCCAGTCAATATTATAAGTGAATGATGTGTTTCTTTAAACTTTAAAGACATTTAGTTTTTGACTAAATTAGAGTATGATAATGAGAGTGTTATAGTAGGCTATTAGACTATTCATGTGGACTTTGTTAAAGCAGAGGAAGAGACATTCTGGACTTAAAATTATGGTTTCTTTCTGGTTCTAAAATGATGCTTTTCTTTGGAAATTGATTCCACCAATGTTATAGTTTTCTTATATTTTGCTTTATTAATTTACATACATTCTAGTTATGGCTAACAAGTTAGTTATCATTTAAAGAGCTAATCACGAGAAATATATATTACCCATATAAAACTCATGTAAGGGTGATATAGGAACCAAAAGTAATAGTAAGTATTTGTTTAAAAGGAAAGGTTTTTGATAACTTTAAGGGTAAATTTGAAAACTTCTAAGATCCTTTAAGCTAAATTTAGTGCATTTATGAAAATGCTTAGTAATATATTTTCTGGTATGAGAGCTATAGTACTGGCCAGCAAATGGTGGTAATTAATCAGTGAAGCAATACCAGGACTCCTGTTATGGACATTTTAGTTTCTTACTGCTTTTCAGTGCAAATTTAATTGCCCACATAAAGCTAAATGCTTTGAAATAATCTTCTCAGAACCTTATCAAATAGTTTTATTAAATAATCAATTGTAACCTAGCAATTTTATGGAACATTGGAAATCCTTGCACATGGAAATCAATTTTAGTAATTTTTTAAAACAGGAAAATCATTTACGGGCTACCACTACAGAGATAAAAACAATAAAACCAAGTTTGGTTTGTCACGGGGACTTGCAAGATTCATTGTGTTTATGTGAGTATGGATATGTTGACATGCAATTAAATTTGAGCCAGTGATAAAATGCACAAACTATAAGCTCATGAACTTATGTTCACTTGCCTACTAGTAGACAATGTAGCATATGGAAAATCAATAGAAGATGGATATTTATCAGATGGATTTACGTGTATGATGGAATGAATGGGAATAATCATTTTTCTTTTAAATTTCCCTCCTTGTACTATGTATTTCTTAAGCATTTACAGGGCATTAGAAATAGGATGCATTTTAAATAAGGTATTTTTGATGTTCATAGCTTCAGGTATTGATTTGCAGTATTTAATACTTTCCTATAAAAATATTTTTTCCAGACAAATGCAGAAAGAAGCAAATTCCATGCACTCTATATAAGCCATTTATGTTTTCAATACCACTTTTGAATGATAAACATGGAATGATTCAATGTAGTGCATATCCTTGTGATAGTTTGCAACTACAACAGATTCTTTATCTTTAGATAGTCAATGTGTGTTTGTGTGTCTGTTGTCTTAGCCAAGAGGAACATTTTTTAAGGACCATTTTTGAAATGCTATAACCAATTTAAACAAATAAATAACATCTTAAGAATATACTAGAAATAGTTGGAAATGAGCTCAAAAGAAGTGAGAAAAAGCCTTGTAAAGAAGTAGAATTTTGGGCACCTGGGTGGCTCAGTTGGTTAAGTGACTGCCTTCAGCTCAGGTCATGATCCTGGAGTCCCGGGATCGCGTCCCACATCGGGCTCCCTACTCAGCGGGGAGCCTGCTTCTCCCTCTGACCCTCTTCCCTCTCCTGCTCTCTGTCTCTCATTCTCTCTCTCTCTCTCTCTCTCTCAAATAAATAAATAAAATATTAAAAAAAAAAGAAGTAGAATTTTGCCAGGGACAAACTGAAGCGGTGCTAACTTACTAAACCTACACAATAGAAAAACTCATTTCTAAGTATAAGAAGTATCCATAGTGACGTATAGAAGGATCTTTGTGCAAACTGTTGCATAGCCACAGTTACTGATGAAAAGCTTGTATTTTGTATATGTGTAGGCATTGATATAATATACAATCATAAATGATTGACCACACATTCACACTTTTTCCTTCACTATTTCAGCCACATGTTTGTGTTGCCTGAGGTCATTTCACATGTTTCTAAAGAAATGTGTAAAATTCAAGCTTTATTCATAGGAACCCTAAAAAGTGAATTACCATATTTACTAGATATACTTGTGAGTATAATGGGGTCCAGGGCACTTGCCAGAGATTTTTTGAGCAGTCAAAAGTCCTTGTCACTGCAGAACAAGAAAAGAGAAAATTTGGAATGATAATTAATTTTTAAAAAACACATTGATTTTGGGATAGGGACAACAGCCTGTTTATTTTGTGTGCTGAGTTTCTAGCATATTATCTGGCATATAGAAAGTGCTCATGTAAGGATAACATAAAAAGTATGGTACTGGTTGTGAAAATAGTATTTTAAATTTCATATGCTAAAAAGCAAGAAGTAATACCTTTATAATGGTTGTAGATCAATTGCTTTTGGTGGCTATTGCGTTTAACTTTTGACAACAGTACCATCCTGGCAAAGGGCTGAAAGTGGGTGAATAAGTTAGCATCATTTTGTTCCTAAGTAAACTGAATTATGCAATTTTAGTATGTCTTGGTTATCATTTTGATGTTGCATGGACTTGTTCTGAATTTAGTTTGTGCAAAATAAAATAACGTAAATATTAATTTTTGATGATTCGTGACTGGATTCTTGTCATTGTTGCTGATGTTCTCCCCCACCCCATCCTCTTTTTCTCTCACTCTTTCTTATTAGTCTATGGTTTAATGCTTATGACAATGTTCCAATTATTAGAATACTAATCTCAGAACCCATTTTGGAGATACTCCTCAAGATCCAGAAGGGAAAATTAACATTTTGGCATATCCATGTATTCTGTATCCCTGGCAATGCATCATTCTCTATCTGTAGTGGGAGCCACTGCTCCATCTTGCCAGCTGTGCTAAGCTCTAGACCATAGGTGAGCTCATACACCTCAAATGTGATGTGCAGTTGACTAAGCATCGGATGGAGCAGTGCAGAGGGATCTGATCTTGTGCCCCAGGTATACGAATTTGGCTCCCAACTCTTTAACTTTTAGCTCTGGCAAACTGACTTCTGCCTTGTTTTTCAGGTTTTCCACCTCACTAGTCCCTGCCTTGTCATAAGTATTTTACTTCCTCCACACCTACTGGCTTAGGTGAACTCTGTTCCTCACTAGATCTCACAAGTTTTTGTGGAGTCTTATGAGGTCCTGGAGAGCTATGTTACCAGTCCTAACCGTATGTCCTAACTTTATTTCAAAGCCATATAACTCACAGTTCGGTACCTAAAACCCTGTACTGCAGACCTTTGACCATCCCCAATGCACACGGTCTCTTGGAGGGTTCAGTCTCATTACTCCAGTGTTGCTCAAACCTTAGCACACATCAGAATCACCTGGAGGGCTTGTTAAAGCATAGATTACTGGGCCCTACCCCCAGAATTTCTGATTTAGTAGGTTTGGTCAACGCCTGGGAATTTTCATTTTTAACAAGTTACCAGGTGATGCTGATGCTGCTTGTCCACTTTGAGAACTACTGCTCTATTCTAACTCCTTGGCTTGTTGGCAAGTGGTTCTGTAGAATCAATATCGTTTTTTCATTTCTTCCCAGATATCTAGCAAATAAAAATGTCTCCATGTGATTCTAATAATGTACTGAGCATTTACTAAGTTCTTACCATGTGCCAACTAGCATTGGGACTTCATATAACTTATTTTAATCCATAAACAAATCTAAAAGATTATCCTTACATTATAGATGGAGAATATGATTCACAGAGACGTTCAGAAACTTCAACATGGTTATACAGGTTGTAAGTGGAAAAAATGAGATTCAAAGCCAAGCAATCTGAATCAAACACTCATGTATTAGAAAAGTTTGTGTTATCTTCATGTACATATAAATGCCATTAGAAGTTTTCTTTAAACAAAATGTTCTGACAGAAGTCAGATTTTTATCATGAAAAAATGGTTATTATAATGATTATAATAATTTTAATTATATATTATTATGATTATTACAATTGTATATTTAGTTATCTGCAAAAGATAGTTTCCAAGGAGAGTAATGAATTCATATGACTACTGAACAAGGTATAAAGAATTTAAAATCAACATCACAAATGCAAAATACCTGAAAAGCTAGTTGTCTATCATAAGCACTTAAGCTATAATTTGATCAGTTATGTATCACACCAGTAAAAAACTATATATATATGGGGGAGAGAGACAGACAGACCAAGGCTAAGAGAGACTATAGTGTTTAGTATGTAACCAGTATGCTCAAATAAGAGATTAGTGGGGAAGTGAGTGTTTCCTCGTATCTTCATATGAATATACTCACATTTCTAAAAAGCTACAATCTTAGGATAGGGTGTATATATTTTTCTACAAGAAAAAAAAATTTTAAACGGGGGTAGCCTCTTTTTTTTTTAAGATTTATTTATTTATTTATTTGACAGAGAGAGAGACAGCGAGAGCAGGAACACAAGCAGGGGGAGTGGGAGAGGGAGAAGCAGGCTTCCCGCAGAGCAGGGAGCCCCATGCGGGCTCGATCCCAGGACCCTGGAATCATGACCTGAGCTGAAGGCAGATGCTTAACAACTGAGCCACCCAGGCCCCCCTACAAGAATAATTCATTTATGTCAGTTAAAGTTGAACGAAAAATTTGTGTTGTTCAAATCAGCTTACCCATGTGTCTGTAGACTACTTTGTATTTGCTTACTATAATATAGGAAGTCATACATCCTTACAGTTTTAGAATGAGTTTTTTCCTATAATACAAAAGTAATATATTGCTTCCAAGATGCTCAAGACAAGTGTCAGGAACATCCATTTAACCCTATCTTGTGTTATAAAGACACCCTCCTTTCTACTCTGGTAAGGGCAAGACAGGACTAAAGAGCACAGCATAAACCAGAGAGATACCTGTTCAGTGTTCTTATAGTTAGTTCCAAAACGTGTTTTGAACAACTTGAAAAATAAATTAACTTTATCTATGGCCCATTTTGTGTTTAACATCCTTGACCATTATATAATTACTAAGTACACAAAACATAATTGATGTTTCCCTTAGACACATTGTTTGCCAACCTTAATTCTGCTTAATTGCTACAGATACACAATTCAAGAAGAATCAGTAGACATTTAAATTGTGATTATACTAATGCTAATCAAATGTTTCTTAGGAGTCTTTGGTTGAATAACATTTAGCTACAATATACTAGGATACTCTTCTGGATAAATATCAAATTTAATTGAATACTACTCATTGGATCAGCTGCCAGTTCTAAATAACTAAGGAGCTGGGTAATTAAGACCATTATTTTTTTTAAGATTTTATTTATTTATTTGAGAGAGAGAATGAGATAGAGAGAGAGAACATGAGAGGGGGGAGGGTCAGAGGGAGATGCAGACTCCCTGCTGAGCGGGGAGCCCGATGCGGGACTTGATCCCAGGACTCCAGGATCATTACCTGAGCCGAAGGCAGTCACTTAACCAACTGAGCCACCCAGGCGCCCCAAGACCATTATTTTTGTCAAGACTGAGCATACTTCACAACTCTTTTCAAATGAATACAGCCTGAACTCATCTGGGTAGTCATGTATAAGGGAAATGGACTTGGAGGAATTGACTGTTTATTCAGGGAAACGAAATGAACTTTTCGAGCTCAATTGGAAAATAGTCTGAAATTTGGCTTCATTAAGACTGTCTAAGAAGTTAGAAGTTCAGATAAAAAAGAGAACTTCAGTAAGATTTTCAAGAGTAGATTATGTTACCGCGAGTCACTATATACTAAATATATATGATATGTATTTATTTCATTCTCTTCCCAAATAGTGGTGGTTCTATTACATGCAGCTATTCATCTTGAAATTATACCTCACATGTGACAGAAAAATGACAGCTAGAAGACGTTATTCTTAAAAACATCTGTGAGAACCAAACACAAAATAGAGACCCACTTTAATGCAATAAGCCTACCTTTATTTAGGGAATAATATTTAATATATAATAAATACCAAATTATAGACAAGCCTGTAAACTTGGGCTCCAATTCAAATTTAAAATAAACAGGAGAGAGATTTATATATGGAATTATGAAGGATTCATGTAGCTGGGAAATATTCAAAGAAAGCCTCAGATCCCTTGTTTTAAAGATGACAACACTGAAGTACTTGTCTTGAAGTTCCAGTTCACATTAAAATTGCTCCCTAATTACTGGGCAACAGAGCAGGAGATGGTCTATTGAAAATGTTACCACACCTTTGCCAGGTTAAAAAGAACTTTCAAGCAATCATCACTTCACTAGTAAAGCTAGAAGTGTTGGAATAATGGCAGACATTTCTAAGAAAAGCTGAAAACTTGCCTTCTAAATTAACTTGTCATAAATCTTCAAACAGGAAATAGAGCCTCTTACCTTAAATAAATCATTTCTTTCTTTCTTTTTTTTTAAGATTTTATTTATTTATCTGACAGAGAGAGAGTGAGCAGGGAGCCTGACTCAGGGCTTGATCCCAGGACCCTGGGATCATGACCAGAGCCAAAGGCAGACACTTAACTGACTGAGCCACTCAGGGGCCCCAAGAAATCATTTCAGAAGATAGAATATTTTGCTTATACTGAGTGTTATAAAGCAAGTATAGGGAACAGAAGACCTTTGGCTGTACCAGCCTATGAAATAATGTTTAATCCTTCCTATCTATCTATCTATCTATCTATCTATCTATCTATCTATCTATCTATCATCATCATCCATCTATCTATCATCCATTCATTATTTTTGTGTTGGGGGACATGACGTTCTAAAGCAGCTAGAAAATGAAGGCCCACAAACTCTCATATGAAATAGCTGGGCTTAGAATTGCTTCAGAATTCAGAATGTTTCAGAATGATTGAAAAGAATAAGGCACAAAAACCTTTTCTTACATAACACTCCTAGCATGGTTGGGGATGCACCCTACAACCAGACACATTTACTGTAGCAAATTCCTGAATATTTACATTGTACAGAGTTTCACATCAGTTCAGGTCAGATACTGAGTGCAGGTCAAGTTGAGTTTTTCCGCTAAAGGAATTACAAAAAAAGCAAAGCAAAACAAAATAATGGTTTTCAAAGATTTTTGTGTTTCAGAAATGTGACAGTGAGACTGTGGACTTGCACTTAGACTAGGTCTAAGTGCAATTTAAGAAAAACCACGTAATTCCTCTCCTGGCCTCTCTACACTTCCTATCTTCAAAGTGCCTGAAGATATATAAAATAATGATGATAGATTTTAAGATGAAATTATATAAAATCTGCCCAAAACACTGTTGTGAAGTAAGGGTATGAATTCAATACTTCAGTATATAACTCTAACTTCTTTAACAAACAAACCCAGGTCTAAAACATATAATGTCTCAGGAACAACCAAAGTTATTTTTTTATTTTTGTAGGGCCCTAAACAGATGTTCCTGACTGGGAGGCTCCCCTTCAAGCAGTAGGTATCTCTGGCTCCTGGATTCCTTCCATCTTGTGGTTCTGCCATGTTCAACACAATGTCTTCAAGGTTGTTGTGCTCCTTTGCAACAATCTAGCAGAAAGAAAGAGATGGAAACTGCACTTCTTCTTTTTAATTACTTTGGCCAGAATGTATGTATATATAACTATATATATAGTTACATATGTAACTATATGTAACTATATATAACCTTTCTCTCCCCCCCATATATAATTCTCTTTGCAGGATCTAGTCATGTAGCCACACTCAGATGCCAAGGAGGCTGGAATATGTAGTTGCAGATTACTCAGCTTCTTGCCTGTCATAACCGTGATTAAAGTGGGAGAGCATGGATTTTATTAGACAGTTTGCTGCACCTATCATGACTGCATTTAAAATGAGATGCAATTAATAAATGTAACATCAATGATGCTTACTCATACACTGCTCTCCTAATGAGGACACCATGGTTGACTGCAATACATAAAAAGCTCCAACTGTCCCTATAATTCCAGATTATAGGAGCTTCCTTAAAGAAGGAAAAAAAAAATACACTATCATTTTCACACCTGCCATTCATCACCTCCTTTTTATGTCTATTCAGGAACTACAGAGCCCAGAACAAGACTCATATCATAAGACCAAGATTAGATGAAAATGGAAAGTGTTCAATAGCAGTACATTAACGTTAAGAAAGAAATACTAAAAAAAAAAAACCCACAAAACAATACAAACAAAAACAAAACAATAAAACAAAACAAAACAAAAAGCAACCCCCCGAAATATCTATAAATTTAGATCTTTCTCTTTTTTTTTTTTAAGATTTTATTTATGGGTGCCTGGGTGGCTCAGTTGGTTAAGCGACTGCCTTCGGCTCAGGTCATGATCCTGGGGTCCTGGGATCGAGTCCCGCATCGGGCTCCCTGCTCAGCAGGGAGTCTGCTTCTCCCTCTGACCCTCTTCCCTCTCGTTCTCTCTATCTCTCATTCTCTCCCTCTCAAATAAATAAATAAAATCTTTAAAAAAAAAAGGTTTTATTTATTTATTTGACGGAGAGACCGCAAGAGAGGGAACACAAGCAGGGGGAGTGGGAAAGGGAGAAGCAGGCTTCCTGCTGAGCAGGGAGCCCAATGTGGGGCTGATCCCAGGACCCTGGAATCATGACCTGAGCTGACAGCAGACGCTTAAGGACTGAGCCACCCAGACACCCCTAGATCTTTTCCTTATAAGCTAATTTGGCTCTTATGGGTAATGAGAAATAGATTCTAGTTGAAAGGTGGAAAGAAGATAGGTATTTAGATTTCTCTTCTTTAGGTGAAAGTCTCAGAAAAGGGAAAAGGCTTAATATCTTAGATAAATTTAGTGGGATACTTCTACCAGGTTCATGTTTAGGTCACTGAGGGACAAAAATCACACATAATCACACCACTCCAACACTAATTCTAATATATCACTTACCAGCTTTTGTCTATGTGTTTGTATTTAACATGACTGTATCATATTAAAGTTTTTATCAAACATTTCCCAAGATTATTTGAAACCAGTGGACTAAATCTTTCAAGATTGTGAACTACATGTCAAATATAAATTGAACAAATAACTATCTACTTAGTCTCTAAAAGGAGGAAACAAATTCAGATTTATATTGTTCATTGGTTTTAGAGGTTTAATTGCACTTTATGGGGACCCAGACCAATTATTCACTTTAGAAAGAAATTGTTTATCAAATATCTTGGATCAACTGTCATTATCTGCTTAACACTAATGATAATTGTGAAATCACCATCAGTTTTACTTACTGACTGTTATTGATAATACTAGAAATGGTCAATAATAATATGATATTGGAAATTTTGAAAAAATGAGAAAAACTGAATAAAAAGTCATAGAGCATGACCCTAAAGATTTAATTTAATTCCCTTAAAGAACTGTTAATTTATACCTCTTGGCAAAGTTCTTCAACCAATTGTTAAATGACTGTGTCTCATTTTATGTAATGAAAACCCTCAATCAACCCTTTCTTCAAGTGTATTGATTAAGCCAAGATACAAAAGATCTTTAGTTAAGGGTTATGGCAGTTAAGAGCCATTTAGGAAAACAGGAACCATACCAGTTACTTGAACAGAAAGAATTTAATGAAAGGATTTAGATAAAGAAATATTGGAAGGTGAAAAGGACAGGGTGGAAAAATAAATAACACACACACCATAACTATAGAAAGAAGTACCGATGCTTGAGCTATGGGACAAAAAGGAAAACAATTTGGATTCTTTAACTCTGGGAGATTATAGGAGGGCTTGCTGTACTGCACCACCAGTGAGGAGGTGCATAGACACTGGTTTAGAGAGTGGAAAACTGCAGTTGTCTCTTCCTGTTACAGGTGAGATGCTAGCAGGAACAATGACTCAACAGGAAAGAGTCCTTTCCCTCTCCTTCCTGTCCTAGCCCATATTGTCAGAAGGTGACAGGACACCAGCTGCAGAAGGAAAAGTGTTTAGTTTGCTTAATAACCAGTTCATTATCTAAGTAATATAATTGGGGGATTATAGGTGGGAATTGATAGTTAAATATGTGTGCAATTCCACTTGATCAGAAAATCTTTCAGTCTTTAAAACAAAATGAGATTGAATTTACATAGTGAATCTAGTGAAATTTATTTATTTTTGGGGGGGAAGGGCAGAGGCGGAGAGAGAGAGAGAATTTTAAGTAGGCCCCACACCCAGCACAGCGCCCAACAAGGGGCTCGATCCCACAATTCTGAGACCATGACCTGAACTGAAACCAAAGTTGGTCGCTTAACCAATTGAGCCACCCAGGTACTCCTAGTGGAATTTATTCTTGATCACAACATGTGCCCTCAGTTCTATCAAACCATTGAATTACTCTAGAGATGTTTAAGCTCTATATATTTAATAACCTATCAGATTATGTCAGGGATTTATTTTTGGCACACTTACAGAATTTTAAGTTCTAAAATTTTAATGTTCGTCATTTAAAAAAAACAAAATGTTTATCTGCCATCATCACCTTCCAATTGTTTCATTGCTTTCTCACAATCAATCTTTCCTTGGTTCTAAATCACTATTCATTTAGCTTTGACTGCAAGTATTTCTTGTTTTCACTTTTATGAAGTATAGTGAGTGATTTTATCCTGGCTTCTAGATATATTTTATTTAGCTAAATCCATTAGAGACAACTGTAACTGTGTTTTTTATACATCTTCTTTCAAAATATCTCAGCATACATATGATGTGTTTACTAGTTTGAACATCTGTTTAAAGATTTCTCCGCTAAGCCAGAAATAAACTCTTCTGCCTCCGAAATCCCATAAAGTTTTATCTGTACCTCTCTAATAGTGTAAACATTTTCCAATCAGAACTAAGTTTATCTGTGTATATATGATTTTCTCTCCTATTCTACTTTTAAATTAGAACAGGGTCTTCTTGCAAGCATTATTATGTGACAAATAGTTTATTGGGTACAAAGAACGCAAATTTGAATAAAACAAAGAGCTTGCTTTTATGGACTTGATGGTCGACCAAGAATGACATGTAAATAGATAATTAAAACACCATGAAATGTGCAATAATAGTAATATATACAAGATACAGAGATAGCAAAAAGAAGTGGTAATTCATTTTCCTGGGAGTGGATTGAAGGGATTCCAGCTGCATTTTGAGTTGGCTTTTGAATTGGGATGAATGCAACTGGTGTGGTTGGAGAATCAAAGAATGACATTTTATGTGGAAAACAAGGCATGAGTGAAAATACAAAGATGTGAAAGTTCAAGGCATATTATAAGAACTGCAAGGAATTTAGTATAACTTGAGATATGAGGGAGCACTCAGTAGAAAAGATGTAGGCAGCGTCCAGGTCATGGAGATACTCGAATGCAATGCAAAAGGTTTGTACACTATTCAGGAGGAAGTTCAGAATTAATCAAGTGTTTATAGAGGACACTCACAATCGGTTTTACTTAAGAGAGATGACTTAGGGTCTGGCAGTTGGACCAAACATCAAATGAAGACAGAAAGACTTTAGAATATTAGTTGAAGGCATACAACCTAATGAAATACTCTTGTTGAGGACACTGAATTTTGAGGAGAAGGAATTCAGAGAAAATCAGAACCCTTTGTCAATAAATCCAGTGATGGAAGCATCCATTGCCTATTGGCAACAATCTCAAGGCTTAGTGTTTAGTATCGATGGTACAGTGAGGGAAGCAATGACATGGTAACTGATCTATTTCTTGCCATACCCATGGGTGCAGTTCCTGCTTGAATCCTCACCTGTTTCATTCTCATTCTCCAAGATTTCCTTCAGTTTTGTGAATTAAGTGACCCATTTTCAATACATTTCTTTTCTTTTTAACTTAACCAGAGTTATTTTCTATAGAATCCTAATTGTCTTTATATAGATCTGAAGCTTAACTACAAGTTGCATTACAAAGTCTAAGAAAATGTCTTTAAAAACATGAGGTTTTCTCACCTTCTCTCTCTCCCTTTCTCTCTCTCGCAAATAAATAAATAAGTAAAAATCTTTAAAAAGGAGGTGGGGTGCCTGAGTGGCTCAGTCAGTTAAAAACATAAGAGGTGATATCAGTTTCAAGATATTCTTACTTTGAAAGTCTAAACATGAATGCAATATCAAGATATTGTAAGGATGCCTTGTTGAAAGTAACAGTGGAAAAAAAACAGAGTTGACACGATAATTGCGTTTCAAGACTAGAATTACTGATTAAATGAAATGCATTTTTTCACAAGCCCATATGAACCATGTTAAAGTGCTAGAATAACATATTTTATAATTGCAATGTGTTCATTTTTTGTAATGTGCTCATTTTTATTGATTTTTTTAAATTTTCAGGTAAATGAAAAGACAAAATAAAATATGCATTACATTATCATAGAGCAAGGATGCTTTCCATTTTATAAATCTTCCTGCTATTCCTTTCAATATGTTTTTATGCTCTTATTTTGCCTTATGTAGAAACTATTTATTATATTCTGACAAATATTGATAAAATACTACTACTAATTTGATTAAAACATTCAAAATTATTGGGGCGCCTGGGTGGCTCAGTCGATAAGCATCTGCCTTTGGTTTGGGTCTTGGTCCTGGGGTTCTGGGATCCAGCCCCGCATCAGCCTCCCCGCTCAGCCAGGAGTCTGCTTCTCCTACTCCCACTACCCCCTACCCCCCGCCCCCGCTTGTGTTCCCTCTCTTGTTGTGTCTCTATCAAAGAAATAAAATCTTTTTAAAAAAAAGAGTTCAAAATTATTGTATTTGATAGGGGAAGTTTATGTTGGGGGTATCATTTTTTTTTAAGTGCAATTTACAAACAGTAAAATTCACACTTTCTGGTATATACTCCATTGTCTTCTGTCACTCTATTGTCTTCTGATTTGCATAGTGTCTGCTGAAAAGTCTCGTATGTATAATTTTTAACTTGTTCCTCATGTTGTGTAACTTTTTTTCTAGTTGCCTTCAAAAAGTTTGTTTCAATGTTTGTTTTTTAGCAGCTTGGACATTATGTGTCCGTGTGTGTCCGTGTGTGTGTGTGTGTGTGTGTGTGTGTGTGTGTGTGTTTTGTTTTGCATTTATCCTGTTTGATGTTCTCTAAACTTCCTGGATCTTTGATTTGTTTTCTTATATTAACTTTAGAAAATACTCAACCATTATTTCCTTAATTTTTTTCTATCATTAGCTCTCCATTCTTGCATATGAAATATGTATATAGTTGTTTGATATTTTTCCACAGCTCCTGGATGCAGTATATTGGTTTTGTTTTAAAGTTTTTGTTTGTTTCTTTCTTTCAGTTTACATAATTCCTATTGATTTATCTTTAAGAGAACTGACTCTAGTTTTATCAAGTCTACTTATGAGACCACTGACAGCCTTCTTTATCTCCGTTACCATGGTTTTTATTTTTAGAATTTTAATTTAATTCTTTCTTAAGAATTTACATTTGTCAGCTGAAATTACTCATATTTTCCTGCAAGGTGTTGACCTTTTCCACTGTACCTTTAACATATTAATTATAATTAGTTTTTAAATTCCCTATCTGAGGGGCTCCTGGGTGACTCAGTCAGTTAAGCATCTGCCTTCAGCTCATGTCATGATCCCAGGGTCCTGGGATCGAGCCCTGGGTCAGACTCCCTGCTCAGCAAGGAACCTGCTTCTCCTTTCTCTCTGCCCTGCTTGTACTCTCTCTCAAAGAAATGAACAAACAAATATAAATAAATAAATTCCCTCTTTGATAGTTAGAGTCCCTATATTATATCTGAATCTCATTCTGTAGATTACTTTATCCAATGACAGTGATTTTTTTTCTTCGTCTCATAATTTTTGGTTAAAACCTAGACATGTTTTGTGGTATAGTAGAGACTGAGGTAAATATTATTTATACTGGAAATGGGCATATCTTTTCTTTTGCTTGGCTTTAATGTGAGGGGTGGGGTCAGTCTTGTTAGGAATCAATATGGGGTTGGGTTTTGTTGTTGCTATGTTTAATTTCCTTGGACAACATATTTCTAAATAGCATTAGTGTGGGAGATAGTTTGCTGGAGACGGTTTCCTCAAAGTCTGCTTCACCCTCAGTTTTGATCTTGTCTTTGTGCTTACACCTCCGAGAGGTTTTTGCTCCACGGTCTTGCCTGGTACCAGGAGTAAACTGCTGTTGCTAGTTTCTCAAGACTTGCTCCCTGCTGGTGTGGGACAGAGGATGGGGAAAGCGTCTTATCTCTTATCTGTATTCTGCTCCATCTTACGAAGGGGCTGTGTTGCTGGATCTCACAGAAGTCTTCTCAGAGAACTTGTAACCACCTCTCATGCTAGGGACTGTATAATAGTCAAAGATATTTTTCTGAAAGTCCCGCAGAGAATTTTTTTTTCCTCTTTCCTTCCCCTATTAGCAGTTTATCTTCACCCATATCCTGGCAGTGATAGTTTTCTGCCCTTTGTCCAGAGGCTTAAGTATTTTGTGTAGTACAAGAGGTAGGTGAGAGAGATTCAGATGAGCTTTCTGTGCTTTTCCATAGTGGCTGCTATCCCCCTGACCCAACTCTGCCCTCCTAGGAAATTTTCGCTGGTCTCTCCCTTCCCCAGTCCTTTTGATGAGTAAGGTCTTTGTCAAAGAACCTGTAAGAGGCAGTGGATTCCCTTGCATTTGCAGTTCCTTAGTGTTTTATATTTTCAAGTTAGCCCACATATGACCATTCGTATTTGTTAAAAATCTTAGCTAAATTATTCTTATCTTATGCTGTATTTGTACGGCATCATCTGTGTCTTTCCCAGGCAAGACAGTTTTCAAGTTCATTTCTCCTTGTCTTTACTTCAGTTTCAAACTAGTGATTGCTCTGCGACCTCAGGTCTCTGATGTCTTTAGGTTTCATTGTCGAAAGAGAAAAACGAAAGCTTGAAAAATGGCAGAAGTGATGGAATGATCTGAGAAGGGGATTATATTGAGGGTCCAGAAACTAAGATGGGAGAGCAGATGGTAGAAAGCAACTAAAAAATTTCCTGCCTCCTGTGGCTTCTCAGTTAGGTCAAAGAACCAAAGCTATGACTGTGGTAAATCATTGCAAAAAGAAGGTCGAGATTAAAAAAATTAGACTCCTTAATCCATTCATATAGTCCAATTAATGACACTTAATACCAGGAATTTTAAAAAAGGGAACGGTAAGAGGGAGGACAGGTTAAGTGACAGAAGCAATATAATAAACTTACAAAAGAGATTCACGTGGTGAAAGTGAACTTGACATTGAAGTGAGAAGGTAAAGATGGTATTTGATATCTCACCCTCCTCATTTCTCTCACCTATAATCCTAGGGAAGGATGTCCTCAAGGTCCCACTCATGATAGAAGTGGTTGGTGATGGGGGCCCCTGGGTGGCTCAGTCGTTAAGCGTCTGCCTTTGGCTCAGGTCGCGATCCTGGGGTCCTGGGATCGAGCCCCGCATAGGGCTCCCCGCTCAGCGGGAAGCCTGCTTCTCCCTCTCCCACTCCTCCTGCTCATGTTCCCTCTCTCGCTGTCTCTCTCTTTGTCAAATAAATAAATAAAATCTAAAAAAAAAAAAAAAGAAGTGGTTGGTGATGAATGTTGTGATAATTGCTGTTACTGGACCTTGATTTGGCTGTATTACATCCCCACAGCAGTTACTGGGAGCCATCTCTGCCCGATAGTCAGTCCCTCCTTGTCTCACAGCATCCTCCTTCCTTCCACATTATGCTTCTGTGGACATGCAGGTTTTTCCTCCCATGATTATTCCATGAGAAACAGCCATTTACAGAGCGGTGCTCTGTATTCCAGGTGGCATTTTGTTTTGTTTTGCAGAAGAGTTAGAGACAAGACTTATGTAGTACAGGAAATGCCCATTAAAACACAATAAATGGGGTCCAAAAATTCAATCACATGAAATTGGAATTATGCTATTGAGAATATAATGGCAAACAATATTTTAGTCATTTTTAAATTTCCACAAAAAGTAAAGAAAAATAAAACAAGGAATGTTTTACTGCACAAAAATAAATGAAGTCTAAAATGAAAAAGTTCTAAATGATCCAGAGGTATACACCTTCTAACAGAATTCTTCCCTGAACATAAGGGAGAAACTTTTTACCTATTTATCCTCAATTAGAGAATGTGGATTAAACAGAGGACTGGAGCCAACTACCAATCATTATATGCCATTTTTCATTCTCCTAACATTTTAGTAAAGCATTAAAATAATTTTGTAGCCAAATCTTGGTCATTGATATAAACTTTTCACCAATTTATTTTCTTAGGAAAATATTCCAAAGTGGAAAAAACTAGATTTTTCTTTCTCTTTTTCTGAGGAAAATCATGGCGATATGCAGCAGGAAGCCCCTCAAACATTGCTGAAGGAGTGGATAGAGAAAGCAAAACCTGCAAACATCAGTAGAAGAAAGTAGAGTTTCTTGTGCTGACAATATTGGATTTGAAATTTGAGCACATTGATGTTTTCTGTTAAATAAAAGTACTTAAAGACCTTCATTAGTTATCATCCATGGTGTTAGAACCAGTTTTAGTTTTCCTGCAGGATTTAAAAATAGAATAACTATATTGTTGTATAGCATATCTAAGTACATGTTTGAAAAGCTGTTCAGTGATAAAATATTTTAAAATCAAGATTATCTTAAAAAGTATAAGATGTACCTCTAATAGATATTTATACAACCCACAGGAAGTATTAAGTATACTTTGGTAGTTAATATTTGTATCCTATGTGATAAGAGTTAAATCAAGGATCCAGGTGAACTCAATTGACCAAAGAAAGGAATTTCATCTCACTCACACACAGATACACATAGAAACACACACAGAAACACAGCCTTAGATATTTAGTCAGACTCCATACATAGCTCCAAAATCAAATCAGAAAACTAGAAATATGAAAATATATACTACTTAGATATTTTCAAATCATTAAGTGATGGTGATTATAATTGTTTTATTATCAATATGAAGTTACTATATTGTCTGGTGGTTTTCCAAAGATACAAACTGGAAAACTGAATTGACATCCATTTCTATTTTTTGAAGCAGTCTGCAAAGAAATTTTGAGCAAATGAAAAGATCTACCTTGTACCTAAGTAAGAAAATTCCTATCATAAAGATGCCAACTTTCTCTAAAATTTTGTACAATTAGGGAAATTTTGATAAAATACCAATTTTATTTAACTATATCATTTTTTTGTGAAAGGATTTATGGAAAATCAACAATCAAGAACAGCAAGGAGAGCTTCCCCCTCCCTCTGCTCCTGCCCCTGCTAGTGCTTTCTCTCTCTCAAATGAATAAAAATCTTTAAAAAAAAAAAGAAGAAGAAGAAGAGCTCAACAAGGGTGTGGCTCAGCCATAGAATGAGAAAGAGATTATGGGTTTACACAAGCAGAAATACTGACAGTTTGTAGTGAAGGAGATGGAGACAGGATGAAATGAAGGAAGGCTGTTGGACTTCTTAGATCCTATAGGAACTGATCATATTTAATGGCAAATATGTGCTGTTCTTAAAGAAGGGAAGAAAGATCCCAAACGTGACTCAAAGATCATCAGGGCTTCTTTTTCAGCTTCAAAGGGTGGGCCAGGATTGCCTCAGGTTTCAACAGGCTAGATGGTGGTTGCCAAGAGCCTTGGGGGCAGCCTCCCTCCCAGCAGGGCTATAGAGGCAGGACCACTCACCCATTAGATCCAGAAGGCAGAGCAATCTGAGCAATCTGAATCTCAAGATCTAATGCAATTTGCCTTACTACGTTCTGGACTTTCTTGGAATCTACCAACCCTTCCTTCTCTCCTATTTCTTCCTTTTAAAAGTGAGAATGCCTATCATATGCTTGTCCCACCATTGTATTTGGGCAGCATGTAACCTGTCTGCTTTCACAGGTTTGCAGCTGGAGAGGAATTGTGCCTTAAAATGAATCACACCTTGAGTCGGATTTAGATGATATATTTTTTATTTTTTTATTATGTTATGTTAATCACCATACATTACATCACTAGTTTTTGATATTTAGACGAGACTTTGAATTTTAGATTTTAGAGTTGATACTATAACGAGTTAAGACTTGTAGGGGGAGGGGCTGTGGGGGTGGATTGAATGTATTTTGCATATGAGAAGGATATGAATTTGGGGGAGCCAGGGCAGAATGTTAGGGGCAGCCCAAGCTAACCAATGCATCATTCTTCAGCAGTTTTTTGTACATTAAGGAGATTAGTCCTTTGTTTTATAATTTATAATAGATTATAAATATATAATTTTCTTTTTGTTTTGCTCATGATGATTTCTTTATATTTAATTTTTGCAGGTATGAAGTGTTGATGCTTATTATACAACTGAATGTGTTAGTCTTTCTTAAAATGATTTGGATTTTGAATCATAGACAAGTCTTCCCTATTCAAAACTTATAAAGAAATTCATCTATTTACCCAATGTTTTATTAAATTATATATTAAATGTACATTTTTACCTATTTAAAATTTATCTTGGTATAAGTTATATTTTTTAGATGCTGATCTCTTGCCTCATCATTATTTCATAGTCTATTTTGTGCCTACTTGTTTGAGATGCTATCTTTAACAAAATAATTTACATCTGCATTTGTTTCTATTTATGGATCTTTTATTCCATTCGCTCGATATGTTTATTCATGTGCTAGACCATACTGATCAATTGTTAGTTTCATAATTGCTTAATACTTAGTGATTTAATCCCTATTCAGATTTCTTCTTTTTCTAAGTTCTCCTTGCTATCATTATTATTTTTTTGCAAAGATTTTATTAATTTATTTGACAGAGAGAAGAAGGGGAGAGAGAGAGAGAGCACAAGCAGGGGGGAGGTGGAGAGGGAGAAGCAGGCACCTGGCTGAGCAGGGAGCCCACTGTGGGGCTCAAGCCCAGGACCCCGAAATCATGACGCAAGCCAAAGGCAGATGCTTAACCAACTGAGCCACCCAGGTGCCCCGTTGCTCTCTTCTGAATATGCTTTCTTATTTTTTGTAATGTGAACAAACTGAGAACTTTCCAAATCTTTAAGTTCTGGTTCCTTTTCGCTTAACAATTCTTTCTTCAATTCATTCCTCTCTTCCTACATTTTACCACAAATAGGAGGACCCAAGTTATATTCTCAACACTTTAGAAATCTCCTTAGTTAAATATCCAATTTTATCACTTACAAGTTTTACCTTCCACAAGACACAAGAACATGAATACAATTTAGCCAAGTTCTTTGGCACTTCATAACAAGGATTGCCTTTCCTCTAGTTTCCAATGATATGTTCCTCATTTCCATCTGAGACCTCATTAGAATGCCTTTAACATCCGTATTTCTACCAACATTTTGTCCGTGATTATTTATGTATTCTCTAAGAAGATGGAAGCTTTCTCTATAGAGTCTTTATCAGAATTGGCTTTAACATCAATATTTCTAGCATGCATCTCTTCCAGACTCTTCCATCACTCAGTTCTAAAACTGCTTCCAAATTCTTAGGTGTTACAACAGCATCCCACTTCTCAGTACCAAAATCTGTATTAATCAGCTGGGCTACTATAACAAAATATAGAATGATAGCTTAACCAAAAGAAATTTATCTTATCATAGTTCTGGAGGCTGAAAAGTCCAAGATCAGTTTCTGGTAAGAGTTATCTTCCTGGCTTGCAGATTGCTGTTTTCCTTATGTACTCATATGGCCTTTCGCTGGTACTTGCCCACGAAGGGAGCAAGCTCTCTCCTGTCTCTCTTATAAAGGCACTAATTTCATCATGAGAGTCCCACCCTCATGACCTCATCTAATTTGAATTACCTCCCAAAGTCCCCATTTCCAAATACCATCGTACTGGGGGTTATGGCTTCAACATAGAATTTTGGAAGGATACCAACATTCAGTCCATAACAATTGGTATTGAAAAACCACTAACACAATAGAAAAATGGCCAAAGGATGTGCTTGCATGAATCTCAAAAAATGCAAATGGTTCAAACACATATGAGAAGGTCGGCCACTCTATTTGTAATGAGGGAAACATACTGAGATACTATCTTCCACCTTGATGATTGGCCAAATTTTGGAAATTTAGTAACACCCTTTGTTCATGAAGTTGATTGGAAATAGGAACTCTCATATTACTAGAGGAAGTGTAAGTTGATATAACCCTTCCACAGAGAACTTGGTATTGTCTATCAAAATAAAGATGCATATACCCATAAACCCAGTATCCTGAAAATAAAATTGCATGCCTGAGGAAAGACATAACAGAACTGCATATAATAACAAAAGATTGGAAGTATCCTAAATGCCCATAAGTTGAGAACTGCTTGCATAAAATGAAGGTACATGCATCCTTTAATGGGATACTGCAGAGCTGTCAAAGGAATGAGGCAGATCTCTATGCATTGCTATGGAAAGACTTCTGAGATATATGGATAGTAAAGACAAAATAAAACAATATAGTGTATATAATATATAATAATGTGTGTAAATTTGGGGAATATGAATCTATATTTATATTTGCTTGCTTGTACTTAAAGAAAGAGGAAACAGATAAGAAAATAACAGTGATTTTTGTGTCTCCAGCAAGTGGTTGAGGTTACAAAAGGGTGAATAAGAGACAGAGACAAGAAGTAATTCTTTTGGCTATGTACTCTTTATGTATTCTTTTGTTCTTAACCATTTGAGTGTATAGCTTATTCAAAATTAAACTAAACATGACTTTAAAATGTTTTTGATTTTGTGGAAAAGTAGAATCTAGAAAAATAATATATTTATACAATACTAGAAATGATATAAGCCAAAAAAATGAAAATGCATATTGAATGAAATTTGTAATGTCACTGCCCTAAAATTTTTAGAATAATGTGTTATATAAAATATAATTTCAAATTAAAAAAATAAGAATTTCCCAAATACTATGAAATGCTGTGTGAGGTAAGAAGACCTGTGTGTATCAAAACATGCTAATTTTCTTTTGAATGATTCTTATAAGAGGAAAACACCAAATGAATGAGGAAATAAAAACAGGACAGGTGTCAAGGACATTAATAAAACTTTCAGCCCGCACCACCATGAGAAGAGGCAAAGAACTCAGGTGGAAGGACCAAGGGCCCAGACCACGATGGAACACAGACTACCATCCATCACATCAAACTGTGGTTGTTAAGCCACTGAGATTTTTTTTTGTTTTTTAAGATTTTATTTTTAAGAAATCTCTATACCCAACATGGGGCTCAAGTTTACAACCCTGAGATCAAGAGTCATATGCTCTAGCGAATGAGCCAGCCAGGCATCCCAGATTTTAAGGTGTTCCTCTCCCAACAATTTCCTTCCTTAAACTAAAACGGTAATGGCCTGTGTGTGCCGTTTCTTTTAAATGTAATAATTAAATTAACTGTCACACAGGAAACTTGATGACACTTAAGCCAATCCCACTGAAACTAGAGGACAAGACCATTTCTTTTTTTTTAAGATTTATTTATTTGAGAGAGAGAGAGAGAGAGAGAGAGAGAGTGCATGTGGGGGGAGGGGCAGAGGGAGAGAATCTCAAGCAGACTCCCCACTGAGCAGGGAGCCTGATATGGGGCTTGATCCCACAGACCATGAGATCACAACTGGAGCTGAAGCCAAGAGTTGGAGGGTTAACCAACTGAGCCACCAGGTGCCCTGACAAGACTATTTCTAAAATGCGTTCTCCAGCTTCTTGAGAGGGAGGAAAAAATTTTCTTCACTTCCTTTATATTTTTATCAGAACTACTGTATATCAAAATACATAACTGGTATATAATATTTTATTTACTTATCAAAAATCAGTTAATATTATTGAATGACATGAAATCACATCCCAAGTAAAGTTTAACACTATAAGCATGTTTTCATAATGCAGACACAATCTTTTAAAACAATACACTTATATTGGCAGAATTTCTTTTAGATATCCTTTTGGCATATATAAATATATGCATTTATTCCAGGCTGATAGAAGGCCATATTAAGCTTCTCAGATTGATGTTGGCTCTCAGAGGCCCATCTATGGTGTGATCTTGTGTAAGGCACAGCCCAATCAACTTTGTACAATGATATGGGCAACTTGGAAGTATAAAGAGGTGATACAACTAAAATGAAGCAGAAGAGGGGTTGAGAAATTAGAATCAAAAAGTATGTATTCATAAAGGCATTTCATTACTTAATGCTTGGTGATGCCAAAGGTAGTATTAGCATTTTTTTTTAATGAAGTCTTTATGACATGTAGCAAAAGTTAAGACTATCCATGGTATTTGAAGAATATTAGGGTAGACTTTTCCAGAACACCAAAGACTCTTTGGGGAGTAAGTTAAAGACTGATTGGAGATGCACTGGCTTTTTCATGACCCTAGAGTTTCATTTCTTGAATTGCATAATATTAGAAACTCAAAGTACCTAACTTGCCCCCAGGGACCCACTGATGACTGGAGAGGCCTGGCTTTCCACACAGTGGTGATGAGGCAGCAGAACCGGGAATGTCAAACTGTGGTGATGTGTGCTAAGGGGAACAATAAGAATCAAATTTATGGCACCCTCGGCACTTCCTCAGGAATCTCCTTGTGTACTTGAAGCTGCTTTTAGCATCTCTGAAACCGTGCATTTTGTAGGAATGTTATTTTCTTCACTTATTTACTCACCGTATTCAGAGTTTTTTGGTATGTATCGCCCAATGTAGTAAAACACTATAACCTGACTACTTTTTCTCTTTCCTTCTATGGAAATAAATCAGATGGTTTAACTCATTTGTATGCGTTTCGAGTCAAATTCTCTTTGCATTTTTATGATAGCATAATAGCTATCAGAAACATTCCCATGGTGGCTGTGAGCACTATAATAAGCAAAGTCTCAAAGAACGATTTCAGATTATACTCTAAATGTGCACAAAAATAATTTAAAAAAACTATATTATTTACTTAATAGTCCATTCTTGGGCAGTTTGAAAATATAGAAAGAATATCTAATACCATCAACCATAGAAACATTTTGATAGAGCTAGGCTGGTCATAAATTTGAGATATTGGGATACGCAGTTGCATTTTCAATATAATAGGTCTAAAATATTAATAAAGATGTAGATATAAAATGGTATCAAAGCATTAAAGATGGGCAGTATTCAATTCTGCATGACTATATGCCTGCTTTCTTTTCATAGTATGATATATCTTAATCAAATTTATGACCTAGAGAAAGCATTAGAAAAAGATGAATGTATTCAAAAGCCAGGGACATTAGCCATGTATATTTCCAAATTAGAAAGGAAAAGAAAAATATGTTCTATTTTACTTTGCTAAGCATTGTACTTCATGGCAAAGAAATTACACAGGCTGCACTGGAAGGTAGACAAATGCTTAATGGTAATTGAATTGAACTGTTGCATTGCTGATACATTTATATTTAGATATAATTCATGGTTTCCAGGAAAACCGTTTAATGAAATAACACTACTGAATATTTACAATCTACTAAAGAAAAAAAATCTGGAATAATTTAAATTTTACATTTAAACTTGTAAAAAGGCAGAAAAACTAACCTTTAAGAGTATCTTAAACTCTTCTGGTTTCCTTTTATTGTTAATTACTACCTTTTCTTTATTCACCAAAATGCATTCATTATTTTAAATTACTAATGATATAAAAGAAACATTAATAATAAATAAAAATCATCTATTCTTTTAGTTATGAAAGTTTGATTCAAATGTCTCATTTAAAGTAGCTTCTAAGGGCACCTGGGTAGCTCAGATGGTTAAGCATCTGCCTCAGGTCATGATCTCAAGGCCCTGGGATCGAGCCCCACATCGGGCTCCCTGCTCAGCGGAAAGCCTGCTTCTCCCTCTCCCACTCTTCCTGCTTGTGTTCCCTCTCTCGCTGTCTCTCTGTCAAATAGATAAATAAAATCTTAAAAAGAAAAAGTAGCTTCTAGATGACAGCTTCTGGTGTGGCTTCTAATTTCCCACTAAAGCACCAGTGAAGAGAGTATCAAAGATAAAAACTCACAACACAAAATTCACAATGATAGACAATGCCTTTTAAAAATCTGGGAGCAACTTTCGTGATGTACACTTGACAGTTAATTTTTTTTTTTTTAAATCATACTGTACTGATGCTCTGTCTCATGAATCAAACAAACCCTGCCGATCTGGAAGATCAATAAACTGATAGATATGGGGGATGCATAGAAGGACAGAAATTAACTGGAAGTAACAGTTGTACATTATGGAACAATATTTTGGGAATGAGTTCATTCTTCACTGTGTATCTACTGATGCTGGGTTAATAGATAAAAGGAAGGCACTCTTCTGTTTTATTTTAAGGGTTTCCTAACTTAGAATTCTAACTCCCTTCACTTCTGCATCCCTATACAGAATGCAACACATGGAAGAAGAGTTGTATAATGAGTCGAATGAAGGCCCCTCAAAAATATGTCCATGTCTTAATCCCCAAAACCTGTGAATGTTACCTTTCTTGGGGGGAAAAAGAAAAAGACTTTGCAAATGTAATTAAGTAAAGGATCTCAAGATGAGATCATCCTAGATATGTAAATGCACCTTAAATCCAATAACCCAATGATGGGTGTCCTTCTACAGGGGAGAAAAGGAGAAGACACACAGAGAAAGCCACATGAAGGTGGGCACAGAGTGGAACAGTATGACCACAAACCAAGGAAGCCAAGGAATGCCAACAGCCATCCGAAGTTGGAAGAGGTGGGCAAGTATTCTTTCCTGGAGCTTCCGGGGAATGCAGGCTTGCTGACACTTTCATGTTAGAATTCTGGACTCCAGAAATGTGAGAGGATAAATTTCTTTTGTGTTAAGCCACCAAAGTTGTAGTGGTTTTTCACAACAGCTGCAGGAAACTCATAGAGCTGGAGATAAGGTGTTTGGGAAAAGAGTGCACATTAACAGAATCCTGAGGTGATACATTATTTCATGGAAGGCAGACAAGTGTACACCAGGGACACTCCTGGTAAATCTGCATCCTGGGGTTGATTATAATGATAATGATGATAACATCTTCTGTGTTTCTATTTTTATTATAGAATATTTTATTATTGAAAATCCTAGGGGTGCCTGGGTGGCTCAGTCAGTTAAGCATCTGCCTTCGGCTCAGGTCATGATCCCAGGGTCCTGGGATTGAGCCCTGCATCAGGCTCCCTGCTTGGCAGGGAGTCTGCTTCTCCCTCTTCATCTGGTGCTTCCCCCCTCCCCCTGCACTCTCTGTAAAAATAAATAAATAAATAAAACCTTACAAAAAAAATCCTAGTCAGGAAATCTTAGCTTCTGAAAGCTTTTATTCTTCATCATGCATTTAATTTCTTTTTTTTAAAGATTTTTATTTATTTATTTGTCAGAGAGAGAGAGAGAGCACAAGCAGGGGGGAGCAGTACAGGGAGAGGGAGAAGCAAGCTCCTCACTGAGCAGGGAGCCCAATGCGGGGCTCGATCCCAGGACCCTAGGATCATGACCTGAGCCGAAGGCAGACGCTTAACGACTGAGCCACCCAGGTGTCCCTGTCATGCATTTAATTTCTTAATATATTACTCTATATTCTGTTTCATGGAGAACACTCAATTCGAAAGAACTAAATTAATTATGGCTGTTCAAAGCATCTCTCTTTTGGACAAATAGCACTCAGGTTCACTTCCACTGAGACCATATCTTCCAGACATCAGTCCAGTAGCTAAGCAAGTCTGAAGTCAATTAATTATAATCCTGCCTGGCACTCCAATAGTGTATCTCAGGTATTAAGTGCTTTTCCTTAATTACAAATACCATAAAATTTTATATACCTGTTCACTCAAAGAAACTGTTAACACCACTTTCTCAGCCGTAATCACTAGGTCTACTTAAAAAATATGAATTCCTGATGTATTTCATTGGATCTTTCCAGCTGAAGTGTCTGATACTCTCAGGTGCTATGTAGTTCTAACCACCAAGAGAAGGATTCCACATTACTCTTACTATCAACTCTTTATCTCCTTTACTTTCACAGGGCACCTTTTAATAAGATCCCTTGATCTGAATTTCTGTTAAAGTAATAATTTCACTTTGCTTTCTGAGATCCCTTGTTTTCAGTTAGATACCCATGGGACCCAATTTTTCTCCAACTTAATTTTTTTGGCTGTACCTATTTTTTACTTTAATATTTTTTCACTTGAGTCTAGTTTGTTCTCTAATTTTATGCCTCTCAGACTTTATTGTACATACAAATAACATGGATTTGGATTTAGTATCTAGGGGGTGTCTTGTCATTCTGCATTTTTAACAAGCTCCCAGGTGGTGCAGATATTGCTGGCTCACAGCACTGGGTGTTACGCTCAGCCACTTTTTAATGTCATTCAGCTATTTCCCAATACTTACATAATTTGCTTTCTAACATTTCCAATGCTGACTATCTGGGCACTATATTGTGTTCATTGACAATATCTGGCAAATATTCTACCTTAGTATAAAGTCAGTCAAAACATGAGTGCTTCTTAAATTTTCATTAAAATTTTATTATAAATTTTATATTAAAAACTATATACATATACATATGTATATAGTTTATCTGTATGTAATTTATCCTGACAGCAAGTGTGAGGTTTCTGGATCAGAGATAGATCAGCTATTTACAATAGTTCCCCCTTTTTCGCAGTTTTGCTTTCCAAGGTTTTAGTCACCTGTGGTCAACCACAGTCTTCTCTGTCCATTACCCTGTGGAATATAAATAAGTGGCTCTAGAAGTGATGAATCTGTAAATCTCTCCTGGGAAATTCACCATCTCCGGCTTCTAAAGCATGGTTGTCATTCAATCATCCTTTAACACAGATTGCCAGTGATCTTGATCAGAAAGCCCTGGCCTTGCAGATATGTGAAAATACCCATGAAACAATGATTCCCCAAACACATATTTTTTTGTTTTCATTTCCTTTTTGGGACATCAGATATTTTAGGTTTCAGAATAATACTCATTGAATAACATATTATCATCAGTTTTACTAATCTGTACCTTCTTTTTATTTCCTTCTTTCCATTTATTTTCTCTTTCCTCCATTTCCTTTCCACTGAATGTCTATAGCAGACCATTCTGAATTGTTTAATGTATATTTTTGCTTGTGTGTGTTCCTGTAATGTTTTAAATGTATGCTTTTGTTTTGTTTTGTATTTTTTAAGTACACTCCATGCCCAAGGGGAGCTCAATGTGGGACTTGAACTCATGACTCTGAGGTCAAGACCTGAGCTGAGATCAAGAGTTGGACACTTAACCCACTGAGCCACCCAGGTGCCCCTAAATGTATGTCTTTTTAAATTAAAGTGTAATTTAAATAAAGTGGAATGGAAAAATCTTCAGTGTACAGTTCAGTGGGTTTTCACAAATGCATATACCCTTATGAATATTCCTCTATCAAAATATAGAATATTTATATCAATACAAAAAAATCAGTTGTGTTCTTTCTCAGTTAATACTTGTGAACCAGCCAGTCCTTCCTATAGGCAAAGAGACTTGTTGTTCTGACTTTTAAGGATATTGATTAGTTTTGTGTGTCCTAATATTTCATATGAAGAACTAAGCACTTTGTGTCCAATAGAGCTGTTGAGATTCATTTGTGTCATTACACTTGTCAACATAGTAGTGTTTTATTATATAAATACACAAACATTTGTTTATCTAATTTCCTCTTAAGGAATACTTGGATTGTTTAGGTTTGGGGCTATTATGGAAAAAAAAAATAAAAACATTCTTGTTCACATACTGTTTCAGTTAAATATAGAGGAGTAAAATTTCTGGGTCATAGAGTAAATATAACCTCATAAGAGTTCACAAGCATTCCCTTTGTTCTACATCCTCCACAACAGTTGATACTGTCTTTTTTCCCTTTCCTTTAGCCATTCCAAAGTGTGTGAATGGACTAAAAATATAAGTACTTTATTGGCTATTTTGAGGATAATTCACATCTTAACAATTCTAAAATACCCTATTAAAAAATAATGTATTCTTTTAATATAGATAAATTATTCTGTCTTTTAATTAGTCATCAAAAATTTTTTTTTCATTCCTTAGAGGACTTATGTGATCTTAGTTCGTGTTGAAACATTTTGTTAAGTTTGTTAGTATGTTGGTGATATCTTATGTTTTATTACATTATTACATAGATGTCACTGACTTACAGAAAGGTTTGTAATTGACAACCTTATAAGAATTGAAATCATCTGTTTTTCTCCACATTGGTAATTACATTATATTTAAATATGATAATTTTTTCCTTCAGTTACAATGGGATTACATCTATTTTTTTTTTCCATTTCTTGAATCTACCCACAAAGTATGGCAGAACTATCTCAAATAGTAGGATTAATAATAAGCATCATTTCTAATTTGATTTCAAAAGGCAATCCTTGGGGCCTCTGGGTGGCTCAGTCGGTTAGGCCTCTGACTCTTGATTTCGGATCAAGTCATGATCTCAGGGTCATGGGTTAGAACCCCATGTCAGGCTCAACGCTAAGTGTGGAGTCTACTTGTCCCCCTGTGCTGCTCCACCTGCTTGTGCTCTGTCTCAAATGGATAAATAAAATCTTTTTTTTTAAAGGCAATCCTCTAGAGTTTCACCAATAATAATTATTATTAATATTATTTTCACCAATAATTATGATATATGCTTTAGAATTTTGACATACAATCATTACTAAGTTAAGGAAGTTTCTGAGGTGCCTGGGTGGCTCAGTCATTAAGCGTCTGGATTCATGCAAGTGTAAATTATTTTCTTTTAAATTTCCCCTAAAGGGGCGCCTGGGTGGCTCAGTCGTTAAGCATCTGCCTTCGGCTCAGGTCATGATCCCAGGGTCCTGGGATTGAGCCCCTCATTGGGCTCCCTGCTCAGCGGGAAGCCTGCTTCTCCATCTCTTACTCCCCTCACTTGTGTTCCTTCTCTCGCTGTGTCTCTCTCTGTCAAATAAATAAATAAAATCTTAAAAAAAGGAAGTTTCTTCTATTTTTTTAAGGTTTTATTTATTTATTTATTTTAGAGAGAGAGAGCAAGCACAAGTGGGTGGAGGGAGAAGGGACAGAGGGAAAGGAAGAAAGAGAATCCTAAGCAGACTCCACACTAAGCTGGAGCCCAATGTTGGGCTCCATCCTATGACCTGAGATCATGACCTGAGCCAAAATCAAGAGTTGAGGGCTTAACCAGCTGAGCCACCCAGGTGCCCCTCTTGTGTTTCTAATAAGTATTTTGTTTTCTTAACTAATACAATCAAAAGTTTTTAATCTTTATCAAAAACTTTTCCATTAGGTGTTGAGATAGTTATATGACTTTTCCCCTTCAGATAATTAATAAATTGAATTGCGTTGTTAGGTTTTCTGACATCATCTATACTTCTAAGTTTGAGTTAGATCTCAAACTTGATTACATTTTATGATTAATATGTTAATCATAACATTAATAAATAATTTCAAGTTTGATTTACTGATAATTGATTTAATATGTTTGGATCTCTACTCAGTTGTGTCATTGGGGTTGTTTAAATTTTGGTACCATGGTTATGTAAGCCTCACCTAATGAGTTTAGGGATTTCTCTCTCTTTTTCTTTTAATTTGTTTTTAAGAAGATTTTATAAACCCATCTGGTCCTGAGACTTTCATTGTGGGACATTTTTGTATACTGACTAAATTTCTTGATGGTTAGTCACTTCTTGAGACCTAGTCATGTCTTCTCTTTGTGTTAAATTGGCTTTGCTCTGCCTTCTAGTTGTTCGAATATCCTCTGCCTAAACCTTTCATATGCCCTAACTATTTTAACATGCTTTCTTTATTTTCTCCCAATCAATATGAGAAATTCTAACCAACCCTTATTTGTATTGTCCAGTATTTTATTTTAAGCCTTTTTCCATGAATTTGATTTAATGATTATTGTTTTTATTCACTCTTCACTTTTTCATTCTATTTTATCTCTCTCTAGAAGTAGGTGTGCTTTGGAACTCCCTACCCTATTCTCCATGTCTTCTATCCTCTTATTTTCTATTTATTTGTCTTTCTGAAATAGATTATGAATAAACTTACTGAGGTCTATATTACAGTTTATTGAATTTTGTTCAGCTGTGGTTATTCTAAAAAATCCTTTTTTAGGGCGCCTGGGTGGCTCAGTTGGTTAAGCGACTGCCTTCGGCTCAGGTCATGATCCTGGAGTCCCGGGATCGAGTCCCGCATCGGGCTCCCTGCTCGACGGGGAGTCTGCTTCTCCCTCTGACCCTCCCCTCTCTCATGTTCTCTCTCTCTCTCTCATTCTCTCTCTCAAATAAATAAATAAAATCTTAAAAAATCCTTTTTTAAAGATCTGGCATTTATCTATACTCTTTTTTCCCTATTTTTTAAAAAGCATTTGATCATTGTTTTAAATATATCAATACAGTTATTTAATATTGATTGTCTGGAAATTATAATACATGATGTCTTAGAGGGCTTATTTCTACTTTTATTATTTTTCTGCCATTTCTAACCTAAAGTACCTAGTTTCCTCAAATACTTTGTTAGGTTGTCTGCCCATTTTCCTTGAAATGTTTTCATTGGGAAAACTTTATGGCCAGAAAGAATCTGTTTCTGTAGATGTATAAGAGCACTGGCAAGACAGAACCAATTTAAAATAAATTCTCCATTCAGGATGTCTTAGACCTCAAAGTCACACAAATTTAAGCAGAGAATCCCACAAAAATATAGTTTGTGTTGTGATTTCTCATGGGAGATTCCAAATCTCAAAGGATTTAAATGATTTATATTGTGTTTCCTGACCATGGCAAAATCTAGTAAGAAAACAATAACAGGAATAAAAATACTTCTATGTTTAGAAATTTAGAAATTATGGTATGTACTTCGAGAAATATGCGTCAGAAAGGAAATCTAGATTGAAATTAGAAAATATGTTGGACTGAAGAATAATTAAAATATTTATATCCATGACACAGAGAAAACCATGTTCAAAGAAAATATACAACTATAAAGGCATATAGTAGAAAAAGAGAAAGGTGGGGCACCTGGGTGGCTCAGTCAGTTAAGTGTCTGCCTTTGGCTCAGGTCATGAGCCCAGGATCTTTGTGTAAAGCCCTACATTGGTCTCCCTGGTCAGCGGGGAGTCTGCTTCTCCCTCTCCCTCTGCCCCTCCCCTCTGCTTGTGCTCTCTCTCTTGCTCACTTTCTCTCTCAATAAATAAATAAAATCTTAAAAAAAAGAGAGAAAGGCTATAAAATCAGTGAGTTATTTCAAGAAGTTATTCAAGAAGAAATCTAAACCCAGAAAATGTAGATAGAAGGAAATTGACAGCAGAAATTAATAATGTATATCACAAACATGAGAGAGTTAACCTAGACAATATCTTCTAAGATAAGTATCTTGCAAGAATGATTAATTAGAAAAAAAGTGAAGGCACAATAATACTGTGAAACAATGGGTCATCATGAAACAAAAGGGTAATCACTACAAATAAAATTACAAATATCATGAGAGTAAGTTCTAAATAATTTTATGCCAAAAATTTTAAAAAATAATATGGAAAGATCATAGAAAAAATGAAAAATGAAACTTAAAAACTGAGCACTGACTGTTGTAAGTGAAGATAAAGTAGATTTAAATAATTCTATAACTGAATCCATAATTTAAAATTCCCTGCATTACTAAACATAGACTGGGCTCAAATTACTCAAAATCTTAGAGATTTAAGAGGACAAATATTAATTTCATGCCCATGGTATCATCAAGGTTTGGAGATTCTGCTCTGTACAACCCTCCCCTAAGGATCACAGAGTATGGAAGCTCTAACCTTGTCTTTCTATGGTTGGAGTGCTAGGGAAGAAGAGTTCTATAATATCTTAACTGGAAATTTCATGCTTCTATCTGAAAACAACATCTATAATATTCATTCATTTAATTGGCCAGTGAGACAGAAGGCCATATCTTAATTCTTGCGTTCAAAAACAAGCAGTTTCACCATATGCCTGTGATTTCATCAAATATAAATGCCCCAATTTAAAATTTAAAAGTACAGTAGATACAAAATGGATTTGAAATGTAGATAAAACAAACCCATCTGGTGTAACTATGCTAATGATAGGGTAAAGTTTTCAGCAAAAAAAGATACTTAATGTGGACACATAAAGGACATTTGTACAAATGTCAATGAACTGAGGTCAATTTACTTGTATAACAGTTTTAAATATGTATGAATACAATAACATAAATACATTTAAAATAGATTTAAATAAACAATGTACTAAACTGAAAAGTGAAACAAAAGATCCACAATCGTAGGAAAAACATTAATATACTTCACTCAATAATTGACAAGCAGAAAAAAATTAAATGGAATAGACTAATTTTATGAAAAACACAATTTAATAAAGCAATCTACTATAACTTATAGAACATTGTATTGAACAATGACAGAATACAAGATTTTTTCAAATAAATGCAAACCTCAAAAAAAATTTGTCTCATGTAATGAGTCATAAAATAAAGCTCATCTTAATTTCATGAAGCTTAAATTATCCAAAGTATTTTCTTTGACTAGAGTGGAAATCAATAACAAAATGACAAAAGAAAACAGTAACTGATGGGAAATTAAGGAATATACTTCTAGATACCTTGTTAAAGTAAAAAGAGGGGAAATTAAAAACCACTTTGAGTGAATTAATATTAAGTTATGATATGTCAACATCTGAGGGATGTACCTCAGCCCTATTTAGAAGAAGATGTGTTCCCTAACATGCATACATTAGTGAAGAAGAGTGTCTAAAAAATCATTGATCTAAGCATCCACTTTAAGAACCTTGAAAAAGAAGAAAATTTACTCAAAAACAGTAGAAGAAAGGAAGTAGCAAAACAAGACCAGACATCAGTGAAAAAATTAACTTCATCTGGGAATACTGAATGACTCCTTTTTTTATGTGTTTCTCATTCTCTATCAGGTTACCTATGGAAGGTTCTCATGTCAATGGCTGACAGCACAAACAAAGGTAAGCCCAATCAGGGAAGCGCATTTAAGTCTGTGCTTAAATCATTTTTGCTATCATCCCATTGTATGACTCATAATCAAGCCAGAGTTAGAATGGAAAGTTACAAAACATTACCAGATAAGAATGTATATATAGGGAGATGTGAAACATTGATGAATTCAGGCAAAATTAACCTATGGAGTTAGATATCAATATAAAGGTTTCCAGTGGAAATGGCTAGAAGGCGTACAGTTGTGTACCAACAGATGTTGGTAATATTTGTTCCATGATCTAACCTTAGTTTTCATAGGTATGTTAGTTTGTAAAAATTCACTGAGCTGTATACATATTTGTTTACATAAGACCCTTATATTTTTCACTAAAAAAAACGCACAGTATTGTTTCTTAAATTCCACATATGACTGAAATCACATGGTATCTGTCTTAAGTGTTAAATCACTAAATTGTACACCTGAAACTAATATTACACTGTATGGGTTAACTAACTGGAATTTAAATAAAATCTTTAAAAAAACCACAGTACAAATAATTTAAAATTAAAAATTAGATGAAAACAATAATTTAAAACATGCTATGTTATTGTATGACTGTAAGATTTATCATATGTTAAAATAATTTAAAATCATAAACCAAGTTGGTAAGGATGTGGATGGGAAAACTTTTATGCTTCTGATGGCTCCTTTCCGTGGTTAGGGATAAATTATATAACCAGTTTAAAAAGCAGATCTCTACTATCTACTAGTACTGGTACATATGTGCCATATGACCTTTTAACTTCATACCTAGATACAGGCAAATGAACTTATTACTTATGTGCACTGAGTAATTTCTACAAGAATAGCTATGGCTGAGTCACCAAATAATAACTAAAAACCTGTAACATTCTAAATGTGCCCTTAGAATGGATAAATGGTGATGAAATCCTACAGTATCATTCTATACTGCAATATAGGAACTACAGCTATACACACAAACATGGGTAAACTTAAAAAGCGTAATATTGAACAAAAAAATCCAGATCCAAAAAGAGCATATATTCTGTGGGTTTCATTTATATGAAGTTCAAAAGTCACCAAGATTAAACTAAAGTCTTAACAGATGCTTGCTGGGATGATAAAACTCCAAAGAAATGCATGGCCGTAATTACTGAAAAGTCAGTATACTGTTAACTTTGGGGGAAGGAGGTGAAGAGGGGCTTTAATGGTGCTCATCGTATTTTCTTTTCCTGGTGAGGGTTACATGAGTTTTGCTTTGTGACAAATTGAGATGGACATTTTTATTTTCTTCACTTTTCTCTATGTGTGTGTTCTCTATGTGTAATTCTTTCATGATCAAAATGGATAAAATAGGAACACCAGAATGTCTCAGTCGGTTAAGTGTCCGACTCTTGATTTCGGCTCAGGTTAGAATCCCAGGGTGGTGATGGGCGCCTGGGTGGCTCAGTCCGTTAAGCGACTGCCTTTGGCTCAGGTCATGATCCTGGAGTCTCGGGATCGAGTCCCGTATCGGGCTCCCTGTTCGGCAGGGAGTCTGCTTCTCCCTCTGACCCTACCCCCTCTCATTGTGCTCTCTCTCTCTCTCTCTCTCTCTCTCATTCTCTCTCTCTCAAATAAATAAATAAAATCTTAAAAAAAAATAAAGAATCTCAGGGTGGTGAGACCAAGCCCCACATAAAACTCCATGCTAGGAATGGAGCCTGCTTAAGATTCTCTCTCTCTCTCTACCCCCTCCCCTCTCCTCTCTCTTGCTCTCTCCCTCTTTAAAAAAATGGGTAAAACAGCACAAGTTAGTGATTGGGATTTTTTGGAAGAAGGATGCATTTGGATAGAGCTACTTTGAGGACATCAAAGATACTGGTAATATTTTATTTGTAATATTTTATTTGCCAATCTTTGTACTGCATCAAGGGTGTTTATTTCATTATTCTTCTTTAAATACAAAATGTCCCTTATATACACAGGTTAGTGTGTATTATATATCTCTTAATAAAATAAAATTTAAGAGAACAGTTAGTCATATATTTGCAGGTTAAATTGTCCTTTCCTGCAAAATACTGCCATAATTCTGCAATTCCTCTGAAGTATTCAAATAATATAATCCAATCATTCAATTTATATGCAAGTTGAATAATTATAATGACATATATGCAAATGCAATTAAGAGTGCTCATATATGCAAATGACTAACTTCCAACTTTATAAATATTTCAATAATTCTGTAACAAGGGTAGCATTTTTCAGGAAATGATTGCCTACTGCATCTTATTGAAATTTATTATAATTTAAAATATTTCTTTTATATATATTTTGAGATGGTAAAGATATGCAAGTTTTACTGGAGCCCTTAATATATCCTGCAACAATTATTACTGTAAAACCTAGAGGGATGGTTGGAAATATTTAGTTGTCCAGTTAAATTATCTGCATTAGATCACAAAACTTATCTATGCAACTCACCTCTCAGCACTTGACAAAAATCAGGTACTGGTTTCTCCATCCCCTGATCATTTCTATTAAAAAAAAAAAAAATATATATATATATATATATATACACACACACAGGACTTTTTAACTACGCCTTTGCCTCTTTCCCATTGTTTTTGCCACACGTACTGACTTTAACCATTTCCTCCCTAGCTTTACTTATTTCTATATTTCTGTCCTCTTTCTGATTTATCCATAACTGTTTTGTTTGTTTATTTTCTCAAACTTTAGGCAGCCTAGATATTTTTCATGGTCTTGGATTATACATAAAACACCATGGATTCTCTCCGTGGTGCTTTGCCCAGTTTTACCTTGATTGGTTCCAAAACAATAAGAACAATAAGTAAGAAAGAAGTTTTATACTTGTATCTTCCATTATTTAAACATAATTATGTAGTCAGATTCTTAATTCTGAAAGTTTTGTAATTATAAGCCAGAACAAATTAAATGTATTACATTGTCAATAGGTTTTATAAACCATGGAGAAAAGGAATAATTAATAATAATAATAAGAGAAAAAAAGCTATGGATTCAAGTCTTTTCTAAAAATTTTAAATTACACATTGATATAAAATTTCAGAGAAATTGTTCAGGAAACAAATCTATTCATACTTTGGTTGAACACAAGATTTTCTAAATTCATTTGACGAATTATTTGTTATTGCATAAAACTGCTTAGTGATTTCTCAGTTGATATACATTGAATGGTAAATGCTGACTTGAGTTTATGTACATTTTGCAATAATTCTTTACTTTCTTGCCAATATTTCAAGTTCACAATTTGAACCATGGTCATGATTCAATTAAAGCTCACATATCTCATGTAAGTTTAAGGAATGATGTCCTTGGATCAAGGATCCTAATAGAATATTTTGAATTTTAAAATTTTGTCATATAATCTTACATTCTACAAAGTACCAAATATTAAGTTGTGTTTCAGCCCAATGGTTAAGATACATACAGAGTGGCTATCAGGCCAATTATGAGTATTGCTACAATTCATTTTGTTTTGACAAATAAAATAGAAAAAGAACAGGCTAGATCTCTTGACACAAATACTAATTAATTTGCTCTGCCCATAAGAACCAAATGAAAATTATGACACAAATTAAAGCAGCAATTAAGCTAAAACATACAATTACTTATCTTTGAAATGAATGAGGTTGAAAGAGATGGCTCTTGCTCTTGATGTTTCAAGACAATTTACTTATATAATTTTAAAAATCAATTAAAAATAGTTAATAAATCTGAGTAAAATTAGCATCTTTTTTTTTAAAAAGAAGAAACTCTCATATACACTTGATTTCTTTCTGTGGCAATAAGTGATCAGCAGCTCACTGGGAAGTGCTCTCTGTGAGGAGTCAAATCAGTTTTGGTTTGCTGTTATTTCTCTAGGGCCCAGCAAAGTTTTTTGTACTATGTAAGTGTTCAATAAAAATATGTGGAATTAATGAACATACGTGGTAGAGCAAAGCAAATGACCAAATGAAACTACCTTGCCTCATCTATATTATGATTCTACCATGTAACACATTCATCAGTGATCCTGATGAGTTACTAATAACCATGATACATATGTGTGTGTATATGTGTACACACAAACATACAAGTATACATACACATATATAATCAGCATAAGCATTTGGTAAATTAAGAAGCAGATGTGAAGCATTCAAGTAGTAGTAAAGTTCTCTCAGGATCCAACTATTCTTCCTCAGAGAAGTAATATATGAAATCTCAACATCTAGTTTATCAGAACTGGAATAGATCAAATGAGCTAGTCTTACAAAACAGTTTATAGTCAATTGATTGTCGATGTTAACATGCAAACTACAACATAGTGTCATTCAGAAGTGTGACAGGTCAGCCTTAGAAGAATAGAAGATGTGAAATCACTAAAGAGAGCCTTACCAGCACCTACCCAGACAACACATGGATGTGTTGTCCAGTAAACATGAGTTTTGCCTCAATGTTTCACATTATGAAGAAGAGCATAGAAACCAGCTAACTTTTTGTTTCTTTGAATCCCGTGCTCATCAAGAATTGTTTGACTACACTGACTTTAGGTACTTTGCCTACAGGGAGACAATGCCCTCTTCAAATCAATGAAACATTTGATCTTCATGAAATATCCATTTACAGATATCTGTATATCAGGGCTGTAAATGATTTATAGCATTTAATTAATTCTGGATAGAGAGAAAATTGAGTATCAGACTATATATCTGAGGAACAGATCCTGAAAAAAGATCATTTCACCAAAATAAACATTCTTTGGTGTGGATCTGTCTAGACAATCAGCCAGACTTCCTGAATGACACCCCTCCTCTACCTCTGGTTTCCACCCCAAAGAACACTTCATCGGCTTCTGTGTATTTCTTAATCTTCTTTTTTAAAAAATAAACTTATTTTTCTAGAGCAGTTTTATGTTCACAGCAAAATTGAGCAGAAGGTACAGAGATTTCCCATATACTCCTCACCTCCCCTACAATCAACATCCCTTACCACAGTGCTACAGCTGTTACAGTTGATGAAACTGCATTGACACATCATTATTACCTGAAAGTCCAGCATTTACAGTAGGGTTCACTCTTAGTGTTGTACATTTATGGGTGTTGACATATGTAAATGACATGCATCTACCATTATAGTTTCCTATCATATGAATCCTTTCACTGCACTGCCCTAAAATCCTCTATGCTCCACCTATTCAGTCCTCCCTCCCGCCAACCCCTGACCTTTTATCCTCCTTAACTACTGAATCTATCACTCTCTCCATAGTTTTGCCTTTTCCAGAATGCCATATGGTTGGAATCCTATAGTATGCAGCCTTATCAAATTGACTTCTTTTACTTAGTAATATGCATTTAAGTGTCCTCCATTTTCTATGGTTTGATAACTCGTTTCTTTTTAGTACTGAATAATATTCCACTGTGTGAATGTGTCTTAGTTTACCCATTTACTGACTGAAGGACATCCTGGTGCTTCCAATTTGGCAATTATGAATAAAGCTGCTGTAAACATCCACGTATAGGTATTTGTGTAGACGTGCTTTTCACTCATTTGGGTACATAACAAGGATCTCAGTTGCTGAATCATATGTTTAGAGTATATTTAGTTTTGTAACATGTTAACATGTATTTACATCTCTAAAGCTTCAGGAACTCAAAAATAATTTTGACTAGAGGAGTCCTCGTTTGTCTAGCCAGTGCTTTCATTGTACTGTACTACATAGCCTGAGGGCCCTCCTACCCCCTCCTTCCATCCTGCTCTTCTTTTACAGGTGTCAGACCTGTTTGGGGGTATGAAAGTTCTCCCACCTACTCTTGCTTCTTTGATTTTACACCCATGCCTTTTGCTATATATATAGTGCACTGGGCAGTGAACAACACTCAGTCCTGAGATTAGGTAGCTACCTAGGAAATTTCCTTTGGGGAAAAAGCAATGCTTGCCAAGTTAAAATAGGCTAAAGTAATAAGCAAAGTGATTTCATTTTAAGGCTCAAAGTTTAAGGAAGTTCCTAAGCTATTGTAAAAACTAAGGTAAATATCTAGTGTCCTTTATGGTATTGGATTTTTCCATATTAATGTGGCATACTTCTTTATATTTTTTTCTTACTTTATTTATTTATAGTCCTGTGTTATTTCTGAACGCTAAACCCTTATCATTTACATGTGTTAATATCTTTTTCAGATTTTATTTTTACTTTCACTTTCTTCTGGGGACTGTTCTGGGTACATACTCGTGTCCTGGCTTATTGTTTTGCAGAAAAGTGTAATACATGCCATCACCATTATATCATACTACATAGAATTTTAGTATTTATTATAAATTTGAGGTACTTCTTTTTAAAAATTTTAAATATGATATGAATTTTTAGACACAGATATTTTGCATGGCTCAACTCATATTCAAATTTCCTATTTTTTTCAATCAACTTTATGAATAATTTTAATTAGAGAGTTTCTTGAGCTTACAATGCAAATCTTAAAATATAACATTTTACCATTTAAATATGTATGTCAATCAGAATACAAAATAAATCATGAAAATAAATTGAATGTTGAAATTTATACAAATTCATTAACCTCTAATTAAGTATTTGGTGTGTTCATCAAAATAGTGCTTTAACTTTAGATTATTAACTTATGATATAGGCTATGAATGTAACTCCTAAAATAAATTTATAATTAGGAAATGCATATAACTTTTAGAAAATCTGTAGATTAATATGTAGATGAAGCAATAAAGCTATTAAAAACTCTAATAAATTAGTAGTACTGAGGAAAAGTACAGACTCCCCAAAATATACCAAGAGTGTTAAGGCTTAACACAAATTTACCTCTAACAGAGCCTGGAATTCTCTGTTTCTCTTTTTAGAACTGTCTGCAAAGCCCATTGTTGAGATCTGTTACATTTATTAGTCATAAATATGTTAATGCAAGATACTTTTAATGTGTTTTTATCTCCATGAAATCTAAGATCAGAGGAAATGTGGAAAGTTACTTGACTTAACCTCCATATTTTTGCTTGCTGTGCTAACTCTGCAACATCATGATCTATTCTGGTAGGCTCAGGGGATTCAGAGGTATGAGATGGTGCCTGGGGCAGGGGTAGGAGTACATGGAGGTTGGAGAGGGGCAGAAGAAATTATGTAGGGAGAAGCTGAAGACAAATACTTCTTATTTCAATAGTTAAGAGATTCCATTTCTCTCTTTTCTCCTTCATGCATCTTTTGGTAAATTTTATGTTATCCAGGATAGAGAAGCTATATCAGTAATTTAATTCAGATACATTATGGGTAAATGGAATTTTGTGGGAAGAAACTACTAGACATAACATTGCATTATACCTTTGAGAAAACAACTTGAGAGCCCCAACTAACATACCTATAAATAAAGTTTTATAATAAAACCTGTCTACAGACTAGGAGTTGTTCACTTAACTAAAATAAATACTGCTTTTCTTGAAAGCAAGATGTGACTCTTCTAAATATTTTCTTTATATTTCTGGAATGTTTCAATCTGTGTTGTTAAGCATTATAGATACGCTGAAGTATTATAAGGCAGTTATTTCTAAGGATAATGTGTTTAGTGTGGGTTGCTATTGTGGCAAAATAAATGACACCTGAAGGTACTGGTGTTTAGAACTGCAATAGTGGGTGGGAGGGATGGGGTGGCTGGGTGATAGACATTGGGGAGGGTATGTGCTATGGTGAGCGCTGTGAATTGTGCAAGACTGTTGAATCACAGATCTGTACTTCTGAAACAAATAATGCAATATATGTTAAAAGAAAAAAAAGAAGAAGAAGCTAGCAGGAGGGGAAGAATGAAGGCGAGTAAGTCGGAGGGGGAGACGAACCACGAGAGACGATGGACTCTGAAAAACAAACAGGGTTCTAGAGGGGAGGGGGGGTGGGGGAATGGGTTAGCCTGGTGATGGGTATTAAAGAGGGCACATTCTGCGTGGAACACTGGGTGTTATGCACAGACAATGAATCCTGGAACACTGCATCAAAAACTAATGATGTAATGTATGGTGATTAACATAATAATAAAAAATGAAAAAAAAGGAACTGCAATAGTAAGGTCACGAGTTTGCTTTGTAGCTATGATTCAGCCATACTGTATAAAAGGAATGTCTATTCATGATAATCTTCTTTAAAATAATATTTAAATGATAAAGAAAGAACACTAATAGCCTCTTCAGATTTAATCTGATGAATTTGAAATATAATTGCAAAGTAGAAGCATGAACTTTCTATTTTATTTGTAAGTTAATTTTGATGTGGGAAAGAGTATCCCATTTCAATTATTGTTTTTGAGATATAGCAACTTATATTTAGGAAGTACCATAGACTCTTTCATGCCATGGGTGTGTTTAAATAAATATCAGCTCATGAATAATTGATCTTAAAGAATTAGAAAACATCTCTAGTGTGAACAATTAGATCTCTTTTTATTGTTTAATTCTGGTTCAACAGGCATGAAATTCTAGGGCATGGATTCTGAGTTATAGTACTCCAGGGTCCTTACTCCATTGGCAAGTTCTGATGCTTTCAAAATGAAACACTAGCTTCGTATTCAACATTCTCCTTTGTTCAATGATCCTTGTAATACATTTTGATGTTTTAATCTCTCAAGTGTTGGTCCAGTCGCCATAGATATTTGAAGAAGAGATATCCAGTGCATTGCACTGTGCAGAGAAAGATGAATGGGTTAATGCACAATTAGACACATTTTATATAATCAACTTGCTCTTTTTAGTCAATGTTGAGTGTTATGAACACATTTTTTTGTCACCGAGCTTGTATATAGCCATGTGATTATTTCTAACCAGTGATGTATGAGTAGAAGAAATATGCGTCACTCCTGGACCAGACAGTCTTGGCCCTCTCTTCTCATATTACAGTAATTGTGAATCATGTGTCAGAATGAGGCCTCTAACTAGCCTGGTTTTGTGTGTTATGGCAATGAGCAGAGGCCTCCACTGTCAACCCATCCTGGGCATGTAGGATAATTAAGAAATAAACCTTTTTTGCTGAAGTTACTGAGCCCATATATTAGGGTAGCAAAACTTAGCCTATCTGGCTAATAGAAAGATGGAGGTGGATATCTATATACTTACTAGGTAGCTATTATGTAAAGAATACAAGGAAATATTTCTTCCTCCATAAAAAAGAAACTCTTTACTAGTTCAAATTTGCCACACCAATATTTTACACTGTATAAAAATAAAACAAAACTAAACAAAAAAATAAAAATAAAAATCACTCAACTTTTTCTTCAATGACCTGTCAGTGTGGTAAGCATTTGCATATTTATGTACATTAATATCAGATTATTAAAATACCAATAATCGGGCTAGATTTAGAAGAAAGTTTAACCCAAGCTCTTTATTTCACAACGTTAACTCAAGTGAAGAGATGGACCAAGGTTACCCACAATAATAAAAATACATGCTAGGGGCGCCTGGGTGGCTCAGATGGTTAAGCGTCTGCCTTCGGCTCAGGTCGTGATCAAGACCAACATTGGGCTCCTGGCTCAGTGAGGAGCCTGCTTCTCCCTCGGCCTCTCTCCCTGCTCATGCTTTCTCTCTCTGTATCTCTGTGTCTCAGATGAATAAATAAAATCTCTTAAAAACAATACATGCTAAAAGCCCAAGTTTTCTGAAAACTAGGTCACATTTCCATTACTTAATGCACATTTCCTTGATATCACCATCTAGCTGTGTATGCAGAGAGCACTCAGGAAACGCTGTCGGGGAAAGGGTGTGTTGACACTTAAGATCTCTTAAAGAATGTATTTGAAAGGGGGTGCTGGGTGGCTCAGTCCTTAAGCGTCTGCCTTTGGCTCAGGTCATGATCCCAGGGTCCTGGGATGGAGCCCTGCATTGGGTTCCTTGCTCAGCGGGAAGCCTGCTTCTCTCTCTCCCACTCCCCCTGCTTGTGTTCACTCTCTAGCTGTCTCTCTCCCTCTGTGTCAAATAAATAAAATCTTAAAAAAAATAAAAAGAATGTATTTGAAAGTAAAGGAGAAAAAGGTATAGAAAGAGGAATGGTAGAACAAACTCTACATCAACACTTTGGAGCAATTCTCTGCATTTTTAATATGAAAGTCACACGGTTGGGGTGCCTGGGTGGCTCAGTCATTAAGTGTCTGCCTTTGGCTCAGGTCATGATCCCGGGGTCCTGGGATCGAGCCCTGCATTGGGCTCCCTGCTCAGTGGGGAGCCTGCTTCTCCCTCTCCCTCTGCCACTCCCCCTGCTTGTGCTCTCTCTCTCTCTCAGTCAAATAAATAAAATCTTTCAGGAAAAAAAAAAAAAAGAAAAGAAAGCCACATAGTTACTGTTCTAAATAGACTCAGAATGGCTATCTAGTCCTCAGGTCCATACTTCACATGAGTCAGAACTTTTTTTCCCAATCATTTCAATAACGATTATAAGAAATAATCATATATCAAATTCCTAAGCAGATTATTGTATACTTCAGAATCTTCAGGCAAAATTCTATTTTTCCCAATAATATTTTCTGGATCTGTTTGTCTAGTCTTTATATTTTTTTTTCAGTCAACATGTGGGTGTATAGGATTGTTTTTTCCTCCTACAGTGCTTCTGTTTAAGAAGAAGGGATACCCTGATTCTTTCAAAACATCCCCAAAATAATGACCAGGGACTAAATTAACATTTCTAAAAGTCACTGAGATTTTTAGATAAAATTCAACACAAATGCACCCAGTTAAATTTTATTACCACTTATCAGGATCGGGCTACACAGAGTATGGTATCTGAGCTTTGTTTATCTCTGTTTTAATAGGCATTTCATTGACATTTTGATAGACTCCTCCAGTGCTTGAGGTTATTAAATTCTGTGCTTCAAGTTATTAAAGTCAGAGAAATGCAATTAAAATCACTTCTTTGATCGTGCATTATTCACTTATTTTTAGCTTTGGATATTACAGTGGAAAATTTTTAAAAGCCAAAGTTTATAGATAAGTTTGAGGAGTTATTTTTAAGTAACAATAATAGTAAGTCTACAATTATTTCTTTAAAACTGTTGTTTAGATATTTTGAAATGCAATTATCATTGATTGTCAGCATCTATATCTATATCTCTATATAGATATATATGGCTGCCATTGTTCATACTTGCCTTTCTTCCTTCTTGAAAGGAGAACAAACTATGTGAAAAATATTGTTGACAAATTCAGAAGTTTTATAACCCTGAAAATCTAGCAAGGATTCAACTTCAAATGAGGTTATTTAACATTAATTTTCTTTAAAGATTATATTTATTTGTCAGAGAGAGAGAGAGAGAGACTGAGAGAGCACAAGCAGGGGGAGTGGCAGGCAGAGGGAGAAGCAGACTCCCTGCTGAGTGAGGAGCCCGAGGCGGGACTAAGATCCCAGGACTCTGGGATCATGACCTGAGCCAAAGGCAGCCGCTTAACCAACTGAGCCACCAGGTGCCCCAGTTTCACATTAAATTTGGTGTTTATTTTATTTGACAAAGATTATAGTTCATTCATTCTGTAACAATGAAAGTGAGCTGACTCGAGTTCATAACTTATGTTAACAGCATACCTATCATTTATCAAGATTCTGCTCTATTTCAAAAACTGTGTTATGAGTTCTGTGTGTGTGTGTGTGTGTGTGTGTGTGTGTGTGTGTTGTGCTTAAACCTTACAATAAATTAAGAGACAAGTAAGATCATTTCCCTTTTATAAGTGAGGAGACTAATGCTTAAATTACCTAAAATCATCCCACTAATAAGTGATGGAGCCATTATTCAACTCTAGCTTAATTTCACTCTACACATAGACTATGATCCTTTACTACCCTGTCTTGTCTACCTTGTCTGTTTTAAAATTATATTTAAACATTTATGATGGTAATAGTTGCTATTTTAGAGCTTTGACTTTGTGCTAGTCACTGCTACCACTGATTCAAATGTATTAACTCATTACTTCTCACAACATCCCTGTGTTATTTTACAGATAATGACTGGTGTAGAGAGACTGTACAACGTGCTAAGTAAAGGCAGGTTGTAATTGATGGAGCCAGGATTCAAACTGATTCCTGAGTCTGGGCTCTTAACCATCATATTTTCTCTGATTATTGTCTTCATGAATTCTGGGTGAGAGCTCTCTTTAAAATGGTAATATGCTGTATGAATATTCTACCTGTTCATACTTTTATCTTGTTTTTTAATCCGTCTTGCCTTCTTTGATCCCAATCTACCCAGTCCCTACACTTCATCTTGCCTGCTAACTCTTCTGAACATAGTCTTGACCTGAAGTGCTGTTTTAAAAATAAAAATGATGTTGAGGCCATGTGACTCTTCAGTGAGTAATGGTATCATGAGTATGTAGCAGTTTCTGCCACGGATGCAGGAAGATAGAATTATGGTTCAGATGTCACTCAATTAGTGCAACAGATATAAATTATTATCTAAACTTAAACAGAAATGATTTAAGTAGTTCATACATTTATCCTTGATGGTATTAGTCTAGCTCTATCTTGGCATTTCAGTTCCAAATTCTAGGTTTCTACCTAGTCTTAAATATGCAGTTTGTTCCAGACTCCTTGTCAGGGGCTGCCTGAGCATCTGCCCCAGAAAACTACTGTCCACTCTGGAAACCAAGTCCTGTAAGAATGAGACTTTGCCTTCTCTCGACAATTTCACCATCCCTAGCTTGATACTGCCTTTCTCTATGATACTGGCTTTCTACAATGAGAACTACTTACCTGTTATCCCAGATTCATTGCTCTGTGTTTCACCATTCCCAGATAACATTACTGGCTTGCCAGGTTGAGTTTCCTCCAACAGCTCTGATTATTGTCTCAATCTCATTGTAGGTGTTACTCAGATGACAGAGTTTATAGAACTTTCATCAATCTTAGCATATGTTTTTAGACATCAATAATTTGTCATCATCGGTTTTAAAACTTGCTGGTCAGACAAACAAAATATCAGTGCAGCGCCCAGTGATAACATCTCAGTATTTCCTTGAACTTTACATTAGGCTTTTATTACTATGGCAAAAAAAATGGCATTAAACTTTGTAGCAGCCCATATCATTTATGGCTCATAATGAATTTACATTTAAACAAAATACATACAAGAGGTGTGTAAAAACAAAAGTCCTCCCTTAAGCATTTAGTTAATTAAATTTAACACTTAGATGCATATTAACACCTTCATACATATTAAATATTAACAAAAATTACATTTGAATGTTTTTGTCTTAAATCATTTTTTTAAATTTAAATTTTGCCAGCCACTATGTATCTCTGTGTTTCTATATTTGTGTGTTTTGCAAATATATTGAAATTATTTTCCATTGAAATAGGGCCAAGTCAGAGTTCTTTGGCATGAATGACCCAAGACCCTTCCATCCAGTCTAACATTGTGCTATCAATCAGTTATCTGTAAATACTAGTTGTCCACCAGGCCACTGGTTGCATGATGTTACTGATGCTGGTAAACAAGTACTCATTGAGTGTCTGCAAATGTTCCAGTCCATGATCATTCCTTTAGCTTATTTATATTGAGAAATAGACTGATTTTTCTATTCAGTTACACATAATTTTCAATCTCATCAAGTTTCAAAGCAAGAGACTAATATGGCCTCTTTCCTGGTTGGCATGTAGAGTACATAACCTCATTTTTAACCAAAAATGGGACACAATGTTCTGGGACTTTTCAAAGTACATAATCTTGAGATCATTGATTAATTATATCTATCCAAATATTAACTGAATAAGAATGACTCTCTGTAAAGTATATCCTAAATTTGCAGTTCTTACTGGCCTCTATTACTTAGGTTAATAACCACTTAGTGTGCGAACACTAAGTTATATGAAACCCCTACATTGTATGAAAATTTATTTGAATATTTTTTGGAGTACAGTAACAATACCTAGAAGATTCTTAAAATCATATGTGTATCAAATAACATAGAGAAGCTCTGTAAGACTAATTCTAAAATAGTTCTCTGAATTTAGACCCTCCACTGTTTGTTATATGCTTCCATTCATGTTATCCCATAGGATTTATTATCCTACAGGAGCATTGGTATGATTGCTGATATCACAGAGGGACATTATATGAAAGAGCTTGATGAAATTCATCATTCTAATATAGAACTGATGGTAAGACCATATTTTTATACTTAATACATGTTTTCTTATGAGAATGCACAAAATAAATATCTGGTAGGTTTTAGAACTTGAGTAACTGTGTTTGTCCTGGGAGAATGGAGAACTTGTTAGTCTCTCTTTTGTGAGCTTCCCAGATCTGACAATATTTTTTTTGTACCTCCTTCCTAAATTGGCTGCCAGAAATTATAATTTCTAATTTTACCTATAGAAAATGTACAGGAAGCATGGATTCCTGTCCAATAACTTCATCTTATATTTCTTATCTTTTTTATAATTACATAGTCTTTTCATCACTTACCTCAGGTGCTTATTCATATTTTATCTGTGTTGCATTAAATTATTTATGGAACAAAGCAGGGTAGAAATAAATAATTAAGTAATTAGGCCAAGAAATAAATAAATGAACAAAGTGCCTATCATAGACAAAGTATGAATCATGACATTTGTCTAAGTCAGTAATATTCAGCAAAATTTTCAGCGATGATGGAAATATCCGATACATGGATTTTCAAATATGGTATCCACTAGACACATGCAACTATTTAAGTACTTGAAATGTCACTATTGAAAGTGAGCAACTAAATTTTTAATTTTAAGTAATTTACAATTTTTATTTAAATAGCCACATGTTACCGTCCAGGACTGCACAAGAAATCACACCACTATTCATTTTATAGGACTTTACACATCAATGCAGCTCATTTTTGTAATTTAAGAACAAATTTCTAAATGAACCAGTTTATTATGTTTTCAAAATATTGTCCCTCCAAATTAATGGACTTGGGGGAAAAGTGTCAGTAAAAATGTAAAGTGTTTGTTGACTTGCTTCTTTAGCAATGGAGTATGTTCCTCATTAGTTTGGCAGACTTGTTTGTTGTTTCATATTATTTTGTAGTTTTTGGTTTGTTTGCTTTAATCGTGAGAATATCTTCCTTCTCTCTTTTTCTTGGGTTTATCTCTTTCTGGGGGTTGGTGAGGTTTACCTTCCTGGTGTGGAACAGGCTATGTCCACCTTATTTGTGAGGGTATTGAGGCCTGGGGTTTGTCAGAAGCTCAGCATTTACAAACACTTTTGCCAGATTTTTCTGGCCAACAATGCCCTGGTATCTAGCCTAAACCAGTGGCTCTCAAACTAGAGCATGCATCAGAATCACCTGGAGGACCTGCTCAAAATCACACTGCTGGACCCCACCCCCAGAGTTCAGATTTAGTAGGTCTGGGCTGGGGCCTAAATAGTAACATCTAACAAGTCCCAGGTGATGCGGATAAGGTGATGCTGATGAGGCTGGTCCAGGAGCTCCACTTGAGCTCCACTGCCCTAACTATCTGCTTATAGATTTCACTCACGAGGGGATCTAGCAGCTGTTCACCAGTCCGTAAAACTTTTTCAGTACAAGCAGAAAAGCATTATAAACTGTGGCCTAGGAATTACGATACCTGTGATCTGGTTCAAGTATTTGTTCTGGAATTTGTACATTATTTCTGGGAGGTGTCACAGTATATTAGTATGTTTTATTTGATTGGTGGTGTGCTACATATAAATATAACTAATAGTAGTTGAATTACAAAGCTTGTGAGTGATTTGCTCATACTTATATTTAGAATGTGGATTCAGTGATATACCTTAAAGGAAAATATAATTATAATAATATTTTATTGAGCATATTATTATTACCAGGAGCTATGCTAAATTCTGTCTATATATGCATGATCATATTTAATGCATGCAATATGTTTTCTGTAAACACATTTTAGTATTTATAGTTTGCCTATAAAACAAGGAAAGCCTGAAGAGCCAATCATTTGCCTATGAGCCACAGCTGAAGGAAGCTGTGATTTATGCTTTAGAGCCCACTCTCAGCTACTGACAGAGAAAGGATAAAGGTAAGCTTACCAAGATCTATATAATCAGACAAATTGTTGTTTTTTAATGTATAGAGATATGACAATTAAATTCAGAGTTATTTGTGGGGACGTTAAAAGTCTAAGTCGACATAGAATCAAAGCTTTTCAAATATTTCCCTGAAATAGCCAGTAATTCTTTGATAGAGAAATACCTTAAGTTGTTTGTCAATATCTTATTAACTTTTCAATGTTATTAAACTGATATTTGAGTAAAAATCTTTTACTGTCAAGAGAAAATTTTTTTAAAAACCTAGTTTTTCAAGTGCTGTGGGTAAAAACTCTTGCTCTGCTGGGGAATTAAAGAAATACATAATGTGTTGAAATGTTAATTTTTTCCATCAAGAACTTATCACAAACATGTCTTAATTCCAATTTATCTTTATTTCTATGGCTCCAACACGGAGAAGATCCCTAAAAGGGACATATTTTTAAATTTCAGAGTTTTAAATTTTACTTTTGACTTAAAATTAATTAGATAAATTAGTGGAATTTTGATACAATATTTATGATGTGTGCATTTATTTCTAGTTTTATCCTCTTTATTGGTGGTGTATTATCTATAACAAAATGCAAGGCACTTTACATCCATCAGCTTTAAGATAACCTTATTAAAAGTGAATTTTATCTACCTTTAATCAAAATATTGCATTTACTAAGTAATAATGACTTTATTTTCAAGGTGAGTTTAGGAATAGATATGGGAAAAACACTTCAAGTGGCTAATAATTCAAAATTATCAATTGTGATTTTTCATATGCACTGTGAAGTATATACAAAACAAATATTTGAAAACTTTTTATAGGTATATCCTCAAAAAAGTAATTGAAGCATTGCTTATAACATCATAAAACTGCAGTCTTCATGATGCCTACCGTTGGGAACCACTGAGACTTGTTAAACTCAGTGGTGAGATTTTATTTCTTAGTCATTAGGACTATTGAAGTAAATATGATTGTATATGTAATATATAAAGTTCCAGTATAGTATATATGATATCCTTTTTTGCAATAATAGAAAATATTCTGCAAGGTAGGTAGGCAGAAAGATCATTTCTAAAGTAATTAATAGACAAAAAGTAAATAAGAGGTAACCTCCTCCAATGTGTTGGGGAGAAAAAAATTCCTTCATTTTACACCTTTGTAAATTTTCTTATTTCACATAATTCAACCATGAATATCCTTGTCCATAAATCTTCATGACAAATCTGAATTGTCCTTAAAAAATTCCTATGATTGTAATTCTAGGATATAAACAGTATTGAGTAAAACATTCCTTAAGTGATGCTACGTTGATTAAGCTACCAACACTAAATACCTGATAGAGAATTCTTTTGCACCCGTAAAAAAGTTAATGTTCGGGCGCCTGGGTGGCTCAGTTGGTTAAGCGACTGCGTTCAGCTCAGGTCATGATCCCGGAGTCCCGGGATGGAGTCCCACATCAGGCTCCCTGCTCAGCAAAGGAGCCTGCTTCTCCCTCTGACCCTCCCCCCTCTCATGTACTCTCTCTCTCATTCTCTCTCTCTCAAATAAATAAATCTTTAAAAAAATAAGTTAATGTTCATTTTTTTCTATTTGATGTAAGAAAAAAATCTCATAAATGAGTATGTCTGTGACACTTAGGGTTGTTGAACAATTTTTTTTACATGTTTGAGTAATTTGCAATTCTTCGATTATTTATTGGAAACATAATTGAAAGATTACATTATGTTCCAAAAAGTTAAGTACTGACTGACTATATTTTGTTCAACTTAATATTTGGAAAAATGTAAACCTCCTATAACGTAAATAAGATACCTAAAATTAGGATTTTAAAAATGTATTATTCAAAGGGATACTAAAAATAATTTACCCAAAAGTCTTTGGTTTAAGGATTAGGAAAGTCATGTCCAGATAAGACATAACAGTTCCTGTATTACAGAAGTTGCCAAAAACAAAATTAGCATCAGGGCTTGGTATCATGGTCCATTGTCTTTTCTTTCTTCTTAGCTCTGTCTCTAGAAGAGCCAAATTATCAAAAAATCTTAATCTCTAAGTAGATGACAGTGAGGCTGTGTAGTGATATGTCACCTTGTATTTTATTTTTGGTTCTATGAATGACTATAAATATCTTGTACATTGTGCAGATATTACAAAGTGACATTCTCAAATGCTGAGCTTTCCTTTCTCTTTTTTAATTAGTAACTGAACTGGAAAATGCAAGCTGTCAAATATGTTTCTTTTTTAATACTCTAAATAGAATAGCATATTAATTACATGGTAGCAGCCAACTATATAGTTACATTAAGAAAGCAGAACTCAAAATATCCTATACTTATTTTGAGAGACCACACAAAGACCTAAATGAATCCAGTTTGTGAATTTTCAAGGAAAGGTGATACTATATTTTAAAATAATCTAATTTCGTCTTAAATTAGTGACAAGCTTTGACATTTATTCATACCAATAACAAAAGACAAGAACATGAAAGAGGAATAAAACCCTGATAAACCAGAAGGAGACATTTTATATTATTTTAATGGGAAGTAACTGCCAGTATATTTAGCACCCTTGAACTCCGTACTTTACATTTAATTAAGAGAAAAAATATGAACAAACTCAAGCATTTAGGAGGCATTTTATAATATCAATAGAGCGGTCACTTTGGGCTTTCATCATCTCTGAGAAAATAGAAAGGTTGAATTATTTACTTGTGATCTTACAATAACGCAATGAAGACAAAATTAGGACTAGGAGGTCCTTGGTCATAACTTTCAGTTGGTTCAGTGGGTTTTGCTTAGTTAACTCGGCATTCATGCAGTCTTTTTCCTCACATAAAAACAATAGCTCCCTGGTTATAGGCATGTGAGTAACTAGGAAAAAGTTTTTAAAAATTACTTTTAGTAGAAATCATGATAAAAGTGCTTAATTTGGACAAAGCCCAGTGCTGTGAGGCAGATAGAATTATTCCCAATTGATACATGCAGACCATGAGATTTCAAGAGGTTGTGATTTTTCTCTTACATACCTGGTATAAACTGAGTCAGTACTTAAATGTAGGTTTTTTGCAAGTTCATATGTCATTGACATAATGGAAATATTTAGGTTTTTTTTTTCTTTGCAAGTGGTAGAAACCCAACTTCCTAGCTTAAGTTAAAAATTGAGGCTTTTGTGGGCTCATAAATTGTAATAGATGAAAAAGTATTAAACTACAAGAAATGCAGGGATAAACCTGAAAGTGACTCACTCGGAATAATCTGTTTTTTCTTCATTCACACACACACATAGGAAGGCATCTGCCTTTCTCTGCAGAGTGGTTTCATTCTCTTCCACTGGAGACTTTCTCTATATGGTGGGAAAATGGTAACACCCAGGATGTTCTTGGGAATGTACTTTGGTCCCAGGTTCTCTCAGAAATCTTGTTTATTAACAAATACTTGTGTCTGGACTCCCCCAGGGCATACAAAGTACATACCTGCCTGCACACACTTACTCTTCTGTCTTAGCAGCACTCAAGAACTTAAGCAAAATTCATTAAACGAGCATCTAGTTATGTATTAATTGTAAAAATATGAGTTAATATCTGTTCAGCACCCTCTTTGTGATCAATTCTAAGCTAGATGACTTATGTTTTTATTTCTAGTTTTCATCCTGAAGGTGAGGTATTATATGCTACTTTAGTGATAAGGAAGAGTTAGGGAGGGGTTGAGATTTGAATTCAATTCAATGCAAACCCAAAGCCCATGTCTCCTGGTGTTTTATCTAATAAGAAGAGATTAGTGTTTATCAGGTTTATGGTTTGCTTTAAATAATTCATTAGGCTAATTTTATCATTAACCTCTTCTCTACAAAGACCTTGAATTGTAAGCTTTTGAAAGACAATGCACAGGTGTATAATATCAAGCAAGATAATCAAATCTTGCTGAAATTAAGTTTATGGTATTCTTAACAGGTGTGTATGCATATCAGAGAAGTTATATTTCAGATTTTAAGGTGATTTTAAAACTAACGCATATCAATATGATGACAGTAATTTCAGGAGGAGAATTTTTAAAATTAAGATTCTCATGTCAGTGCATTGAATTTTTAGCTACCATTTTTATTAATGCTAGAAGTATGCTTTCTAAATACAAAGTAAGAAAAATCTATGGAAGAAAATACACAGATGTTCAGTAAATAAAAGACAAAACATCTAGGATACAAAGATATGAGTAGTATCAACATATTTTTATAACCTCAAACACAATTAAAAAAAGGAAATAGTACCTGCTGTGTCAAAAACTGTGATTCACAACTTTCATGTGGAATTTGAGATGTAATAGTATTTTGTTTCAGTTGATTTTATGTTGCTGCAATGGTAGTTTTTTGGTGTTTTTTTGTTTTTGTTTTTGTTTTTTTACTTATTGGGAAATAATCTCAAATGACATTCTTAATTTGGTTAATGATTTTACATTTTCCTAAATATCTAGACTTAAAGGCAAATCTAATAAAGAGGAAATAAATACCCTTTGAAATAATATGCTTCCGATGTACTGATGGCTGTCTTCAATGTGATAGGTGAATGCTCAAGTCATTGACCTGAGCTTCAGTTTCCATCCTTGAGGATGGCAATAGTGAAATTCTGGCTGTGTATCTGTGCCAGAGTCTTAAGTCATGATGGAATTTTACCGATCCACGCATGCTTTCTCTCTCTCACTTAACTCACAACCAGCAATGTGGTAGCTAAAACTTATCCCTCCCCAAATGAACAGCAATCAAGGTAAGTATGATAAGAAATGGCAGGCACAAATGGAGAGTTAGACATTTTACCATTTTCAAACAGAAAATGCTGGATTTGTCACCAGTATGAATCCTGACATGTTTAGTTATGGGAAAAGGGATTTCTTTTTTTCTGATCTATATCAATATCTTAAAATTTTTGGAAAAGAGTATAGAAAGGAAGAAGCCCTCCTATTCTGTTTATAGTTGACTTCTTGCAAAGAAATCCTGTGGTTTTCTTATGTTTTATGAATATATTAGAATGCTACACACTAATAGTAGTAAATAGTTAAAACTTGAAGTTATGAATTAAACCACTAAGAAAACATAGTCATTTTCTCTTCTGGGACAATCTTTTCATGTTTTTGAAATTCACTAAGAAGTACCTAATTCAAATTCAGTATTTTTCACAACTAACACAAACACCTCAGATGAGTAAGAAGTTTATGACAGGGGGACACTACCATGCCAATTTATTTAGAAGCACCTTGAATCACACCTCTCTTTTTTCCCTAGACTCCCACCAGTCCTGCACCTCTCATCGGGAAGGATGGTCCTGAGCTAACATATATTTTTTCCTTTATTAGTTTATTTTGTGAAGGCAAAGGGATTTAATTCCTTTTTCCCTGATATAGGCATATATTCCTCAGTGTACAATGTATTAAATACACTTAATTATTCTGCCTTGACCCAGCTAAGTGCAAGAAGCATCAAATCATATTTATAGTAATCAGCACAGATACAGATTATGGGATTATAATGTTCCTGATGTTTTGGGAACTTATGTTCTATCTTAATATTGAATTCAAGTTGATCTTTATGATCTGTTTTTAATCAATACAATTTTTTATTTAATTCATAAGCTTTGTGTTGGATTAATGAGTTTCAAAGACTTACAAAGGGTCCATGACTCATAATACTTCTATTAACTGCTTGCTTCAGGGTTGATGATTCATGCTAAACTATAGCAATTAGATTCCTTTGATTTTTATGGAGTAAAGGTTGGAATTCATTCTCTAATAGCTACTTATTTTTATTTACAGCTCTTTACAGCCATGTTTTTAACCTATCTAATTTTACGGATGAAGGATCAATGAGGTTAAGTGCCTTGTCTAGCACCACTCTGTAGGTGAATTAAAAGCTGAGATGAGAATTTCAAATTTCAATCATCCTGTGAGTCACTGAGAATTTCTTTAGAAATTTTTTTATAAAAAACTTCAAATTTCATGATGAAATTTAAATATATTTTTTTCAAAGGAACTCCTTTATGAGAACATTTAAATGCTATAAATGTAAATAGTCAAATTCAGTGTCAGCTGTTAATTAACTTATAACAAAATTACTAGCAAAAGTATTAGTAGTATAATTCTGACTAGATTACAGAAACTGAAATGAGTTTGTCTTTGCTTCATAAAGAAAATATGAATTGCTCACAAATAATGGTTTATAAGGTCAGTAAGTAGGATGATAAATGTTCTTTTTACCCAACAACCACGTTCAATTTTTGTTAAATATATTTACAGTAGATTATATTATGATGAAGAGGATTCTAGGCTTGTAGACTGCTAATTTGGAGCCAATTTCCATCCATAAAAGGCTAAGCATTAATAAACTGAGTTGTAACAGATGACCTCTAATTAAAAATAAATCATATAAAGTACATTTAAAAGCTACTATGAAGTGAACCCATTTTTGTGTGAATAATTATATCCCTTAATGAATGACTTAATAACATGTAATATGATTGGGGGGAGATTCCTACGGCACAATCATTGACTTACAGAAGACAAGCTCCAGAAGATATTAATGCCTTCTAATGGAATCTTGATTGTAGAGCAGAGATCAAACATTTGTCAGTTCATTCATTCAGGAAGCTTAAGTTTTTGCTTTGAGAACACATCTTTCCTAGAGAGGCTGCCTCTGCTTTATTGTATCTCACAACCATGCCCAATGTTCATTTTGTCCATTACACCCAGAATGACATAATCTAAAACTAAAAGACAGTTTGGGTTCATTTAGCTTGTTCTTTGATTTCTCAGTGATGGAACAGAATTTCAAAGACCTAGAGTTACCTTCTATGGATTACATAGTCTACAGTTTTGTCATTTTCTATAATCTGGGTCTATGTTCCGAGTGACTACAGGAGGCATGATCTACTAAGCGATCACTTCCCAACTTCCTGGCTTCATAAATACAAATTTAAATTTCTCATCAAATTTTGAAAAATGGCCAGTATTTCTGCAAGTTTTTGGTCTCCACTTTCACTCTTTTCCTTTGGGGACTCCAATTATACATTTATTTGCCTACTTCAATTTTCCCCACAGTTCACTAATCTTATGTTTAATTTATTTCATTTTGAATTGTTTAGGTTACTATAGCTTTAATTCTTCCTTTGCAGATTTTAATCTGTTGTTAATCCCATCCATAGCTTCACTATGAAATAACTGATTAAAAATAACTGAGTATGAAAAAACTAAAGTATAGGTGTTATTCCTGTGCCTTTTTCTATGGTTTGAAACCATGCCAAGTAATCTAAGGTTCTAGATTTCTGTCTTCCTGCAAATGCAACCAAATAATAGTTTTTAAAAAGATTTTAAATGTCATCAATAAATATATCTCTAATATAAATTTTGTTTTGGAGAAAATATGGCATGAACATAATTTAATTTTTACCTTTTATTATCAGCAGTTAGGTATCAATAACCAAATTATGGTAGGAAAAAGATGTCCTCAAGGTTTTCAACACTGGGTTAAAATATTGTTTATTTTACAACTTACAAAAAAAAGTAAGCTATATCCTCTTATGAACAATTTACAATAGAAACAAGTTTAAGAACTTGCCCAAAGTAGAATGGATACTCTGCAATTGAAGTTTAAAAGTTACTGAAATTTCCTAGGGAAAACAAGTTATAGAAAAATAAAGATACTTCATAATAAAAGTGTCAGGTTTGCCTCCATGATAGATAAAACTCAGTGTAGGGTTACTAAAGTAAGAACAAAGCTTAGTTTTAAGTGACAAAAAAGAAATTAAGATACAAGCTGACCAGGAGTATGTGGTGGTTCCACAAGACCCATGAATTAGTAGTTTTTTGTTTGTTTGTTTTACCTCTTTTGCTTCTTTTCTCTCTGTTCTGATCTTTAAAATGTAATGCAAGGTCCAAGATCATAGATGAAGATCTATTCACAGTTCTTCATTCTAGATAATAGGTAGGAAGAAGAGGGTGCAGGAAGAGAAGACCTTTTATGAGATCTCCAAGAAGCTGGTGCATAGCACAGTCGTGTTATGTGCCAATGGCCAGAACTTAGTAACCAGGCTGCACTACCTGCAAAGAAGGCTGGGATTTGCAGTTTAAGCTAAAAACCAGCTATCCTAACACTAGAAAAGAGAACAAATATTGAAGTAGGCTCAACTCATTGCCTAATGAGAGGCCTCTGCAATAACATGTTTGGGGCAAAAGAAGCACCAGCCACAGTATAGCCATATTGTTTATTTAGGGCATTTCACCTCAGAGGGCCTGATCCCAGGGATTATTCAAAAGAAATATATATTTGCCATTATCTTAGCCTCCCTAGTAAGAGAGCTTAGTATGTTGTTTAGAGTGATTAAAGTCAGCCGCAGTAAGGAGGCTTATTTCAAGCATGAAAGCTAGAACTGTTGTATGAAATCCTTACAAATTTTAAGGATATGCTTTAAAAAAACTCAATACCATATCAGTCATAAGGAAATATATGGCTATGAATAAGCAGTAAACTTTCATTTTGAAATTCTACATGTACATATTTTTTTCACCTATACACAAACTTTCAAATAAAAGGCAGGTTTTTATTTTAAATCTACTGGCTGATCAAAGTTGGAGAGATAAAAATGTATATTGTATTCCTCAACAGCAATGAAGAATTATAGTGATGGCCATTCATTGACCCCCTACATGTTGCTAAGACTAAATGCTTCACATACATTTAAGAAATTATCACCTTTAGGAACACTAAGCAGTAAGTATTACGTTCATGTTACAAATAAGAGCAGCAAGGTAAAGAGGGGTTGAACATTTTCATAAACTGAATTTGGGAATGCTATGCCTCCAAGACAACAGCCTCACCTATGAGTAGAAAGGATACTTAATGCCTCAAAATTTTAAAGTGAGTACTTTCTAACACTTGAAGGTATTATTAAAAATAATTTAAGGACTTGACCTCGATTGGCAAAAATGTACTTGTTCCTTCGAACAATGTAAATGCTAAAGGCATAATTTAGATGATTCTGTCTTTAAGAAATGAAATAGGAAGATATTTCCCTGAAATTAAAAAAATGAAAGATATACTGGGACTTCTAACTTTCAGAAATTTATGCTTTTTTATTGAACTAGAAATTGAGGGGAGAAAATTCATTTACTGAGTCTTACAGCAAGGCTATTTCAGAGAATGAATGAGAAGTGTGTGTATGAAAATTGAAAATAAAATGCAAATGTAGCAAAAGTATACAATTTAGTTTGATTACAGTATAGGTCAGCTTGGCAAATGAGCTGCTTGAAATAGATGATAAAGATTGTCTGAGTTAATTCTGTGGCATGCTGAGCCATAACTGGCTGTGTTTCTAATGCCCTGCACCAGGAAGCACATAATTACTACTGTTATTATAGAGGATGTGAATGTGGTCTCCTAGCAATATGCTAAACACCCTCTTTTGAGTACTTAAAGTGCTTCATCTGCTCCAAATGGTAAAGGGTTTATTCATATAGAAAGCAGCAAATAAAATAAAAAAGTAAAAGTGCTATTTAATTCGTATATAATTAATATTGAATTCATGTAGACATATATAATTTAATACTGATTTTTAAGTTTAATTTCTAGTGAGTGAGTGATACAGGGAACAGTCTTATGTTTTGTCAGTGCCTTCTATTCTCTTATGGTAGGAATTTTAGGATTTTTTCTTCTTAGGATGAATGAATATTTTCTTCTAGGATGAAAGTAGTCAGGAATATCTTTACATAATAATAACAACAACAATAGAACATGTAACTTTTTCTTATTTCCCATTTTTAAATATCTCCTAGTCAATAACACTCAAAGTGAAAGTTTCCTCTCATTGAGGTTTACATGTATAAATTATTCATGTCCTCCACAGAAAAGATAGAGAAATCCCATAAAAGAATCCATGATTTAATAACTTAACTATTGCCATCATTTTAGCCTACTCAACTCAGGATTAAAAACTATTTCTTATTCTAATGTATAAAAATATTGAAAAAATCATCGCCAAGACCCATGTTAAGGAGCTTTTTTCCTGTGTTTTCTTCTAGTTTTATAATAAGTTTTCAGTCTTTTTTTTTTGTTTATTTTTGTTAAGATTTTATTAGAGCACAAGCAGGGGGAGCAGCAGAGGGAAAGGGAGAAGCAGACTCTCTGCTGTGTTGGGCTCAATCCCAGGACCCTGGGATCATGACCTGAGCTAAAGGCAGATGTTTAACCAACTGAGCCACCCAGACCCTACAGTTTCAGTGTTTGAAGTCTTTAATCCATTTTGAGTTAAATTTTGTAAGTGGCGAAAATAGGGGTTTAGTTTCTTTTTTCTGTGTGGAATATTGAATTTTCCCAGTGTCATTTATTGAAGATACATGGTCTTTTCTCCATTGAGTAGTATTGGTTTCTTTTTCCAGTGTTAGTTGGCCATATATGTGTGGGCTTATTTCTGTGCTCTCTATTCTGTTCTACCAGTGTATATACCTATTTTTATGTTAGTACCATACTGTTTTGATTACAACAGCTTCATAATATAGCTTGAAATTAGGAAGTATAATGTTTCCCACTTTGTTCTTTCTCAGGATTGCTTTGACTACTTAGGGTCTTTTGTGGTTCCATACAAATTTCAGGTTTCTTTTTCTTACCTATGTAAAAAATGCCCTTGGAATCTTGATTGGGATTGCATGGAATTTATAAATGGCTTTGGGTAGTATGGATATTTTAATATTAATTATTCTGATCCCCGAACATGCGATGTCTTTCCATTTACATATGTCGTCTTCAATTTCTTTCATCATTGTCTTTCAGTTTTCAGTTTATAGATCTTTCACCTCGGTTAAATTTATTCCTAAGTTTATTATTATTTTTGATGCTATTGTAAGTGGGATTGTTTGTTTATTTTTCAAATAGTATTTTTGTAGTGTTTAGAAATGCAACACAGCTTTGTATTGATTTTGTATACTGCAGTTTTACTGAATTCATTCATTAGTTCTAAGAGGTTTTTTTGGGGGGGAGGGGTTTCTTAGGATTTTCTATTCATAAGAACATATCACCTGCAAACAGAGACAGTTCTCCTTCTTCCTTTCCAATCTGAATGGCTTCTATTTCTTTTCCTTGCCTAATTTCTCTGTATAGAATTTCCATTAGTATGCTGAAAAGGAGTGGTGAGAGAAAATACCCTTGTGATATTCCTGTCTTAGCAGGAAAGCTTTCTACCTTTAAAGCTTCACCGTAAATATGATGTTAGTGTGGTATTGTTATATGTATATATACATATATATGGCATTTATCATTTTGATATATGTTGCCTCTATGCCTAATTTGTTTAGTTTTTATCATAAGATGTTGAATTTTGTCAAATGCTGTTTTCTGCATCTATTGAAATGATTATATAATTTTTATCCCTCATCCTATTAATGCGGTGTATCACATTTATCAGTTAGTGTATATTGAACTGTCCTTGCATCCCAAGAGTAAATCTTGCTTGATTATGAATGCATGATTCTTCTGTGCTTTTCCGTTCTGTTTGCGAGTATCTTGTCAAGAATTTTTGCATTTATATTCATCAGGGGTATTGACCTGTAGTTTCCTGTCTTGCGGTATCCTTATCTGACTTTTGTAGGAGAGTAATGCTGGCAACACAAAATGAATTTGGAAGTGTTCCCTCCTCTTCTATTATTTTTTGGAAGAGTTTAAGAAAGATTAGCACTAATTCTTCTTTAAATGTGTCATAGAATTCACCTGGTAAGCCATCTGATTCTGGACTTTTTTGTGTTGGGAGGTTTTTGACTGCTTATTCACACTCCGTATGCATTATTTGTCTGAACTGTTCAGATTATCTTTTTTTCTTTATGATTCAGTCTTGGTAAGTTGTATATTTCTTGGAATTTATCCATTTCTTCTAGGTTATCCAATTAGCTGGCATATATTTTTAGAAGTCTCATGATTGTATTTCTGTTGTAATATTTATAATGCCTCCTCTTTCATTTCTGATTTTATTTGGTTTTTATCTCTTTTTCTTAGTCTGGCTAAAGATTTGTTAATTTTGCCTTTTAAAAAAACAGCTCTTAGTTTTGTTGATTTTTTTTTCCTATTGTTTCCCTCATCTTTATTTCATTTATTTCTGCTCTAATCTTTATTTTTTTCTTCTGCTAACTTATTCTTTATTTTTTTTGCTAACTCCTTGGAATGTAAAGTTACATTGTTTAACATCTTTCTTTTCTCTTAATGTAGAATTTATAGCTATAAACTTCCATCTTAGAACTGCTTTTGCAGCATCTCATAGGTTTTATTATATCATGTTTCCATATTTGTATATTTGAAGACAAAAATTTCCAGTTTTTTTTTTAACTTCCAATTTGATCTCTTCTTTGACCCATTTGTTATTCAAGAGCGTGTTGTTTAGTATTCTCATGCTTGTGAATTTTCCAGTTTTCATTCTGTTAGTGATTTCTAGTTGCATACCATGTGGATGGTAAAAATAGTTTGTATGATTTCATTCTTCTTCCCATTGCCAAGGCTTGTTTTGTGATCTGAGATATGATTTATCCTGTATAGTGGTTTGTGTGTGCCTGACAAGAATGTATATTCTGTTGCTGGTGGATGGAATATTCTGTGTGTGTCTGTTAGGTCCATTGATTTAAGGTATAGTTCAAGTTAATGTTTGTTTAGGATGATCTATTCATTGTTGAAAGTGAGATATTAAAGTCCTCCACTATTACTGCATTTATGTCTATTTCTCCTTTCAGATCTGTTATATTTGCTTGCTATATTTAGGTGCTCTGACATTTGCTGTATATATAATTATATCTTCTTGATGAATCAACCCCTATGTCCTTACAAAATGACCTTCTGTGTCTCATTACAGTTCTTGACTTCCTTTCTGTTTCCACCAGTTTGAGTCACACATGCAAGGCAACCTTGCAAGCCAACCCTAGAAGATAGTGGAGTCACAAAATAGAAAGAACTAGAATTACTCAGAAGACCGACCCAACAATACAGAAAACTCATTTTGAACTCTTTGGTACCTAGAAATAAATGTTGATTTTTTTTTTTTTTTTTGTGAACTATGTTTATTATAGCAGTCAGTGTTGCCCTAACTAATGCAAGTGTATTCTCCATACTCCTTGCCAGGGTATGCTTAGTCAGGCATAGGTCAAATAGTGAGAGGCATGTTTCTTGACCACAGTAATTAGGAAATCACACAGCTAATCTTGCTCAATTAGAACAATAGAGATTGTCTAAGAATGTATGCGATTTGAAGATAAGGAAGTCTTACAAACTAGCTCTTGGTATCAGCAGCCAGCTCGCCTCTTGATGCAGTAGGAGAGCGGTCCACATGCCTATTGAGTCTCTTCCCACTTGTGCCCTGAATAGTGTGCCCTCTTGTCTTAGGGATTTTCCTCTATTGATTATCCTCTACCTGTTATGCTTTTCAACATCTTTCACTTTCTCCATCACCTTTCATTAGCATTCAAATATTTTCAGGTCTATTTTACCCTCTAAAACAACTAACAAACTGCTTTCAAACATAAGACCTCCTTTGAATCCATTTTCATTTTCTATTACTCACATAATACTCTCCTACCCATTCTGTGCGACAAACCCATCGTCACCTGTTGAGTATCAGACTCCTGGAATACTCCACAATGTGGTCTGTGGTGAGGTAGAGCTTTTATTTTGAAAGCAACATTTTTGCAGGGCTGGAGTTCATAAGAAAAAAGCATAGATCTCTCATTCCCCTGTAATACCAGATGGAGGTGGGTTTGGGCCTGACTTGATCTTTATCACACGAGGGTAAGGGCTTTGTCAATTTAGAAATAAACTGCTTGGCAACAGGCAGTGTAAATTTAGATACTAGTTTATTAACAGGAGCTGTGTGGGAATGCATGCTGCTCAGCACCTGGAGTGTTTGAGAGTACAGGAGATTTCCCCTGCTTGGGGGAGGAATCACTGTTTCTATGGGACGCTGTATTTGGATGCAGCCTCTTCCCCTAGGAGAAAGATGTGGGGGAAGCCTATGTTCCAGATAGCTCTTTATCTAGGCATGACAAAGAGAACACCCAGGATGGGCAAAACTACTCCTTGCATTATACTTCCAGAAAGAATAGCCAGATTGCTCTTTCTACTTTCTTACATTTGCTTTCAGTTCCCTACAATTCTGAAACTCCTTTTACCGTATCACTCATACTTTCCTGTGGCTAAATCCAAAGAACATTAAGTTCACATTACACTCCCTCTTGTGGGATATTTTATCACATTTGTCCACTTAAATACTCTTAATTTGGTATCTCCCACAACCTTTCTGTGAGGTTGTAATGAGCAAAACCTCAACTGTAGCCTTATATATAGTTACCTATTAAATATCTATGAGAAAGTGGTCACAGAACAGTTCATAAACCTGTCCTGGCAACAGAAAAGTCCCAATTCTCTGTCCTTCCAGGTGCTCTGATCACACCTTTATGAGGAACATCCTTTCCAGAGCCTGATCCAGGGCCATAACTCATCAATGGCATGTTATCAGAAATAAAAACCAATGCCAGAATACAGTGCAACACAACACCTTAATGCTGAAACATTTTGGGATAAAGCCAACCCTATAAACTGTTGGATACTTCATTAAAGGTGGGGGAGAGTCTCTATTTCAGCATATTGAGTTTTACTAATGAGAGCTCATTTCCTACATTCATCATAATAGTTAAGAAATCACTTTTATCATTGTGCTATTTTTTTTTTTTTTAACATTTGTTGATCAAGTTAGAGATTTCAGAAAATCTTGTGTCAGCCACCTCTGGAGCATGACCCTCCCTTATATAATATCTGATAAACTCCCTGGAAAGTGCTTCTGTGTATCATGACCACTGAGCACGCTGGACTAGGCATTCTTGGTTATGCAACTAATTGTTCCTGGAAGTCAAAGATGAAAGTAATTGACCCATGTGTTGTATCCCATCATCAGTACTGAGTGGTTTAAAGGAAATGGCAGGCATGATGACCACTGGACTTGCAATGTTGTGTCTTCCCCATGCCTGCTGCTCGGTCAGTTCCTGAAGTCAGTGGCATGCTTACCAGCTTAGCTACATCTGCAAATTCATTAACTTGATTAAAGATAAAACCCTTAATTAGAGATGATCTTGTCCTATATCCTCCTTCTGCCTCACTTTCTACCTTCTTGCATTTCTCTTCATCCCCAAGCACTTTCCAAAACATAATTTTCTTTTAAAAGATGGATGCTCATGTTGTCAATGCTATCTATATCTAAAAGTAAATCCTTAGTGCTTTTTTTCTTTGTGAGTTCTTAGAGAAATAAGATAGTAGTATATTCTTCAGTTTTTATTATACTATTTTTTGTCACTAAAAACTTATTTTCTTTCTGATCTTTGTCCCTGACTCCGATTTTCTTCCTTATCCAAAGTTTTATCTATGTCCTTAGAATGTATATATCTTTTTATAATATAAGTGTTGCTTCATTTGTATTTTTTAATTAGTAGACATTATTTTTAGAGTTTTACCTTTACAGAAAGACTGAGCAGAAAGTATGGAGTTCCACATAAATGCCTAAGTTTCTCCTATTATTAACATCTTGCATTAGTGAAGTAGTTTATTACAATCAATGAAGCAATATTGACGTGCTATTATTAACTGAAATCCATGTTTTACAATAGGATTCACTCTTTGGGTTGAACAGGATTCACTTCTATGGGTTTTAACAAAATGCATAACGTCAGGTATTTACCATCAACGTATTGCACAGAATAGTTTCACTGCCCTAAAATCCTCTGTGGTACTCCTCTTCACCCTTCCCCCTAGTCCTCACCCCCAGCCTTTCAACCCCTGGTAACCACTGATCTTTTAACTGTCTTAGACTTTTGCCTTTTTGAGAATGCTGTATTGCTTGAATCATACTGTTGGTAGCCTTTTCAGACTGGCTTCTTTCACTTAGTAATACACATTTGTTTCCTCCATGTGTTTTAGTGGCTTGATTGCTCATTTCTTTTTATTAATGAATAATATTCCCTTGTCTGATGTATCACAGTTTGTTGATATATCCACCTATTATAGGATATTTTAGTTGCTTCCAAGCTTTGGGAATTATGAAAACAGCTGTAAATATCTATGTGCAGGTTTTTGTGTGGACATACGTTTTCAACTCCTTGGGTAAATACCGAGGGGCATGATCACTACAATGAACGGTAAGAATATGTTTAGTTTTTTAAGAAACTCCCAAAATGTGGGGCGCCTGGGTGGCTCAGTCGTTAAGTATCTGCCTTCGGCTCAGGTCGTGATTCCAGCGTCCTGGGATCGAGCCCCACATTGGGATCCCTGCTTTGTGGGAAGCCTGCTTCTCCCTCTCCCACTCTCTCTGCTTGTGTTCCTTCTCTCACTGTGTCTCTCTCTGTCAAATAAATAAATAAAATCTTAAAAAAAAAAAAAAAAAAGAAACTCCCAAAATGTCTTTCAGAGTGGCTATACCAGTCTGCTTTCCCAATGCAATGAATAAGAGCTCCTGTTCCTCTACATCCTCTCCAGCATTTGGTGTCATCAGTGTTCTGGACTTTGGCCATTCTAGCGGGTATGTGGTGATATCTCAATGTTGTTTTAATGTGTGATTCTCCAGTGACATATGATGTTAAGCATCTTTTTATATGCTTTTTTTTTTTTTGCCTCTTACGTCTCTTTGGTGAAGTGTCTGTTCAGATTTTTGTATCTGCCTTGCTCCCCAGTTTTGGGGACAGAGTTTGCTTTCTGACTTCAATTCTCTGATGGATTGGTGGTTTTTAGTTTGTTCAGCTTTTTTCTTGTTTTGAGGATCATTGACACTTTCCACAGTTTTTACATGTCTGACCTGAAATGGGAAGTCTGGTATTTTTTTAATTCAAATAAATGTACTCTAAATATTTAAGATTTACTCTTATGATTTTGGCTCAAGTCATGATCTCGGGGTCCTGGGACCTAGCCCCAAGTCAGGCTCCATGCTCAATTGGGAGTCTGTTTGAGGATTCTCTGTCTCACTCCACCTCGGCTTCTTCCCCTACTCATGCTCACCCATGCAATCTTTCTCTCTCAAATAAATAAATCTTAAAACAAAAACAAAAAAAAATTCCTTCACCATTTTAAATTTGGTTCTCATCATGTTCTTATTAATTTGTAGGAGTTTTCTTATGTATTCTAGATCTTCATGGTTTATTAGTTTTAGTATCTTAAGTATCTTCTCCCAGAATGTCATCAGGTCTGGTACATACATTTGTGGTATCCTTCATTAAATAAAATATTTGGTGTTAGGAATTTATCACAGGCCCTGAAGGAAATACCCAGAATGCCTGGAAGGGCCACACAAGGAAGTCAAGGCAGAGTGCAAACAGAGAGAGGCAGGATCTGGGACCTTTATTAGGATCTGTGGATAGAGTGCTTTTGGATTCTTGGGCTAAGGCCAGATTGATTAATTCAAACGAAAAGAATAGGGCTTTGGTAAGCCACGTGAGGGTCTTATCTAAGAGGCCCATAAAGGGAAAGCACTGGGAGGCAGAGGAGATCACAGAGCTATTGGAGAAATTGTATCAGGAACTTAGTATCTGCTTGTGCCTCTGCAGGCTGTTATCCATGGCATGCACTTATGTGAGGGATCTAGTGTTTGTTTAAGGTCCCTGAAGGCTGCTTAGCCAAACAAAATGGATGTTAAAGCAGCAATAACATGGAGTAGCTTAGCTAAACTTTGAGCAGATGTCGTCAAGTCAATCAGTATTTTGCCTTAGAGTGAGTGCTTTTGACATCCTATTGAGGACTCCCTTCCTTATCTACCTCACAGTGATAACCTGAATTTTCTTCTTTGACTTTACTCTGTAAAGTTTCTTCTTTGACTTTACCAGTAAAACTCTGGTTTTACTCTTTACATTTAGGTCTTTGATTTGTCAGGATCCATATTAGTCAGGGATTCAGGTTTATTTTTCTTATCTAGTTAGCCAGGTTTCCTAGCACCATGGACCATTGGGTTATATGGTCACCTTAATCATATCAAAGTTTCTAGGTATACGTACTTCAGAAATCTCTTTTCTATTTCAAAGATCTAGGGATATTTCATAGTGTTAGGACTTAGTTGGACACTTAGGTAGTCAGGGGCCAGGGTCCCCAACAGGAAAACAGGGAGCAGGGACAGCTACAGTAAAACCGCACTAATATCCTGTTTTACAGCTTAGACAAGACCACAAGAACATCCTGTCTACAGTAGCCTCTACAGAAGTGACTTTTTCAAAACATCCTGAAACAGAACAATCAACCATAAAACACTGGTCACTATCACAAGTTGAGACAGTCAATCTCCAGATATCAGCCCAAAAGACTATTAACACATAAATAATAACCCAGTAGGTAGACGGGTGCATGATCCAAGCCCTGATTGGCACACCTTAGCATCCATTCCACAGGGGGCCCACACTCAGGATGCTCAAGATGCAAAAGAGCTTATAAAAACCCCCTAGATTTGAACACCAAAATGGCAATCCTCTCTGGTCCCCTCCCTCTCTGGGAGCTTTATACTATTGCTCAATAAACTTTGCCTTGCTGCCCACCACTCTTCATCTGGTCTACCTCTTAATTCTTTGAAGTGGCTTGACCAAGAACTTTGGACACTAAGGGAATAAAAATCCTGTAACAATAGCCTGTGCACCCTCTTCTTTAAAATGACTTAACTATCAGTAGATCTTTAGTCTTTGAAGCAAATTTTGGAAAGATTGTCAGATTCTTCAAAAAAATTTTTTTTGTTATTTTTTGATGTATAGATTGGCATTTGGAAAACTGACATGGCCACAATGTTTAGTCATTCCATTAATGAACATGGCATAGTATAACTCAGCTCTCTTTTTACATCCTTCAAAAGCAGTTATAAAATGTCCACATTAAAAACTATATTCTTTACTGATAATGCAAAGTGCCTTTATATCATCACTTTAATTATAAGAATAAACCAATGATGTAAACATGACAAAATTATTATTCTATATTTTCTTAAAAGAAAGACTTTAGAACATTTAAAGCCTGGCCCAAGTCTATTTAACTTCTGATGTACAGTGAGGCCTGGACACCTGTCTCATCACTCCTAGTCAACGGGGCTTTATGTTATACTCAGCAGAACTGCCTTCTCTAAAAATAGGGAGGGAAATTCACACCATTTGAAAAGCAAAACTTTGGAGTTAGTTTAGTGGGAAGATTGTTTCTAAACACTGTAAAGAAATCTCTTTTTTACTTGCCTGTCTACCTATGAAGGCATTCTTGTTTGAAGCATATTTTATTATGTCAGGAATGATTTTTATTGCTTTGCTTTTTATTAATGGATTCACAGCATTGACATAAGCTGGAGGAATATACCCAAATGAGATTTTAGGGAACTGTCGTAATTTTCAGTTGATATCTTATGAAATTTCTAATTTAAAGAAACTAAACTAACAATTCTCCTTTGGATATGTTAACATTCAATGTTAATGAACGAGATGTTTCCATGCATAATTCTCACAAACACATCTAAATAAGAACATATGTCTCTCTTACTGCTGTGGTTCTGTACATGAATAAAGTTATATTTTCTTTGCCAGGAAATCTGTTTGGGCACAATAAACACTAATCTATGTTTATTTTACATGTTGGATGAGTTTTCATTTTAAAGGGAATAATTTATTTTATTTAAATTATCTTATTACTGACAAGCATTAACTAGAAGAAGATGAGTCAGGGCCATCTGGCATTCTTCAGTAGCTTATTTTGACACCTCACTCATTTGTTTAAATAATTCGCTGATCCAATATAAACTAACATACTGAGATGCAAGGTACTTTCATTTCTAGACTAAATCATTTACATTTTTATAGGTGCAAATGAATTAATGCATAGAACACAAGTAAGCCACCTTGGCATGTTTGCTCACCAACCCCCAATCCATTCACTTTATCTAAAAATGCTTTTCCTATAATTTGCATGATATTAGGCTGAACTAGAGAGCTGGGTTTGCTGCATAAATGTCAAACTGACTGACAGTAGGTCAGAATTCTCCAGAAACTACAGTAGAAGTGTTATTCTCCTGTTTTAATAATTGACATATGTACAAAGTTTTAAACGTTATTGAATGATATGATGGGGAGATAATATTTCTGACTTTTCATGTGGATCATGACAAACTTGAGGAAATATAATTTCCACTAACTGTTGCAATCCCACATGGACATTTGTTCTTGGTCTCCTGACTAGCTGGTAAAAGAGATTCAAAGTTACATTCTGAAAATATGACATCTTTTTATTTTAATTGTGATATATAATATACCAACATCTGTGTTAGAATGTACTTTTTCCATTATTTGAATAGAAAAAAATGTCCAAGCTTTTTTCTCTATAGTCCTTAGACAAATAAAATAATGTAGGATGGCTCTGCTTTGATTATGAACTATTATTCTACATTTTGCAGCACAACATCATGTGAAGGCCATGAACATAATTTTTTTTATCCATCATTTGAAATGGCTAGTAAAAGAAACATGTTTCAGGAATAAACAGATCTTTTTTTAAAATATAAAAAGTACAAAAGTCTTACATGTTTTCCTTGTTGAAATAGGAGTGAATTTCCAAATATCTCCAAAACTCATTTTTGTACTATTGCTTAGGTGTATTTATAACAATGCTATTTCTAATCAGTAATAGTTTTGGAAATAATAATCCAATATTTAATGTATTATCAGTACTAAACCCATTAGCAAGGGCCAGAAGAGTTGAACATTTTTTTTTTGAACATTCTGTTTTTTAATTGGGTACAAATATTGACTTCATGACTACCTAACTAGGTGACAGAAAGTAAAGATGCACATACAGACATACACATACACCTATACATTCCATCAAGGAGCTTCATAGTCTATTAGAAGGCATGCACAAAAAATAATTATATCATGGTAAATACATGTAGCAGATACATTAGTACCTTACTCATATCTCCTTTATAACTTATAATTTCCTTGCATGAGAGCCTGATTACCACTAGCTACTTCTAAGCAGTAACTTTTAAGATGCTGGAGCCTATTCCACGAGAGTGAAGGACAGGTCAGAAGTGCCAGGGAATTAATTAACTGTTTCCATCAAGGAGCACTCTACCAATGAATGATTAGAGTTGGATAATTCTACTGGCCTGTTCTGCATTGGTTTTTGAGGTTCCCAAGTGGAATTATGCTTTAATCACCCACAATGATAACTTTAAAAAAATATATATATATACCTTTATTAACTCCTTTTCTTCCCTGTCTCACTTTCCCAGTCTGCTACCAGTGTTTCTTAGGATCATTTGCCAAATAAACAACCTGCTCTTGAATCCTTGTCTGAATATTTCTGTGGGAACTCAGATAAGACAATAAAATTAAAAAAAAAAATAGCCATGGGAGCAGACATCAGGTACACCTTCCATCTAGAGATGATCATGTGAGACTTTTGGACAAGATGAATGCTGGGCTGAGTCTAAAGAGAGGAGTCGGACTTAATGAGGTAAAAGCTGTAGGTATTTCATCCTAAAAATGGAGCTCTTGAGAAAAACCACCGAGATGAAGATTATCTTGGTGATGTTTCAAAAGAGCCAGGGCAATTCTCAACTTTAGAAAAATAAAACTGGGGGAAGAAAATGTAAGATATCTGGTTGAAGAAATGGTAAAATCAGGGGCTGGAATTTTGGCTAAGATATGTGTTGAAGGATCGAGGTATAAGAGAGTAAAGGATGATTATGATAGAGCAATTTGATGACCAACCATGGGATCTGAGCTAGTTTGGGATTAAACAGACCAGGAGAAACTGATACACGAGGAGAAAAATGCAATGTCCTAGTAGTATAAATATCTAAATGGAATTGAAGAATAAGGGAATAAGACAAAGTGAAAAATAAAATATAGGAAGTCACGATCAGAGTTTCAACACTGGTGATTAAAATTGGAGAGGTAGATAAGTTCCTGATGATGATACTGGCCAGAGTGAGCCCCAAGTATAGCAGGCATGGAGTCAGAGAAAGGACAGAACTGCAAGGCTCTGGTTGTAGGCAGCATGTTCATTCTGAAAGAGTGTGAGCAGGCTTGGGTAGAGGGAAAGATTTCAGCGTAGAGCTCCTCATGGGTAGAAGGGATAACCATCATCTATCTCTCTGTTGGGTCAAAATTTTTTTTCTGTACATTGTTTTGATATTCCCCCATTCATAATTACAGATTTCTATCATATTTGAAGGTTTAGTTACAACTAAGTTATTTCAAGGAATTGTACTATACATTATCATAAATATTTTAAGGAGTATTTCTACACGGATCATTTAATTTAATCATCAATATACCTCAAAAAATTGTTCCTCACAGTTAAAGAATCTGAAGATGATACAAGTTATAAGACTTGGCCTTACAAAAACAAGGTGCGATTCCTGGTCTCCCCAATATAAATTTAGAGCCCTTTCTTTTCTAAGGCATCAGTCCAGTGGCTCATGATGTAACCAAACAAATGTGAGTTCGCTCCCTGGTGAGTCACAGATAGAGACTACATCAGGTGGGGTTGTCCCACAAAGGAAACTAAGTTTATTTGCAGCAAATAAGGAGATCATGGGGGATAGCTTCCAAAGCCGTGACTTCCTGAGAAGTGGTGAGTGGACTCCTTTTATTTACGGTTCATCGTTGTGTGTAGAGACAGGAAAAGGTTATGCATGTGTCTTAAGGAAACATGCCCATGAATACATTATATGTTATGCAAATGAGGCTTGTGCTCCTCCTTGGGCTGAGATTTTAGTATTATAATGAGGTAGAGGTAACTGTTGCCACTCCATGGGTCACTGGTCACTCCATGGACCATCTGTGCAGGCGAGTGGGAGGTTGAGCTCCAACTGGTCTGGGTGGTTTGGGCCTCAGGAGCTCTTTGTCAGGGCAATCGTTATTGCCTTGTGGGTAGTTTCAGTTTCTATCTTGGGATGCTTTGACAATAGGTGGAATCTTTTGCCTGAGTTAAAAGGTAAACTGGAAAGAAGAACTTAAAGGAAATGTGAGACAAAGGTCAGTTGGTCCATGCAGTTGGACCCTAAACATCAGGTCCTAGGGTCAATCATGTGAGGCCACTACATATAGTCTATCCTATAAAACTAGGCTTGATTTTTCCTCTTAGAGGGGCACAAGATAAAACCTACACTTCCCCTGTCCCCTAAAGCCTCATCATCACCTTGGCAATATAGGCTTGGATAAAAGCATCTCTATTGCTGGGAAACTGAAGAGTGTCTTTGGGGAAGAAGCATATTTCCGTTTTGCCCTGTTCATCCTGAAAACATATCATAGTATTATTTCTTTTGATCTGTACCATGTCTGTAGGAGAGAACACTATATATTGAAATATCTAAATGAGACTTCATGTTCCCCAAGCTTCACTAAAAAATTGAATTTGCTTCAGTTTCCCCAATTATTATACTCACAGGCTTAAACAAAAAATAAACTACCTTCATTTTTCTTGTGTGTATATTTCTTCCTCTGATATGGGAAAACTTAACAGTAATTTTAATATTTCCCAGGGATTTTTAGAGCAGTTGCTCTCAACCATTCATGGAGGGAATTTTATACGCCGTTAACCTAAAAGTATTACAAACAATATACCCATGTTTACTTTGCAGAGTGTCTTAGTATTAGCAATTTCCTTTTCCTCTCTGCAGCAGTCTGATGGGTAAATTATAGGATAGTGTGTTGTTATTAAGTGGAGAACAATATTGTATATTTAAGAAGAGGCCTTTTTCAGATGCTATTTCAGTGCTACTGTATAGTTCTGATTTGTATTGTACTTAAATATTTCATTTAATTTGAACCTTTTGAAAGTTTATAGATAAAAGTCGTTCAGTTGTAAATTTTATTAAACACTGCTGGCATATTTTGCTGCATCTTTTTAGGGGGAATTTTTTTTTTTAAGATTTTATTTATTTATTTGACAGAGACACAATGAGAGGGAACACAAGCAGGGGGAGTGGGAGAGGGAGAAGCAGGCTTCCTGCCGAGCAGGGAGCTGGGATCATGACCTGAGCTGAAGGCAGATGTTTAACGACTGAGCCACCCAGGCGCCCCTTTAGGGGAAATTTAAAAGAAAATAATTTGTGCTTGCATGAATCCAGAATATGATCAATTGTTTTTTGGCACATATATTAGTTACATTATTATACAAAATATTTATTGTTATGTTAAAATAACTCAAGAATAATAAGACCTCATTTAAAATTTGTATAAAAATTGTGATACAAAAATTATTTTAGTAATTTTCTCTATCAGAAATAAAAGTATTGGGATGCTTGGTTCAGTTGGTTAAGCGTCTGTCAGGCTCAGGTCGTGATCTCTGGGTCCTGGGATGGAGTCCTGCGTTAGGCTCCTTGCTCGGGGTGTCACTTCCCCTGCTCGTATTCTCGCTGGCTCTCTCTCTAGCAAATAAATAAAATCTTAAAAAAGAAATAAAAGAAATAAAAGTACTTAAAATTAAGAAAGATTATAGGACAATGATGGTGTCAGGGGTCAGAATGCTAAAATGGGAGTCATGTTATGAAATATGGATATATATCCAGGATATATTTTGAAGTAGATTACAAAAACAGGACAACTAAATGTTTACTGGTACCGGATTAGCTCCTGGGTCCATAAAAGAATTTATTGTAACATTTCATGAAATCAAATAGTCTGTGGATTAAAAGGTAGTATTACACAAATGTTAATTACTGGAATTTGATGGTTATACAGTGATTTTTAAGGAATATACACTGAAGTGTAGGGGCACTTGGGTGGCACATTCTGTTGGGCATCCTATTCTTGGTTTCGGCTCAGGTCATGATCTCCAGTCATGGGATCCCCCACGTTGGGCTCCACACTCAGCACGGAGTCTGACAAAAACCCTCTCTGCCCCTCCCCTCCCCCGTGTGCACTTGCTTTCTCTCTCTCTCAAATAAATAAATCTTAAAAAAAAAAAAGATACACTGAAGTGTTAAGAGATAATATAACCTTATGTCTTTAATTTACCTTCAAATGGCTAAAAAAGAGACCAAATGAAGGTGGGGGTAGAGAAGGAAAAGATGGGTGGGGTTGTGGAGATAGAAGGTAAATGTAAGAATTGACAATTGGTAAATCTTTTCTGTAGGTTTAAAATTACTACAAAGTAAAAAAAAGTTTTAAAATATGAATGAAAGTTAGCTCATATGTTCTAGGTGCTTATATAGAACAGGCTTAGAAGATGGGGATAGGATCCTCCTGTGAAGCAAAAGACAGGCATGTTTCCTGCTCAGTGAAAAAGATTTTTTTTTTCCTTCAGAACATAGAGTAGGCAAGTTGAATGCCCATTATAAAATATTCCTCTTTTCTTAAGCCAGAGTTTCTCTTCCATAATGTAACCAACTGTTTATGCATTTGTCGTCTGGTCTTCCTCCTGTTACCCTCTGGGAACAAGAGCTCTGGTACAAAGAAACATAAATAATGTAACAGCTGCTATCACTGTGTGTGATAATATACTTTGTTTCTGAGCTCAGGGTTCTTGTATCTTCTGCAAGAATATTGAAGCTCTGGTAAGCTAATTTGTCAGTTTGCAAGTTGGATAAAATCTCAGAGTTTCACAGTTCTTAACAACTATACTTTTTATTAACTAAAATCTTCACATCCTTCAGAAATTAAAACAAGTTCCACATGAAATTTAGACTGGATCTGAGTTAAAATTAAGTTTATCTCTCTTCAGTGAGAACTGAAATATTTATGATACTGAGATTTTATCTCTAAGAACATAGTGTGCCTTCCTATTTTGTTATGTGTCTTGGTGTCTCTTGGAATTTAAAATCTTCTTAAGGTTCTTGGAAATCAATTTCAAATCCTTGGTTTTTTTTTTTTTTGGTATTTAAAATGTGTGTGTGATTATGTGTGTTTAAACAACATACAGTTGAGAATTATTTTATTCTGTTTAATAATATCTGACTTTGAGTTAAGTCCTTTTATAGTTAATGCAATTCCAGGTATGGTTGGCTATACATCTGTCATAAATGCTTGTTTTATATTTATCCTACTTGTCTGTCTCTTCCTCTTTCTGCTTTTTTCCCAGTAGTCTACATTTTTATATATTTTATTTTTTTCTCCCATATTGAATTTTAGCCAAACTTAAAGGTTGTTTTAGAGATTAAAATATCCTGTTTTATCTCTACATAATATTCTGTTATTTTACAATGTAAGGCTTAACTATAATGTTTCTAAGAGTCTGAATTCTCCTTAAAGCCTTCCTCAGCAACTCGTCTATACTCACCTCTCATTCCTCCTAAAAGTTGTAGTTCTCATAACCATCTCTGTTAATTTAGTAGGTACCATAGTTTTATTTAAATTGTTGCTTATTCTCTTTATATGCATATGCCATATCTCCCATCTAGATCACAGAATCATGCAGGGAGGGGATTAGTCTTACATTTTTATGTCTATAGTGACTTGAAGAATGCTGTGCAAATAGTTGATCACAATAAATTATCTTGCTGTTCTTAATTTTTATGATACAAAGATAATTTGAAACATTTGGCAAACATTTCTAAATAGTCCTCATAATTAGATGTTTTAAAGTTAGCTGATAAAATTTTAATATAGTAGAATATTTATAATGACATTAATAAATCACTGATTATTTTAGGCACTGTATTTATATATTTAATATTTTTATTATTTATGCAAAATGACATAAATGTTTTTATTTAAATTTTATAACTGAGAAAACTCAGGCAGAGAAAGTTTAACCATTCGCTTACAATTATGCCACTAGAAGCAATACCCTGAGAATGTGTTAAAAAAAGAAAAAACGACAAATTCACCTTTACCCAAGCCTCAAAGAATTTGAACAGGTTTTTGAGAAAAAAATTAATACCTCACAGTAAAAACATCAGGGAAGTCATTAATAAGTTTTATTTTTTAAGTTTTTATTTAAAGTCCATTTAGTTAACCCAGTGTCACATTAGTTTAAGGTGTCTAATATAGTGATTCAGCACTTCCATACAACACCTGGTGCTCATCACAACAAATGGACTCCTTAATCCCCATGCCCTATTTCCTCCATTCCCCCAACCCACCTTCCCTCTGGGAACCATCAGTTTGTTCTCTGTAATAAAGAGTCTGTTTCTTGGTTTGCCTCTCTTTTTTTCTTTCCCTTTGATCATTTGTTTCTTCAATACCACATATGAGTGGAATCATATGATATTTGTATTTTTCTGACTTATTTCACTTAGCATAATACTGTATAAGTACATCCATGTTGTTGCAAATGGCAAGATTTCATTCTTTTTTATGGCCGAGTAATATTCCATTGTGTATGTCTATGTACCACATCTTCTTTATCCATTTATCAGTCAGTGGACACTGGGCTGTTTCCTTAATTTGGCTATTGTGGATAATGGTGTTATAAACAGAGAGGTACATGTATCCCTTTGAATTAGTATTTTTGTATTCTGGACAAAACACCAGGTATTTACCTGCTGTAAACACCTGATCATCGACTCATCATTTCCTCACATTCCATGTTACAGAACATCTTTGTCACAAGAAGGGCCTGGTGGAGGCAGATTTACCCCTTGTTTTACAAAGGATCATGTAGTCAATGAAGTTGTGAAAGTCTATTTTTTCCCCTGTAAATGTATTTTTCACAGAATATAAGAAACATCAATGACATGATCTGTCCTTCCTCCTCTTTCCCCTTCACCTAAGATTCTCATTCCAGTTTGTATTGTCTTTGTGTCCAAAGTAAACTAGGTGACTTGTACAAAATGTTATTTTGCCACAAGAGACAGTAATAAAAGATTTTCACAGTAAAAAAAAAAAAAAAAGAAAGAAAGAAAAAGGAAAAAAAAATTCTGGGTAAATACCTAGTAGTGCAAATGCTGGATCATAGGGTAGTTCTGTTTTTATGTTTTTTAGGAACCTCCATATTATTTTCCACAGTGACTGCGCCACTTTGCGTTCCCACATATAGACCAACAGTGCAAGAGGGTTCCCCTTTCTCCACACTCTCGTGAGCACCTGCTGTTTCTTGTGGTGCTGATTTTAGCCATTGTGACTGGTGTGAGGTGATATCTCATTGTAGTTTTGATTTGTATTTCCCTGATGATCAATGATGTTGTGCATCTTTTTTTGTGTCTGTTGACCATCTGTATGCTTTTTTGGGAAAATATCTGTTCATGTCTTCCAGCCATTTTTAATTAGATTATTTGTTTTTGGGGGGGTGTTGAGTTTGATAAATTCTTTATAGATTTTGGATACCAACCATTTATCAAATATGTCATTTGCAAATATCTTTTCCCATTCCATAGATTGCCTTTATTTTTATTTATTTTGAAAACAAAAACAAGATTTCAGAATCAAGGCAAACTAATATGGCAGTAACAACATAAATTGCCTACTCCATATTTTCCCCTTTCAGAGTGATGCGATGAGATGTGGATGGTTATTCCTGGAATGTACACCAAGGAAGGTGATATAGGAGAAGCTCCCCCAATTAAGAACATGGGAGTATATATTGGATAGCTGACCTCCTTATCAACTCCCTGAGGGAAAACCGGAGTCTTCCTAAAAACAAACAGACCAAATCCTTTGGTGTGCTAATGATCAACTCTGGATTCCCCTTTTGAGTGTAAATGTATGCCTTTGGGGAAGCAAATCTTTCTGGAGTTCTCTATTTTATCGTCTTTTAACTTCCTAGGCTTGTACTAAGACATAGGTTCCAGTTTTCTGTGTTCAGGAAGCCTGTAACTGTGTAGAAACATGAAAATATTACTTTCCAACAAGCCACAGCAAAAACAGAGGATGTGGATTTGTAAAATCTTTAGATATGGCCGTTACCAGAACCAGAATAGAATCGAATACATTCTTTCTAAAGTACTTCAAAAATACAACAGGGGTATAAAATATTTTAAAAAAGTAGAAAATTGGGAGACAATTTAGGAATTAAGATAGTGAAATGTTTGAAATCAAAAGTTAAAGGAATGAGATTAAGTAGTAGACTAGGAAAATAGAATACAAATTTAGTCAAATGGAAGATAGATTTGAAAAAAAAAAAAGTTATCCAAAAAGAATCACAGCAAGAAAATGGAATGTATGAAGGGGAGTTTAAGAGACTTGAACAACTGAGTGACAACGTCTGGCATATTCTAAACTCCTTACAAGGGAAACTCTAAGTGAGACAGTTTTACCAATATGACCAATAAAACTGTGAAGCAAAATATAATCCCATAGATCTTCAAACTAATCCAGGGTGTAGAATAAAGAAAAAAGCATATTCCAAAACTCCTTTTATGGAGTTCACATAAACTTGACACCCAGATTTGATAAGGATTACACATGAAAAGCAAATCTCATTAATTTATATTAATGCTAAAATACTAAAGATATAATTAGGGAACCTAGTCAAGCAATATACAGAAAAGATACTGTGTTTTGGCAAAGTTGACAATGAGTTTGTTTCCAAAGATGGAAGTTGTTTTAACATTAGAAAAACATTCACTAAAGTTCTCTTTATTAATAAAGGCAAAACCTGGGAGGCCTGGGTGGCTCAGTCAGTTAAGCATCTTCCTTCGGCTCAGGTCGTGATCCCAGGGTCCTGGGATCCAGCCCCGCATCGGGCTCCCTGCTCTGCGGGAAGCCTGCTTCTCCCTCTCCCACTCCCCCTGCTTGTGTTCCCTCTCTTGCTGTGTCTCTCTCTCTGTCAAATAAAATCTTAAAAAAATAAAAATAAGGGCAAAACTTATGTGATCATGTCAATAAGACTAGAAAAAATGATTGAATTTAACAGTCAAGATAAAGCTATAATTTTTAGCAAATTATGGGTATGGAGAACTTTTACATCCACATGGAGTCATTACCATCAAAATGCAATGGCTTTAGCAACAACAGCAAGTATCGCACTTAATGGTAAGACATGGGCAGTATTTCCTCTTGAAGAGCTGGACAATGCCACACATAAGGGGAAACTATTTATGACAGAACTAGCACTGAAGATTACTTTATGTTGAATGATGAAAAATATGAATCAGACTCTTTTTTCACACCATACATACACATCAATTTATAGTTCATTATTTTGTAAACTTGAAAGGCAAAATTATACTTTTTCAGAAGAAAATAAAGGTCCTATGTTTATGACCTCAGGGCTGGAAAAGATTTTCTAAATGAGACCCAATAAGGCAAGGAGTAAAGGAACCACTAAGAACCATTAAAAAAATTCTGTTCATTCACAGAGTCACCAAGAGAGAAAAGATGATTTAAAAATTGAAATGAGATAGTTGTAACATATAAAACCAAATTTCTGTAATGCAGTATGACAATCCTTATTGAGATTACACAGGGCCCATTCAACAGACCTGACATTCAGCCAGGAGGCACTTGGATAGATGGCTTCAACTATTGTTGGCTGCCACTATCAATTTTGATTGTTTGGTTATCATGCCATAAATTGTTAAGAATATGGAATATCATCCCTGACATGTAACAAAATGGATAGATTTGTGTTGAAAAAGCTAAGAAACAGAAAGTAATCTTGAGGAAAACTCCCATTTTACACACACACACACACACACACACACACACTGAATCCATGTACCCAAACCGGCCCTACATAGTTTATATAACACGTGCATAATAATTCACATATAGTAACCAGATTAGAATGGGTACATATAGAGATGCAGGGAATAAGAATATGCAGGGAAGAATGAATAGGAGAGGAAAAGAAAAATCAAAGTAGAGCCAAGATTTTTCCTAGTGCAGAGCAATGAAATTAATCATGAACTGCAGAATATGGTTAAGTCATATTTACATTTGAGTTTTTCTATGTATGTACATTAGTGTGTACATGTGTATGCGTGTGTGTATATGTGTGTACTGTATGGAAACTGTTCCTTCCATTAGCAATTTGGCATATCCCATTATATAGCCAGAAAGAATTTTGTTTTTAAGGCATGGAAAGTTTAGTAGTGGAAAACCTTGCTCAAAGGGAAAGTCCTGACCACTGTTTATAAAAATAGCATGTGGTACTATCCACTAAAAAATATAAAACAACTTTATGCAGTGCAACCAGAGTTTCTACTCTTTTAATTGGACCAGTAAATATTTAAGCAGTTCCTAACAGAGAAAACAAACCGATCATACATTTTGTTACCATAGTTTGCATTCTTATTTTTCAAAAGAAAACTTGCAATGTATAGTTGTAAATTTTAAAACAGAAACCCATCATCTTAGCCTCCAACACTGTAGTTTGCTTGTGAGTTAATAGAAAAGCAACGTGTGAAGGATTTTTCTGCAGGACAATGCTTCTAGTTGTGAATCTTCAGGGAAACATATCACTTGCTGAGAAGCAGTGACTTTAAAAATAGAACTCATTGCTATGCATATTAGTGGACAACCTGCTGTTCCAGACATTCTAAAAGGAGTTATCCTGCCTCAAGCAGTAAATCAAGCCTGAATATGAGAGTGAGAGTCCTCACTTAAATCATTATTATGCTGTAAGCATTATATAAGCCATATTGGAGCCATGGGGCCTTGTACAACACATACTGGGAAGCAGAGAGAATCCGTGCTGACAACCTGCCACTCTGTTTAACTTTCATTACTTTGCTTCCAATCAACAACATTTGTATCAGTTTGAAGTCATGGCCACCCTTCCAGACAGGTCACAGGGCAGTGATTAAAAGAAGGATTTTCAGTGCTAAATCAATATGCTTTATTCTCCTGGAAGTTCCTGTCATTTTGAAGCTAGAAATCTGGTTCTACAGCTGAGCTCTAACTAAAATGAATGAGTTATGTTTTCTTACAAAATTGTTGTTTTAAAATACACAGTGACCAGAACACCAAACTATAATTATAATGGAGACAGTTTGTACTGCAAGTCATCTTTGTTTTTCTAAAATCTCATTAATCTTTATCTTAGCTAATTATAGCTTTGAATTTAGCTTGAGTATGCACATATTTTGGGGGAAAATGTATGGAAATTATTGGGAAATTTAATGCAGACAAATCGAAACCCACTCTGAATATAGAAAATCTGGAATACCCAGTATCTGACACCACTACCTTACCACCAGTCAGAAGAGTGAGATTTATTATCAACTGATTCCTTTCAACTTGTATAGATCCAGACATATTTCCAACTATGATAACTGAAATAAAGCAGTTTTACCACAAAAGTAACATAGTATTTTATATATGTGTGTATATATATATACATAAATATAAATGTGTATGCAGTGCATAATTTTTTTTTATTTTCTGATATAGGATCTAAGCTATTTAGGTTGTTACAATATTTTGATATCAAATATTCTAGCTAAAATATTATATTTGTTTATATAATTGATTAGAATTGTACTGCTTTAAATCTATTAGCTCTAGGAGATGACTCTAAATTATCTCAACAGAATCATAGTAAAAGAAATTCCATATACTATTTCTTCCTGATAGGATTTAATTATGTGTGGCAAATAGCTAGAATCTGGCAGTTGGAAAAGCTTCACTTGCCTTTTGGATAAAAATGGTTGGCTAAAGGCAAGTCACAAAATGTTCCTTTCCCTAATCCAACAAGGAATGAACAAATATATGCTGTGTATATATACAAAATATTAATATAAAAACTGTGTGCGTGTATACATACACATGGCATGTATATTTACATTTAAATCATTATTATGCGGCAAGCATTATGTAAGCCATGCAGAGGCATGGGGCCTGTACAATACATACTTCTCAGTATAGGAGAATTATATATGTATAGATAGAACCATAATTCTTGGGGCACCTGGGTGGCTCAGTTGGTTAAGCATCTGCCTTCGGCTCAGGTTATGATCCCAGGGTCCTGGGATCGAGCCCCGCATCGGGCTCCCTGCTCCGCGGGCAGTCTGCTTCTCCCTCTCCCACTCCCCCTGCTTGTGTTCCCTCTCTCGTGTCTCTCTCTGTCAAATAAATAAAATCTTTAAAATAAAACAACCATAATTCTTAGTAAATTATCAGCTTTATACGTTATATATTACATATACATATAATTTTTCTCTATATATAGACAGAGAAGCACTGGACAAACAAGAAAAGAGAAAATGCTTAATAACTTGAACTACAAAAACCAAAACAGCATATTGTTGGTATCCTACCAACATGGATGCTATTCCTTCATGATTCTTTTTACAGGGCATTTAATTAAATTTTGCTAAAGTTCCTGTGCTCAGTTTGCTAACAAAGCATCAGCCATAGATTAGCCTTATTTATCCCTGCTGCCTTCTCTAATACCTCCTTGAATACTCAGTCTTAGAAAAGTCGATGGTACACTTTGCCCAGCTCCTCAAGATAGGCCAACAGGCCTTATAATATAAGTGAAGGAAGTCTAGAACAATTCACACATTCTAGAGCTGCACAGACATTCTACAATAATCCCCCACATAAGCATAAGTGAGATGAAACAAGAAAATAACAAGAAATACCAAGAAAAAATATAGAATTCAAACTATACAAAAACACTTCAGAGGGAATGGGAAGGAGTGACAAAGTTAATAATGAAAGACAGAAGACACAAAATTCTAAAGAAATGATGAACCAAGACTATTTTTTAGCAAGAACAATTATTTTCTCTCTTTTAAAATGTACTTTGAAACATAGTATGTTTTACCTCTGTGTTCTTTGTATTACTACCCTATACTTTCTTATGCAAATTCGTTCTAATTTTAAAATATTATGTAAGACAAAAATGTTAAGTGAATTTTTATTTTATATTTGTACTTACTTAATGCATTTTCATTGCATCTTTGTGTCTGCCAGCCCTGCCATTTTGATCATAAATTCTTAGAGTGTAAATAAAATGCAAGACTGCATGTTTCATAACTGGAGAAAATTTTGCATAATTATACATTTAATAAATGTCTGATGAGGATATTTTTGCTCAATTTCTCTTAAGCAGTTTAAAGTGTTCTCGGGAATCATCTAATTTTTATTTTGCAATAAAATAATAGTGTGTGATGGTGAGCATTATACTTTTTTAAAAGTTCAAAATATTTATTATTATTTCCAGAAGCAATTAAGTAAAATGGTTTTTATATTGCTTATGTTGGCTTTCTGCATAGTCCAAACCCCATTAATGACCGTGTTATTGTTCTGCTTCTGAGTTTATCTAAACTTAATTGCATCAAATAATGTGTTTTTATAATACTTTCCCCAGAATACTTTCCAAAATAGTTTTAAGGTGTAAAGTCCAGCAATTGAGCAGTAGTATAAATAATTAGATAATTACTAGGTATAGGTTGTTTCCTGTCAGCCAGGTATTATGGACACCGATGACCTGGCTCCCATCCAGTTTCCTCTCCCCACAATTTGCAATCTCAAAAACTGAGATACCCACAGAAAAACTAATTAAGTTCCAGTTCATAACAGGATATGAGTAAAAGTTTTAAAGGAAGTGATATATTAGCACTAGACAATCTTTCAGTGGTCGTGAAGGCCAGGCGGAGAGATGTAAGGTTGGTACCTGCACATTATAGATGGAGCCTTGAAAATATGTCAGGGTTTGGAGGTTAGGTGAAATAATTCGTGTTTCAAGAGAAATAGCATGATCAGAAGAGAGGAAGATACTCAGTCATGTCTGTACTTAGCAGGGGATAAAGGAGGGAGAAGCAAATGAGTGGAGATGGTGACCAGATATGATAAGCCCTTGAAAATCAAGTGAAGTGTAGACTTGTAAAATGACTGGGAAACACTGTAATATTCAGGTGAGAGGGATTTTATCCAGAACTGAAGATTTGAAATGTAAGTGTGACGTCTTCCCTTAATCTTATTTGCACACCATTCCAAAATGATTAAAATTGAAGTAAATATTAACATTTTCCAGAAACACACTTCAATGTATTATTTATTGAGCCCGATCTAATACCTTTACATCAATAATCTGAAACCTCTTAAGTATGAATATAGTTTATCTACAGTTCTCCAATAGAATATTCTCTTAGGAAAATAATTTATTTAGGTCTTTATTAGTAATGCATCACAATACACCATTTTTTTGTGCTTTTTAAAATAATTTCTAAGCATGATAAAATAGATAATCATAATAAAGGAAATAGAAATAACTGAACAATAGGACAGTATTTAAACATTCTTAAAACAGTGATCATTAGTTAAGAATTGCCAGAATAATCAATTAGTTAATTCCACTCGGAAAACCAAAGATGTTAAATTACACAGAGAAGCATTTACAATGTGCCAACCATTTGTACATCACTTAAAGCAACTAGTATGCACATGTGAGGTGTAGGAAATGGAAACTTAGAGTTGGTTACTTACCAAAGACCCCACTTAAAAAACTTACTGACAAACCTGTAATATTTATCAGTCACCTTTTATCTTCTAGAAAATCTTTAATGAAGATATTTAATGAGAGTACAGCAGAAAAGAGGAAAAAGAGGAAATGAATTATAAACTCCTACAGCCAATAAGATTGAAAATTATCTTAAAATGTGTTTAGAAATTATCTGAAATATGAAACATCTGGAAAACACTAAAGTCAAGAACAGTTAAAGTATTTGTAAGAATATGATGTATTAGATTAATGATAAAAACTTTCTTGATTTGGGAAGTAAGATATAATCAATAATCTTATAAAACTACAGTTTCTGTTGACTGAAGTGGGTGAAAAGGTGTTCATCAGGCCAAAGGATTTTAAAAATTCTTTGGAAAGAAAAACCAGGAAAGGGATTTGCCAAGTCTGTTTTCATTAGCTTTCAAAAAGAACCAATCAGGAAATAACCTTGCGATTATAACTAACATCTTAAAGAAATATCCACTCTTAAAATCACTTTGGGATTTAATACTTTTCCTCAACTATTTTATGTTAGTTCAAATTATAATTCTGTTGGGAAGTAAATATAAGTTTTTAACTTGTCAAAGTAAGAAAATGCATATGTAAACTCTTTAATACAGAACATATTATTATTAAATTCATCTACTCATATCTATTTGCCTTCCAATTTACATGAGAAGATTATTCCTAATTTTAATATACATTCATTTTAATGTATAGTCATTTTAACATCTCAGACAGCCATATTTGAACTTTCTGGGTTTATTAATAAGCCTTATATTATCTACTTTCAGTTTAAGTAGGTATTGATAAGGCCAAGGTTATAGCTCCAACTCCTGTGTGGAATAAAATAACTTTGGCAGTTATCCAATAGTCACATGAAAATGTTATTTTTACCAGTAGACAAGGAGGTAAAAATTAAAACCTGTTGTCATACTATTCATCATGTATCAGTTGGGTAAATAATTTTAGAGAGTGTAGTGACATGTTAATTCTCTTAAATTACTCTTAGAAATATAAATTGTCACATTTTTAAAAGTAATCTCTTAATATGTATTAAAATTAATATCTCACATTGATCCAGCATTTTCACCTTGGAGGTCTGTCCCATAGAAATGCTAATACAAAGGTGAATAAATTTAATTAAATGGGGGTGCCTGGGTGGCTCAGTCGGTTAAGCCACTGCCTTCAGCTCAGGTCATGATCCTGGAGTCCCGGGATCGAGTCCCGCATCGGGCTCCCTGCTCGGCAGGGAGTCTGCTTCTCCCTCTGACCCTCCCCTCTCTCATGTTCTCTCTCTCTATCTCATTCTCTCTCTCAAATAAATAAATAAATCTAATTTAATTAAATGGATGTCCAAGTTGAAATATGCAAGTGTTACAATGATGCCATTAAAAATAAGCAAACTAAATGTAACAACAAATATATTCAAAGGAGGAAATCATGACAGGATCCACACCAAACAGTTAACATTGGTTTTATAAAGAGATTAGTTAGAGATGTGAAGATGACTAAATTTCTATTTATTCATTTATTATATATTTATTGAATTCCTATTCTGTCACATTTATCTTTTTAAGAGCTAATAATACAGCAGCAAACAAAACAAAGTTATTGTCCATATGGGATTTATATTCTAGTAGAGAAGACAGATGTTATACACACACAAAAAAAATTTAAGTATATAATACAATGTCAGATAAGTGCTTTCAACTACATAAAATTATATGGAGCAGAAGGCTAAAATGATATATTAATTTAAAATGAATGTTTCTGCAAATATAACAACAGGACAGAGATCTGAATGGAATATCTCATTTATTGTTCATTTTCATATACATTTTATTTTAAGTTGATCAAATAAATAAAACAAATTACCAAGAATACCGCAGATTCATAACCCAGCTGGCTACATTGAAAATAAAGGGGACCAAGGCTGTAATAATAGGCAAATTAGTGCAATCCCATCTCAATTACTAGAAAGAGTGTAAAGGATATAAGGGTTAATCTGGGCTCCAGGATCACTTTTTATATTTGTTATTTTTAATGCTCTAGAATTGTCGCATTAAAAAAAAAAAAGAAGTCTCTATTCTGTCTTAGACATAACAATTCCTTTTCTAAAAGCTTTTAGAACTCTTTTTGGGATCTCTGGAGCCCATTAAAGTAAACTTCATCTAATCCAAATGCCTACACATATGGTATCTTGTTGTGCATACATTCTTCTGATGATCTGAAACATGACTAGTCATAGCATCATCTCACGTGGAGGCAGGGGCATGGATTAGATGACTCATTTTACATAACTCTACAGAAATAGGACTTACTGAATGAATTAAAAAAGAAAACTTTCATCTCTATTTATGTTAACAAAGCTGTTTCTACTTTTTGAAGAAGTTTCCAAACCTTCAGGATGAAAATCTGTACAGGGTAGCTTAAAGGAACTTCCTTGAATATATTTTGAAGTTGAATCTCTTTCTCTAGCAGAAGGTAAACCTCTTGGAACATGCTTCCAGTATTCAAAGCAGGATCTCAGCAAACCCAGTATTCTTGGGCTCAAAATCTGGATATGTTACTAGTAAATTACACACTTGTAAATCACCTTATCAAACAGGACTGAGGTAGAGATCAAAGGAGATATTTGGTGGGAATTCATGATGAAAAGTCAGATGTCAATATAAGAAATTATTATTTATTATTATATAAATATTTCACTAGATTTTACTTCCTGGATCAAATACTATAATTTTCACTCAGTAGAAATTTATTAAAAACATTAGAATTCTTTTGTTGGAATTCTCTAGGTACTGTATATTACTTGAAGTTAATAGATTGAATGAAAGATCAAGGTTATGACCTCAGTGTACAAACACTAACTCAAAATATGTTAAATAACTTCCTTTGTTTTGTTTGTAGTTTATAAGATTTCCATAGAAGATGTGATACTAGGAATACAAATGAATATTAAGTTGTATAATATAACTTAAATTCTATATTAAATTATATAACTGAAAAAATATTCAGTTTCGAGGACCCTGCAAATATTATGTTGATCATTCCATTGATTTAAACAGGAATCAAAGCCTATTTTCTAATTCCCTTTCTATTATAGAATTTTGCAAAATAAGCAAAAACAAAAACAAAAAACTAGTATTCTCTCTTTTTTTTATTCCTGGAGAAGGTAAAAAAAAAAATATTTCTTTGGAATTTTACTTTAAACAGAACTTTCTTCTTTCAATATATTAAGCTATAGGTCTTAACATTTATCCGGTGCCCGGGGAAATGCCTGTGTGCCCACAGAGGCTGAATAGACTCACCTTAGATGAATATTTGGCACAACTAAATAGGTCATTTTGATTAGTTATGAATTCAGCTATTTTTTATGATGCTAAAGTAAAAGTATATTTGTAAGTTTTCCAGAAAAGTTTGTGATTATTCTGTTTTGGGAAAGGGAAAAAATACCAAAATGGGTGCTGAGAGGGAATACATGGATCTTAAGACTCTAGTGATAATTCTGAGGGATAATGATTGTGTTTTGACAACTGACATGGGGATAAAGCAAGAAAAGTCACTGAGGCTCAACCAACATGGCATTCTATTATTTGATGAAGGTAATATCCATGGCTGGCATAAAGTGAGATAAAAAAGAATAAGACCTCCAACTCAGAATACATGTGGTAGTAAAGTAAAACCTATGTTTTGTTGACTTAAAGTTGCTAATTTACAATAATTATTACGTTGACTTTAGAAGATGTTTCATTTTTCTGGATGAAGGACCTAAATGTGAGCTAGGAAACCATCAAAATCCTAGTAAAGAACACAGGCAGTAACCTCTTTGACACGAGCCATAGCAATTTCTTACTGGATAGGTCTCCTGAGGCAAGGGAAACAAAAGCAAAAATAAACTATTGGGACTTCATCAAAAAAAAAGCAAAGGAAACAATCAACAAAACTAAAAGGCAACCTTCAGAATGGGAGAAGGTATTTGCAAATGACAAATCTGAAAAAGGGTTAGTATCCAAAATATATGAAGAACTTATAAAACTTAACACCAAAATACAAATAATCCAGTTAAAAAAATGGGCAAAAGATACGAACAGACAGTTTTCCAAAGAAGACATACAGATGGCTAACATACACATGAAAAGATGCTCAACATCATTGATCATTAGGGAAATACAAATTAAAACTACAATGAGAGACCACCTCACACCAGTCAGAATGGCTAAAACTAACAACACAAGAAACAACAAGTGTTGGTGAGGATGTGGAGAAAGGGGAACCCTCTTACACTGTGGTGGGAATGCAAAGTGGTGCAGCCACTGTGGAAAACAGTATAGAGGGTCCTCCAGAAGTTAAAAATAGAACTACCCTAGGATCCAGAAATTGCTCTACTAGGTATTTACCCAAAGGATACAAAAATACTCATTTGAAAGGATACATGCACAATGTTTATAGCAGCATTATCAGCAGTAGCCAAATTATGGAAAGAGCCCAAATGTCCATTAACTGTTGAATGAATAAAGAAGATGTGGTGTGTGCATGTGTGTGTATATTGGTGTGTGCGTGTGTGTGTGTGTGTGTATATATACATATATATACATATATATACATATATACACACACACACGCACACACAATGGAATATTACTCAGCCATAAAACAGAATGAAATCTTGTCATTTCCAATAACATGGATGGAATGAAAGAGTGTTATGCTAAGCAAAATAAATCAGAAGAACAAATACCATATGATTTCACTGATATGTGGAATTTAAGAAACAGAACAGATGAACACGGGCCGGGGGAAGAGAGGCAAACTAGGAAACAGAGTCTTAGCTATACAAACAAAACAAAACAAAATAACTGGGGTTTGCTGGAGCAGAGGTGAATGGGGGGTTGAATTAAATGGGTGATGGGTATTAAGGAGGGCACTTGTTATGATTACTGGGTGTTTTGTGTAAATGATGAATCCCTACATTCTACACCAGAAAGTAATATTACACTATATTAACTAGCTAGAATTTAATAAAAACTGGAAAAAAATGAAAAAAATTTCATTTTTGTGTTACTTCAGGAAAAGCAAAAAATTTAATGAATAAAGAGATTTTTTGAAATTACTCAAGGAATTAATAGAAAATATAGAACAAATAGGCATGCATTACCTGATAATATGAATTTTAGTTTCAAAATACAAACTGGTAGATGAAGATTTAGTAGCATGAATACATATTATGTATCTATAAACAGAAAAATTAAACATATATACTTTCACAGACATGCTTATTATATTGAAAGCTATTGAAAGATAAGTATATTAACTATTAGGTAAAAATGAAGAATATGCCTAATGTTAAAATAAATTTATATTGGAAAGTGTGTAGGACTAAATAGTTTCAAAGGAGAATGTTAAAAAATCAGACATTAAGACCAAAAAGCTATATTTAAATGAAAGGTGACCTGTATTGGTAAAATAACAGATATGCTTAAAGAAGATAATTTATAAATATTTTTTAAAGCATCCTTAAGATTATTGCCCTCATTTATTTAGTCTATAAATATTTCAAAATATCATTTTTGGTGAGAGGTGCAGAAATTGCTTGTTAAGGGAGAATATTTGAAACCACCATTAATCCACTATATTGTCAAAGTACAAAGGGGCTTCTTGTTATTTCTTCACTTCCAGATTTCTGATTTTAAAAATACAGATGGAAGTTCTAAGTAACATCACTAACTTCTTGTTCTAATAAAACAATAGAAAAGAATTCAGCGAGAAGTGTTTCATAATATATTGTACAGAAAGAACTTTGTACCCAGGATTTATAATTTGGGAAAAACTCAAAATTTATCACTTTCAAATATTGATGTTTGGCAATCATCAGTAATCTTTGACAAAGTTTCTATTTAAATTTTTAGCTCATATAGAGTCAAAATTACAAAGAACTATGTTGAAAATATTCTTACAAATTCTGTGGTTTTGAAGTTTGGCTAGTGAGCACAAAATAAGTATGTGCTTTTGCATCCTTAATTTTCTCCATTCTCTTTATATTCTTAATTATAATGATTTGTCATGGATATCATTGTGTTTTGGAGTTTTCCTCCTCAAATATCTAAAATGGGGAAATTAATTTTCACCTTTTAGTTCTTTCTCATATGAGAGTGATTATTTTTAAAGAGCCCACATTTTGTGAGAAAACTGGTCTGAAAATTATAAATAAAATTAAAGGCTATTAGTTTAATCTTATGAATGCTGGTAACCAAAACAACTCTATAGATATATAGGAAAGGAAATAAGTGACATAAGAATGAAAGGGTTGAGATAAAATAGTTATAATTAGAAAACTCAATAGTAATGAATTGTAAGAATTAATAAAATAATCCAATACTGCCACTACTTATTAGTTTAAATATCTACAACAGAAATAAAACTGAAACATAAGCAATAGAAAATACGATAGAAACTGAAATTTCACATTATTGAATAACTAATTTTATTTATTTTTAAAGATTTTATTTATTTGAGAGAGAGAATGAGATAGAGATCATGGGGGTCAGAGGGAGAAGCAGACTCCCTGCTGAGCAGGGAGCCCAATGCGGGACTCGATCCTGGGACTCCAGGATCATGACCTGAGCCAAAGGCAGTCACTTAACCAACTGAACCACCCAGGCGCCCTCGAGTAACTAATTTTAAATAAAGCAAATTATGACTCTAATGGAGAAAAACTTTTAATGACAGAATTCTAAAAAAGTTCTAAATATTTAAAGAGTTGCACAGTTTTTATGAATGGAACAACTGAAATTGTAAAAATATCAATTCTCCCTAAGTATATTAAAGCGAAGTAGACTGTTTGAAGTTAAGGATAAATATTCATCAACCACTAAATAATCTATGAGCTAACGCTAAAATAAGAATAGATAAATTAAAATGAAATTCTATAATATCGTCCACAAGAAGACAAGAATAGAGCAAGAGAAACCAGAGTGGATAAACCAAAACATAGAGTTCAGTAAAACAGTTTTAAATTTTTTTTTAAAAGTACTTATTTTGCAAGTTACTCCTTCCTTAGTATTTTACCAGATACATACATGTCAAAAATATATTTCAAATACAACTATGGTGGTACATGATAATAGGGACCAAAAGGTAAATAATGAAATAAGAGAGTGGATTGCAAGGACTGATGATTAACTCAATGTACTTGAGGTTTAACAGAAAAAAATTATACAACTGAAATCAAAATAGGAATTCATCATAAAATTAATATCACGATAGGTATGTAATACAAAGATACCTTTGTAACAATTGGGAAGCAATGAAAGAATGTTGGCTAAATATAAAATTTTCGTGTGATTTAGTACCTCTTTTGGTATCTTCATGATATATAAAACATACCTCCACTACTTGATTAGAACAGAGTTCCTTCCAAATTACTAGAATAGACTAAGGTAAGCAACACTTATCCCTAGACCAAAAGACAGAAAACAGAGTATCATTATGAAAGTCCAAAGGCAGAGATAATAACACGGTAGTATAGTTACACAAATAACGGTAATAAAAATAAGTTAAAATAAGTTTCATCTTAATGTATGATCTGAAAATTTAGTAGACTACTTATATGAAACAAAATCAAACTGGAATGTAAAATTACCATTAAAATAATGAGTGCCAATATATCAAGCCATCAGGAAAAAAAAGCATTAATTGAAATACTTATATTACAAAACTGTCTTTATGTCAGTACCATACCATATTATGCACATAAAATTTTGTTAAAAGGGTAGATCTCATGCTAAGTGTTTTTTTTTTTTCCCCCACAAATTAGTAAAACAAAAAAAAGTACTCAAGGGAAGTTTTGAAGGTGATGGATATGTGTTATCTAATTTTAATGATGGCATCGCAAGTGTATGCATTGGTCCAACATCAAATTGTATACATTAAGCATGCACAGTTTTTTGTATATTAATTATGTTTTACTAAGCTGTCTTTAAAAGGATATATAGTCTATCCTTTTCTTTAAATCTGAAATCCATTCATTGATTGATCCAGGCAATGATAGATTCAGGTATCTGGACTACTTCTCATTGGCGTCCGTAGGTTCATTTTATCTGTAGTGCACTGTGGTGAAAACCACTTTCTACACTGAAGGATTCAAAAAGTGAGTGCAATGAACTACTGTTGTACTTTACATAAGAATGGTGTTCTAGATTGCATTACATAGTTTCGGGGGTTTGAAGACACAGGCAAGAAATTTTTAGTCTGGACCCAGTGAAGCTTACGTTGTTTGTTGCTATTGATCTCTTATCTTTTCATAGTTAGAAACCTGAAGCCAAATTTGGGATCCATTTTTACCAACTGTATAGAAATATCTGCATTTTGATGCATTTTGTTTGTTATTCACTTAACCACAATAGTTTTCAACACCTCTTCCTGTTTGCTTCACTTTTCTTGTTTTTGCATTAATAAATCAAGTATTTTTTTGAATGTCAGCTATGGGTCAAGTACTGCTTTATCTTTTTTTTTTTTAATTTTAATTCCAGTATAGTTAACATACAGTGATTTGATTTGGTTTGGTTGGTTGTTTTGGGATAAAAAACAGGTTCATTTAAAAAGTGCATACCCTCCCAACCAGCAGTGGTAGTCCATAAAGGAATTTGCACATGTAAGAAAATAATAATATCTAACATTTATGTAAAACTTACTATATGCTAAACACTACTACATATCTTTTTTTTTTTTTTTTTAAGTGCTCAATGATTCATTGGCTGTGTATAACACTTTATCCAGCAAGGCTGTCATTCAGAATGGATGGAGAGATAAAGAGCTTCCAAGACAGGCAGAAACTGATAGAGTATGTGACCACCAAGCCAGCCCTGAAAGAAATATTAAGGGGGATTCTGTAAGTGAAGAGAGATCCCGAGAGTAATATAGACCAGAAATTAACAGAGACAATCTACACATACAGGGACTTTACAGGCAATACAATGGCACTAAATTTGTATCTTTCAATAGTTACTCTCAATGTAAATGGGCTGAGTGCTCCCATCAAAAGATACAGGGTTTCAGATTGGATAAAAAAAGTACTGTTTTATCTTGATATATGATGTGCATTTTTGTAAAATACCGTCTTTTATGGAACAGTACAATCTATAAATAATAGCCATTTAGTGCCTGACTTTTGAATAAATACATGAGTGAAGAAGATGTTGTTATGATCTGCATTTTGTACTTGACAAAAATAAATTCTAGGGAAGTTGTGATTGACAAAATCGCAGTTAAGCTTTAATGGAATGAGTGCTCGAACCAAGTTGCTCTTTCAAAAAGTATATCACAATGACCTGTTCCTTCTACATGCATTAGTGATAAAAATTAGGCCAAACCAATTGGCTCAAGAAAAAAAAAATATTCCGGGGGTGCCTGGCTGGCTCAGTTGGTAGAGCATGTGACTCTTAATCTCAGGGTCATGATTTCAAACCCCACATTGGGCATGGAGCCTACTTAAAAGTATTTTTTTTAATTCTATTAGGCAAGTCAATATACTTTAAATCTCTGATGTTACCAAAGGCTTTATAATCTTTTAGAAAATAAATAGGTATATAAAGTTAACAATGGTTTATAATTTTGAGAATACCAAGATTTGAAGGTCACAGTCTTCTAGAAGATTTTCTCTGTTTCAGACAGTGAATTTTCTTCAGTGTATTTGTAATACCAGGTTTATCTTCTACAACTAATCATAAGCTATTTCATTAAAGAAGGACATATTCTTTAGACATTATACATATGTGATACACAAAATTCAGATACTGGAAGTTTATTCTCCTCATGAAAAACTCTCCTCTCTAAAATTAACTGTTTCATTATTTTTCTGTCGTCTTTTGTCCTCCTAAGGCACCCTCCCTCCACCTCTCCTGCTATGGCATGGACAAAACGAAGTGTCATTCTATAGTCAGATATCAGTGATGATACCCAAAGCTCCGCAGAGATGGGAGCAACTTAGCAGAGTGAAATAGGACTCTGACCTTTGTTTCCAGTATTTCCTGAGGCTTCTAGAGGCAGGACCAACCTTGTATAGATTTATGTTGTCTTCCACGGCTCCAGAATTCTGCCTGATCCTAATACTTTTTTGGTAGGGATATGGTATGTGTTTCATTTTTGCTATGTATTTTGTTATCTTCTGGTTGCTGATTTGTTGTTGTTGTTGTTGTCACAATAAATGGAGTCTTGCTTGAATAGATTTTTCACAAATATCTTCTGTTAATAAAACCTCCTAATTTTACGTGGCCAGAGTGAAAATTATAGATCTTTGTTCTCAGATTCCTCTGCTATGATTCACTGATGAATTACAAAAGTTAAAATAATTCAAAGTTGAATAAACAAGAGAGTAGGGTACTATTAGAATCCATATTTGTATATGTGTCCACACATATACATATACGAATACTAACACTTAAGTAGAATATATTTAAGAGGTGAATATAAAACATTCTATATAGTTATGTAAAGAATCACACAAAACCTCCACCGGGAAAAGCACGTGCGCGCACACACACACATACACAACACACATTCATATAGATAAAAATAAGAAAAATGAAAGGTCAGATCAAACTAGGAAAAAAAAAACTTAAAAATTTGCTTGAAATCCAAACTAAAGTTCACCTGCAAAGATATTCAAGCATAAAGCAATGCAGGCTTTTTTCTGGGGGTAATAATCCTGGTGCATTTTGACCACATAGGGCCTTAAAAATGTGGAATCAATAAACACAGATTCAAAGACATTTACTAGGATTTCAAATAAAGCTTCAAATCCTGTGCCAAGAGCAGGGAACTTTCTCACAAGATATTTTATTTTTAACCTGGCAAAGTAATGTGAACCAAAGATGTTTCATAAAGAGGATCAGTATTTTAAGCTTCAGTTCTAAGGGATTTTTAACTTGGGATGAGAGGAGGTATTAATAGAGTATATTTCATAGTACATTAAAAGCCCATCACCTAATTCACAGTAGCTCTTCAATATTTATTGAAAAAAATGCACAAAAGAAAGTTGAGGAAAAGTGAAACACACCTCCCTTTATTTATAAAAAAAAGGTCATTAACAAAAAGACCATCAAAATGAAATAAGTCAACCAAAATTGAAAAGTCCTGTTTTATAGAACTAGTACTTGATTTCCCATTTATATTGTATGTATATTATCAAATCATTTATTGTCTAGATATTTTACAGGATGGGAAAATTTTAACAATGACACATATTTCTCATGGCTGACTAGAGTATATATGTGTAATGATTCTACCTGTACAGGTAGGTAATTATGGAGTAAACTTGTTAATTTCAGATAATTTATTCAACATATTTAATTAGTGTTACCCTTTTCCAAATACTGTTTTCACTAGAATAAAATTTAGATGTCCTCATACCTAACTTTTTTTAGTGTGCAGAAGAAACAAGGTAGATTTGAAGGTTTTGTGTCTGAATCCCAAGTTCAGATCTGTCTCTTTTATATTTTAGATTTATAAATTTTGCACAAAGCTACTTAACCTTTCTGAATATGTCAAATTATTTATTACTCATATTGTGACTATTGGAGATAATGTATGCTCAATACCTAGCAGAGTTTCTGGAACACATTTTTTTGTGTTCCCAATAAATGGCTAGATTAAGTTGCATATGCTCTAGATGGAAGGTAGAAATGTGAGCAATGAATTTTAGATGATATGCTTCCAAAATCATGAATAAAGAAGGTTTTAGTACTCGTACAAATACAAGTTCAAGTTACCCAATGAAGTCACTTTCCTGGAAGAGCTAACTCCCTGATTATATTGGATAAAAAACTACAGCATTTATTGAATGTTTAATGTGTGTCGATGTCTTGCTTGCAATTGAAGGCACAAGGAAAAATATTTCTAAGTACAGGAAAACACATTTTCTCATAATTTTCATTGAGTCTATTACTGCTGTTTACATTTAGTTTTAGTGTATCAGTTGATAACTTCCAGTGTCTGTTCACAAAATATAAATAGTTATAAATTATTGTTATAATTTTAGTTATAGTTATAAAATTATAAAGTTATAAAGTTATAGCTATAAAATTATAAAGGACTATGAAGTAGTTATAATATTATACACAAGGTCATGAAAGTTGAAAGAAAATCAATGTAATCTCTTCCTATCTGATTCTATATAATATAAACTGTTAGTTGCCACTGGTTGTATGAGTTACTGACATGAGAAATGTAAATATTCATAACAAATACTGTATGATTTAGTATAAAATTAAGTCATCTCTGAGTAAAAGTAACTCAGATCATAGGTAGCTCAGATCTAATTAACATGGACTGAAGCACAAAAGTGTCATCCCCTTAGGATAATATCCTTAAAAATGTCACATGATACTGCAAAGAACCAGGTGACTATATGTAACTGGATTTTTCCATGGCCTGTTGGGTGAGGAAATGATAATAAATGACATGTTAACAGTTTTAATGAGATATAACTGACATGAAATAAACTGCATATATTTGAAATGTACAATTTGGTAAGTTTTGACATACACACACACACACATACACATATATGTGTATATGCCATTTGACATATGTATTATATATACATATATATATCTGTAGAATCAATACCACAATCAAAACAATCAGCATATATCCATCAGCCCCCAAAGTGTCCACATGCCCTTTCTAAACTCTCTTTCTATATCTCTCTGCCTCTGTCATCCACGGCTAACCACTTGCTTTCTGTTACTATAGATTAATTTGTATTTATCTAGAATTTTACACAAATGGAATTACATAGTATATACTTCTTTTGAGAAGGGGTTCTGACTCCTTCCAGCATAATGATTTTAAGATCTATTCCTGTTGTATATGTCAATAGTTAATTTATTTTCATTGTTCAGCGGCACTTCATTTTTCATCCATTTATGAGTTTTGGACATTTGAATTGTTTCCAGTTTGGGACTACTTTAAATATTTGTAAAGAAGTCTTGTATAAATACATGCTTCATTTCTCTTCAGTAGACTAGAAGTAGAATGGTTGGATCATATGCAAGGTGTCTGTTTAACTTTAAGAAAACTGCCAAATTGTTTTCCAAAGTAGTTGAGCCATCTTGCATTCTTACTAGCAATGTAAGAGAGTTCCAGTCCCTTCACATCTTCAACACTCGATATGATCAGGATTTACACACAATGTCAGAATGGATTCCAAAAGGCAGAGAAGCTTTGATGATGTAGGAGAGTGAAAAAGATATCAAAAGCTTATGGGAAAATATTTTTATGAACAATAATACTTGCCAAAGCAGTCTGTATTCTAGAGTTATATATAAAATAATTTTTCAACATTTATGCTCTAAAACTTACACTATTGGCAATTTGGTATAAATTTTTCCTTAGAAGCAGTTGTATAAAAGTATGTTATGAAAGCTGCCTAACAAATAATTTGATAGACCCTGGTACTGTTAATGTCTTTAAATCACCCCTGGACTCTGAAACCTAAGTCACTGTGACTGCTTATTATTTTCTCCAATTCCAGCATCTTCCACCAAAACTCAAGTTCGGGCTTGTGTTAGTACAATTTTATGGGACAGTACTTCTGTAACCATCAGGATAGAAGACACCTGAATCAAATTATCTTAAAAGCAGTCATCATTATGTATGGATCATATCTCAGTGGAGTGTTTTGAATTATAATTTCCTGGATAACTTGAATATCAATAGGATGCCTTTCATAGTGGATTTTTGAAACTATATGTCTGACAGGAATGGAATTGAATTCCTGTTCTATATTCACCTTTACATCTTCCTTTTCCTTTAAGGATCCTTTTTTAAAATAGAAGTGTAGTTGGCATACAATATTATATTAGCTTTAGGTGTAAAACATAGTGACTCAACAATTATAAATATTATGAAATGTTCACCATCATAGTGTAGTTACCATCTGTCACCATACAAAGTTATTACAATATTACTGACTATGTTCCCTATGCTGTACTGTTCATCCCCATGACTTATTTATTTTATAACTGGAAGTTTGTCCCTCTTAATCCCTTCACCTATTTCACCTGTCACCCTCCCTCCCTCCCCTCTGGCAACCACCAGTTTGTTCTCCGTATTTATGAGTCTGTTTCTGTTTTTCTTCGCTTGTTTTGTTTTTAGATTCCACATATAAGTGAAATCATACAATATTTGTCTTTCTCTTTCTGACTTATTTCACTTAGAATAATTCCCTTGAAGTCCACCCATGTTGTCGCAAATGGCAAGATTTCATTCTTTTTTATGACTAATATTCCAGTGTGTGTGTGTGTGTACCACATTTTCTTTATTCATCTATTGATGAACACATGAGTTGCTTCCATTTCTATTGTAAATAACTCTGTAATAAACAAAGGGGTAAATATCTTTTTGAATTGGTGTTTTTATTTTCTTTGGGTAAATACCCAGTATGGAATTACTGCATCATATGGCATTTCTATTTTTAATTGTTTGAAGAAACTCTATACTGTTTTTAATAGTGGCTGCACCAATTTACATTCCCACCAACAGTATGCAAGTGTTCCCTTTTCTTCACATTCTCGCCAATGCTTGTTATCTCTTGTCATCTCTTGTCTTGTTGATACTGGCCATTGTGACTGGTGTGAGGTGATATCTCATTGTGGTTTTGATACACCTTTTCCTGATGATTAGTGATATTGAACATATTTTCAAGTGTTAGCCATCTGTATGTCTTCTTTGGAAAAATGTCTTCAGATCCTTTGCCCAGTTTTAATTAGATTATGGGTTTTTTGATGTTTATTTTATGACTTCCTTATATATTTTGAATATTAATCCCTTATAGGAAACATCATTTGAAAATACCTTCTTTTAAAAAAAAAAATTTTCCCATTCAATAGGCTACCTTCTTATTTTGTGGATGGTTTTCCCTAAGAATCCTTTTAATAAAGGGCAGAAACTATTACATTGAATACACCATGTTCAGATTGAAAAATATTATACAAAGTTTAAAATAAACTTTTATGATTTGGGGGAATGGGTAGATTGTGAAGTGGGTGTGTGTTGTGGGTGTGTATGATTCTGCAGAAAGGAACGGTTTAAGTTATAACTAGTTTGTGAGCCTTTCACTCTCTAGTTTGTAAGTTTTAACAGAGGCCACATGTGGTCTAATGACTAGAGACACAAAGAGTTTATATCTTATCTGTTTGTTTATTTGTGTTCAGTAGAGGTGGAAAAAGAGAAGGGCAGAATTCATTGTTAAGGTGAAGCAAGAATGTTTTCTGTCTTCTCATGTTCTGTCCGCTCCCTAACTTTTCTGCTTCCAATTGAAGAATATCAAGACTGTGCCTTTCTCCTCAGGGAAAGAGAGACCAGGAAAGGAAGGAGACTCGGATACAAGAAGCGATCATAAGGAATGTGCTTATTACATAGAAGGAGTAATAATAATAATGATTGAAGATAGGAAATGCTGGTTACAATGAATAAGTAATGAACATTTGATTATTATTATGATTATTAACATAAAAAATCATCAGTGGCTTAGAATCAAAAGACTAAACATCCTAGTTTGCCTGGACTAGTCCCAGTTTGTACCTTTTCCCCTGGCATGTGATTCAAGTTAGCATTTGTCATGGAATTTTTGTTTTGTTTTGTTTTGTTTTGTTTTCCTAATGAAGTAATATTTTTACCAGTTGTAATGAAATAAGCCAAGATGGAGTTACTTAATCTGCCCTTTAAACCTCAATTGCCTGTCGTGGTTTCGAGTAGCAAAGTGTTAAAAGCAACCATAACAAATGAATGCAGTTCTAGATATAATGCATTATTAAATCTGAGAGACAGCCTGGAAAGCCTTTTTCTCTTTTTCTCTGACACATCAGCGAATTCGCAAAAGTGAAAAATAAACTTGCTGTGTTAAACTGCTTACATATCAGGGTTAAATTTTATGACAGCATATCTCATCCTATCTTACTATTAAAATTATGTCTGCAAATTTTCATAACACACAAAGGTCTTTATGCAGATTTGACTACTGGAAAAGAATATAATGGGCAGGTACTTATCAGCTGTTACATGAATGAACCCAGATTTTGTGCTAGCAATTTCTTTTCTCTACTTTGTGATGTCATTTTGACTCCCTGTTTCAAACTGATCTCGTCTACCTTCAATATCTGATGGGGAATTTTCCCAAGATTTCTGATAACATTTATACACTAATACAAGGGAAAAATGCCTCTTTTTGTATTGTAATATTATAAATATCTTATTTTTAATATTCACTGCTGTAATATAAAATGGGGAGGCTCAAGTTTTTGCTACCAGAGAGCATGATCAGTTCATACTTAGGAATCTGTATCTATTGCAAATTTACGTTCACACGTAAATTTAGAGATTTGGTAAACCAGTAAAGAATCAAATCTGAAGTTTTTGTGTAACTCAGAGGTGAAGTACTCTGGAGCAATTGACAGAAGAACTGGTATGTGTTCCTGGTTCTGAAACTCTTTGTATACTTTTCTCTGGGAGAAAGCATTAAGTAGCCTCCCTGGCTGATTATTTCCTAGTCTGGACTAGCTTTAAGGTTTGTTTGGGTTTTTTTTGACATTAATATTCAATGTGCCTATGATACTAGTCTAACTTCAACAAGGTATATCAAAAATAAGACATTCTCAATGCCATAAGTTTCGCTATTTTATTTTAATTGAGGTGAAATAATATTTTTTGCTCCTTAAACTCAGAATACAGTAATTTGTGCCCAACTCAGAATGAAAATTTAAAAAAAGTCTGTGACCCAAGTTGCTGTGTTGTAATAATACTGGGTCAAAGTTTCTATCGTTCCCCCTTTCTGTTTAGGAATCTAAATGAAATCAGAATCAGTGTTAACACAAATGACAGCTTGAGATAATCACTTTTAATTTAAGGAGTTTGCAATGTACAGAAGCCTATTAGGAGTTTTCCCTCCACACCCTCTTAAGGTCCTAGGGAGATTCCTAAGGTCAGTTCACCTTGCATTTCAACGTGGAAATGCCTGAAAGTTCACTTCAGGCTGTGGGGACTCATGAGGTTTTAGAAAGAGATGTTCTCTTGAAATTAAACGATACCTTTGCATCTTAATTAACATAAGGAGAACTGGGAGTTAATTAACACTTGTTATATAGTTTTGTGGGCGTTGATTATGTGCTGTTCCACTTGAGGCTCCATTTAAATTGAAACACAAGGCTATTTGCATACTGAGTTTAGACCGCGAGGTAACTAAGGATAAATAGGACTCTTCTTTCTCATATCCTGGACACTTCTTCACTTAAAGCCTGGGCCATGGGCCAGCAGCAGCAGCATCTGGGAATTAGTTAGAAATGCAGAATCTCAGGTCCCACTAAATTAGAAAAAGCATCTAAACAAAATCCATTGGTGATTTGAGTGCACATTCAGATCTGACAAGCATTGTCCTAAAAGGTGCTCAGAGGAGAGAATTCCATTCCACTGCAGTACAGTGTCCTAACATCATCCTACTATCATTCTATTCTATTTAATGTTCATAATTATTTGCTATCCTTTTAGTTTCCTACCGTCAGTATTAACATGGTTCATTTAATAAGTAAAATTGTAATAAATAAGAACTGGTTTTAGATGCCCTTCTTCTGATAAACAGCTAAGCAAAGCAATTCTTGGGCACATGAGGGAAAATAGTCAATTTATCTTTATTCATTTGGAAGAATATTTAAAAAGCAAAGTAGATTTTTTTCAACCCTCTCTGCACGTCTTTCAAAATCATCATTTATATTTTGTTGCAAATTAGTCTGTAGCTAGATGGCATTAGAATTTGTGCCATTATCTAATCATATTGTCAGAGCCTTTAATTCCGTAGTATTCTTCATTTAGTTCAGTAACTATTACTATTCTGTTTTCATATTTAGGATGACAAGGTCAGTGCAAACAACATATTGATTATAGTTTCACATGATTTACATTATCAATTGTGAAGGGAAATGGAAAATATTGAATGATAGTTGTAAAAGCATTTTTTATAGAAGATGTTTGAGAAGCAATATGAGACTATATAATCATTTAACTACAGTTAAAGGCACTAGGATTTCTTTTTCCTATTTGAGATGTAATCCAAGTCAATTCTTGATCCAAGTAAACTGCAATTACTTTGTCTAGCTAATCATCAACTACCTATCAACCATATGGATGCTTATAGCAGTATTCTAAGTTTATATATCCTCCTTAACAGAATGAAAGCAGGCCAATATTGCAGGCTAATTCAGGCCAGTGGCACTTTTCAAAATATTTATAGATGAGTGTGCTTCGAATACATAAGTTATTTTTTAAATAGTGTTTTAGTTCCCTGTGGCTGCTGTAATGAACTACCACAAACTTTGTTGCTTAAAAAACACAAATTTATTCTCACAGTTCTTGAGGCCAGGTTTGAAATCAATACCATTAGGCCCAAATCAATATATTATCAGGGCTCCAGAGATTCTAGAAGAGAGTCCGTTCTTCGCCTCTTCCATCTTCTAGGGGCTGCCAGCATTCCTTGGCTTCTGGCCACATCACTCTAATCTTCAAAGCCAGCATCTTCGAATCTCCTTGTCCTGTATTTACATGGCCCTCTTGTGCGTGCATGCGTGTGTGTGTGTGTGTGTGTGTGTGTGTGTGTGTGTTTGGCATCTCCTTCTGCCTCCCTATGATAAGGATGGACATGATTGCATTTAAGACTCATCTGGAGAGCCCAGGATAAACTTCCCTGCCTTAGTCCATTTGAGCTCCTGCAACAAAATACCACAGATGAGCTGGCTTATAAACAACAGAAGTTCATTTCTCACAGTTCTGGAATCTGGGAAGTCCAATATCATGGCTCCAGCAGATTTGGTATGGTGGCCAATGAGGACTAATTTCTGGTTCAAAGATGGCAACTTCTCACGGTGTCTTCACATAATGAAAGGGACTACAGAGCTCTGTGGGGTCTGTTTTACCAGAACACTATTTGCATTTATGAGGGCTTTACTCCCATGACCTAAATACTGGCCAAAGCCCTCACCTCTTAATACCATTATGTTGGACATTAGGATTTCAACAGATAAATTTGGAGGACACAGACATTTAGACCATAGTATCCCCATTTTCAAGATACTTTATCACATCTGCACAGATTTTGCCTTATAAGGTTAACTTACACAAGATCCAGGAATTAGGATGTCAATAGCTTTGGGGGGACCATTTTTCAGGCAACCACAAATAGTGATGAAGGAAATTCTTAGAATTTCTGACTCTTTCAACTTAGACTACTACTAAACAAATGTGTTAGCTTTATGATTCTGGAAAATATTGACGATTTTTTTTTATTCTTAATGTTAGCACTCAGCATAATGTCAAGATATTTCTGTATGCAGAAAATCTTTATGTGTTAAGATATCTCAATGTCTGATTCTCTAAATATGAATTTGAAGAAAAATCCAGTCACGTAGTTCTTTCCAATAAGCAATTTGAGTTTCATAGGCAGCTGGAACATTTCTAAATTCGTCCATCTTCAGAACAGAAACATTGTAACTGTTAGGTTACAAAAATGGCATCAGATTTAGAGGAAATCTCTGAGAATTATCTAACTTCAAAAATGTTGAAAATATAGCAATGTATTCTCAAATACATGTTACATAAACAACTCTAGTAGAGCTGAAAGACAAATGATAAAGCACTTACCATAAAGTTCATTTTTATTTTTTTGTAAACACCATTGACTTTTCAGTGGAGGTAACGAGAAAGTCTATGCTTCACTGGCTCACAAAAATGTTTTGCTGTCATACTATGAAACTGTCTAAATGTCTTTAATATACAAGATTTAATTCATATACCTTATATTCTAATCTGTAGGTAAAAAATTGATAACTGTTTATGTGTTAGAGGAGAAGGATGAGGAGAGAAAACTAATCTGTGTGTCATTTTGGCTGTTCATTTTTTATCTTTTGTGAGAGCCTAAGATTTGAGATTTTAATTAAGACCCTATACTGAATCCTATATTATTTCTGGCTTTACTCAATAATATTTTCGTGGACCATTCCCTAATAAAATTAGCAGCAGTATATTCCTTGCTATATTTAAATGCTTTTGAATTGAATTATTTTTGAATAAGCCTTGTCTTGACTCTTCCATTTTTTTATTTTTATTATTTTTTTTTTAGATTTTCTATTTATATATTTGACAGAGAGACACAGCTAGAGAGGGAACACAAGCAAGGGGAGTGGGAGAGGGAGAAGCAGACTTCCCGCTGAGCAGGGAGCCTGATGCCGGGCTCGATCCCAGGACTCTGGGATCATGACCTGAGCCGAAGGCAGATGCTTAACGACTGAGCCACCCAGGCACCCTCCTCCATTTTTTTAATGCATGAAAATTAACAACTATAGTCACTGGGCATTTAATGCATGAAAGATAATAGCCTTGTGCACAATACAACATTTCCCATTTAGGCAGATAAGGGCAACAAACACAATTGCTTTCTGACTATCTTGGCAGTATTCTCACCTTCACAGAGTTTGTAAAGTGGAAATGTTAGAAAAATTAAACATGACGCCATATGCAAATCACTTGGCCTGCATTGTGTCTGATATATTGCAGATGCCAGGAAATGTTAATGGCCTTCTTCTATTTCTCTCCTTTAGTTTTTTTAAAATAATGAATTACATGTTTTTTAAAATCAACCTTATCTTAGTTTCTGCTGGGAAACTGAAAGAACCAAGAAGATCAGCAGATGATCATACAAAAAGAAACAAATCAGATAAGCTACAATTGTCATAGCTTTCTTTGAACCCATCAGAAAGATGAGCTGACTGAAATCTGGGAGAGACAGGTGCCGGCAGTAAGGGAGAGATGCAAACACTTGCTAACTTGAGATAATGCACCTGGACTAAGAAGACTCGAGTTAGAATCATTGAGGAGTGGTGGGGTCTGAGGGAAGAATGTGAAGAGCATCCTTTTTTTTTGTAAGCTTTTTCCCATTACCGGTCCCCCTCAGGGGAGACTAAACTCATGAAAAAGTTACCAAGTGAAGGCCTGAAAGAGGGGAATAGCTGGGACTGAAAATTCTTCCCTGTCTCTTCTTCCTTATCTCTCTGAAGCAGAAAAGTGCCAATATTTTGGGAAAATGGCAACAAAAAGTGGCGACTTCAAGGAAACTGGAAGAAATGGATGCAAAAAAGAAAAGAAAAGAAAAAGGCCATAATCCCTGGGGAGGAGACAGGAATACCCACCAGGTCAAGAAATAGAACTGAAGGAAGGAACAGGGATGGGGCATTTGAGAAAGCCACACTCTCATTAACACAGTCACCATGACTGCTTAAGACTCAGGCTTAGTCAGAAAATCAGAATACCTCTCTAGCTTCCACCATCAAGTAAGCAAACATCAAGTAGAAGTCATGTTAAAATACCACTGTGATAGCTACAGGACTCAGGCACAGGACAAAGGAAAAACCTAATGCTAGGGATAGAACAGACATTGAGAGAAACGCTTTGGCAAGCCAGTCACCACCCTAAACCCAAGGTACTGCTAGAGGAATTTGAAGCCTGTGGTGTACAGGGTAGGAATAGCAAGCTCAAACCCAACCCAACTCCTTAGGAGAATGATGCAACCCCCATGCTAAAGGTATAGCAGAAGAAAAGATGTGGTCATTTCCAAGCATAAAGATAGTCACCTCAGTTTCTACTGCTTAAGCAAAATGTTCACTTTTCAACAAAATATTATGAGGCATATACAAAGGCAAAAAAAAAAAAACAAAACAAAAACACTCCCTAAAGACAATTTAATTGACAGAATCATACATATAACATAGATGTTTGAGCTATCTGGAAAAGCATGTAAAATCACTGATTAATAAATGTGTTAAAGGCTCTAATGGAAAAGATAGAAAACCTACAGGAGCAGATGGATAATTTCAGTAGAGAGGTAGAAACTGTAGGAAAGAATTAAATGGAAATACTTAAGAGAACACTACCACTCGGTAAGAAATGCTTTCAATGGTCTCTTCAAATAGTTAACAATATAATATTCATTCACAGAATAGGTAAAAATAAAATCTGCAACAAAAATGGTCATATGGAGAGAGGGAGGAAAGGCAATATACTAGTATAAGATCTTTGCCCTAAAAGAAGAGGTATAATATTATTTAAAGTTAGACTTAATAATAATGTATATGGGAATACTAACTTCAAACTTACTATAGATATACAGATAAAAATAGAGAAGGAATAAGTAGAGTACATAAAAGAAACAAAGAACACATAAAACAGAAAAACAGCTGGGTGCCTGGGTGGCTCAGTTGGTTAAGCAACTGCCTTCGGCTCAGGTCATGATCCTGGAGTCCCGGGATCGAGTCCCACATCGGGCTCCCTGCTCAGCAGGGAGTCTGCTTCTCCCTCTGACCCTACCCCCTCTCATGTGCTCTCTCTCTCTCTCTCATTTCTCTCTCTCAAATAAATAAATAAAATCTTTAAAAGAAAAAAAAACAGAAAACAGCTAACACTGTGGTAGATTTCAATCCAAATATATCAGTAATCACGTTAAATATGAAAGATTTAAAGAGACAGGGTAAAGACAGATTGTTAGAATGGACCCCCTCTGTGCCCCCACCAAAAAAGAAAAGGAAGTTCAACTACATGCTTTCTACAAGGAACTCAATTTAATTATCAAAGCATAGGTTGGTTAAAAGCAAAAGTATGGAAGAAATATAGCCTGCAACACTAACCAAAAAAAGTTGGAATAGCTATATTTGTACACAAAATAAATTTTAGAACAAGGACACAATGACATGAGAGGAATATTAAAATTGATAAAAGGACTCAAATTTTTAAGAAAAAAAAATTTAACATATACCTAAGAGCAGAGATCCAAATCCCTGAAATAATAACTGATAAAACTTTAGAAATAAACGAATTGTGGAATTATACTTGGAGTCTTTGACATTGCTATCTTTGTAAAAGCTATATATTATATGATTTCATTTATGACATGGAAAAACCAAAACTATAAGATGGAAAACAAAACAGTCATTACTAGGGTAGAGGTAGGGGAAAAGATTAACAACAAAGAAGTAGAGCAAGAAAATTTGGAGGTTGATTATAAACTGTTTTATATTATGATTGTTTAGGTAGATACATGACTGTTTTTCAGAATTCATAGAACTCATTAGAATTCATAAATACACATCACAATGAATGAATTTCACTGTATGTGAATTTTAAAAAATGTTAGAATAAATGAACCTATTTAGGGCGCCTGGGTGGCTCAGATGGTTAAGCGTCTGCCTTCGGCTCAGGTCATGATCCCAGAGTCCTGGGATCGAGTCCCACATCAGGCTCCCTGCTCCTTGGGAGCCTGCTTCTCCCTCTGCCTCTCTCTCTCTCTCTCTCTCTCTCTCTCTGTCTCTCATGAATAAATAAATAAAATCTTTAAAAAAAAGAATAAATGAACCTATTTAATTGTATTAGAAATGGGAAATTTATTAAGATGGTGGGAATAACACAGCTCATTTAAGTTACTTTAGAAATTGAATTTTGACCAAACACAAAAAGCATTGTACTTTACCTAGTAAATAAGTTTTCACAAGGATTCTGAAACTAGTTTATGTATATAGCATTTTTTTTTAAGATTTTTATTTATTTATTTGAGAGAGAGAATGAGAGATAGAAAGCACGAGAAGGAAGAGGGTCAGAGGGAGAAGCAGACTCCCTGCTGAGCAGGGAGCCCGATGCGGGACTCGATCCCGGGACTCCAGGATCATGACCTGAGCCGAAGGCAGTCGCCCAACCAACTGAGCCACCCAGGCGCCCATATAGCATGGTTTTAAAAATAAGTATATTATAGGGGAACCTAGGTGGCTCAGTTGGTTAAGCACCTGACTCTTGATTTCAGCTCAGGTCATGATCTCGGGGTTGTGAGATTCAGCCCCTTGTTGGGCTCTGCACTGGCTCTGTACTGGGCGTGGAGCCTGCTTGGGATTCTCTCTCTCCCTCCGTCCCCCCCCCACCATATGCCCTTGCTTTCTATCTCTGTCTCAAAAAAAAAAAAAAAGTATATTATAGATGAGAGCCATATTTCTTATTGTCAGTAAAGAAGTTACAAATAAGCAAAGAGAGGAGGTTAGAATGAACCCATGTGCCTTCAATCGGGCATAGTTGTTCATGTAACCATTAGAGTTGGCTTCAAGAAATAATTAGCCATGAGTTAACGTATTTTTATAATTTTAAAACAATACTTTGGCTACCAAAGGTAATTGAATTTTAATATTTAGCTCTGGCCTAGGAAAGGACAGTTTAGTTTCTTTTAAATTTTTTTTAAAATAAACAAATGGAACTTGGTATGATATACTTCATATGCCACAAGCAACTGATTTTTGAACACTACATTGGACAGAAATATAGGGCTAAAGAAAAAAGTATCACACTGTTATCAACACAGTTAAACTAAAGAGATAGTACTGATTTTTCCAGACTGATATTTTAAGATTCATGTGGTTAGAAGGTATTTTTGAAGTTCTTTTTTCATCAAATATCCTAATTTTTTAAAAATTTTATTTTATTATGTTATGTGATCCTAATATGTTTTTAACTAAAATGATATTTTTCTAAAGCTTTATAATTTTTGATTTCTCTTCTTGTTGCCAAAGAAACAAACAGGGTCTAAGTACTTGTGTTGGGAATTATACTTTTGTTCCATATTACTGTGTCCATTTCCAATAAATACTTTTTTGACATTTTTTTAACTGAGTTAGTGTCAAATTTAATGACTTGTGTTAGAATATAAGAAATTTTAGAGTTTACAAGCTACAGATATGTTATTTAATTTTGATAGAAACTCTTAAGAAAGTCAACATACTCATTTTCTTACATATAAATTCATGACATAAAAGAGACTTCAGATCAATTGTTGGTTGTTCACTAGTAATTATTTGATAGATATAATTTAACATCAATCAACAGTTGTGACATTTGCATTTTAATATAATCCTTGAAACGATAAATACATCCTTAATAAGGGTTAATGTAATACAATTACAAAATAAACGTTTGATTAGTACATCTAAATTTCAATGTAATAACTAACTACCAAATTAATTAGTAAGGAAAGTGCATTTGATACACATCTTTAGTTGAGGCCATGTCATATTACATAGGAGAATGAAACTCATGCTGGGGAATGCTTTTTATTTAGTTCTTTGAAAACTCGATGAATGGGATTAATAATTGAAAATTTGAAAGCAAATTATATAACCAAGTTATCTTTGGGGAAATATTGCTTTTTTTTCTTTCTAAACATGTTTCAGTACAGACAAAACAAAATCTGATGATGATCTTTCAGAAAGAGTATATACAAAAATTAGAAGAGACTACAGTGTTCATAAAATTAATAGGATGCTGTTAACTGACTTAAGAGAGGATGGTGTTGTGAATATGAAATTCCAGTTTAGCAAGTATAAATGGTGCATAAGCATAAAGTCACAATGGACAATGACCAGAAAAAAATGGGAGCTCTGAGGAAATTTTCTGTTATGTATATGAAGCTGCTGGTTACTGGGAAACAAACTTCAACTTTTTGATTGAAATCTGACAACTCATAAGCAATGAAGGTTATTAACAGAATCTGTGAATAACAGATGGGTAACATCTCAATGAGTTTTTGTGTATTCAGCAAGTAACAACCATTCCCCAGCTACCACCCCACTTTGGTTTATATAAGGAAATTAAATTTGATACAAGTTTTTAGTGGAGGCATTTTAATTTTTACATGGAAAAGACAAAATTCTGCAGGATTCTTAGGTTCTCAAAAATCTGAATAATTTTTAATAATTTGAAGTAAAAATAAAATGCATAAGCAATACCTTAGGGAGTATTTTTCCCCTCTCCAAATTTAGACTTTGTTAATGTAAATGGAAAAAAATGTCTTATTCTGATTTTCAAGGGAGATGGGGGAGGAAAAGTATATAAGGCCATATCTGGCTAGATAATCTGTGAAACCCAGTAAAAAATGAAAATGTGTGTCCCCTTATTGAAAAACATTTAAGAATTTTAAGATGGCTGAAGGACAGCATTCAAGCTCAAGGCCCAGTACAACTGCACAGGTAACCATGTTTATGAACCTAGCATTAGAACTCAGGCTTAGGATGGTGAGTAGTGCAGTTCTCCTAGGGATACTAAGTATGAAGATCATGGGGCTCCAAAAGAACCATTCAGAAATGATTTTCACAGTTATTTGCTCGTACAAAAATTATTTTAGTCATGAAAGTAGGGGAAGGAGTTCTGAAGAAATGGTAACTGAACTGATGCAAGAAAAATATTTTTAAGTAAGAAAGAAAGTTAGAAACTTTCAGGAATATGCGATAATCTTCATCAGGGCACCAAACAGGAGGCCACACACTAGGCTTGAGAAACTGAGCTAGGCCACTGTGGTTGAAGCCAAAAGAGCATGAGGAAAGGAAGGGGTTGGAGAGCTGGATGGGAATGAGACAGTGCGGGGCTTGGTAGACCAGGAGGAGGATTTTTCTCTTCTTTCAAGTGCCAATGGAAGGCAAGTTTCCCGCACCGTGTTGCTGTAAGTGTGGTGGTGATACACACTAAAATGTGTTCCTAGGACAGGGTAAGGTTTGAGGTAATGTTTGAGAGGGTACCTGTTTTTTAATGCTATGTAACAGACATAATTTAAAACCACACCTATTATCTCACAGTTGCCTTGGGTCAGAAGTCTGAGCATAGCCTAATTGGATTGTCTGCTCAGTGCCTCACTAGACTAACTTCCAGATATTGGCTTGGCTGCATTTTTATCTGGAGGCTCTCTTAGAATCCACTTATTTTCAGGCACATTCAGATTGTTAGCAGAATTTGTTTCCTTCTGACTGTATGGCTGGGGGCCCTGGTGTTTTGTAGTCTGCCCATTGGAGAGCCATCTTCAGTTCCTAAAGAGGCCATGTATATAGCTCCCGGCTTGGTCCTTCCTGCACACGACAGCTTACTTCATCAAGCCAACAAGGAGAATCTCTTGCCTATGGCCCACTCCCTCTTTTAAGAGGGCTTCCATCTAATTAAGAGGGTCCATTCAGGATAATATCCCTTTTGATTAACTCAAAATCATCTGATGTGGGTTCTTTGTTACATTTTCAAAACGCTTTCAGCTTTGCCATATTCTGTTGGCTAGAAACAAATCACAAGTCTGTCCACACTCAAAGGGGGAGAATATATAAGACATTAACACCAGGGGTAGGACTTATGGGGGCTACCCTAGGGCCTTTCTGCCACAGTGAATTTGGATTCAATATATGAGATGTAAGGTATCTTTCAGGGGTGAAGAAGGAAACTTCTTTCTTATACAACCAAAACTCAGAAAAAGGTTTGAGCTTGAAATAGAAATTAAAGACCATCTGTGAATTTTAAAAATATATATGTATATTTCCTAGGAAGAAAATAAGGACTGAAAAGATGAGAGACCTTAGAGTTGAGCCTTACAATAATCAAGACTGAATGAAACTGGAAATGAGGCCAAGAAGGAAGACCTTAAGAAGAGAGAGAGAAGCCAAGACAGTGCTTTAGCACAGGAGCTAAAGGGGAGAGTGGTTTCAGGAGGGGAAGAGGTCTGTGGTATTAATGTTGCAGAGAGGTCAGTAATATTAGCACTGAAAATTCCTATTTCGTATCGACGTGTGGAGGTCATTGATGACAGTGTCGAGTTATCTTAGTGGAACGATGGAGCCAGTTTGAAATGGAATGTGCTTGGAAGAGAACAGGAGGTGAGAACTACTGAGCACAGTAGTGCTGCCAACTCTGGCAGAAGCTTAGCGGTCAAATAAAGAAGAGAGATCAGATGATTGGTGGGCAAGGATATGGGGTTAAGGATTTCTTTTTTTCTTCTTGGTCTTAATGAGAATGTTGAGTGTGTCTAAAAGGATCCTGACTGTTAACAGCAAGGGTTTGAGATACTCAGGTCTGCTTGTACAAACTTTCTTTCAATAAATTCAGTACACAACTATCAATGTATTTTCTCTTCTTTAGGATTTTCCTAATAACTTTTTCTGTTCCCTAGCTTACTTTGTTGTAAGGATACAGTATATAATATATATAACATGCAAAATACATGTTAACTAACATGTTTATGTTATGGGTAAAGTTTCTGGTCTGTAGTAGGCTATTAGAAGTTAAGTTTTGGGGGAGTCAAAAGTTGTACTAGATTTTCAATGGCATAGGGGATCAGTGCCCTAACCCTCACATTGTTCAACGGTTAACTGTATATACAAGAGAGAAAAGGGATGATTGAAATAATGTAGTTCTGGTGATGTCAGATGAACTGGGATTTTAAGCATAGTTAGGAGGACTGCTGTTAGAAGGGCCAGGTCCTCTATTGTATCTATGAAGTAGGACAAGGAAGAGTATAGATATAGGATTTTTGGATATTTTGTAGTTGATCCACCTAAAAGTTCTTATCTAATGGTTTCTTTCTTACATCTTTCTAAATTTATTCTGTGAACAAAGAAACAAGGTTATTTCTTGGCAGGAGTGGAGTTGAGAAACTTGAGGAGAGTTGGTAATATTTGAAAATATGATTGCAAAGCCCAAGAAAGAGAACAAATATGCCGATAGCCATTTTGGGGATTCTTTTTAAAGCTGATGCTGCTGGGACTATTATGGAAACATTTTGTCTAGCAGTAAGGTTTCCTCCATGGTGCTCACCTTGATATATTTATAAATATATACAATTCTTTAGATTTTTGAGAATAACTTATCAAAATGTAAAAAAGAATGTTAGCCTCTCATTGGGATCTGGTCAAGTGTACCCTGTGCTTCTACAACATTGGTATCAGATAGCTAGCTGCATTTCAGCTTGTTGAGTAACAGCTGCTTTCACAATAAATTCTGAATCTCTTACTTTGATCTATAAGGCCTTGGACAACTTGTTTTGGGCCAATGTCTCCATCTTCATTCTCGTCCCCATATCCATGTTGGCTTCACTCCGGCATCATGCCTTTCTTTACAAATCAAGCTGCTTGCCTTGGGAACTTTGGATAGGTTATTCCCTTTTCTGACATACCCTTCACTCAGACCTTCACTCTTTCCCTGGCTCTTCATAAGCTTGTTTCCTCCTTAATCTTGAGATAACACTGTAAGCCTCCCTCTCAGAAACCCTAGCTTCTATGACTGCATTATTTAAGGTAACCATGTCCACCCCATGCTTTCAGCTGTTCTCTATCACATTACTTTGCCTGTTTCAGAATACTAAGCAAAAGTTGTTCTTATTTATTGTGTTTTGCATGAACATTAGTTTTTTTTCCCCCACCAAAATTTAATCCCCCAAAGGGCAGCTATCTTTTGTTTACTTCTTATTGTTCCCTGTCTTGCTCTTTTCATGAATAAGGGGGGCGGTTTCCTACATACTGGTGTATAGTTAGGTTCTTAGGTGTGGGTCTGTGTGGCTTAGGTTCTAAAATATGCAGAAAGATGGACATTACTTAGGGTCAACAATAGTATTCCATTTCCCCAAAAATTGTGGTGTCCGAGATCAACCCCCTCTACCATCTCTCAAAATCCCAAAAGAGCCAGTCTTCCTTCAGAAAAGCATTGAATCGGATCACTGTTTCTTGGTTTGAATACAAAATAAACTTTATGGCTTGGGCATAAAAAAAAAATTGCTGTAAGAGAAATATGTCTTAATATACCAAAAATACACTGAATCAACATTCAGGAGTGCAGCAAGATGCTTACACTGTGAAAAGCACATGGGAATTGAAACAGAGGAAATAGCAGATTCATGAGTCCCATCTATACAGATTTGGGGGAATCAGATCATAAATTAAAAGGTGGCAAAATTCTACAAACTAAGCTTCTTATTCTCTTTTGTACTTTATTTTTGTTTTACTTTTCTGCTTTTAAAACACATATAGTTTGAAGTACTGCCAACTGGATGGGGAAATTAAGGCACTCTGAAGGGAAATTAGATGCTTTTTGGAGAGTCAAGGAAACTTCATGTTATTTGAGACTTAAAGGATGAACAGATTGGAAATTTAATCTACAGGACTCCTCTTGAATATGAACAGGTTAGTAGAGAGGTTACTCAGATCTTTACTAATCTTTACTAAGCTTTCTAGTATGAGGTATTGTCATGTACTCTGGAAACACTGTGCTTTTCATGAAAAGTATGTTCATTGTATATTCTTGTTCATTACCATCTACCCTTAATTCTTCAGCAGTTTGCACTACATGATAAGCCACATACATTATCTATCTATCTATCTAGAGATAAACCAGTATTAGTTTACATTTTTAATGAATTCTGTCATATTCTAATACATGAGAAAATAGTTGCCATCATTAAAGTTATTTTTAACAAATTAGTATCACCTTTGTAGGAATTATAATTTTTAAACCTTTAAATAGAATGTTTATATTTATGTGAAAATGTTATGCCAATAGTGTGAATGCTATGCATTTATACTTTGTTAGTCTTTAAAAGTCAAATGTAAGGGGAATACTTCAGCAGCAGGTCATGTCGGCACCGATACTTGCATTTTTTTATTAGGTAGCTTTCTGAAATTTCAAGTATCAGATTGTCACTATTCAAATGTTTTCTCTATGCAAAAAAAAAAGTTCTTATTTTCCTCTTTTATATTGCTAAGATTTTTTTTAATTCCAGAGATAAAATTTCAATAGGCAGAATGTCTGCTAACTCAAACTTATATTAGATTTGAATCTACATTTTAAAATATGTGTGAGTTGTTAAGCAAAAGCCTATTAGATCTCTGTTGCAGTAGAAGAAAGGGGAAAGAAATGGGAAGGAATAAATATATACAGAATCAAGTTTAGTCGAATAATTCATTTCTCAAGCTTAGAACTTTTTTAAAATATGTGCCTGCCAATCTATTGAAAACTTGCATATACTTGGTGCAGAATATTCTTAGAATTAAGCTGTCCTTTCTCGTGGTGCTTTTAAAGGGTAAATATGAGCCAGTCCATGTAAAATATATTGCACATAGCATCATAGAGACATATATGCATATATGATTGTTCCTTATTAAATGTAAGTTTCATTTAAATTCAAATCTGACAATTTACTGTGATTTATCGTCTAGATTTCTGAGCAATTAAATATGTATTGTTATTCATAAACTGCACACATACTAATAAAGAGGAAACTAAGTCTTGGAAGAAAGATAAACAGCAATTACTAACATGGCATTTAAATTCATGAGGTAGAGAAATGGAGAAATGATTATGATGGATGATAAACTGTAAAAGCAAAAATATTATTAAACCCCAGGACTTTAATTCAAAAATTATGCAGGCATAGTAAAGGGGGGAAAGATTTTCAAGGTTACAGTATTCCAGAGTTTTATTAAAGAAAAATGTAGTGGATTATATTACCAAAAATTATTTTTTAGATATTACAATACAATTGAAATGACTTCATACATATTTATTTTATAGTCAAATTTAAGTAGGTCATTCATAGAAAACAGTTGTATATCTGCTGAAAAGCTAGGAAAACTCAAGTGTTGCAATCTGCCAGGTCTATCAAAGAGCTTATGGAAACAGAAATTTCAAACGCATGTGACCTACTGAGATCCTCTATGAAGAGAAAATCAAGATGGTTCCACTCTTTACATTTCATTTATGCTTAAGGCCTCACATCATTCAGAAATCACTCACACTGGTGGTGATGCCTTCTCTCTAGAAAGAATTCACTCCCTCATGTGTGGGAGGGTGTTATCTTCTATGAGGGAGGAAGACAAACTCTTAAGTAACAGACTCTAAGGCTCAAAAGTAGGCTTACATCATGAATAGAGGTGAGAAGCCACTCACCACAGGAAACTGATACAGATAGAAGCAGAGGGCAAGGGACGTGGGAGCAGACTTATTCCACCAAAGAATTCTGTCATTTGACAAAAAGAAAAAATTTTTGTAGTCTTCTTATAAGTAGACTTTTCCAACTGCATTTTCTTGGTGGTGATTTTTAGAAGAGCAACAGTAATAATATTGTTTTAACTCTATGCTTATTTTCAAAATTTAAGCCAGTAATATCAAGTATTAACCATTCCCATAACAACTACAATATTTTTGCCTTACATTAATATGCCTAAATACTCCCTAATATTTTTAAGTGGATTTTAAAAACATTTTTTAAGATTTTATTTATTTATTTGAGAGAGAGAATGAGAGATAGCATGAGAGGGAAGAGGGTCAGAGGGAGAAGCAGACTCCCCGCTGAGCAGGGAGCCCGATGCAGGACTCGATCCCGGGACTCCAGGATCATGACCTGAGCCGAAGGCAGTCGCTTAACCAACTGAGCCACCCAGGCACCCTTTGAGTGGATTTTAAAGTGACTTGCTTGGTTGCAAGGGTAGGGATTAATAAATGGGTAAGTTTTAAAAATGTAAGAACTATTTTTACACTGCTAAAAAGATTTCTGTAGCACTAATTGGGACACACTGGTTTGGGCAATGCCCCTTATAATGTTCTCCATTAGCCCTTGCTAGACTTCAGTCTGGATGGTTTGTAGGCAAGTCACGAATCCCACCCCAAATCCCGTATCAAAAGAAAACTAAGAACCAAAATATCTCGAGTTTCCAACAATTCCTTCTTAAGTACACAGGTGTTTCATTGAATAGTTCCCTTATCACAAATCCTAATATCTGACCCATGGAAGCAAAAATAAAATGAATGTTCCCAGGAAAGAGTGCAGGAAGGGACTCTGTTTTTGTAACATCTTCTGAAGGAAAGCCTGTGTTGGCCTTTCCCGCTTCTATAATTAAGATGTTGGAGGTATTTAGGTTCTGACAAAACATGGACATACTGACAAAGTGGAAGGGCACACATTTAATTTGTCTTTTAGGGAGGGTCATTTGATTTGCATTCATCTATCAAAATTGTATAGTTTAAGTCTTTTTACAAGTAGAGATCAGCTAATTGATCTATACAATCAGTTCAATTCCTTTACTAAAACCCCCTTGAACATAGTTTCTCTACATTTTTAATAGTCTAGTTTCCTCTGGCAAAGCCTCACTTTTTATGGGCACGGTGGTAAATTTATGTCAGCTTCTGGAGAAGTCTATTAGAGTTCTGGGCTTTTTTGACTTTTTAGCATTTATTTTCAATTTCAGTGCTGTTTGGATGCTGATAACAGTAGAACGGCCTTCCTACTGAAGATATTGATTTAAATTTTTAAACATCCATTGAATGTCTTGTGTTCATTCTGTTACTGTTGAGGTTATAAACAGAGTTATTAAAACGTGAGACATATTACTATTGATTCCTCTTTGTTTAAGAGGTTAATTTTTCACAATTTTTTTCCAAGAAAAGGAATCTTAAGTAAAGGCTTTTATATTTAGGAGACATTATATGGATAGCTATCTTTCTATTAAGAAAACAGAATTCAGAGCTCTCCTTGTCTTCCCCATACCTATATTTCTCACTCATGGCCTGCAGAAAATTGCCTTGCCTTTTAAGGAAGAAGAATGGCCTAGGAGAAAGGGTACATATTTGAAACCAAAATAAGAACCAAAACAGTCTGTGTCGAAGTCATTTAGATAAGACTGTAGACCACCCATGTCAACCTCACTTGGTTGTTTTTTCCAATAAATCTTTTCCAGAGAAAGATAGACTGTAAATTAATGAATAATTTCACTGGTTTAAAAATTACCTACAAATCAATTTGTGTGAGACAACAATTTACTCACCAGAGCCAACAGTGTACTCATTACACCGTAATTTACTTATTAAGACTTAACAGTCGAGACAACTATGTCTCTGTTTCCACCAATCCTAAACCATTACTCTAGGAAATTTGCCCTCCTGTCATACCATTTCTTGCCTTGTCAGTCTGTCTCTAAGCCTCTAGAAGCTAGATCACAAAGCTCTGTGTATATGCTGCTTCTGACTTCCCTGCCTGAGACATTGCTAAGACTCTCTGGAGGTGGTATTCTCCCTTACTCCAGAGCTTTAGATTTAGTTTATTAACAGGATGTCTGGTCGTATTTGGGGACATTCAAACAGACAGACAAACAGACCAATACCAAATCCAAAAAGCAAACCTGTGTTCAAGTTCTAGCTTACTGTTATGGACTGAATGTTTGTATCCCCCCAAATTCATATGTTGAAACCACAACCCCAAATGTGACTGTATTTGGAGGTAGGGTCGTTACTTATGGAAGTAATTGAGGCTAAATGAAGTCATAGGGGTAGGGACCTGACCTGAAGTGAGTAGCGTTCTTACAAGAATAGATACCAGACAGCTCTCTCTTTCCCTTCCATGGGATGACACAGGGAGAAGGTGATCATCTGCAAAATAGAAAGAGAGATCTTACCAAAACCCAACCGTGCTGCTACCCTGACTTCAGACTTCCTGCCTCTAGAACTGTGAGAAAATACATTTCTGTTGTTTAAGCCCTTAGTTTGTGGTATATTGTAGTGGCTGTCCAAGCTGACTAAGGCATTTCCTAAGGAGCTAAAGAATCATTGGCAGGTTGTTTAATATCTTGAATCACAGTTTTCATTTATGATTTATAGATAAGTACACTGCTCTGCATATTCTACAAAAATTTAGTGGCATTAAGTGTCAATGTATTTAAAAAGCTTTTCAGGAAGTAATGTACTTTGTGAATGTTGGTAGTTATGGTTTCACCATTATTTTTAATTCTGGTTGTGATTGTAGCTATCAGAATGGACTAATCTGGCTTCACTGATTATTAAAAAAATAATTGTCTCTTTTACTTTGTTTTGGAAAATTAGCTTTGCTCAAAAGCAAATTAAGAAATAAGAAAACACAATGTTGGGAGGCAATTCTTCATGAATATTTTCATATTCATGGTCAAGGCTTTGTGAGTGCAGAGCACTGACAAAATTGGTTAAAGGATGAACAAATGGTAAACATGCATTGGAAGCTAGAGATCAGGCATTGCCTTAAAGCTTTACCACCCCCTGAACTCTTTTCAAAGCAGTGAAACTAGAGATTTTCTTCTCCCCTCCCCAGAGAAGATGTTTACATTCCAGAGCAGAAGCGTCTCTCTCCAGAGAGGAGGACAGGTGAATGTGCCAGCATAAGCTCCAACTCATAATTTCAGGGTTCTTTCCTGCGGTGTAACCACATCGCGTGTACAGCGTAATACAAGTCTCTTCCCACAGGGCACCCTGGGGATTGCGTCCAGGGAGCTGCCACCAAGAGGCCCTGTGAGTCTGTATTAAACAATGTTCTCTGATCCAGGGGTTCTTATCAGAATACACACACACAAGTTCACATCCATAAGTACAAATACACACACAGCTGCTGCTTTGCATCACGACTAAGATATGTACAAATTTAGTTTTACTAGTTTTATAAAATAACACCCGTCCCCCAACAACATGGTTCAAGTTCCAGTTAGTATGGCATAGAAACTCCAAGTGCTTTTATGAAGTCATTGCCTGCTAGCTCTTCATTTAACACATCACTGTGTAAATTAGATGCCCATCATCATTAGTGACCAGTCACTTGCCTTCTTTCAAAGTCGTCCGGGGATTGGTCACTGTGTACCTGCTACTCAGTTCACATACAAAGAGCATAGTGTGCGGTTGTGCTGCCTTCGAGGCATTAGTGATGGAGTTGTGTGATGTTTTACAAAAATGGATAATCAGAAAAAGGAATTGGCCCATTCAAGTTCAGCAAGGAAATTAAAGGTGATGATGCTAGAAGTGAAATTCTAACCAAATAAAGATGGAGTTACAGAAGAAATAGCTGACTATAGGGATGATACTCTTGCATTTGAGACACTGGACATACGGCCAGAAGAGCAAGACAAGGAAGATGTCCCAGAGGAAGTGACATTGGTGAAGAAAAAACAAAACAAAACAGAAAAATCTTTACACTATAGGAACTCGCAGAAATATTTCATGACATTAAAAATACAAAGGATAAAATGTGAGAATGTGATCCAAACTTAAAAAGGAGTATGACAATTTGTCAAGGCATAGAGAAACTCTAAGTTATAGGATTATTCACAGTCCCACACTACCATGCAAAGCGAGGACTGCCTATATATAAATGTAACAGATGAAATCATATAAACAAGATGCATGAAATATAAGACTGCTTCCACACTGACAGTCACAACTTAGAACCCTCCTGTCATGTAATGTTCCAAGTGGGAACTGAGATTGTTTCACTATCAGAATTTAGAATTCCATATTTTTTTTCTGCAATATTCCTTATAAGAGCTAAACTTTCACTGCAGTGCCCTTTCAAAAAAAATTCATAATTCCCCAGTTGACTTTCCAAGTAACTAACCCTGGGCTATATGTTTGGGTCTTTTTCAGACAGAGACACTTAGAACCCAAATATCTCATTTATATCTGGCTAATGTTTTCAAATCTCTCATTTCTATAGGACTGTAAAATTTCCCTTGTGGAATTTCAACAATAAGATTTACCCTGCCCATTTACCTTTAATATTTAGTAATTAAAACATGCATATAAGAAGGGGTGTTTTTCATTCAGGTATTGAACTTGCCCGTTATTTTAAATGCTCTCCGGATTTTGAGGATTCTGTATATTTGATAGCCTGTGTTTGCTATTTTTAAGATAACTATGCTGCTGAAAAACAGTTCTGAAGCAAAATGAGTTATCACAGAGCTAAAAGGTATACCCCGAGTTACTCTGTATCTGATTAGGCCACGACAACATTGCACTCTGTTCAGTTTTAAGAAGTCTCTTATAATTTCTGCTTCCACTGTAAACTTTCCAGCTGTCATGATTCTTCTAAAAGTGGCAGAGGGAACCACTGGAACAATAGAGAAAAGAGGAAATAAAGTCTGTCATGGTCATGGGAAGCCATGGCATTATGGCTTAGCCAAGGCCTTTAGTCACAATCTCCTACTGACTTGACTAGTGACCCTGCAGAAGTCTCCTGATCTGTCTGGGAAGTTTCCTCTTATGTAAAAAGGAACGTGTTCACCTGAATGGCCTCAAATGCATGTACAGCCTTATAAGCATCATAAGCCTATGAGGTTATAGCAAACACATGAGAAGTCTTCTAAAGTCTAAAAGAAAAAATAAATTCAAAAATGCTGACATGATAGAAAAACTTGCTTGTGTTATTTTCCAAAAAGTGAAATGTAGTACTTATCTTGTTTAACGTGTTGACAGTTCTTCAAATACTTGGATGAACAAGACTACATACCTTCTAAGGCTCTACAAACTAAATGGTACCAGAAGTTATCTAGGGTCAATTCACTGTCAAGGTAACTTCTTTGCTTGCTTAAACTTCTCTTGTCTATGGGACCTGGAATAGAACCAAACATACTTTATCAGCTTGCATGCCATTTTTAATAGATTTTTCTGTGCTTGTTCACTAGATAAATTAACAAGTAGAGATTGTGTCCTTGGCTCTTTTTTTTTTTCTTTTCTTTTCTTTTTGGATATATTCACCACCACATCCTACTCAGAGCTATAACTAATTTCATAAACCAAGTCCAATCACATCACTAGCCCCCTCCCCCCACAAACATATTAATTTTCACTTCTGTGAACTTGACAGTTACTCTCATTGCCTAGAATTACAAACTCTTTCCATTCAAATACCTCCCATCCTTAAAACCTCAGTGCAAGCCCACGTACGGTAAGAAATGCTTTTTACATATGCATGCGTGTGCGCACACACACACACTTCAGCACTGCGTCAATATTCTTTTACATTCTCTTCCAAATTATTAACATTTTTCCTAGTCTAACATAAAGTGATATCTCATTTATTCTAATTTGCATCATTTTTCTCACCCACGTTTTTCATCTATAAACTTCCTAATTCATAGTATTTGTTACTTTTAAAATGGATTTCATGACATTTTCCTCATTGGTTTGAAAGAATTATTTTTTATTCTTTTATATTCTTGTCAGTTTTATACATTACAAATATGACTGTGCAGTCATTTATCTTTTAACTTTGTTCAAAGTGTACTCAATTAAACAGAAATCCTTTAATTATACACGTTTAAGTCCATTTTTTCCCCTCTATGTAACGCAAACATTATTCTTTACTTTCTGATATTGATAATTTTGCCTGTGATCTTTAAACCATTACCCTGTGTGAAATTTTTATATGTTGGCATAAAGTGACAATCATTTTTATCTTTGGAAATCGGTTTCCTGGGCATTATTTTCCAAAAAGTTCAGCTTTTCCAGTGATTTTGTTGTTAAATTTTTATTATACAATTTCTAAAAACAAACAATAGTGCAGTGGATCTCTTGTACCCATTACTTAGCTTCAACAATTAGCAATATGTGAACAATCATTTATAGATTCCACCCTCAGTTACCCAGCTCTCACAGTTCCCTCATACCTTAAGGTAAATCCTAGACCTTATGTCATTTTATCCATAGTAAGTCAGGATTTATAAATACATATTTTTAGGAGATAAGTTTTAAAATCTCATTAAAATACTATGATTATATCTAATATTATCTCATATTGAGTCATTGTTCATGTTTTTTCAAATGTCTCACACATTTTTGTAATTTACATTTAGTTTGTTTAAACCACGTTAAAAGCCCTACATTTTACATTTTTATTGATAAACTATTTAAGTCCTTTAATATCTATACAATATTTTCTGAAGAAATAAAGTCATTGACTCCATAGACTTTCCTTACCCTGGATTTTGTTTCATGCACCACTATTTAATATGTCCATCTATTCCTTATATTTTCTACAAACTGGCAGTTTAATTTAAAAGCTTTGTTCTTTTAAGCATAGGTTCTTTAAGCATAAGTTCACTTTTGGCCAGAATATTGTCTAGGCTGTGGTGTATACCTCCTGTTGTGTATCACCAGCAGGCAAAATATGTCTCTTTTTATAATGTTAAGATCAATCACTGTGGCGAACCTGTTCCATGCATTATGAAATTCCTCATTTTTAACACTTTTTTCTAAGGGAACAGTGAAAATATACTCAAAGTGTGGCTTCCTCACACCTAACTCAGGATACACATTTTGGTAGAGAGAGAGAGAAGGGAGTGAAGAAGGGACAAGCCAATGAGGGAGAAGAAATTTAAAAATAGATTAACAATATGACCAATAGATATGATCAGGCTAACAAGAAAAATAAAGTGACAAAAATGATTATTAAGTATGCAAAACTAACTAGGTTGCCTATCATATTGATATACATTTAAATAAGATTGATAATTTCCAATATCAATGATTATGCATGAATCAGACACTGTTGGTGAAAGAGTAAAAATGCAAGTATTTTTATGTGTTCTTATATTGAAATATCTATAATAAAAGCCATCATGGTAATTAAAATGATAAAAATGACTATATTAATACAATAAGAACTGACAATACTTATTTTGTTGCTAATTCATCAGAACTTTGCCAAGAATGTTACCTTCATTTAATTACTTAATTCCCTGGTACATTTATTATTGCCCTACCTGAAAAAGAAATTGGACCAAATATGTATAATAAAATCTCCTTTATTAAACCAAAACCAACACAACTATGGATGCTTCTAAATGCTTAGTTAAATGACTAGAAGGATTTATTCTAAACTGCTAACACTGAGGCACTGTGGTGATAGGTGTGGGAGTAGGTGAGTTAAAAGGGTGCTTACTTAATTGTTTACTTTGCAAACTTTTATATCACTTTGATTTTTGAGCATATGTTACTTTTAAGACACAGGAGTCATAATAAGAAAAATATGATTTTCACAATAGAAGGAAAAGTTTCTATAATTTAAGCCATTACTTCTAAAATAAAGGGGCTACTTTATTTACCTCCTTTCATTTTAAGAACTGGCCAATATCAAGGATTCGTAGAAATGTGACAAAAGATTAGTAATTATTTGAAAGCTGAGGAGAAGAGTAGTTGAGTAGAAGGTAGTTGATTTTGATTTTGTAGGGCATCATGGACATTCATATTGTATGGGGGGTTTGAGGGGATATGAGGATATCATCTACTTTGGGTTTTGGGTAGTATACTTACAAGAAAGTTATTAGTAACATAGTGTTAACAAAATAAAAGGATTTAATTCACCTATTATTGAGTACTTACTATATACAAAGCATTTTTTAAAGAATTTTATATCCGTACCTCTCAAACTATTTTAGGTAAAGGGCTTCTTTTTTGTCTTTATTCCCATTTATATGGAATACATCCTAGGCCAATACTTTCATAAAATGCAGAAAATGAATTACTAGAAAGTGAAAAAAAAAAGACCATATGGAAGTCTATTTTCAATTACTATTAGAATTAATAGTCAGAAAATTCCCTGTAAAATGTCCAGTGCTTACTCCAGAATTCTGTACTTACCCGATAAGAAACTGGTAACCGTTTGCAGAGCAGCACTATGGTAATGAAGATTTCTTTTCTTAATCCATTGAGTCCTCACATTGTATCAGTGAGGTAGCCTATAATTATGTCTGCATCACAGTGGAGGAAACTAAAATACAGTAAGTGAAGTAACGTGCAAATCACACAATTCTCAAGTGGCAGAATAGGGATTCACATCGAAATAGCCTGGTTTAGCAGTCTGTACTTGAACCACTAGAATATACGGCTTCTGCCAGAAGAACCCAAAGATAGCTCATATCATTAAATTTTGCTTAGGAAAAAATATAGTAATATATGTTGACCAAATAATTTTCAAAATCATGCTGTAGAATAGGAAGAAAGTTCAACAGCACTTACTAAAACATTCCCTACTTCTTCAGTTGATCCTATTTGCATAGCTTATTCCTCATACTGATGATTTAAAACACCACAAAGAAAATTGGCCTCTGGCCAATATGCTCAGACTATTCCCATAAACATGAAGGGTTTAATTCAAACTGAAAAGTAATTTGAAAAGTAGAATCTCATTTCTTACTTGCACCTAGAAATAAGCCAAATCACACATTTTTAACAAACTGACAGAAATGAAGTGCTTTATATTAGTGGCTAAACCCACAAAGCTTGCAAAATTTTCAAAGCAAGAATATAATGGTAATAGGAATTTTTAAGATATCTACATAAATAATAATCCACATAAAAATTTTGATAAACATTACATGAAATGGAGTATCAGTTCTAAAAGCCTATAATAGTACAGACAGTCTTTGCTTCCTTAATTCTTGTTTTGTTTTTCTTTTCCAACCCACATCTAATTTCCTTAAGTCTGAGAGGTCATAAGCTTTCCTACATACATAGTAGGGCTTTTATTCATTGAAATACCAGAACACTTAATAATTAGCATGGTAGACTATAATAATTTACAATTTTGTCATTATTGATATCTGATTGGAAACAAATAAATCCTGGATTTCAAATTAGTAAATCATTCATCCATGGATAAAGTGGCTGACAGGGCGCCTGGGTGGCTCAGTCCTTAAGCGTCTGCCTGTGGCTCAGCTCATGATCCCAGAGTTCTGGGATCAAGTCCCATGTTGGGCTCCCAGCTTGGCGGGAAGCCTGCTTCTCCCTCTCCCCCTGCTTGTGTTCCTGCTGTTGCTATCTCTCTGTCAAATAAATAAATAAAATCTTAAAAAAAAAAAAAGTGGCTGACAACTTTGCTTTTCACACAGTTGTTGAGTAGAAAACGAGCACACATGTCTCCAATACTGGAACAGAGTAAAGATTTTCATTACTGGTAGATAAATTGTGTGAAATGTATATATGTGACTTTATATCTCACTGCTCAAAATGTATTTGACTCTCCACTAAAAGGTTTTGTTTTCATTATTCCCTTCAGAAGGATTCAGTAACCAAGTTTCCCTTTTAGTAGACTTGCTTAAAGATACATTCTGAACTTAACTTCATAATGTATAATAACATAAATATTAATCATTCATAATCATAGGGCTTATCGATCAAATCGGTTTTTTTCATTCAACAAATTTTTATTGAGAACAAAGTCTTTATCAGGGACTGTTGTTTTCCTGGTTTCTTTCAGAAGTTGGTCAGATGAATACTGTTTTACCCTTGAGCACAGACTCAACTCCATCCCCACACTCTCTGCCAGAATTACCTCCTAGTCAGGAGGGGGCAGGCTTCCAGGGAGACAGGAGCATTTGAAATCTGTGCTGAGAATATAGAGTTGAAGAGGGTTGTAATTATTTTCCAGTCAAACACCAAACATTTATCATTTTTTTGAGATGATTCCCTCTTATTGACACTGGGGGTTGTCCTGTTACAAAGTTACTATATTTTTAAATCAGTATATTATTTGAGCTTCTCCTCTCTCATTAAAAAATGATCAATACAATACACTGAAACTGTAACACCATTTCCACTTGCTAAATAGAGAAGCTCTTTGGTGACCACTTTAAAAGAACACACACAGGAATACAGTGCAGTGACTATCAAACTAACACACATTCAGATTCTATTGGTGAGAATGCAGGTACAACATTTTATCATGTCCTTCTTTGGCATTATTTGTTGTTTACCTTTAATTCCTATTATGTTTTCTATTATGGCATATACAGTTAAAGATCTGAAGGTTGAAGTCAACTCCCTGAGGACAATTTATGTCCTATTTTCCTCAAAGGAAAATAATACTTCCTATTCCATTTAAAAATATGTGGGACTATATTTAAATCTTTAAATGAAGAACATAATTTCTCTCTAGAAATATGAATTACCAAAACTAATTTAGAAAGTGTAGAATATCTATAGAGCAATAACAATAAAAGAAATCCTTTTGCTATTTAAATCATCCCAGAATGTACAGAAAGAAGAGACCCCCCCATGTTTTTTCCAATTAAATACATATTTTAACTTTTCATTTTGAAATAATTACAGATTTACAGGAAGTCACATCCTATTTTCATAGTCATATTTTTATGAAGATGAATTTTGAAGCCTGCTTTTTTACATTATATATGAGAAAATGAGGTAAAAATAAGTCATCTTTTTATCTAAAGATATATCTTTCATATGTATGTGTGTGATGAGAGGGAGAGATAGGGAGAGAGAGATGCACTTTCTTAATATAAAATCCAGAAAGCATGATTTATGTTATGCTCTTTCTCTCTGAAATGAGAAGAGATTTTAATCTTGGCAGAGCTCGTATTCTTTAGCTCGTATATTCTTTCCTATATTTGATAATACTGAAAATCTCAGAATGGTCTCAGTCGGTATCAGTTGGCAGAGTATACATTTCCTATTCCTTTTACTGCCCTCTTTTTTTAATCAAGTGAGGTAAATAGAATTTAAAGCAAAAGAAAGCACATTTGAAAACCTCAGAAGATAAGCTGACCAAATCCCCAAAGTTTTGTTTTATTTTTGCATTCCAGCTACCGCTAGTTCTAGAATGCAGAACATTTGATTTGTGTACACTTAGTCATGAAAATCAACTCTTAAATGTATTTTTGCTGACTTCTTGTCAAATTTGGGATCTTGCTTTCCATATAATAAAACAGCTGCTTGCTGACTATTTAAGAAAAGAAACATATACATAAAAACATCAGACACATACTTCAGTTCTTCTACTCTTGGCTTTTGTTTGAGGTTTGCTGGTCAGCGCCGTTTATTGTTTTCACTGTACATTTATTGTTTTCACTGTGCCTGCCTCAGCGCCTGCCAGGTTGCCTAAATTGGTTCTACTGGTATTCCTATCAACTTTTATAAAGGATTTATCAGATTCGGTGAATGAGAGATTATTCTTTCTAATTCCAAATTGTAACCAAAAACCCCATCTGCTCCCTTACTTTTGTGTGGCACCACGTGTACCAACATTGCCATTTTATTATTTTCTCCTGATTGGATGAACACAGAACTCATTAACCAGTATGTGATGTGCTACGCAGAGCATTTTAAAGTAGGTACTTGCCTCTTCTTGACCCCACCCTCCACCTCCCCTAACTCTCCCCATCTCTGGGCTATCATCTCCTAGACGGGAGTTCCCGGGTTTTATGGGATCTGAATATTTAAGTATCAGTATACCTAATTTCAAATACAAATTTATGTACAAAAGGAAATATAGCTCTTGAGAATGAGATCAGAAATAACAACAATTTACTAATTTAAAAAAAGCTGACACAAACATCCTACTGAGAAGACTTCCCGGGGCCCCTTGCCGTCTTGGAAAGGGCCCTAGAGTAAGAGCCCTTGAAGCTTTAGTTTTGCATGACTTTCACACTTAGTCAGCCTTGGCTCCCACCAGACCTCCCAGCTCTCTGGGATTGGAGCCACTCTGGCTCTTTGATGTTCCTGGAGGTCTCCCGAAATATTCAAGCCTCAGTGTCTTAGCAGTTGTCATTGCCTCTCCTTAGAACGCTCCTCAGGATCTACTTCCCTCTTCCCCTCCTCTTGTTCACTTCTTTGCTCAGGTGTTACCTTCTCCAAGGAGACCTCCCTAAGCACAATATTCAGAATTCCAGCCACTCCTCCCGCTAGCATTCCCTAGCTTTTCTCTGTTTTTCTTCATAGCTTTCACCCCATCTTAAATAGATGTTGCA